>NW_028238198.1:80692752-81298011 GCF_041429995.1 Eschscholzia californica
GTGACTTCGACTACTTGCGAGTATTTAAATTGGAGTAATGTTAGAGAACAAAACAAAATTGTGCAGCTTCTAGGCATAAAATTTGTACGACTTGTTGTGATTCGTTGTTTAGTGGATCAGAATCATCAAAAACACGAATCACGACAATCCATATAGGGTTTCTGCTTAGAATCTATTGGTTTTTCTTATTTCCTAACATTTTTTTTAATGGTAGACGATGATGATTGCGATCTCTTTATCCAAGACAAGTCAGATAATATATATTGTATATGGAACTCATATATCATGTTATTTCAAATATATATTGCAATTAGATTAAGAATTGATGAAATCATAACAACAACCTCATAACCACTACAACTTATAAGATGCAATATGTGAATAAAAATGGATCATACCTACATGTTGTATATAGGGGTACAGATTTAACCCTTAAATTTGGTCTCCCCATTTGGACGGTCCCTAATGAGTTTGGATGCTTAATTTTGAATATGACCTGTTAAACTGATT
The DNA here is from genome assembly GCF_041429995.1 of Eschscholzia californica. Taxonomy (NCBI): domain Eukaryota; kingdom Viridiplantae; phylum Streptophyta; class Magnoliopsida; order Ranunculales; family Papaveraceae; genus Eschscholzia; species Eschscholzia californica. The sequence continues at coordinate 80,693,263 of NW_028238198.1, forward strand.
TTCATCTCCTATCAATCTATCCTTTAGCTAGGCGGGTCATAGTGGTCTGTGTCAGCAAACCTAGTTGTAAACTTGTCTGGCTTTCCCAACTAGAACCTCTTGCAAGAGAACCCTTATTAGAGTACCAAACAATATATTATGTTGTTTCGAAAAATACTATGACCTAATGGAGGTTGGAGCCGTCTTATACTCCTAATCTTTATTAGAGTCGACTGTTGTTAGTCTCGAAGGATAGAGATCAAAAGACATGATAGTTCTACGTCGATCGGTTGTATTGAGGAATATCTGAAGTATGGGATATTAAGTTTATTAAGAAGTTCCCGACGAATTCTAGTGCCTTCTCTAGCTTGGGGTTTGTTAGACTTAGGTATAGACGGCAAAATATGGATCTATATCTCGCACCAGCCACATCATTTAACTATGTAATGTTTTGCATAATCATATGGTAAACCTATATTCTCGCATGAGCCACATCATTTGACTCTAGAAAAATATGTGGTTTTCCTATCCCTTACAAGATAGTTTTAAAACTAAAAGAACCCACTAACATTTTACTTATCCGTGTACTTACTCGGAACACGTAATACTCTGGGTTGCTACTTTTTATGTTACACCAGTCATGTTGTTCTTGACTTAAGAACCACCTATGTCCAGTGTGGTCTAGTTGCAGATAGTATAACACTCGTAGACCACTTCATGTTTCTCTGACCAATCTAGGCGTAAAATCACCTACAAGGCCTCGTGATCAGTATGTAAGATAAGGTGTGTAACCTAAATTTAAAAAGTCTTTGTATATGTGGGACTTTTAAGTATATCACGTATAGGCCTAGTTCTGGTACCATGCATGTTAAGTTTGTGGTCACCCAACTCAAGCCAATTGACAATGAACGGAGATGACCTAAACATTATATTCTTGGTTGCTATATACACTTTTCCCCCGACTATTCTCACATCCATTAATAGATGGAAGAAGGTGAGTGATGCAGGCGCATAAACATGTGGGCCCACGTCCACGCGTGCCCACATCCTATTCGGCCATAATAGTAGTTTTAATTAGTATAGGATTAGGAAGTTACTTTAAATTGATATTTCTTTATTTTGAAGTTTCTATGTTTTGAGTATGTTATTATTTTAGGAATCCTAGTTTGAGTCTATCTAGGAAAGTTTGTTATCCTATAAAAGGAGGTCTAGTCTATTTTATTATGGAGATTGAAGAGAAAACCAAATCAAAGTTTATAGTTATTTAGTTTATTCAGTTATTTTACCGTTCTTCGTTTACTTTATTTATCGTTTTTATATTTCCGCTGCGTCTACATCAAGTGGTATTCAGAGCCATTTTTTTTAACCAATCACAATGGTTAATACTACCGTTCCTGCTACAACAATCAAAGAGAAGACACCAACTTTTGCCTCCGAATGGGACAACATCAACAAGAAGTTATCCTCGGTTACAAAATTGGAAGAAGCTTTCGAAAATTACAAGAAGGAAAATATGGAAAAATTCGACAATATCAATCATCGATTCGATCAAGTCAATGATTCCATCATGAAGTTATCTAAACAACTCGAAGGCATATGTAAGTCTCCCTCTTCTATCACCACTCCTTCATCTTCTACTTCAATTCAAACATCATCACAACAACCACCTCCAACCACCACAAACACAACCGTTGACACCACCACACCGATTCCAATACCCCTATTCGGTCACCCTATCACCAACCCATGCCCGACTACAATCCTACCACCGATTCACATCAACACTACACCACCACTCTCACCGGTTTTCCCATTAACATACATAAACTCTACAACCGTTCCAACCACACCACCTTTCTCCTTCACCGATCAACAAACATCAAACCGACCCGAATCGTTCTCTCACCAATCTATTACCAACCCGAGTATAACCCAACCATACCCCTTCCATACCCCTCGGCAATACTATTCACCAAACACCCTTCCACTCGAGACCCACCACCCAAATCGCAACCTCGAATTCTCAAGAACCAACATGGAAACACCCACTCGCCAACACTCTCATGCCGTATCTCCCCACCTCACGCCAAACCGAGGTACCTCTTCTTCGAACCACCGAACCGATAGCCACCACCCCTTTCATCACCAAGAACCGGAACCCCTCACTCACCACGTCCAACAATTTTCCGACAACTATCCACCTTCCCGAACCCGACTAACCGAATCCATCATCAACCGACCCACCGATTTCCCGTCTACTCCTCCTAACCGAGACTCAGATTTCCCCTTGACCCATCACCATAACCGAGAGGACCTTCGTGAACAAACCCGACAACCCCTCGTTGAACCCGACTATCCACCTTACCGTCATGAAACCCGTCCTCCAAACCGAACCCACCCTTATGAACCGGATAAACCCAAAAACCGTCCCAACTATCAAGAACCGAACCATAATAGGTCCATGCAACGTAACCGTATTGCTCATCCACCACGTCCCACTTATCTTGAACCCGACCATTCTCAACGAAAAAATTTATTTGTTACACGAGGAACAGTTTTGAACAAAGTTTGTACGATTGTTATTGATAATGGGTGTGTGGAGAATTTGATTTCTTCTAGACTTATAGCTTACTTGGGTATTCCTACTATTCCAAAACCACATCCTTATCATACTGCTTGGATTCAATCCGGTACTGCTACACGTGTTGATCGCATGTGTACCTTTTTCCTCTCTATTGGCTCTTTCTATTTGTCTGACATTACTTGTGATGTTACCGATATGGATCGTTGTCATATTATTTTGGGACGCCCTTGGCAGTCAGATGTGGATGCTATTTACAAGGGTCGTTTGAATGTTTATGAGTTTCCATGGAAGAAGAAGATTATCACTTTGTTGCCGATTGCGGAAGGATCTGCTGAACTTACCTCCATCCAACATTCGGTTCGGGACGAACCTTCTGGGGAACAGGGTGCTGATGCAGGCGCATAAACATGTGGGCCCACGTCCACGCGTGCCCACATCCTATTCGGCCATAATAGTAGTTTTAATTAGTATAGGATTAGGAAGTTACTTTAAATTGATATTTCTTTTTTTTGAAGTTTCTATGTTTTAAGTATGTTATTATTTTAGGAATCCTAGTTTGAGTCTATCTAGGAAAGTTTGTTATCCTATAAAAGGAGGTCTAGTCTATTTTATTATGGAGATTGAAGAGAAAACCAAATCAAAGTTTATAGTTATTTAGTTTATTCAGTTATTTTACCGTTCTTCGTTTACTTTATTTATCGTTTTTATATTTCCGCTGCGTCTACATCAGTGAGGAATTTAAGAAATGGGAAGCAACCGAGGAGGTTGCAAGACAATCATAGCTACAAAATCAAATAGAAAGCCAACAAACATTGGCACAAAATTAATTACATGATAAAAAAAATCCGAGAATTTCGTTTTGAGTTTATCCATGGTTGGTTGACGGCTCCAGTTAAATAAAGTTACAAGAGAGGATCACTTCATTGTTGCCGTACCGAAGAAGAGTGGTAAAGTCCGAGTGTGCATCGACTTTACCGACTTAAACAAATTCCTGCGAGAGCAAATTGTTCACCGTCTCGTAGGATTCGGATAATCCCATATTCCCATGTGCTTATAATAGCGAGTTTTTCACTTCATTTTCATGTTATTGTCCGTTTGGAATTTTTCACTACTTCTACATATAATTTTGGAAAAGCTTTTCTTTAAATCTTGGTTATAATAGACAATGACTCGATTGACAAATAACATACCAATGGTAACTCTGGCAACCCTAGGCTTAGAGATAGAGAGGAGTCTAAATCAATATCACTTGTCAATTGTCTTTTATTTGGTTCTATTTTTCTAATTACTAACCATAACCTAATATGAGAGAGGTATGAAAGACAAGAGAGAGAGAGATGAGAAGGAATAATAATTTCATATTGACTATCACTCTCATTTGCCCCCACCTGCATCCTCCAGTCAACAACAAGCACTCACAATATATGAACTATGAACCCTTTACCCTCTCTCTCTCTCTCTCTTTCAAAGAAGAAGAATATTAGAATAAAAATATATAGGTAGTGGAGTTACCTTCTGAACATTCTATTATTACTATTATTACTACTAGTACATATTCATCAATATCAAGTCATCACTTACTCAAATGGAAGAAGACCATTCACAAAGAACCCATAGTCATACTTGTTATGACCTTGGAATCTCTTTCCCTACTCCTCCAACCCAACAACAACAAATCCACCATGAAATAATGGGGTTTGTTCATCATCATCAATTTGAAGAAGAATATCAACAAGCAGCAAGACTTAGTTTCTTGGTTCCTAATTCTCACCATCATTCTACTCATCAACAAGAAACTCCATTAGTACATTCTTCTACTGCTTTCAACAACTTTACTATCGGTAACACCGAAAAGTCTGCTAACACCGCCATCGACGATAACAACAACTCTAATATTAGGTTTAGTAACAACGATAATCGCTTTGTTACTAGGTCTTCCGGTTGGAATAACGACCAGGTAGGTATCTATGGACTAGTTTGTGATTATGTTTATTTTTGGACTACTAAATCCTGTTCTTCCGGTGGAGATCGACGGGAGAGACATACATGTTATCACCCAATTAATTAAAGTGGGTAACCACTGATTTACTGCCATGATTTCATTGAAAACCTTGGGTACTTTTCTTTTAGTATTTTAACATGAGTACTGTGATAAGCTAAATCACTTTCATTGTGAAGGTAGCTAGCTAGCTAAGTTTACATTTGCTTAGTGAGTCTTGGGTATGAGGTTCTTTAGGGTTTTGAATTTTTATTTTCACTTTCCTAATTTGGTTATACTAGCTCTTTCTCTTTTATACTTAGCTGATCAAAGTGTTACATATTTATTCTATTAGGGTTTTAGAACATATTATGTACATAGCCTTCACTCTTGCATGTCCTGATCAGTATATAATTTTCTATTAATTTAGGGCTTGATTTTTTATGAAATAAAAAATTGTTCCTATCTGCATTCTCATCTTTGTGTTACTAGGGCTTGAATTTTAATGAAATAAAAAATTGTAGGTTGGAACTTTGGATCCTAAAGCTTCTAATAACAATGAGAAGTGTACCCGTAGCGGTAATGACAACGAAGGTGGACATTCATGGTATAGTTCGGTTTTGATATTATAACACGTACCGTTCTGTTTTATAATAAGGCAATATATACACTATATATGTACTTATCGGTTGAGCTTTTTCAATTGAATAAGGTGGAGGAATTCGTCGGCACCATCAACTTCGGATAGCAACAATAAGGTGATTATGAATAAGGTAAGGAGAAAGCTAAGAGAACCAAGGTTTTGTTTCCAAACAAGGAGTGATATTGATGTACTAGATGATGGTTATAAATGGAGGAAATATGGTCAGAAGGTTGTCAAGAACAGTCTCCATCCAAGGTAATTAATTAACCTCATTATTAATTATTGATCAATTAGTATAGATATTTTATTTCCATTTTAACTATTATTTAACAAACACATTAACAAATGATGATTACTTCATCATAACAAAATTAAACATAATGATTCATCAAGCAAAAAAAATCTTAATGTGGTGAAGTTTGAGTTAATTGAAACGGAAATTAGTTAAAAGTAAAACCCATTCTTCTTTCTATTAGGTGAAGGAGTATTAATCTGTGTCTCGAATGTTATACCTAGAAGGTGAAAACCACCTATATAAATCACTCGAGCTGAGGGTTGTTGGCGAGTATGTAAAACCAATTCTTCCCGATATTTAGGTCCAATGCACCTATCGAAATGTTGAAACACCATCTAAATCGGGAGTTAAGTCCGTCAGAATTTCCTACTTAAAATCCGAAACATATTATCACTAGCTAGTTCATGGGTCATCCAAATGTGCAAATATTTATAACAAATCGATCTAATAATAACTAAATTAGCTTATTTCGCCCTGATCGTGATTTGATCCATCAAAACTACTAGAGTATTTGTTTATGTGGTTGCCCTAAATGACAAGAGTTGGAGCAGTATTATTTCCTTGTAATTTTAATATATCTAGTATGATAAGATGATTATAATCAATAGTGGTCTTGCAATGTATCATAAGGTTCTTGAAAATATGTTCTTTCTTTTGTGTTTTGCATGTGAGAATAATGAGTACACAATGCCAAATATATATATTATTGGCTAAGTTCTTTATTTTTTTGTTGAACTAGTTCTTTATTTTTTTGTTGAAAGTTATTGGCTAAGTTAGGCCAGGGCTTTTTGGGTATTTTAAACTACACTGCTAATTGTGGATGGCTAATTATAACAACCAGTGGTTGACATAGATGCATTGAATGTTTTGGACATGTTTTAGAGAGATGTTTTACTTTTTCTCTCTAAATTATGTCCAGACACATATCTAGACCGAGATAGGTGTAGGACAGAGCATCGTAATTATTTTCATTTTCTTTTCTTAATTCGAATATGAAGTGGGTTTGAAGTTTTCCTAAGTTAATTCAATTAATAGTGAAATAAGTTTTTCGTTAAAAACCTTTCAGCTGAAAATGTCTGGTTTATAGCTATTTTCTACCATTTTCCATCAAATATCTTAACTCTTATTTTATCCTCACATTGATATGATGTTGATAACTCAATTTGTATTGATTAGTGGATACCGAGACGAGTCAGATTTAAATACTCAAAATAAAATTACATGCAAATATACTCCAGAATTCATATTGAATATTTAAATCACACACAAGTTTATTCGTATTATACTAATGTAAACATAACTAAACCTAATTCTAACTCATGTTTATTATGAATACTTAGAGCTACCTGTAAATCTAATTGATGTTTATTATGATTATTTCGCAGAAATTATTATAGATGTACCCATAATAATTGTAGAGTGAAGAAGAGGGTGGAAAGATTATCCGAGGATTGTCGAATGGTGATTACAACTTATGAAGGCAGACATACCCACTCTCCTTGCGATGATTCAAATTCTTCTGAACATCAATGTTGTTTCAATGTCTTCTAGTGATCATTACATACGTATGTCGCTTGATTAATGAAATAAAACTAAGTCATTGATCACATTTCAAGTAGTTTTCGGTCAATTATATATTTGTAGTGTTTGTATGTCATATTTCATTGCCCTAGCTAAATGACAATTACATGGATAATATTCTTATTATAGACGGAAACCCATTGTTTTTGTAAATGGGTCTAATGGATACATTTTGATTAATAATAGTGTATTTTCTTTTTTAATTGAATAAATTTTTTAATGGATATTACTATATTTTTGTGTCCTATCTTGTTTTTATTTCAACACTTCCCTAAATATGATATTGGCCATTTGAAATCTCCTTCAAAGCTTTTTTGTATACATATATATATATATATTGTTGGAGGGTATGGAAGAGGGATGCTAGCACTGTGACAACTTTGTCTAAGAATCAATTGAGTAGAATTTGAACACTTTCTAGCTAATTGGCCTAATACCCTCACCTGTCTGAGCTGCCTATGGTCATGTATAAACCCTAAGTTTTTCTCTACACTGAGGTATTGAACCATGTCAAGGACAGTCTCCAAAGTCCACTTATCATCTTAGCCCGACCCTAACTCTCTTGTTGTTGACATTAAGATTCACTTCTAGCATTAATGTTACAAACAATTGTTTGTTCAGTTGGTTGTGCAACAATTCTAAAATTTAGAAATTACAAGATTGAAATTCGGTAGAAGTGAAAATTCATCTTGAAGACGTATCCAAGTCAATTGATGCATGTATGATATAGAATTGTTTATTGTACTCAAATAATTATATTGTTCAAAACATGGTGGATCAATTGCTCATTTAGAGAGCACCCCAATCCCATGTGCTTCTCGACATTCTATCTAGCAAGGGGCGCTGCACTCTCCCTCGCTATTCTCCACCCTCTGACCTTCCCTTTCCACATTTCTAAACAATAGGAACAAATGGAACTTAACTTGGTCTCTTTTTCCAAGCTACGTACCCTTTATTATGTTAAGGGATCAAGTCGCCTGTAGTTCACTTCTCTATTATTTTTTATTCAAAACAATAACGAATGAAAGGACTGGATCAAATCAATAGCATTCCAGACTAGGAGAAAGCATGACCAACTAGTAGTTGGTAGTGCATCCATCTACTCCGCAATACGAAGGCCCCGCGTTCGCTCTTATGGAAGTGCAAATTTTAGGATTATTGAACTTGGATATAAATAAAGTAGTTAGACGAATTTTAGGCAAGTAGTTTAGTTAGGCACTTTAGGCCCTTAGTTACTATCATTCCAATGACTAAAATTACACTTCTCAAAACTTATTTCAAAAGGTTGAGATTATAGAACTGTTCATGCCCCACCAGACACGGGTTATACCTTGGTACGAATATATGACATAAAATTGTATAAACACGATAACTGTCAAATTGCTACTTGCCTAACGGCAGTCGAAATGAATGACCTAAAACTTGACGAAATTAAATGAACTAAAGCCCACAGAAACTATCTTATCCAAATTCAATATTCTTGAATTTTCACTTCAATGGGATCGAAGGTTTGAACCTGGGACTTCCGCATAGCAGAGCAGATACACTTACAAACTAGGCTACCAGTTGTTGGCGGTTGGCTTTGAACTTCCACAATGTAGAAATAGAGCCAAATTGATTGGACTAGGGTCGAGCCGACCCATTATTGATCACCCCTGAGTCTCTAACCAGCTCTTAGTGGCCAGTTACAAGTTCAACCCGCCACCACTGTCCGCACAAAAGCATCCCTCAGTCGCTTCTCCGGCTTAGCTTGTAACAATGGCGACGAGAAACCCAGAAGCTATCAACCCTAAACCATCATCTAATAAATTTCTCCATCTTTACGGTAAATTTATTTCTTTCTCTCTCTCTCTATTCTTTCCCACTAATCAATTTCATTATAGTTCATATACCACTCAATCAAGTCTTTAATTTTCTCTCTATCTAAAAATTAGGTTTTGATTTACTATTGGGATTTATCGCTGCATTTTATGTAATTATGGTTCCTTATACAAAAGTTGAAGAAAGCTTCAATGTTCAGGTACTATTACTTTACCATTTCTATCTTTGTACATGAAGAAATTGTGTCTCTCTCATTGTACTTTTAGGTTACTTTTTTGTGATCTTAAGAAGAATTTAAAGAAAACCCTTATATAATGAACAAGTAAAAGTTCAATTCTTTAACTTATAATGCTATAATGGTGATTTAGGGATTAATTTTGCAATTTGTGAAAGGGTTGGCATGTTAAATGTGAGAACAAAAAAATAATTGGGATTTAATTCGTTTCTCGTAACTACTTTTTTTAGTAGGAAAGTGAAAAAAATGAAAAGAAGAAGGAAAAAAAAAAAGTAAATTGAAGATTTGAAACACTAGAACCATTATTTTGCATGTGGGTTTTAGCATAATTTCGGCCACAATATTCCTCAAGCTATACCTCAAGGCTTGAATAGATACTACTTTTGTGCGCTTCATGCTTAGTGAAGGGAAGGATATGCACGGGGAAGATATAGAAGGGAGTTTTCGTCCATAGGTTCATAATTATGAAAATATAGAGAGGATACACTGAGGAAGAAAGGACGAAGGGAACAACTCTAGGTATTACTAGTGAGAAGATTGTATATCCTCTCATCTGTTTTGGCACTCGCAGGTTGGGTATGAAGACAACAATCGAGCAGAATCGGATAGTGTAACTTCGAAGTTTGAAATTTGAATCTGGTCGAACACAAACTCTTGTAAAGAAATACTTTTGTCATCGTAACTTTTAACATACGGTATAAAAATAGGCCTAGTTTATTGAAAATATTCAATAAAACCGGGAGTTTATATACATATATATGTACATTTTGTTTTTAGAAAAGTGAAGATGAAAGTAGATCGAAAATGCAGCTTTTCTTGCTTAAACCTTTTATCCCTTTATTATGCATCTTTGTTATGGCATTCCTAATATAATCTAAATAATATTTCAGCTCTTTTGAAAAGCTTCCACAAATGACACACAAAATAGCCAGTTTTATACTGAAATAGTTTATCATCTGTGCTCAATTACCATTACTATGAGTAGTTGAAAACAGGTTGGAGACCATGACTACTGAAGTAATGTTTACCATAGCTTGGTGAGATAAATCGGGAGAATGTCTGAATCACCTAATTTCAAATATCTCAAGTTCAAATTCATTTCCATTATCTGTGGAGATATCTATTGGCTTGGTACCAAGTTCCCAGGTTATTTTAATATACTAAGAACAAATTTCCTTGATAAATGTGTTCTTCTGAAAATGCATTATTAATTCCACAAATTACTGCAATGTATTCTCGAATTTTTACTCTAGAACTGCTTGCAAATACGAAAGACGAGTCTTCTTGTGTGCAACTATGAATGATCATCAAATTGGTCAGAGATTCTGTTGCAATGTGAAGTTTCTAAAAACTGTAATTTTGTACTTATCTCAATATAGAAGCACAAACGCATTTGATCATCATTTATCGATAAATGCAAAAGATTTGAAAAAATACAAATAATTTAGAACACTTAGCCATGTAAATCTAATAACTTAGAGGGTGTTTGATTTTTGCACTTATTAAGTGATTTTCACTTAATAAGTGTGGGCCGACAATTTTAGGCCGTTTGTTTTTTCACTTAATAAGTGAATATCACTTGTAAGTGGGGTCAAAGTAAGTGCAAAAAAGTAAGCTCCAACTTGGAACTTATTTTTTTGCACTTACTTTCTAAGTGCTAAAAAAGACATTTTTATCCTTCTCCGAATATAATAATTACCAATATAATTATAACCTAAAAAAAATTCTTAAACAATTGATAAGTAAAAAAAATTTTTTTATGACTTTAGCGATGACACTTTTCCTTCTCACTCATCCTTCACCTAAGCTTTTCCCTTAAATTTTTTTCACATCTCTTCCTTCATTAGTCACGGAACCACCCAAACTCCATGATGCAACGTAAGTTCTTTCTCCTTCATACTTTTTAATTATTTGAGGTTAATATTTTCAACATAAAGTATTCATAAACCGTAATTCTCTTGTATCTAAACTCGCGAGCACAATGAATTAGTATGAAATACTAATATGTAAATACTTTAAGGTCAAAATAGACAATTTCTCATTTTTATGACATATAGAATTAATATAAAAACAAAAATCAAGCACTTAGAAGTGACGGAAAACAAACGCCACAGCACTTACAAGTGATATCACTTACTAAGTGATTATCACTTAGTAAGTGGTAGCACTTACAAGTGCTAAAAAATCAAACACCCTCTTAGGTGCACCTTAACATACATACTTGTCTTGGGTTTGTTTAGTCCAGGGGGTAATCATCCGCCAACCAGGCTATGCATTTATATGAGTATATCATGTTAAGTTATATTCAAGCACTAATGAGTTCTTGTTGTTAAATAATATTTAAGCATAGCATGTCCTCCTTCTGCAACCTCTTGAACTTCTGTATTTGCAGTACAACTGTACAATAAAGACAATAAGCAACAATTCATTTTCTTATGACAAGTAATACTTTGGCAGTGTATTTGACGTTTACATTTGTTCTAGTTTTAGTTTTTTGTGTTTGGTCAAAAATCATACTTCAGCAATCTTTCATGTACTTAATGTTCTTTTTCTGTTTCTATTGTCACTGAGAAAGGCGATGCATGACATACTTTATCATCGGCTCCATATTGACAGGGTATGCTTATTCGTATACACCTTCATCTGTTCATTGTATTGTTTTATGTTCAATCTATGTATGGATTCACTTAACCTGTTCGCTGTATAACAGTATGATCATTTGGAGTTCCCAGGGGTTGTTCCTCGTACCTTCATAGGTAAGTTCGAGTTTGTGCAGGTGCTTGTATCTACATTGAGGGATATACTCCTAATATCAAATTAATAAAAAAATCATTTTACTTTTTCTTGTCTAGATTGAGGTCGAGCTAGTTTTTCTTTTTGAATGGTGAATATTCTTCAAACTACATTGAGCCGATTTTTTCCACAAAAACGAAAACTAGAACATTTCCTTAGTAAATAAATCCATGGCTTGAGGAAATTCCAACTCTTCCAACACCAAAGAGATTTAACGCAAAGTATGCTGCTTTATATTAAGCTTATGTATACTTGTCTATACTGCACAATGCCAAAAGGATGCACATGCTTGTGATTTTTCATGAAAGATCGCTTTGGTTTTTCGTATTGGTTAAGTATTTCATGCTATTGATCAACCAAGAAAAAGTCATTTAGAGGATAAATAAATTAAGATTGTTGATTATGTCAAACATTAGGTTGCCACACATTTAGCATGATTTGTAGCTGAGAGAAGCTTAGGGGCTAAGATGTCATTACAAGTGAATTATTAGAAGTACCTTCTTTCCTTGTGATATTAAACACATCAAATGAAGAATATTTTCTATTCATATTACTTGGGAATTGGGCCTATAGTAACAATCACCATATATTATGGGCTATAGCGAAGGAATTCCAAAATTCACCTCATAGCCAAAGCGCAATGAAAAAAGAAGGAAGAGTTATTCAGGGTGCCCATATTAATTATTTCAAGTAATATATCTTTGATCCTTGTGCTAATAAGCACATCGTATGGAAATACCAATTGTCTACTTTCCAGTACAATTGGGAGGCCCTAGTGTCATAACTTGTAACTCAATGTGCATTTCCCTTTTGTAATTTTCTTTCAGTATATTGATTCAAAGTTTCCAAAAAATGTATATGTTCCAGTTGAGCTAGAAACAGTCACCATTTGGAAGCATATTATAGCAAAGGAAATCTGATAGTTATGATTCACGTTTATAACGCAGAGTGGTAAAAGGCCTTTTCTTCATAAAAAAAGAAAAGAAAAGAAAGAAATACATTTAAATATATTTAGGAGGTAGTGGTGTATACTCCTAGGGAGCATTTTAATTTTTTCACTATTGAATAGATACATATTTATAAATCATATTATCAACTCCCATGTATGCTTGTTTTCTTCATATCTTATATGCCACCTGCTTTTGTGACAGTCTTTTTCTTTTCATTCTATTTTAGTGTTTTGAACTCTCTAAGCGTTTTTACCTTAGATTATATTTATTAATGTGATGCAGGTGCCTTGCTTGTATCACTTTTAACATCTCCAGTCATTTTAGCAATGAGCTTATTAAACTTGCCAAAGCTCTACGGCCTTTTTGCAGGTTAGCCCCTTTTCTTTGACATGATATATCTTTTCTTAACAATGTTGGGATATTTTAGTTTTAGCAGATCAGAAGAAACATACTTCAAGTTAGTAATCTAAATATCTATTAAGATATCTTCATCAATAAATGAATTGCATTAGAACCTCTGTTAGATATCTTCATCAGTAAATGACTGGTGCTCAGAGTCCTAGATGTTTGTTATATTCCGAAACTTTATTTGCATCTTTTGCTAAACATTGAAGTTATGGGTGGAACAAGATGGTGGTTCACTAGATCTTGTCTTTGGCCACCAAAGTACATGTGACGTGTTTCCTAAATTCTTACAGAGTTCTTCTGGTTACGGTTTTCTATTTTTCATTGTAATTGGGAATTTGGGAGTTATTGGAACAATTCTATCTCTCTCTGTTGTTTCATTGGAAGCTATCTCCTATCACTTAATCTTGAGTATCGTTTCTCTTTTATCATTCATATGCTTATGTTTAGCTCATTAATTTTGTAATATCAGTTCTCTTCAATTAAAGTTTATGTATTTCTTTTTGATTTGTCTAGTTCGCATGGTCTTGGGTTCTATTATATTGTCTACATTACGGTTCTTTCGGCTTCAGGTATGACTTATTGCAATTTGCCCATTTTTTACATGTGCATATGATTGATATTCATTGGACAAAGAGTACTTTACCATGGTTTTGCGATTCCTAATTATTAGTAGTTAGCTTGATTTTAATGGTTTGTAAAGCTTGAGTTTGCTAGAAAGTACATACAAATGAGTTTGTCTGTAATATTTCGTTTGGCTGTTTGAAAAAAAACAATATATTGTATCTTATATGGATGATAGAAAATGTATATTATTTTTACTGTAGAATAAGGAAAAGGAAGATATAAACAAGCAAGAAAAAAGATAGGGGTCGGAGGTCAGTTGACTCGTCTGAATTATAATCAATCGGTTTTGGGGTTGGTTTCTTACTTTTACCTTTTGAGAAAGGAGGAGAGGATGGAAAGTTCCTTCTTGTAATACATCTCTGTGTGTGTGTGCGCCTGATTTCTCTCAAGTCCCAATTAACTAGCTAGTTGAGAGTAAGTCAACCGACTCCAGGTTCAGCCTTAGCCTTGTCCTGATCGCGTCCCAACTCGTAAATCTTACTGCATAACCTTCTAAAGGTTCTAACTGTTAGAGTAAGTGGCTGTTAATAGCATTTTGTGTTACTTGAATGGCTTTGGAACAGAAGCAGATATTACATCAAACTTGAATTGTTCTACATTAAATCAATATTAGTATAGTTACTGGGATATCCCTTACCTTTGGTTTTGTTTGCTCATTTAACTCTTTGTCCTATTGTCTGCAATTAAGACTATCTTGTGAACACAAGATTCAGCGGACCTGTAAGGCTGTAAGTCGAAGTATATTGTCACCTTTGTTTATCAAATTCCCGTATGTGTAAATTTTAATTGAGTGACAGACTATGCCTACCTATCAAAACAGAAAGTTTATTTGCTTTACTCATGCAGAAATTTTATTTGGCCTACTTGTGTTTGTGCAGGTTAGAAAGAACTTTGGTTCCCAAGTTGAAGTTTTCTTTGTTATATTAACAGCTTGTCAGTTTCATATGTTGTTCTACTGCACACGCCCTCTTCCTAATATACTAGCTACTGGTTTAGGTGATTTTCTGAGCTGAAACTTACTTCATGTTTTTGTGCTATCTTGTAAATCAGTAATAAATGTAGTTCCATGTTAATACTTCATTATGAATTTTTTTTACTTTTTCTATCATTAGTAAAGAGTATTCAGTTATGCAAACTCTCAGTTAATAAAAATGTGTGACTATCATAACTCGAAATGATGCAAACTTTCAACCTTGAAACAGCAGCAATTATGTCGTTTGATTATTGATGTTATATATATAGCAAACATCATATTTAAAGGAGTGGAAACAAAATTTTATTTGTTTCGTCAGTTGTTTGAAGTTAGAAGGTATTGAACGCCACTTACTTTCTAAAGGCACCAACTTCGCCTTCCACTATCCATCACGTCTAAATATAATTTTTGTGTAGTATGGACACTCCTTTTTAGAGTACTTTGCTGTATCCGGATACTCGTACAGGAACTTTGATAATCTTTTATCAGGAAGTCTTGTCACTTCACTTCAATGAGTCTATTGTGGGATTTAAAAGTTCGTATTGCATGAAGTTGTTCCTTTTTATGTTCAGAAGGATTTCAGTTGAGGCGAAGTGTACTTGCAAACTGCCACTAACCCGCCTGGTATTTGTTTGTAGTTAACTTGGCATATGGATTTTGGTTGAAGGGGCACCCTCATCAAACTTTAAGGTGTTTGGTAAGCTGATCTCCCAGTTGAGGGATGATTATTGATTATTTTAGAATTATTCCTCAGCATTCTCATTCATAGAATGGGATGATTTAGATGTTAATAATTTCCTTAAATGTATTCTTTTGCTTAGAGAGCTCCATTAGTTCCTCATTTGGATATTAAACTTAAGTTGCCGCTTCAGACCACTTCTCGTTTAACAAGAGTTTCTAAATATCGACTCTCGGTGTTGGTTCCTGATAACAATATCCATAACGGTGTTTATGTTACACAGCTAATAACTTATGTGTCTGATGTACCATGAAATTAATATTGTTTTTTTACCTTAATTTGATGTGTTTTTTTTTTCTTTTCTCATTTTCATATTTCAGATTTTTGCTGCAATTGTCTTCAGATGTGATATGGTGTTACTTCTTGGGCCTATTGGGCTAGAGCTCTTGCTGGTATGTTGACCAGTCCCCTGTTTCCTTTTCTCGCAACATTTTGAGATACTTAATAAGCAATCTACTCTCAAAGGCAATGTTTAAAAAATCCAAAGATGCTTATGCATTGAGGTGATTCGGTAGTTTTCTCTTCGAGGCTTACACACTTGAAGGGCCAAATAAGGCGCGCCATCTTATCTGCGAGGCATATGCCTCGTAATGGTACACCTTGAGGCGTACGCTTCACAGTTTGGGATGTAACTCTGAAAAATAAAAATGGTTCAAAACTTAAAAAAGATTAAGAACAGAAAAATGTTTAAAAGATTAAAAGGAGGTGACAGTATAGCAGTTAGATGAGTCATGAATGGCTCAATTAGATGAAGAAGATGGCAAGCTATACGGTGTGATGACAATGAAACTAGTGATGATGAGAATGATAGGGCTACGAATATCCTCGTGATTTTCAAAATCCGGAATGAATAGTGAAAGTTACATTGATTGATAACAATCGTGAGATTGAGCTCTTTCTGAATCTTTTAAGTTTGCTTCCTGTGTGTTTATGTTTTAATCTTTTACCCCTTGGAGTTTATGTGCCATAAATTTGTAAATTTTTTTTTCTGACTTTATATTGTAGCAAAAGCTTTTTCTTTCTTATAATGTAGCATCTTCTGTGTTTTGAAATCGATATACGCCTTTTATGCTTCGAGGCATATGCCTCGAGGAAATGACTCGCTTTTGGGGCCGAACCACCTTAACATTGTTTTTCTGGACATTGGCTTGTAAGTTTATCAGTTAGTCAGTTACCAATCTTACCGTGTCTTTCATTCACAAGTGTAATCTTGTATTGCTTCTGTTAAAGAGTAAAATGTAGTAGATCTGTGAAGCAAAGTAGTTTAATCTATGCTCTCAATCCGTGCAACATTTATTCAGAAAAGAATGATAAATAGAACCTTCTTGTTTCTAGTTCAATTCTTACTTTTTAGCAAAATTGTGAAACTCACTAATTCTGGGGGGTAGAACTCTCGCCTATGTATTAGTTTCTCCTAGTTACTACGGAGTGTCATGTAATTTCATTATTTTCCCAACCTTGCTTGGGTGCTGTCCGGTAGTAGTTTTGTAGGTTTCTATCAAGCTCCTCTGAGAAGTAATTGTGGAAGTAGATTTTTATATTTTTAGTGACATAATTTGGGAGATACTGCCATCAAACTTACAGAGACAAGTTCTCTATTAGATGGTCCTCTACTGAATATTTGATATTGGAAAGAAGCGCTTCTTATCAAGCCAACTTCCAAAGACATCTGTAACCTAGAGAACTTTTCATGGAAAGAGTTACAAAATACAGTAGAAAAAAACAATAATAATAGATAACGTTCTAGGGCTCGACAATGGTCAGGCCTTTGCCTGTAAATAAGCTCCTCTGCAGGAAGGGATAAAATCCAAAAGATCTGATCCTAGAATAATCTTTCTCTGGCCGATTTAGATGAATGGAGTAAAATTTCGGAAGTTTTGTGATTTCTGAAGAGAAACATCCATCTTTCTGACTGTTTGCTTCTTCCATGCAGTCGAAATCAATATCACTTTGGGAAGCATTAAAATGCTGTATCTGTACAACTATATTATGCATAGGTGGGTTAGCAGTTTTTTTTTGTATCTTTGTCATGTGAATTGATTAACCATGTTGAACTTTACCTATAAATCCAAGATACGAACATACAAATGAATATCTGAACATCTGTTCATTGGATATTTTCTGATACTAATGCTTTCTCAAGCTGGTACCAATAATTTTCTTCTTGATGCAGGATTAACTATATTAATTGATTCACTTGTGTGGCAAAGATTTTTATGGCCCGAATTTGAAGTTTTTTGGTTTAATTCCGTTTTGAACCGGAGTTCTGAGTGGGGTGTATCCTTAACGAGGGTTATAACTTGTTCTTTTAGACATGATACATTGATGTGCTACAGATTCTTCTGTTCATTTCAGTAGTTAAGGTCAATAAAAATGAATTTCCATGTTATCACTTATCACTTTTTTTTTAGTATTTGGTTTCCATCCCAATGGAAACCAAATTCAAATTATTATATTTTTTTTGGAATCCTGTCAGTGGAAATTATTGTTCATTTTGACATGAATAGTTGATTTCTACTGAAATTGCAAAAAGACATAAGCGGTTTTTATTATTTATGTGGAAATCAATGTTCATTTAAGCTGCATATTTTGATCTCAAGGACTAGAAAAATTGCTTTACCTTACTGGGTTGATTTTATAATTTTATTATGGGATTAAGAAAATGCATTCTTATACGAGCATCCAAGAAAATGCATTGGTTTTCATTTATAGATCGTTGCTTGAAATTGGTTTACGTCATCATGCTTCTGTCATTGTTTGCTAACTTGATATTGGTGATTTGATACATGTTTTCAGTTTTTATGATTTTTTAATGATTTGGTAATTTTCTATGTGCGATTTCTTCAATGTTCCAAAATTCCATCATTACAAAATATTTCGATGAACTTTTGATTGTTTCCACGCTCACCGAAATATTTGAGTTTCCAAACAAACCAATATTCATATCAAGGCCAGCGTCTGAGTAACCCAATATTCCCTGAACAGATCCTATTTTCACACAGCGTGAACTTGACTTCACTGACGTTATCATAATCCACTTAGCTTTTCTTTGTTGGAGTTATTTTACATGTAAATGCTTGTACTTTTGATGCTCTTGACAATATCTTCCTAGACACATGCTTTCCATTGGTACTTCACTTCAGCTCTTCCTCGCTCGCTGCTTACAGCATATCCTCTTTGTGTGGTGAGTTGAAGTAAGTGGTGATGCAATTTAAGTATTCCTGGAACTTTGGGAGAACTAGAATGATATGTCACATGACATTCTTATTCTCATTCTGCAGCTGGGTCTGCTACTTGAGAGGAGGATATTGCGGTACATTGTTCCAGTTTTCACATTTATTGTACTTTACTCAAAGCTTCCCCACAAGGTTGTGCTCCTGGGATTTGACTTCCATTTCAGTTAGTTTGTTACTCTGTTGTATTTCCACACTTTCTAAATCTACTTAATTTGTTACTACATTTTTTGTGCACCAGGAGCTCCGATTCATCATTGGCGCTGTTCCTTTGTTCAACTTATCAGCAGCTGTTGCTGCTAGCAGACTGTATGTGTCATAATTGATGTTCATATTTGGTTTAGTTTCTTTAATAGAGTAGATTATATAGACTGAGGATAGTTCTCTGCTTCTCTAAGAATGGATCTGATCAGTCACTGTGTCGCGAATAAAAAAATCAGCTAATCCTGATAATAGAATATTGTAGTCATGATAATAGGATGGGGCGAGACTGTCATGCACCAGTCTGTGTTTCAAATTAGAAATCAGCTAATCCCGATCATTATATCTAAGGTTTAATTATTCAGAGATTCTTTTGCTTAATGATCGACTGCTTGAGGTTTAAGACCCACGACGATTTGATTATTTCTGAAGTGTTTTTTCATATATCTGTTTAGATTAGTGAACAATCTTCCTTTAGAACAAAGCAAAATCATCTTCTCCCTTTTCAACATTCTTAAAGGACAGAGGGTTAAGGAGTCACTGATTCCGAATAACAAGTCGACAAACAAGTTCTTCTAGTTTGGGTATTTGTAGTGACATTTTGTCTTCTTACCAATTTTCTTGGCGTGCCATGTCTTGTATAGACTATCGGAGTCAGTAATTTTTTATGTACTCCTTGGCGTAAGTTTCATGTTTCTCAGTTTCTGTAGATCTTTTTCGGGTTTTCCTTCCTTTCGTGTCAATTTGTGTACAAGTTTTTTTTCATGTTGTGCAATAAATAGTTCCGTAGTTTATCTTTGGAAATATGGTGCAGTACAATAATTTTTCTCGCTAAGCGGCTAAGGACCATCTAATAGTACGGTTTTGACAAATGGAGACTATTGAATTGATTGACTTTCTCATCTATAATTCTTTCCAGATACAACAATAGGAAGAAAGGTGTTTGGAAGTGGCTTTATTTCACTATGCTTGGGTCTCTTCTAGTCAGGTCGAATGACTAATTGTTGTTGTTGCTAATAATCTATATATATATATATATATATATATATATATATATATAATATCTACTATATCAATGCTCTCATGTTGTGCTTTTTCAGTATCGGGTGCTCTATCCTAATGTTCATGGCATCTTACGAGAACTATCCAAGTGGTTATGCTTTAAAAGCTTTACACCAGAAAGGTAAGATCTCTTTGAGATCTGATCATCTGATACATTTTGAAGTGGAAGAATATAAGTTGAGGTTTACATTTAAGCTTTTCATCCAGATCATATCTCATTTTGGATGGAAATATTTCTCCTTTAAGCCATAAGTTGAGTCCATGATACGCCAAATCAGTAGTATCGAGGGTTGCTCATCTTTGACATGTAACTTGAGGATGGACAAATATCATAGATTTAGGAGTCAACGGTGTAAACTGTAAAATTCAGGCAAGATAGGGTTGGAGACTTGGACGACCAGTTTGCACTCTGACCACTTGAGTTAGTTTTAACTTGAATTCAGATGGAGCTCCGTAGTTCTTACTCGTGCTTTGAGCAACGGATTGAACTCGAGATGGCCCAAGGAATCTGTTATTCTATCCTGTTAGATGGGATTTGACATGTAAGTAACATATTGATATTTGTTTAAACAGCTCTTGACAACAACAGTAGAAAAGATCAATGGGTTCACATTGATACGTACTCAGCAATGAATGGAATCTCTCGTTTTTGTGAGAACAGTTTACCATGGAGGTATGCTCATTACCCTGTTTAAATGCAACTACTATATACATTTTAGGGAAACTAGGATAGAATCATCAAGTTGATAATTTCAGATCCTTGTTACAAGGGTGTCAGTAAGCACCGAGCCACCAACTCTGTATTGCAGTGTCTACCCATATCAACCACTCTTTAGTACTTCTAACAGGATAATCAGAGATAGGAGGAAGAATGTATTCTTATGTTAGCTTCTAGTACCTCGTGCACGTTTAAATATTTTAACCATATCAAATGATCACGAGTTGATGATTCAACTACAGTTGATTTACCTGGTTTTGGATTGTCTTAAAAGCTCCATCCCCCTACTTCAGCAGAATTAATATTTCTTACTTTAGCAGTTATAACTTATTAGAGGCATCTTCTTCTCTCAAAAATGGCATGTTTGAATTTTCCCCATGAGATTAGGTACTCCAAAGAAGAAGGAATAGCCATAACAGAGTTTCGCCATAGAAATTTCACCTATCTTGTGAAGTGAGTTTTCTTTACCCGCTAATTCTTAAATCCTTCTATTTTCTTTGTAATGACTTGTATCTGTTGTTGGTTATTTTTCGCGTGAAGGAGTCTGAGTTACATGCTGAACTTGACTGTAGTGAAGTGCAATTGAACTAACCATAAACTAAAATCTTTTTATTTTCATATTATATAGCGGGTCAGACTAAAAATGAACTACTGAAGACATTTCCTTAAATGTGGTGATGTTTCAATGTGTTGTCGAGTTGCTGTATTGAAACCCGAAACTTCTAGTCATCGTGGAACTATGTTGAAAAAGTCGGCAACGGGGACTAGTCGGCTGACCCGGGACTGGGCTTAGTCGCTAATAGTCGTATTTACACGGGACTAGTCGTATAACATAAATATATAAACATTTGAGACAAATTCAAACCAACCAAAGTATTCTAGCATCATACTAGATGAAACGCTATGAAATCATTCAACAATCACGGATATATTCAAACCCTAATAACTACATTCCAAATTTCCAATTATAATCATGCTTTCAACTTTAAAAGACTAAGAAATCAGTCAAAAAAGCAACAACGTATGGTCTCTAGAGAGCGAAAGAGTAGTTAGAAGAAAATAAAGAGAGAAACTAGCTTCAAATCTTGTTTGAAGAGGAGGATAGCTTCAAAATCTACTTGAATCTTGTTGATTGATGTTTGGAGATGAGAAGATGAGTGAAGAAGGCAAAGCTTCAAACCCTAGAGCAGTCTTCTCGTTGGAAAATAGAAAAAAAATAAAAAATACATGCTGTCCCTTATGAGTCCCGACTAGTCGGACTAGTCAACTCGACCTAGTCGGGCCGAGTCGGGGCTTTACGCGAAATTAGGCCCGACTAGGGTTTTCAACCCTAGGCGAGTCGGCAAAGTGGGGACTGAGGAGTAGTCGGGGACTAGCAGGGGACTAGTCCCGACTTTTTCAACATAGTCGTGGAAATGCTGATAACCCATCATAGTAAATAAAGAAGAATACCGATTTGAGATTGAGAACCAATATTCATGCTTCTTGCGCCATTACAAACTTACACGAATATTAATATTAGAAACCGAAGTATAGAGAGGTGTCATGTTTGCTAACAGTGATGTATAGGCTAGGGATCATTGGCAAAAAAAAAAACGGACATTAAGATTCTATAAGAAGGTTTGATTGGAGTGAAGTTAAATACGTAAATAAATAAATGAAAAAGGAGGCAGATATATTAAAATCATTTTGGGAGGCGATGAAACTAATGCTACTTTTAATTTAACTTTGTAAGCAAAGGGAGATGCACAGTTAGCATCAAAACAAGTGTTAGTGATCCCTCAATTAACTTGTAGGAGTTCGCTTTTGTGAAATCCTATCAAATATTTACTCAAAGTTAATAACAAATAAGAGATCATGATCACGGGAGATCAGCCAAGTTAAATCTTATGATCCTACCAAATGGTACCTGTTAGGTCATGATTAATCTAAGGTCGTTATCATGAAAGATTAGGTAATTCTAATGCTTACAATCGTACCCGATGCTAAACTAGCTGTTTGTGAGGAATTGCACAGTCCATTGCTAACTAGCTATTCCAGTTAATGTAGGTTCATAAGTTTCAGAATATCTGATTTTTACGTAGATGAGGGGAGGTACACATAAAATCTAATATCAGCACTTTCGCCAGTATCGTGTGAGCTCTGAACATGTATAATATTGGACCTCAACAATCTGGAAGTATGTGAAATTTCTCTTCTACCAGTAACATGATTCTTAATGCTAAATAGAAAGTGAAATTGGATTTCGTTTTACTATTTTTTTTTTGTTCTAAATTTTTCATTTCTGCACGTATATCCCTGTTCTCCATTTTCTTTATATATACACATAGGTGATATACTGTCAGCCAATCAACCGAAAGAGAGTCGTCTCTGATTACTATACTTTTTGTGTGCCTCTGTGACAGCGAGCATTCCGCCGTTGATGGGTTTAGATGCTTACATGCCGTGAATGGCTTCTCAAGGATCCTGCTCCAAAAAACATTTCCAGCTATTTTTCTGGTATATGTTCCAGGCATTGTCTTGTTCCCAAGGTCTGGTGGTGATGTAACTAACCGTCTTTTTATTCATTTTTCATGACTAAACTTCTGCAGATGAAGGAACCCAAAGTATATATCCATGGAAATGTGAACGACCAAGATATTATGCATTCAAAGTGGCCAGGTTGCCCTTGATGTATACAAGCTTTACAAGGTTTGTACGCCGTGGTTCGTACACATCATCCTGGTTTAAGTTGGAGATGGTGATGCATTTATATTGAAATGCTTTAATTTAAGGTAACGGGTTTATCGTACGACTCATATCTAAATCATTCCTCCAGGTTGATAATAACGAAACTAATCCTTAAGATTCTGGAGCGGACAAAACAATGATGATCAATCATCTCAAATACTGAACAAGAGCACCAAACTACCCAGAGTTTCTGCTATGACGACGGTGGAAGGGATGTTGCCTATGTATACTTGAAAGACACGTTTACGAATCTGCTATTCCTAAAGATGTGACGCGTAACGAGGAGAAATTTTGAAGTTCTGTCTTTGATATTTGACTCTTTAAGGTACAGAAAAAACATAATTTATCATGAATTTGTTGTTTAAGTTTGTGTTATGTTGATACTTGAGTGGTTGAACATGTATTTTTGATATGTTGATTTGCAACTTGGTGAATCAAAAAGTTGAAAAAGATCCTCAAACCGTTATCTTGTACGGGGGTTGGGGTCCGACATGTGCAGTAATGTGCCGACTGAATGACAATATTAAGGAATAATTTAAATACATCAAGTAATTCTCCAGTAAAGAGACATACATTTTACGACTCAACGAAAGTGAGTTAAACATTTTAACTATTAACTTTGGGCACTTCAGCAATTGGTATGTCAACTGTAAGAGTACTAGTTTTGCTGAAGAACTCAAAAAAAGTACACAAAGGGGGGTAAAGTTTCAAAGAAGTCAAGATTGATCAAATTTCAAAAAAGTGGACTTTGAAAGTAAATTGATCAATCTTGTCCTTGTTGAAACTATTACAACTGCCCTTTAAATGGGTTTGCAGTGAAATTTGGGTCAGAGTATAATGAATTCTGAAAAGACTTGGAACCATCTCCATACTGGTCATCAGATGACTTTTATTTGAAGAAAAAAAAGAAGAAAATGACATGAAATGGATGATTGTGGTTTGTGGACCCTCACTTTTCATTGTTCCCCACTTATGGGGAGAAGAAGAAGGAAGTTTGTGTGCCCTATCACCTACCAGTCTTGTAGTTAAGGCTCTTTCTTAACTTGTTTTAGAGTTTAATCTTTTCACCTAAATGTTACTTAGCATCTTCCAGTTGGTAATCTTATGGTTGTGTATCCCTAATTAAGTCGGATGGATTTCGTTCGGGTTTGAGTCTAGACTGTCTAGTGTTGTAGTTTTCGTTTTAGATATTGGACTAACTTGTCATTTTTCGCAACTTCCTCTCTTTATTCTTCTTCTAAATTTGATTCTGAGGTGGATTTCACTCTATGCTAAACTGAAAGTCCACGCCTGGACTTCTTTTAAACTTTGTTCTTCGAAAAGTAAAATAACCTAGAAGAGATGTGGAGCCCCATTCCATTGAAATACCTTAATTTTGGGCATCATCACCATTCTCTAGTGTTCTACTAGTATTTATAATGTCTGATGACTTTTATAGAGAGTAAGTGGGTCTATCTTTACTTTTGTTCTATAAATGTGTAAATTTTCTCTACAAATATTCGGACGCATTTTTCTATAAATTTATGTAAATTTTTTCTCTGTATGGATGTAACATATCTTTTGTGTCAAAAGAGAAGGCTCTGCTGAGATCTTTTGCGATTTTGCGTTCATCATCATTGGATGATAAGTTTAAAAGCCAAAAGAATTTGTTGTTAAGGCATGATCTTATCACTTCCGCATCGTTTCCTATGATGTCTAAATTATCTAATTGTTGTGTTAAAATCATCCGATCTCGCCTTGTATTTGAATCCAAAAAAAAAATGGCACAAGGTGTAAGACACATTCTTTTTATTTTAGTTAAAAATCTTAAATAGTGTAATTAATGAGAATGATGAACCATTCATTTACTAGGGCGAATGGTCGTGTCCTACTCTTTTTTTTTTTTCTCCATGCAAGGTCATGTTTCTTCTTTGAATGAATAGACAGCCCCTAGGTCAACAACAAGCAACATAAAAAAATGAAGAAATCAATATGAGTAATGGTACCATCCTTTGTAGTTGGTGTCAAACACAGCTCGTATCCCAGCAGCCACACCATTATGCAACGCAATGATGCTAATTCTGAATATTGGAAGGCTAAGTTCATTGATGGACTTCCTCCTCTTTTTGCTGAAAAAGTTAGACAAAGACTAAGAGATCAAAATAATGAAAACATCATCTCTTATAGTTATCTAACTTATGGACATATAATTACTACTTGTGTTCAAACTGGATTAGAAATTTGTAATGATATGAAATTACAATACCAATTGAAAAAACAGAATTTGCATGGGAAAAAAGAAATTGGTGAATTCTGTAGTCAATTTGCATATGATATGAAAATTGATTATCCAAAATCTCATAAAAGGAATTCTAGAGATTCGAAAGAGTATTCTCGAAAATCTTATTATAAGAAAAGAAGAAAATACAAACAGAATAAAGAAATTTATTATCAGAAGCCTCGACATAAGAAAAGATTTAAAGGAAATTATATTCCTAATAAATCTGAAACAAAATCAGGACAAAAAACAAGTAATAAAACTTGTTTCAAATGCGGAAAAATAGGGCATTATGCTAATAAATGTTCTACAAAAAGAAAACTGAATGAATTAAAAATTGATGACAATCTAAAAGCTGAATTAAGCAAAGTTTTCCTGACCTCTAATACTGAAGAAGAATCTTCATCTTCTAGTGACTCTGAGGATGTTAATGAAATTGATTTTCTATCTTCTAGCCAATCAGAAGATATATCTGAAAAGGAACCTTGTGCAGGACAATGTTCTAAAAACCAAGACTATTGGAAAGCCATTGTAGAAATGAATGGCTTGAGTATTAATGTTTTAACGGATACTCAATCAGAAATAATATCTATGATAGATAAAGTAACAGACCCTCTGCTAAAAAGTAAAATATTACAATTTTGCTTAGAACAGACAAAAAACTCTCCTAGTTCCTTTGAGAAACCGAATATTACTAAACATTACAGTATGAAAGAAGTACTTCAAAGACTTGAAGGAAAACCAGAAACTTCTTTAAAACCTTCTACTTCTCAAGATTTAAGAAGTGAGGTAAATATAGTTAAATCTGAAATAAAACTCATCAGAGAAGAGTTAGATAACCAGAATATCAGACTTATTCAATTAGAAAGTCTAGCTGAAAAACATCAATCAAAAGATAAATCGATTGCTATTCTAAACACAGAACCATCTAGTATTTTAGATAATAATCTTATCTTTTTAAATACTATGCAGAAAATTACCTATCAGAAATGGTATATAAGTATTAATATTGTTATCAACAAAGAATATACCATTACTAATGCAGTAGCATTGGTGGATAGCGGAGCTGACATGAACTGTATTAGAGAAGGTTTAGTTCCGACTAAATACTTCGAAAAAACCGTACAATCTCTACATTCTGCAAGTGGAGATAGAATGCCAATTAATTATAAGCTACCTGAAGCTTATATTTGTAATAAAGGAATCTGTATTCCACAAACCTTTATTTTAATCCGAAATTTATCTCAAGAAGTTATTCTGGGAACTCCATTTATTAATTTATTTTTCCCTTATGACAAGATAGATGAAACCGGATTATATGCTAGTTTTCAAAATCATAAAATACATTTTGAATTTATTACTAGCCCTGAAACCAGGACTTTAAATGAGTTAGAATATTTAATTAATTCTAAAACTGCTCATTTAAACTTCTTACAAGAAGAAATACATAATTTGAATATTTCCGAGAAATTGAACTCCCCAGAAATAAAACTAAAAATCAAAGAAATTGAAAATCAATTTCTAACCGAAGTTTGTAGCAATATTCCCAATGCTTTTTGGGAAAGGAAAAAATATATTGTATCTTTACCTTATAAACCTGAATTTGATGAAAAAACTCAGATTCCGACTAAGGCTCGTCCTAGTCAAATGAATGCTGAATATCTTGAACTTTGTAAGAGAGAAATTCAAGATTTATTAGAAAAGAAGCTTATCAGAAAAAGTTATTCACCATGGAGTTGTACCGCTTTCTATGTGAATAAAGCAGCTGAAAAGGAAAGAGGTGTTCCAAGGCTTGTAGTAAATTACAAACCTTTGAATGATGCTCTGAAATGGATTAGATATCCTATTCCAAACAAAAAAGATCTTTTAGATAGATTGCATTCTGCAAAAATATTTTCTAAATTTGATCTTAAATCTGGATACTATCAGATTCAACTAACTGAAGAAGATAGATATAAAACTGCATTTACTGTACCCTTTGGGCATTATGAATGGAATGTTATGCCATTCGGTTTAAAAAATGCCCCTTCAGAATTTCAAAATATTATGAACGATATTTTTATTCCGTATTCAAATTTTACTATTGTCTATATAGATGATATATTAGTATTTTCATCTAATATAGATCAACATTTTAGACATCTTAGAATTACAAAAGATGTTATCAGAAAAAATGGTTTAGTCATATCTGCACCTAAAATGAAACTCTTTCAAACTGAAGTTAGATTTCTAGGACAGAATATTAGTCAAGGGACAATAATCCCTATTGACAGAAGCATTGAATTTGCCTCTAAATTTCCTGATGAAATTAGAGACAAAAATCAATTGCAAAGATTTTTAGGAAGTCTTAATTATATAGCAGACTACTACCAGAATATAGCAATGGATAGTGCTATTTTATATGATAGGCTTAAAAAGAATCCATTACCTTGGGATGATCAGCATACCCAAGCAGTCCGAAAAATCAAACTTAGAGTAAAACAATTACCATGTCTAGGGTTAGCAAACCCTCAATGGTTCAAAATTGTTGAAACGGATGCCTCTGATATTGGTTATGGAGGTATTCTAAAACAGAAAAACCCTTCTACTAATAAAGAAGAATTACTTAGATTTGCATCTGGAATGTGGAAGAATGCTCAGAAAAACTATTCCACCATCAAAAAAGAAATGTTATCAATAGTCAAATGCATTTCTAAATTTCAAGATGATTTATTAAATCAATCTTTTCTACTCCGTATTGACTGTAGTGCTGCAAAAGATATTTTGCAAAAGGATGTTAAAAATTTAGTTTCTAAACAAATTTTTGCAAGATGGCAATCTGAATTATCTGCATTCGATTTTAAAATTGAATATATTAAAGGAAATCAGAACTCTCTTCCTGATTTTTTAACCCGTGAATTTTTGCAGGATAAAGATGGAACCACCTGATAAAGGAGCAGGAGGATCTAGATATCCGAAGAAAGTAAATCAGAAAAAAGGGAAGTTTTCTTCTCTATCAGAATTCCCTGTAGTAGGATCATCCTCTCAGGATAAACCCAATCCGAAACTAACTGCTAAAGATATCCTAAAAAAGGAAATCATTTATGCTAAAAAGTTAATAACTGAAAAAATTCTATCTGTATCCTTAGAAGATGTCCAGTGGAGACATGATCCATGGCACATCAAAGAACGGTACTTAGGAGTACAAAACTATCCTATCCAAGATGGCAAGCATAGATATATCTATGAAGCCATTCTGAATGAAACAGAATCTGTACAAATGGTACACCACCATTATAATCTGAAAGACAGTAAGTCTCCTATAACACATTCTAAGTGTTATATAGTAAAAGTCTTACATATAACAGAATGGGCTCTTGACCCCTCAAGACCCAGAAGCCTGAAATTGAATGGTCAAAACTATAATTATTGGGATTATGTTTTGGCATGGTCATTCATGTTCTATTATCAGAATCCGATCAGGAAACACTCCTGGTTTATCAGTATTAACCCTGAAATTGTTAAAGGAAAAGGTTTCCCTCTCTGGTTTCTGCATTGGTGGGAGAAATTCGGTCCAGAACTGAGTTTCTTACCAGATACACTGAAAGACCCTTGGCTAAAATGGTATGAGTATCATCCAAAGCTCAAGGGAAAAACTGCAGAAAAAACCCCAAAAGGGTTATCAGCACTCTGTTATATGGCAGAGTTCAAAATACCATGGATATGGAGATGGGATCTAGAATTTCACTTTGATGATCTATTAATTCCATGTATTAGCAGAACTTTTCATTACAAATGGTGGGATGGATTTCCTATTACAGATACCCATAAACTCATTTGTCAAACTGTAATTGAGTATGAAAATGCCTATAAGGCTACTCAAAAATCCGTATCTATTTCACCTTCTGATAATATTTTCCAATTTTTATTGGATGATATTCAGAAAAAATATCCGAACCTTTCATCGGTAGATCAACAGATTAAAGCTATGGAAATAATTAAAAATCAATTCCTAGCTCATCATCAGAAGCAAGATATAGAGACTGAAATTCTAGATGACTCGTCATCTCAAGAAAATCAGTATGCTGTATTGGCTGGAGAAAGCCAAGATCCGAATGAGGATTTCGATGACTCAAAATCAGCAAAATCGGATACCTCAATGGCAGATTACTGGGATGCTATCATCGAAGTGCATTCTCAGAAGTTACTAAAATCTGCAAAAGGCAAACAAAAAGATCAGTAGTTTGCTACAGTTACTGTACAATTGTACAGTAAATCCGTATTTCAGTATTATTCGACAGTATCAGCATCTAGAAGACACTATTCAAAATATTGATTGTCAGCTTAAATAGTAAAGGTCAAGACTGTTTCGACAGGAAGAGTCAAGAACTATTTTGACAGGAAGAGTCAAGAACTATTTCGACAGGAAGAGTCAAGAACTATTCTCAACAATAGAAGGCGGCTTACTGTGCCAACAGTAGATGGCGGCTTACTGTGACAAATAGTAAAAGGCAAATAGTAAAAAGTCAATTTTACTATTCACTATTCATCAGAAGACGACGAAGTAGACCTGGAAACCGGAACTGTTCCGGTCATCTAAAAATTTTTATAAATTCCGAATGTTGGTTCATTCTGAACCTAAGTTATTTTCTTCTAAGTTTTTCCTTTTCAAGTTTTTAGTTTCTTCTCTCTTTCTTTGTCAAGCTCTGTAATAGTAGTTTGTAATTAAAGCTACATCTATAATAAAGCCGAAGTATTTTGAAGATTAAGTCTGGTTTCTGCTCTCCCATCTTTGTAAGTTTTTCTCTTTATCTCTTTTGTTAAAGGATCCATCTGAAGTTTAAGTCTGGTTTCTGCTCTCCCATCTTTGTAAGTTTTTCTTCTTATCTCTTATGTTAAACGATCCTTCTTAATAATTGGTATCAGAGCCATGATAGTTTAAATCCGAATTAGGGGAGAATATGTAGATATAGACTAAATCCGAATTATGATAGTTAGAA
Source organism: Eschscholzia californica (assembly GCF_041429995.1). Classification (NCBI taxonomy): domain Eukaryota; kingdom Viridiplantae; phylum Streptophyta; class Magnoliopsida; order Ranunculales; family Papaveraceae; genus Eschscholzia; species Eschscholzia californica. Next base: position 80,724,046 of record NW_028238198.1, read on the forward strand.
ATTTCCTTTTAGAAATTTGTACTTAAAAATAATTTATTATAATCCTTGAATTATGGTACGTCACCCAAGTCGCGTATGGGTTTAGATCCGTTGTTGCCGGGTAGGCGTAGAGTATTTACTATGATAGATTACATACCTCCCTACGCACTTGGCTCTGATACCATTCTTTGCAGGATCATGGAAGAAAGAAAGTTAGTGGAAGAAAGAAATAGTTAGTGGAGGAAGTGAGTGGAGAAATATGGAAAGAGGAAAAGGATTTTCTTCTTATTCTTCTTACAAGATTACAAGGTTATTTTTCAAGGTACTCTTACAAATGAACTAAGTCTCCTTATATAGATGGAGCACTTACAAAACAACAAAACAAAATACCTAAGCAATGACGTATTACAATTGCTCTTTATTAAAGTAAAGTAAAGGAATCATAATTGCTGAAATATCTCTTCCGCCGACGCATCACGACAAGTAAAAGTAACCCCGGGTGCTCGATGGGCCCCATCGCCAGGTCCTAATTACTGCTAATGCACGCTTCAAAGATAACTGGCATTTTATGCCGACACCTTAAAGTGCGAATAATTGTGGTGGATATAATAATATCCTTCCCATTACAAAATTCTTGGCTTTAATAAAAGCGATCATAATTGAGATTAAGACTTTATGCAAATGGGTCCTGGGAATCTTGCATAGAGTCATCATCTTCAGTGTTGTCATCTTCATCAGATGAGTCGCATAAAATTTCTTTTAACTGCTTCTTTAGGTCTGACTTTGAAGAAGAAGCGAGCAGTTCTTTAAGAAGATCTGAAACATCCTTTTTAGGAGCCTTTGGTGGAGGTGCTGGTTCAAATGAAATAATTCCCTTTACAGAAAATATTGAATCCTTAAAGAATTCAAATTTATCCCACCATTTGATAAGAATTCTTCTTCCCAAATAAGGGACATGAGAGACTGTTATTTCAAATTTTTTAATAGGACAATTTGCAATAATAACGTCCCATTTAACTATCCACGGCACCTGATAATGAGCTGCAAAGATAAGCTCTGGATTTTTTAGTGATGGGTTGGATTTAATAAAATCATCAAATATACTCCTGACTTTGTCAGGGAAAATTATGGGGTGAGATCCCCAAGTGTAAAACCACTTGATAAACCACTGTGGAAGATTAGTGGTGTTGAAATCACGAAATTGGAGGAACCAACTGTGTTTCTTTAATCTGTTCTCATAACAGAAGGCCCCTTCCCAGGCTTTTATGTAATCAAAGTAGTTAAACCAATATTTGTCCAACTCTCTTCTCCCAGCTCTGGGTATTTCATGATATTTAAATAAATCACCCTGCCAAATTTCAGGGGTAACAACTTTTTTAATAAAGGCTTTAGAATAAGCCCATTCGGCGCCTGACCTTATGACAGAATCAAACTCTACTGATTGAGTCACTTGTAGGATTGCGCAGTAAAAATTGTATTCCTTAGGATAAAGGAATGGGTCCGCTGATTCCCTAAGATAAAAGGATGAAGCTTCAGCTGGAGAAAGATGAGCGTATTTTAGCTCAATAGGTGCTATCCATATAGTAGTGTAGGGAATATATGGATAGATATATTCATTGGTCTGATTAGACTGAATTGCTGCTAAATAAGCATCTTCTCTTAATTTTAACTCCTTAGGAGTCGCCTTTAAGGCTTCAGCTTTAAGCTGTTCCGTTGTTTTAACAATCATAGTCTTATAAGACTGAGAACCCGCACTTGAGGGAGAAACTACAAATTTAGCTTTCCCTTTGCCATTATCAGGCTTTTTGCTCATGACCCTGTAAAAATTCACGAGTCAAGAAATCAGGTAGTGAATTACTACTTCCTTTGATAAACTCAATGTCAAAATCAAACACAGACAATATGCCTTGCCATCTTGCAAAAATTTGTTTTGATGCTATATTTTTAACATCCTTTTCTAAAACATCTTTGGCTGATTTACAATCAACCCTGACCAAAAATTTTTGGTTCAATAAATCACTTTCGAATTTTTGTATACACAGAACTATAGAAAGGATTTCTTTTTTAATTGTGGAATAATTTTTCCTTGGCCCTTGCCATATCCCAGAAGTAAATCTTACTAGGGTTTCTTTGTTATTAATCCTTTGTTTAAGGATTCCACCATAGCCTAATTCAGAAGCATCAGTTTCGACAATTTTAAAAGCTTCTGGATTAGCAATGGCAAGACAAGGAATTTCCTTAATCTTTAATTTTATCTTCTGGACTGCTTCTGTATGAACATTAGTCCAATCAGAAGGATTTTTCTTCAGCCTGTCAAATAAAGGCTTAGCATCAATTGCTAAGTTTTTATAAAAGTCAGAAATATAATTAAGACTTCCTAAAAACCTTTGCAATTGAGTTTTTTCTTTGATTTCATCTGGAAATTTATCCGCAAAAATAATAGCTCTATTAATGGGGAAAATAGTCCCTTCTTTGATGGTATGGCCAAGAAATCTTATTTCTGTTTGAAATAATTTGATCTTTTTCTCTGACACAACTAAACCAGCATGTTTGATAGCATTAATAAATGCTTGAAGATGTTTAAAGTGTTTATCTATATTTTCAGAAAACACTAGAACATCATCGATATAAACAATACAGAATGACGTATAAGGACTAAAAATGTCATTCATTATGTTTTGAAATTCCGAGGGGGCATTCTTAAGCCCAAAAGGCATCACGTTCCACTCATAGTGACCAAAAGGAACTGTGAATGCAGTTTTGTATCTATCTTTTTCATTGATCTGAATTTGCCAAAACCCCGATTTCATATCAAATTTGGACATAACTTTGGCTGAAAACAGCCGATTTAATAAGTCCCTTTTATTAGGGATTGGATACCTTATCCATCTAAGAGCTTTGTTCAAAGGTTTGTAATTAATTACAAGCCTAGGAACACCTCTTTCAAGTTCAGCAGCATTTTCAACATAAAATGCAGGACAACTCCAAGGGCTGTATGATTTTCTAATTAAACCTTTGAGTAATAACTCATCAATCTCTTTTTTGCAAATTTCCAAATGGCGAGGCCCCATAGCAATAGGTCTAGCCTTAGTGGGAATTTGCCTTTCATTGAAGTCTGGCTCATAAGGCAGACTAACAATATGTTTCTTTCTTTCCCAGAAGGCATTGGGGATATCAGAACATATTGTTTTGACAATAAGATCATAAAGATCATTTATTTTCCTTTGAATTAAAGGATGCTTGATTTTTTCAGTAATTTTCATGCAACTGATCTCCTGAGATAAGGAGTTGAGAAAACTTTCTTTTCTCTGAATTTTCTTTTGTATTAAATCAATCTCGTGATAACGAGGTTTAGTAACGAAATTAAATGTAATTTCTTGAGAATTAATAGAACTTGTTATACCTTTCTCACTAATGCTTTTAATGGGATATAACATGTGAAGAAAAGGATTTCCCAAAATAACATCATGAGAAAGATTCTTTACCATTATAAATGGCATCTCTAAACAAATTCCATTATTGCAAACTGCAGTATTTTGTAGCTTGTAATTTACAAGCATTTTTCTACCATCTGCAGCATTTAAAATTTCAGTAGTTTTTGAAAAATATCTGGAGGGTATCAATCCTTCATTGATACAGTTTAAATCTGCTCCAGAGTCTACCATGGCAATTGCAGAAAGAGTATATTCTTTATGAACAATGATTTTAATTTTAATATGCCATTTATGGGTAATAACCCTATCTAACATATTAACATATGTTAAAGATTCATCCTTCAAAGATCCTTCGTCTTTTGAAGATTTATCTTTAACAGATGATAAAGTATTTAATTTTTCCTTTAAGGAATTCCATTCTTCTTCATCTGACTCATGATCAGAACCAGACTCAGAAAGAATAGATTTATCCTTTTTAATTTCAAGAGAAGTTACTCTGGATTTAAGAGTATTAATTTCTCTTTTGAGAACTTTGACTTCATGCAGTAATTCATTAATGCGAGAAGATTCTCCAGGAGTTTCTTCTTTTGATGTTGAAGCCTTAGCTCTTTGTAAAATTTCTTTTAGACTATAAGTCTCTGGCTCTTCAAATTTTAACCTTTTGTCACTTTTCTTTCCATTGTAATCTTCCAAATACTTTTGAAGCATTTGTCTTTTAGCAATGGGATCAGAAAGTTGATCAATAAGGTCAAGGATGAAATTATCCTCTTTTGTTAAAGGAAATAGACCATTTGCCTGACATAAGGCTTTGTAGTAATCACAATTTCCTTCGCAAGAGTCATCTTCAGATTCTTCTGTTTGATCAACAGATCCCTCTGACGATGATTCCTCCTCAGAATTGTCTTCCGCAATAGCGGTTACTTTAAAATTTTTTCCTTCTTCATTAAGAAGTAATTTTTCAAGTGACCTCTTAAGGCCTTCATCAATATTCAGACTATTGATTTTCTTTTTCATTCTACACTTATTAGCGTAGTGACCAGGTTTCTGGCATTTCCAGCAGACCGGGATAGTCTTTTGCCGAGAATTATTCTCAGGTTCAGACTTTCTTTTCTTTCCTCTAAAAATTTTTTTCTTTCGCTGTTTAGGAAAATACTTCTGCTTGCCATAGACCTTATTGGTTCTTCTCCCTCTATTTTGGATAGAGGTTTCAATAGGTGGTAAGCCAATTTGCTCACAAAAGTCCCCAATAATTCTTTTGCCAAGGACTTTCTCTTTTTGGATTTGTCTATGTAATTTTATTTCATTGCATAAATTAATGCCTTCAGCAACCACTTCTGAGGATAAATCCCCATAAGTGTATTCGGAATAAGGAATAATTCCATTGTGTCTTTGCTTAATACGATTGCGTATTTTTTCCGCAAAGAAATGGGGTAGTCCTGATAAGAACTTCTCTTTCCAAAAATCATTTTGACTATCATGTCTGGTGAAGACTTTTGAAAAGAATACGTCTTTATACCATTTGAACTGAGATAAGTTCTGACATTTTAAATTCATCAGTTGCTCTTGAGATCTATCAATAAGCAACGATGTAGTGCCAATAAAATGTTTTGCTATTGTATACAGAAGTGTATTGACACAATCTGTAACTTGTACAGCCTCATTGCCTCTAACTTCTGTTTTAATAGCCTGTGAAATATGTATTTTGGCTTCTTCAGGAAGGTAGAAATCCCACCATCCTTTCAATTGACCAGTAAAGCCTTGACTTAAGGCTTTGGCAATATTTTGGTCAGAATTACCATGTGCCTTACAAGCAGTTGCATACATAGTCATGTAGTGCAATACCGTTTGTATTTGGTATTCTGACATGCCATCTATATTCCATTCATTAATGGATTTTCCATCAAATTGAACAGTCATGAATTCATCATGTTGTTCTAATTGAAGGTCAACAGGTGTAGGCCTATGATAATAGGGTTTTGCAGGAATATTATAAGCCATTTTCTTTTTGTAAGAAGATGCAAGCTTATTTACTTGAAATTGATTTTCATTATTTTTTTGTTCTGATAAGAACATATTCTCCAGAAGATTGATTTTATCTTCTGTTTTTGAAGAATTTTCTGCTTCATCATAAGAAGCATCAGAATTATAATCTGATTCATGTGTCTCTAGAGGAGCACATTCATTGTCTTTAATTCCAAGATTTTTTAATCTCTTCATGATCTCATCAACCATTTCGGAATTCTGAGGATCCATCTTGAAATCAAAGTTTTCAGAACTCATTGGTTTGAATAAAACCTTTTCTTCAAAAGTAGTTTCTGAAATTTTAGAAACATTTGAAGCCTTTTCTTGTTTTTCAAAATCAATATTTTTCTCAATTCTATTTAATTGATCTCCCATTGTTTTGAGAGTTAAATTTGTAAAATTGTTTTGTTCAACAACAGCCTCAATGTTGTCGCTTTTCCTGTAAGGAGTTGCAACAACTTCTTCGTTGTTGATTCTTATTGCTAATTGGGTTTCCGGAGGATGAACACTTCTAAAAACTTTTCCATTTTTAGCAATAAAATTCTTATAAGAAGCTTCAAGAGAAAATATGAAATCTTGATCCTCGAAGTCAGGAAATTTTTCATAAGCCCGTTCCATAAAAATGAAAAAATCAATAACTTCTCCATTTGCTATTAAAAACCTTTTATAGCGAGAAAACCATTTTTCATGACTCTTAGAGTCTTTAACAAGGAAAAACCATTTTCTCTTCAATTTGTTTTCTTTGGAATAAAATAATTCCTTTGGAAGTCCCCTAAAAGGAAATTTAAATTTGAATTTTTCTTCTTCATGGATCGTTATAGGCGAAAGGCTATAATAACCCATATCAGAAGGAGTGGGGGATGTTCTTTCACTATTAATTTCAGAAGTGGGTAAATTAACCCTATATTCAGGTTGGTTTACTCCGTCAGAGGTAAATTTTGTTCCAGAAATTTTCTCAAAATTAGTTGTTGGAACTGACGAAGTAGAACTTCTACCTGGAATAACTTTGTTGTTTAGGCTTTCCAATTTTAGCCTTGCAATTCTCTGATTAGAGAAGATAATTTCAACATCACCGTCAGGGAACTCTTTGATTTCTTCGAGTTCACGGTTATCTTTTTTAACAGGCTCATTAGCCTTTTCAAGTATCCAATTTTCAGGTAAATTAACCTGATCCCATGTGATCGTTTTTGGGACTTTTAAATTACTTTTTTCTAAATTGGTTATAAACAAAGTAGTAGACCCCTTTTGATCTTGTAAAATATTTTTCATCTTGGGTACTACGGTGTTCATAACTTTATACTGAATCCTGTAAATAAGGATTATGTTTTCAGCTCCTTGCATCATATTAAATCCATCAGATTTAATGTCTAAGCAAAGAGAGTGCATAATTGTGGGGTCGTTTAACGACAGAGTAAAATTTGGAAAACACGAAAAGAATATGGGTCCGTCACAAAGACTAGACTCCACTATTCCAAGTAATGAATCGTGAAATTTGTTATGCCTCTTATCACGTACACAAATAATTGCGGACGTGTTTAGGCCTAGACGGGTAGCAGGTTTCAAACCTACTTGAATTAACCCAACATGCAAGAATTTGTATTGTTGTTGTCTATGTTTATCAATCAAATTTTTTGACAACAACTGGAATGAGTTGTAACCCTCAGTTAAGGGTATAGCCTCTTCTACAGTCTTTATGATATAATCCGAGGCGAATTCAAAAGTTCCTTTCTGTTTATAAACAGAACTTTGGACTGGTAAATTCCAGTTTTGTAAGGATTTTTCGAAATTGTCTTTTATCAAAATTTCTTTATTATAGCTACTATTAGCCTTATCTTGTCTTTTAGACATAGCTCTAGTTAGCCCAAGCATATTTGCCTGATCACTGTCAACGCTTTAATGCCAATCCCTAAAATGCCCTCACCGGCTACACGGGACTTCCAGGCGACGCGACTTAGGGTGAAAACCCGGGTTTCACAGGACAAAAATGCTTTAGTTCACCAAAGTTAAGCTTCAAGACTTAATAAGTATAGTAGTGTTTAAAGAAATTTAATTTAGATAACAATTTAAACAAAGATTAAAACAAAAACATAAATGAAACTAAAAGAAATTAAAGAACAAAACATAAATAAAAAAGAAACAAAATACTATGATAGATTACATACCTCCCTACGCACTTGGCTCTGATACCATTCTTTGCAGGATCATGGAAGAAAGAAAGTTAGTGGAAGAAAGAAATAGTTAGTGGAGGAAGTGAGTGGAGAAAACTAGAATATTCTAACTCATTTCATATTTCTCCACTCACTTGGCTCATTTCATAACTCTTTCCATATTTCTCCACTCACTTCCTCCACTAACTATTTCTTTCTTCCATTAACTTTCTTTCTTCCATGATCCTGCAAAGAATGGTATCAGAGCCAAGTGCGTAGGGAGGTATGTAATCTATCATAGTATTTAGTTTCTTTTTCATTTATGTTTTGTTCTTTAATTTCTTTTAGTTTCATTTATGTTTTTGTTTTAATCTTTGTTTAAGCTGTTATCTAAATTAAATTTCTTTAAACACTACTATACTTATTAAGTCTTGAAGCTTAACTTTGGTGAACTAAAGCATTTTTGTCCTGTGAAACCCGGGTTTTCACCCTAAGTCGCGTCGCCTGGAAGTCCCGTGTAGCCGGTGAGGGCATTTTAGGGATTGGCATTAAAGCGTTGACAGTGATCAGGCAAATATGCTTGGGCTAACTAGAGCTATGTCTAAAAGACAAGATAAGGCTAATAGTAGCTATAATAAAGAAATTTTGATAAAAGACAATTTCGAAAAATCCTTACAAAACTGGAATTTACCAGTCCAAAGTTCTGTTTATAAACAGAAAGGAACTTTTGAATTCGCCTCGGATTATATCATAAAGACTGTAGAAGAGGCTATACCCTTAACTGAGGGTTACAACTCATTCCAGTTGTTGTCAAAAAATTTGATTGATAAACATAGACAACAACAATACAAATTCTTGCATGTTGGGTTAATTCAAGTAGGTTTGAAACCTGCTACCCGTCTAGGCCTAAACACGTCCGCAATTATTTGTGTACGTGATAAGAGGCATAACAAATTTCACGATTCATTACTTGGAATAGTGGAGTCTAGTCTTTGTGACGGACCCATATTCTTTTCGTGTTTTCCAAATTTTACTCTGTCGTTAAACGACCCCACAATTATGCACTCTCTTTGCTTAGACATTAAATCTGATGGATTTAATATGATGCAAGGAGCTGAAAACATAATCCTTATTTACAGGATTCAGTATAAAGTTATGAACACTGTAGTACCCAAGATGAAAAATATTTTACAAGATCAAAAGGGGTCTACTACTTTGTTTATAACCAATTTAGAAAAAAGTAATTTAAAAGTCCCAAAAACGATCACATGGGATCAGGTTAATTTACCTGAAAATTGGATACTTGAAAAGGCTAATGAGCCTGTTAAAAAAGATAACCGTGAACTCGAAGAAATCAAAGAGTTCCCTGACGGTGATGTTGAAATTATCTTCTCTAATCAGAGAATTGCAAGGCTAAAATTGGAAAGCCTAAACAACAAAGTTATTCCAGGTAGAAGTTCTACTTCGTCAGTTCCAACAACTAATTTTGAGAAAATTTCTGGAACAAAATTTACCTCTGACGGAGTAAACCAACCTGAATATAGGGTTAATTTACCCACTTCTGAAATTAATAGTGAAAGAACATCCCCCATTCCTTCTGATATGGGTTATTATAGCCTTTCGCCTATAACGATCCATGAAGAAGAAAAATTCAAATTTAAATTTCCTTTTAGGGGACTTCCAAAGGAATTATTTTATTCCAAAGAAAACAAATTGAAGAGAAAATGGTTTTTCCTTGTTAAAGACTCTAAGAGTCATGAAAAATGGTTTTCTCGCTATAAAAGGTTTTTAATAGCAAATGGAGAAGTTATTGATTTTTTCATTTTTATGGAACGGGCTTATGAAAAATTTCCTGACTTCGAGGATCAAGATTTCATATTTTCTCTTGAAGCTTCTTATAAGAATTTTATTGCTAAAAATGGAAAAGTTTTTAGAAGTGTTCATCCTCCGGAAACCCAATTAGCAATAAGAATCAACAACGAAGAAGTTGTTGCAACTCCTTACAGGAAAAGCGACAACATTGAGGCTGTTGTTGAACAAAACAATTTTACAAATTTAACTCTCAAAACAATGGGAGATCAATTAAATAGAATTGAGAAAAATATTGATTTTGAAAAACAAGAAAAGGCTTCAAATGTTTCTAAAATTTCAGAAACTACTTTTGAAGAAAAGGTTTTATTCAAACCAATGAGTTCTGAAAACTTTGATTTCAAGATGGATCCTCAGAATTCCGAAATGGTTGATGAGATCATGAAGAGATTAAAAAATCTTGGAATTAAAGACAATGAATGTGCTCCTCTAGAGACACATGAATCAGATTATAATTCTGATGCTTCTTATGATGAAGCAGAAAATTCTTCAAAGACAGAAGATAAAATTAATCTTCTGGAGAATATGTTCTTATCAGAACAAAAAAATAATGAATTTCAAGTAAATAAGCTTGCATCTTCCTACAAGAAGAAAATGGCTTATAATATTCCTGCTAAGCCCTATTATCATAGGCCTACACCTGTAGATCTTCAATTAGAACAACATGATGAATTCATGACTGTTCAATTTGATGGAAAATCCATTAATGAATGGAATATAGATGGCATGTCAGAATACCAAATACAAACGGTATTGCACTACATGACTATGTATGCAACTGCTTGTAAGGCACATGGTAATTCTGACCAAAATATTGCCAAAGCCTTAAGTCAAGGCTTTACTGGTCAATTGAAAGGATGGTGGGATTTCTACCTTCCTGAAGAAGCCAAAATACATATTTCACAGGCCATTAAAACAGAAGTTAGAGGCAATGAGGCTGTGCAAGTTACAGATTGTGTCAATACACTTCTGTATACAATAGCAAAACATTTTATTGGCACTACATCGTTGCTTATTGATAGATCTCAAGAGCAACTGATGAATTTAAAATGTCAGAACTTATCTCAGTTCAAATGGTATAAAGACGTATTCTTTTCAAAAGTCTTCACCAGACATGATAGTCAAAATGATTTTTGGAAAGAGAAGTTCTTATCAGGACTACCCCATTTCTTTGCGGAAAAAATACGCAATCGTATTAAGCAAAGACACAATGGAATTATTCCTTATTCCGAATACACTTATGGGGATTTATCCTCAGAAGTGGTTGCTGAAGGCATTAATTTATGCAATGAAATAAAATTACATAGACAAATCCAAAAAGAGAAAGTCCTTGGCAAAAGAATTATTGGGGACTTTTGTGAGCAAATTGGCTTACCACCTATTGAAACCTCTATCCAAAATAGAGGGAGAAGGACCAATAAGGTCTATGGCAAGCAGAAGTATTTTCCTAAACAGCGAAAGAAAAAAATTTTTAGAGGAAAGAAAAGAAAGTCTGAACCTGAGAATAATTCTCGGCAAAAGACTATCCCGGTCTGCTGGAAATGCCAGAAACCTGGCCACTACGCTAATAAGTGTAGAATGAAAAAGAAAATCAATAGTCTGAATATTGATGAAGGCCTTAAGAGGTCACTTGAAAAATTACTTCTTAATGAAGAAGGAAAAAATTTTAAAGTAACCGCTATTGCGGAAGACAATTCTGAGGAGGAATCATCGTCAGAGGGATCTGTTGATCAAACAGAAGAATCTGAGGATGACTCTTGCGAAGGAAATTGTGATTACTACAAAGCCTTATGTCAGGCAAATGGTCTATTTCCTTTAACAAAAGAGGATAATTTCATCCTTGACCTTATTGATCAACTTTCTGACCCCATTGTTAAAAGACAAATGCTTCAAAAGTATTTGGAAGATTACAATGGAAGGAAAGGTGACAAAAGGTTAAAATTTGAAGAACCAGAGACTTATAGTCTAAAAGAAATTTTACAAAGAGCTAAGGCTTCAACATCAAAAGAAGAAACTCCTGGAGAATCTTCTCGCATTAATGAATTACTGCATGAAGTCAAAGTTCTCAAAAGAGAAATTAATACTCTTAAATCTAGAGTAACTTCTCTTGAAATTAAAAAGGATAAATCTATTCTTTCTGAGTCTGGTTCTGATCATGAGTCAGATGAAGAAGAATGGAATTCCTTAAAGGAAAAATTAAATACTTTATCATCTGTTAAAGATAAATCTTCAAAAGACGAAGGATCTTTGAAGGATGAATCTTTAACATATGTTAATATGTTAGATAGGGTTATTACCCATAAATGGCATATTAAAATTAAAATCATTGTTCATAAAGAATATACTCTTTCTGCAATTGCCATGGTAGACTCTGGAGCAGATTTAAACTGTATCAATGAAGGATTGATACCCTCCAGATATTTTTCAAAAACTACTGAAATTTTAAATGCTGCAGATGGTAGAAAAATGCTTGTAAATTACAAGCTACAAAATACTGCAGTTTGCAATAATGGAATTTGTTTAGAGATGCCATTTATAATGGTAAAGAATCTTTCTCATGATGTTATTTTGGGAAATCCTTTTCTTCACATGTTATATCCCATCAAAAGCATTAATGAGAAAGGTATAACAAGTTCCATTAATTCTCAAGAAATTACATTTAATTTCGTTACTAAACCTCGTTATCACGAGATTGATTTAATACAAAAGAAAATTCAAAGAAAAGAAAGTTTTCTTAACTCCTTATCTCAGGAGATCAGTTGCATGAAAATTACTGAAAAAATCAAGCATCCTTTAATTCAAAGGAAAATAAATGATCTTTATGATCTTATTGTCAAAACAATATGTTCTGATATCCCCAATGCCTTCTGGGAAAGAAAGAAACATATTGTTAGTCTGCCTTATGAGCCAGACTTCAATGAAAGGCAAATTCCCACTAAGGCTAGACCTATTGCTATGGGGCCTCGCCATTTGGAAATTTGCAAAAAAGAGATTGATGAGTTATTACTCAAAGGTTTAATTAGAAAATCATACAGCCCTTGGAGTTGTCCTGCATTTTATGTTGAAAATGCTGCTGAACTTGAAAGAGGTGTTCCTAGGCTTGTAATTAATTACAAACCTTTGAACAAAGCTCTTAGATGGATAAGGTATCCAATCCCTAATAAAAGGGACTTATTAAATCGGCTGTTTTCAGCCAAAGTTATGTCCAAATTTGATATGAAATCTGGGTTTTGGCAAATTCAGATCAATGAAAAAGATAGATACAAAACTGCATTCACAGTTCCTTTTGGTCACTATGAGTGGAACGTGATGCCTTTTGGGCTTAAGAATGCCCCCTCGGAATTTCAAAATATAATGAATGACATTTTTAGTCCTTATACGTCATTCTGTATTGTTTATATCGATGATGTTCTAGTGTTTTCTGAAAATATAGATAAACACTTTAAACATCTTCAAGCATTTATTAATGCTGTCAAACATGCTGGTTTAGTTGTGTCAGAAAAAAAGATCAAATTATTTCAAACAGAAATAAGATTTCTTGGCCATACCATCAAAGAAGGGACTATTTTCCCCATTGATAGAGCTATTATTTTTGCAGATAAATTTCCAGATGAAATCAAAGAAAAAACTCAATTGCAAAGGTTTTTAGGAAGTCTTAATTATATTTCTGACTTTTATAAAAACTTAGCAATTGATGCTAAGCCTTTATTTGACAGGCTTAAGAAAAATCCTCCTGATTGGACTAATGTTCATACAGAAGCAGTCCAGAAGATAAAATTAAAGATTAAGGAAATTCCTTGTCTTGCCATTGCTAATCCAGAAGCTTTTAAAATTGTTGAAACTGATGCTTCTGAATTAGGCTATGGTGGAATCCTTAAACAAAGGATTAATAACAAAGAAACCCTAGTAAGATTTACTTCTGGGATATGGCAAGGGCCAAGGAAAAATTATTCCACAATTAAAAAAGAGATCCTTTCTATAGTTCTGTGTATACAAAAATTCGAAAGTGATTTATTAAACCAAAAATTTTTGGTCAGGGTTGATTGTAAATCAGCCAAAGATGTTTTAGAAAAAGATGTTAAAAATATAGCATCAAAACAAATTTTTGCCAGATGGCAAGGCATATTGTCTGTGTTTGATTTTGACATTGAATTTATCAAAGGAAGTAGTAATTCACTACCTGATTTCTTAACTCGTGAATTTTTGCAGAATCATGAGTAAAAAGCCTGATGATGGCAAAGGGAAAGCTAAATTTGCAGTTTCTCCCTCAAGCGCAAGTTCTCGGTCTTATAAGACTATGATTGTTAAAACAACGGAACAGCTTAAAGCTGAAGCCTTAAAGGCGACTCCTAAGGAGTTAAAATTAAGAGAAGATGCTTATTTAGCAGCAATTCAGTCTAATCAGACTAACGAATATATCTATCCATATATTCCTTACACTACCATATGGATAGCACCTATTGAGCTAAAATACGCTCATCTTTCTCCAGCTGAAGCATCATCCTTTTATCTTAGGGAATCAGCGGACCCATTCCTTTATCCTAAGGAATACAATTTTTACTGCGCAATCCTGCAAGTGACTCAATCAGTAGAGTTTGATTCTGTCATAAGGTCAGGCGCCGAATGGGCTTATTCTAAAGCCTTTATTAAAAAAGTTGTTACCCCTGAAATTTGGCAGGGTGATTTATTTAAATATCATGAAATACCCAGAGCTGGGAAAAGAGAGTTGGACAAATATTGGTTTAACTACTTTGATTACATAAAAGCCTGGGAAGGGGCCTTCTGTTATGAGAACAGACTAAAGAAACACAGTTGGTTCCTCCAATTTCGTGATTTCAACACCACTAATCTTCCACAGTGGTTTATTAAATGGTTTTACACTTGGGGATCACACCCCATAATTTTCCCGGACAAAGTTCGAAATATATTTGATGATTTTATTAAATCTAACCCATCACTAAAAAATCCCGAGCTTATCTTTGCAGCTCATTATCAGGTTCCATGGATAGTTAGATGGGACGTTGTTATTGCAAATTGTCCTATCAAAAAATTTGAAATAACGGTCTCTCATGTCCCTTATTTGGGAAGAAGAATTCTTATCAAATGGTGGGATAAATTTGAATTCTTTAAGGATTCAATATTTTCGGCAAAGGGAATTATTTCATTTGAACCAGCGCCTCCACCAAAGGCTCCTAAAAAGGATGTCTCGGATCTTCTTAAAGAACTGCTTGCTTCATCATCAAAGTCAGACCTAAAGAAGCAGTTGAAAGAAATTCTAAACAACTCATCTGATGAAGATGAAGAAACTGAAGACGATGACTCTATGCAAGATTCTCAGGACCCATTTGCATAAGAGTCTAAATCTCAATCATGATCGCTTTTATTAAAGTGAAGCATTTTGTCTAAAGAAGAATATTATTATATTCACACTAATAAGTGTCGGCATAAAATGCCAGTAATCTTTTGTAGGGAATCGTGCTTTAGCAGTACTAATAACTTGGCGATGGGGCCCAATGAGCACCCGGGGTTACTGTTACCAGCAATAATGCGATTCCATTACTGTTACCAGCAATGATGCGATTCCTTTACTTTTCTAAAAGCAATTGTAATACGTCATTGCTTATGTATTTTGTTTTGTTGTTTTGTTAGTGCTCCATCTATATAAGGAGACTTAGTTTATTTGTAAGAGAACCTTGGAAAAATAACCTTGTAATCTTGTAAGAACAATAAGAAGAAAATCCTTTTCCTCTTTCCATATTTCTCCACTCACTTCTTCCACTAACTTTCTTCTTCCATTAACTTTCTTTCTTCCATGATCCTGTGTAGTATGGTATCAGAGCCAAGTGCGTAGGGAGGTATGTAATCTATCATAGTTTTAGTTTCTTTTTCATTTATGTTTTGTTCTTTAATTTCTTTTAGTTTCATTTATGTTTTTGTTTTAATCTTTGTTTAAGTTGTTATCTAAATTAAATTTCTTTAAACACTACTATACTTATTAAGTCTTGAAGCTTAACTTTGGTGAACTAAAGCATTTTTGTCCTGTGAAACCCGGGTTTTCACCCTAAGTCGCGTCGCCTGGAAGTCCCGTGTAGCCGGTGAGGGCATTTTAGGGATTGGCATTAAAGCGTTGACAGTGATCAGGCAAATATGCTTGGGCTAACTAGAGCTATGTCTAAAAGACAAGATAAGGCTAATAGTAGCTATAATAAAGAAATTTTGATAAAAGACAATTTCGAAAAATCCTTACAAAACTGGAATTTACCAGTCCAAAGTTCTGTTTATAAACAGAAAGGAACTTTTGAATTCGCCTCGGATTATATCATAAAGACTGTAGAAGAGGCTATACCCTTAACTGAGGGTTACAACTCATTCCAGTTGTTGTCAAAAAATTTGATTGATAAACATAGACAACAACAATACAAATTCTTGCATGTTGGGTTAATTCAAGTAGGTTTGAAACCTGCTACCCGTCTAGGCCTAAACACGTCCGCAATTATTTGTGTACGTGATAAGAGGCATAACAAATTTCACGATTCATTACTTGGAATAGTGGAGTCTAGTCTTTGTGACGGACCCATATTCTTTTCGTGTTTTCCAAATTTTACTCTGTCGTTAAACGACCCCACAATTATGCACTCTCTTTGCTTAGACATTAAATCTGATGGATTTAATATGATGCAAGGAGCTGAAAACATAATCCTTATTTACAGGATTCAGTATAAAGTTATGAACACCGTAGTACCCAAGATGAAAAATATTTTACAAGATCAAAAGGGGTCTACTACTTTGTTTATAACCAATTTAGAAAAAAGTAATTTAAAAGTCCCAAAAACGATCACATGGGATCAGGTTAATTTACCTGAAAATTGGATACTTGAAAAGGCTAATGAGCCTGTTAAAAAAGATAACCGTGAACTCGAAGAAATCAAAGAGTTCCCTGACGGTGATGTTGAAATTATCTTCTCTAATCAGAGAATTGCAAGGCTAAAGTTGGAAAGCCTAAACAACAAAGTTATTCCAGGTAGAAGTTCTACTTCGTCAGTTCCAACAACTAATTTTGAGAAAATTTCTGGAACAAAATTTACCTCTGACGGAGTAAACCAACCTGGAAAAATAACCTTGTAATCTTGTAAGAACAATAAGAAGAAAATCCTTTTCCAACTCATTTAAACAATATTCTTCTTATTGTTCTTACAAGATATTCTTCTTATTGCTCTGATACCTCCCTACGCACTTTATTTCTTC
This sequence comes from Eschscholzia californica, assembly GCF_041429995.1. Lineage (NCBI taxonomy): Eukaryota > Viridiplantae > Streptophyta > Magnoliopsida > Ranunculales > Papaveraceae > Eschscholzia > Eschscholzia californica. The sequence goes on from NW_028238198.1 coordinate 80,740,742, forward strand.
AAGAATTAATTAAATATTCTAACTCATTTAAAGTTCTGGTTTCAGGGCTAGTAATAAATTCAAAATGTATTTTATGATTCTGAAAACTAGCATATAATCCTGTTTCATCTATCTTGTCATAAGGGAAAAATAAATTAATAAATGGAGTTCCCAGAATAACTTCTTGAGATAAATTTCGGATTAAAATAAAGGTTTGTGGAATACAGATTCCTTTATTACAAATATAAGCTTCAGGTAGCTTATAATTAATTGGCATTCTATCTCCACTTGCAGAATGTAGAGATTGTACGGTTTTTTCGAAGTATTTAGTCGGAACTAAACCTTCTCTAATACAGTTCATGTCAGCCCCGCTATCCACCAATGCTACTGCATTAGTAATGGTATATTCTTTGTTGATAACAATATTAATACTTATATACCATTTCTGATAGGTAATTTTCTGCATAGTATTTAAAAAGATAAGATTATTATCTAAAATACTAGATGGTTCTGTGTTTAGAATAGCAATCGATTTATCTTTTGATTGATGTTTTTCAGCTAGACTTTCTAATTGAATAAGTCTGATATTCTGGTTATCTAACTCTTCTCTGATGAGTTTTATTTCAGATTTAACTATATTTACCTCACTTCTTAAATCTTGAGAAGTAGAAGGTTTTAAAGAAGTTTCTGGTTTTCCTTCAAGTCTTTGAAGTACTTCTTTCATACTGTAATGTTTAGTAATATTCGGTTTCTCAAAGGAACTAGGAGAGTTTTTTGTCTGTTCTAAGCAAAATTGTAATATTTTACTTAGAACAGACTATAATCCATAAAATTTTATAAATGGAAACTCATTTCAGATTGAGTCGGAGAAGTCCTTTGTTCTTTCTCCTGTTCAGTTGTCTGTTCAACATATACTCCATGTGGAATTTGTTGATCAGAAATCTTTAATCCTCGGATGATCTGCTCTTTAAGTTCATCATTTGATACAGAGTATCTAGATAAACTACTAGGATATGAGACTTTATAGTCTTCTATCCTTTTGGCTGAAGAGCTTCTAGTTAAGCTTAGTTTACTGATTTTATTAGGGGCAAATGTTATTTCAACATCTCCCTCAGGTGTTTGGGTTATTTGATTTAAATTCCTGTTCATAATATTGACAGGTGGTACAGCATCCTGTACAACCCATTCATGTGGAAAGTCAATTTCTTCCCATTTAATTAACTTCGGAATTGCAATATTAGTAGTCAAGCAATTACTATCTATTACTATAGTCTTGCCTGGTTCACTACGCAGTATTGCGTTAGGAGTCAAGGTATTCATTACCTTATAATGAATCCTATATATTACTGATATTGTCTCAGATCCAGGGAGATAATTATATCCCTGTGTTTGAATATGCAGGGACACGGCCTCAAACAGATTTCTATCTGTCAAAGATAAGGTCAAATTCGGGTAAACATTAAAATAAACCGGTCCATGGCATAAACTGGTTTGGATTATTCCCATTAAAGATGGTAAGAAATCCAAACACCTAGCATCTCGCAAATAGGATAAGATACTGGCATTTAATCCGGCTAAAGTCAAAGGTTTGAATGCTATTTGAATGCATCCAACGTGCAGGTAGTTGTATTTAGTTTTTAAATACTTTTCAATATCTTTAAGACTCAAAAGTCTAAGGGTTTTGACTTCTTGGTCAAGTCCGATTGACTGTTCAAGAGTCTTGATATTATTTTGACTAATGAAATCAAAAAATCCTTTTTTATAGATTTTATTTGATTTTATTGCGGGTATGGTCCATTGATTTAATTGTTTAGTTTGGTCAAACTCTTCAATTACGGAGTTCTTTATAGAACTTTCAGTTAAGTCTCGAGAATCCAATTGATTCATTGAATTAAATTAGAGGAAATCATATAGACATAGCATAAATAGCAGATTATGATTTTTAGTAATTTCCTTTAAAATTATATTCTTAAAAATATTTATATATAATCATTAAATTACACGTCTGTCAACGGTTTAAAGGGTATCAAACGATCCTCAACGCCTACCCGGCAACAACGGATCTAAACCCATACGCGACTTGGGTGACGTACCATAATTCAAGGATTATAATAAATTATTTTTAAGTACAAATTTCTAAAAGGAAATTTCTAACTATCATAATTCGGATTTAGTCTATATCTACATATTCTCCCCTAATTCGGATTTAAGCTATCATGGCTCTGATACCAATAATTATTTAAGTAGGATCGTTTAACATAAGAGATAAAGAGAAAACTTACAAAGATGAGCAGAAACCAGACTTAATCTTCAAAATGACGATATTTTTAAGAAGGATCGTTTAACATAAGAGATCAAGAGAAAACTTACAAAGATGGGAGAGCAGAAACCAGACTTAAACTTCAGATGGATCCTTTAACATAAGAGATAAAGAGAAAAACTTACAAAGATGGGAGAGCAGAAACCAGACTTAATCTTCAAAATACTTCGGCTTTATTATAGATGTAGCTTTAATTACAAACTACTATTACAGAGCTTGACAAAGAAAGAGAGAAGAAACTAAAAACTTGAAAAGGAAAAACTTAGAAGAAAATAACTTGGGTTCAGAATGAACCAACATTCGGAATTTATAAAAATTTTTAGATGACCGGAACAGTTCCGGTTTCCAGGTCTACTTCGTCGTCTTCTGATGAATAGTGAATAGTAAAATTGACTTTTTACTATTTGCCTTTTACTATTTGTCACAGTAAGCCGCCATCTACTGTTGGCACAGTAAGCCGCCCTCTATTGTTGAGAATAGTTCTTGACTTTTCCTGTTGAGAATAGTTCTTGACTCTTCCTGTCAAAATAGTTCTTGACTCTTCCTGTCGAAACAGTCTTGACCTTTACTATTTAAGCTGACAATCACTATTTTGAATAGTGTCTTCTAGATGCTGATACTGTCGAATAATACTGAAATACGGATTTACTGTACAGTAACTGTAGCAAACTACTGATCTTTTTGTTTGCCTTTTGCAGATTTTAGTAACTTCTGAGAATGCACTTCGATGATAGCATCCCAGTAATCTGCCATTGAGGTATCCGATTTTGCTGATTTTGAGTCATCGAAATCCTCATTCGGATCTTGGCTTTCTCCAGCCAATACCGCATACTGATTTTCTTGAGATGATGAGGGATCTAGAATTTCAGTCTCTATATCTTGCTTCTGATGATGAGCTAGGAATTGATTTTTAATTATTTCCATAGCTTTAATCTGTTGATCTACATATGAAAGGTTCGGATATTTTTTCTGAATATCATCCAATAAAAATTGGAAAATATTATCAGAAGGTGAAATAGATACGGATTTTTGAGTAGCCTTATAGGCATTTTCATACTGAATTACAGTTTGACAAATGAGTTTATGGGTATCTGTAATAGGAAATCCATCCCACCATTTGTAATGAAAAGTTCTGCTAATACATGGAATTAAGAGATCATCAAAGTGAAATTCTAGATCCCATCTCCATATCCATGGTATTTTGAACTCTGCCATATAACAGAGTGCTGATAACCCTTTTGGGGTTTTTTCTGCAGTTTTTCCCTTGAGCTTTGGATGATACTCATACCATTTTAGCCAAGGGTCTTTCAGTGTATCTGGTAAGAAACTCAGTTCTGGACCGAATTTCTCCCACCAATGCAGAAACCAGAGAGGGAAACCTTTTCCTTTAACAATTTCAGGGTTAATACTGATAAACCAGGAGTGTTTCCTGATCGGATTCTGATAATAGAACATGAATGACCATGCCAAAACATAATCCCAATAATTATAGTTTTGACCATTCAATTTCAGGCTTCTGGGTCTTGAGGGGTCAAGAGCCCATTCTGTTATATGTAAGACTTTTACTATATAACACTTAGAATGTGTTATAGGAGACTTACTGTCTTTCAGATTATAATGGTGGTGTACCATTTGTACAGATTCTGTTTCATTCAGAATGGCTTCATAGATATATCTATGCTTGCCATCTTGGATAGGATAGTTTTGTACTCCTAAGTACCGTTCTTTGATGTGCCATGGATCATGTCTCCACTGGACATCTTCTAAGGATACAGATAGAATTTTTTCAGTTATTAACTTTTTAGCATAAATGATTTCCTTTTTTAGGATATCTTTAGCAGTTAGTTTCGGATTGGGTTTATCCTGAGAGGATGATCCTACTACAGGGAATTCTGATAGAGAAGAAAACTTCCCTTTTTTCTGATTTACTTTCTTCGGATATCTAGATCCTCCTGCTCCTTTATCAGGTGGTTCCATCTTTATCCTGCAAAAATTCACGGGTTAAAAAATCAGGAAGAGAGTTCTGATTTCCTTTAATATATTCAATTTTAAAATCGAATGCAGATAATTCAGATTGCCATCTTGCAAAAATTTGTTTAGAAACTAAATTTTTAACATCCTTTTGCAAAATATCTTTTGCAGCACTACAGTCAATACGGAGTAGAAAAGATTGATTTAATAAATCATCTTGAAATTTAGAAATGCATTTGACTATTGATAACATTTCTTTTTTTATGGTGGAATAGTTTTTCTGAGCATTCTTCCACATTCCAGATGCAAATCTAAGTAATTCTTCTTTATTAGTAGAAGGGTTTTTCTGTTTTAGAATACCTCCATAACCAATATCAGAGGCATCCGTTTCAACAATTTTGAACCATTGAGGGTTTGCTAACCCTAGACATGGTAATTGTTTTACTCTAAGTTTGATTTTTCGGACTGCTTGGGTATGCTGATCATCCCAAGGTAATGGATTCTTTTTAAGCCTATCATATAAAATAGCACTATCCATTGCTATATTCTGGTAGTAGTCTGCTATATAATTAAGACTTCCTAAAAATCTTTGCAATTGATTTTTGTCTCTAATTTCATCAGGAAATTTAGAGGCAAATTCAATGCTTCTGTCAATAGGGATTATTGTCCCTTGACTAATATTCTGTCCTAGAAATCTAACTTCAGTTTGAAAGAGTTTCATTTTAGGTGCAGATATGACTAAACCATTTTTTCTGATAACATCTTTTGTAATTCTAAGATGTCTAAAATGTTGATCTATATTAGATGAAAATACTAATATATCATCTATATAGACAATAGTAAAATTTGAATACGGAATAAAAATATCGTTCATAATATTTTGAAATTCTGAAGGGGCATTTTTTAAACCGAATGGCATAACATTCCATTCATAATGCCCAAAGGGTACAGTAAATGCAGTTTTATATCTATCTTCTTCAGTTAGTTGAATCTGATAGTATCCAGATTTAAGATCAAATTTAGAAAATATTTTTGCAGAATGCAATCTATCTAAAAGATCTTTTTTGTTTGGAATAGGATATCTAATCCATTTCAGAGCATCATTCAAAGGTTTGTAATTTACTACAAGCCTTGGAACACCTCTTTCCTTTTCAGCTGCTTTATTCACATAGAAAGCGGTACAACTCCATGGTGAATAACTTTTTCTGATAAGCTTCTTTTCTAATAAATCTTGAATTTCTTTCTTACAAAGTTCAAGATATTCAGCATTCATTTGACTAGGACGAGCCTTAGTCGGAATCTGAGTTTTTTCATCAAATTCAGGTTTATAAGGTAAAGATACAATATATTTTTTCCTTTCCCAAAAAGCATTGGGAATATTGCTACAAACTTCGGTTAGAAATTGATTTTCAATTTCTTTGATTTTTAGTTTTATTTCTGGGGAGTTCAATTTCTCGGAAATATTCAAATTATGTATTTCTTCTTGTAAGAAGTTTAAATGAGCAGTTTTAGAATTAATTAAATATTCTAACTCATTTAAAGTTCTGGTTTCAGGGCTAGTAATAAATTCAAAATGTATTTTATGATTCTGAAAACTAGCATATAATCCTGTTTCATCTATCTTGTCATAAGGGAAAAATAAATTAATAAATGGAGTTCCCAGAATAACTTCTTGAGATAAATTTCTGATTAAAATAAAGGTTTGTGGAATACAGATTCCTTTATTACAAATATAAGCTTCAGGTAGCTTATAATTAATTGGCATTCTATCTCCACTTGCAGAATGTAGAGATTGTACGGTTTTTTCGAAGTATTTAGTCGGAACTAAACCTTCTCTAATACAGTTCATGTCAGCCCCGCTATCCACCAATGCTACTGCATTAGTAATGGTATATTCTTTGTTGATAACAATATTAATACTTATATACCATTTCTGATAGGTAATTTTCTGCATAGTATTTAAAAAGATAAGATTATTATCTAAAATACTAGATGGTTCTGTGTTTAGAATAGCAATCGATTTATCTTTTGATTGATGTTTTTCAGCTAGACTTTCTAATTGAATAAGTCTGATATTCTGGTTATCTAACTCTTCTCTGATGAGTTTTATTTCAGATTTAATTATATTTACCTCACTTCTTAAATCTTGAGAAGTAGAAGGTTTTAAAGAAGTTTCTGGTTTTCCTTCAAGTCTTTGAAGTACTTCTTTCATACTGTAATGTTTAGTAATATTCGGTTTCTCAAAGGAACTAGGAGAGTTTTTTGTCTGTTCTAAGCAAAATTGTAATATTTTACTTTTTAGTAGAGGGTCTGTTACTTTATCTATCATAGATATTATTTCTGATTGAGTATCCGTTAAAGCATTAATACTCAAGCCATTCATTTCTACAATGGCTTTCCAATAGTCTTGGTTTTTAGAACATTGTCCTGCACAAGGTTCCTTTTCAGATATATCTTCTGATTGGCTAGAAGATAGAAAGTCAATTTCATTAACATCCTCAGAGTCACTAGAAGATGAAGATTCTTCTTCAGTATTAGAGGTCAGGAAAACTTTGCTTAATTCAGCTTTTAGATTGTCATCAATTTTTAATTCATTCAGTTTTCTTTTTGTAGAACATTTATTAGCATAATGCCCTATTTTTCCGCATTTAAAACAAGTTTTATTACTTGTTTTTTGTCCTGATTTTGTTTCAGATTTATTAGGAATATAATTTCCTTTAAATCTTTTCTTATGTCGAGGCTTCTGATAATAAATTTCTTTATTCTGTTTGTATTTTCTTCTTTTCTTATAATAAGATTTTCGAGAATACTCTTTCGAATCTCTAGAATTCCTTTTATGAGATTTTGGATAATCAATTTTCATATCATATGCAAATTGACTACAGAATTCACCAATTTCTTTTTTCCCATGCAAATTCTGTTTTTTCAATTGGTATTGTAATTTCATATCATTACAAATTTCTAATCCAGTTTGAACACAAGTAGTAATTATATGTCCATAAGTTAGATAACTATAAGAGATGATGTTTTCATTATTTTGATCTCTTAGTCTTTGTCTAACTTTTTCAGCAAAAAGAGGAGGAAGTCCATCAATGAACTTAGCCTTCCAATATTCAGAATTAGCATCATTGCGTTGCATAACTTTACAGATAAAGACATCTTTATACCATCTAAAATGGGTTAAAGATGGACATCTAAGGTTCTGTAAAAGTTCTCGACTTTTCTCTTGCCTTTGAGGATGACTCCCCACAAAATGCAAAAGAATAGTCTGAAGTAAAGTATAAACTGCATCAGGTTTAACTTGTGCAGTATTTGGTTCAGGTTTTGTAGCTGTGAAAATTTCAGTCTGCTGGGCAACAGTGAGAACATTATCCCACCATCCTTTTAAGGCACCAACAAAACCAGTAACAATGAATTTAGCCACAGCCGAATCATCATTACCACTAGCTTTGCAAATGCTGGCATACATTAACATTTTATGAACAACTTCATAAATTTGATATTCTGAAAGACCATCAATATTCCATTCATAAATGGAACGACCATTATAAGAATTCTGATTTTGATAAAAGTCTTCCTCAAAGAGGAGATCTTGAGGAGTAGGTCTTTTATAATAGGTCTTAAAACCTGTATTAGGTTCATTACCAAGTTTATATAACATGGTTTGAACTTTACTGATATCTGGTCCAGACTCAAGATCAGAGTTTTCAGTACTAGAATCTTGGCTAATAATATTAATCTTTAAATTTTTCATTCTTTCAATGATTAAATTAGCAAAGTCTATATCCTGTTTATCAGACAGTTTAAAGTCTTTGATTTCTGGACTAGGTTTAACATCTACTTCAACAATTTCTTTGTCTTTATTTTTTGAAGTGGATTCAACCTTGGTAGATAAAACTTTAGGTGTATCCTTAAGTTTTTCTTCAATACTACTCAATTGATTATGAATAGTATTTTCAATTCTGATTAATTGACTACCAATAGTCTGAAGACTTAGATTGGTATGATTGTGCTGTTTTATGACGGTAGTTACTGATTCACTAGGTATAGCATATGGAACTGCTTCTAGTGCTTTACTTTCATTGTCATTTTTAAGAGTCAAGGCTTCAGGTGGAGGATGAATAGAATTAATCTTAGTTCCATCACTCTTAGTCCATATTTTTGTATAATCTTCTATAACATGGATAGTTTTCTGATTAGGGTACCAATTATGAAACCAAATAGTAAAGGTTGTCATTTTTTGATCCCTTTCTAACTCTTGATAATAAATATTTTTAATATTTTCAAGAGTCCTACTATTAAAGGCTGCAAAAAACCAATTTCGGAAAGCTTCATGTTTTGTCATCATGAGCTCCTGATTAAGCCACTGTCTGGGTATTGATCCTGGACTATAATCCATAAAATTTTATAAATGGAAACTCATTTCAGATTGAGTCGGAGAAGTCCTTTGTTCTTTCTCCTGTTCAGTTGTCTGTTCAACATATACTCCATGTGGAATTTGTTGATCAGAAATCTTTAATCCTCGGATGATCTGCTCTTTAAGTTCATCATTTGATACAGAGTATCTAGATAAACTACTAGGATATGAGACTTTATAGTCTTCTATCCTTTTGGCTGAAGAGCTTCTAGTTAAGCTTAGTTTACTGATTTTATTAGGGGCAAATGTTATTTCAACATCTCCCTCAGGTGTTTGGGTTATTTGATTTAAATTCCTGTTCATAATATTGACAGGTGGTACAGCATCCTGTACAACCCATTCATGTGGAAAGTCAATTTCTTCCCATTTAATTAACTTCGGAATTGCAATATTAGTAGTCAAGCAATTACTATCTATTACTATAGTCTTGCCTGGTTCACTACGCAGTATTGCGTTAGGAGTCAAGGTATTCATTACCTTATAATGAATCCTATATATTACTGATATTGTCTCAGATCCAGGGAGATAATTATATCCCTGTGTTTGAATATGCAGGGACACTGCCTCAAACAGATTTCTATCTGTCAAAGATAAGGTCAAATTCGGGTAAACATTAAAATAAACCGGTCCATGGCATAGACTAGTTTGGATTATTCCCATTAAAGATGGTAAGAAATCCAAACACCTAGCATCTCGCAAATAGGATAAGATACTGGCATTTAATCCGGCCAAAGTCAAAGGTTTGAATGCTATTTGAATGCATCCAACGTGCAGGTAGTTGTATTTAGATTTTAAATACTTTTCAATATCTTTAAGACTCAAAAGTCTAAGGGTTTTGACTTCTTGGTCAAGTCCGATTGACTGTTCAAGAGTCTTGATATTATTTTGACTAATGAAATCAAAAAATCCTTTTTTATAGATTTTATTTGATTTTATTGCGGGTATGGTCCATTGATTTAATTGTTTAGTTTGGTCAAACTCTTCAATTACGGAGTTCTTTATAGAACTTTCAGTTAAGTCTCGAGAATCCAATTGATTCATTGAATTAAATTAGAGGAAATCATATAGACATAGCATAAATAGCAGATTATGATTTTTAGTAATTTCCTTTAAAATTATATTCTTAAAAATATTTATATATAATCATTAAATTACACGTCTGTCAACGGTTTAAAGGGTATCAAACGATCCTCAACGCCTACCCGGCAACAACGGATCTAAACCCATACGCGACTTGGGTGACGTACCATAATTCAAGGATTATAATAAATTATTTTTAAGTACAAATTTCTAAAAGGAAATTTCTAACTATCATAATTCGGATTTAGTCTATATCTACATATTCTCCCCTAATTCGGATTTAAGCTATCATGGCTCAGGATCTTTTTCCTAATTTTCCTAATTTAAGAATGGTTTTTTTTGTTAGTCCACTCGCATAGTTGATATTTTGATTTTCTTTTTTTTACCTTTTTTAAAGAAAATGATTCTACGGGTCAACCCTCGTCAAGAAAAGATAAAAGAACAAAAAATAACCTTATTTCTTTTCCTCCACATAGGTAAGAACTTGTGTTTTTCCTGTCGAGTGCATTTATATGTGCCCTTCATTTTTTTTTTACTTTTAGACCTCCCTCATTTTTTGCGCCTCACGGATTGGCCCAGTCCAAGAAATTCGGACTAGGCTTGATTCGCGTTGGGCTTCAAAAATACGGACTGAGGCCAATTCGATCTTTTTCGAAGCCTACGAAGACAGAAGAAGGGATGGGTTAAGAGTAAAAGGACTGGCCCCTTAGGATTGCCCTTCTCCGTGTTAGGACATGAATCTCTAAGATTTTAGTGCAACATTGGATTGAAGAAAAAGTTAAAGGAAACTAATACTAATAAAAAAAAGGGTTATTTTCCTAATGGCCCCCAATTTTGTGACCAGCTTCTCGCTTGGCCCCCTACTTTACGAGAAATACCCATATGACCCCATTCAATTATAACACCGTCATTCGCTCTCCTCCATCATGTTTTCTCTCTCTGCCAACTCACGCCACATCATCTGTTACGCCACCTCATCACCTTCTCTTGCAGAGGTCGCCGGCCGGCCAAATTTCCGACCGGGTCTGTCCGTGAAGAACAGATATCGGTATGTTCTTCACTTAACAGACCGGGTCTGTCCGTGAAGAACAGATCTCCGTCTGTTCTTGAAGAACAGACCCGGTCTGTTCAGTGAAGAACAGACCTTGGTCTGTTCATTAAAGAACAGACCACTCCGGCGGAGGGAGACCTTCGCCGGAGTAATTTTATAGAGAGAGAGAGGAAGAGAGAAAAAAAAAGAAATTTTTTTTTTTTAGTTTGAAGGTCGCCGGCCGGGATTTTGCCATCTGGCGACCTCTGCTGGAGAAGGTGATGAGGTGGTGTAGCAGATGATGTGGCGTGAGTTGGCAGAGAGAGAAAACATGATGGAGGAGAGAGAATGACGGTGTTATAACGGAAGGGGGCCATATGGGTATTTTTTGTAAAGGAGGGGGCCAGGCGGGAAGCTGGTCACAAAGTTGGGGGCCATTAAGAAAATAACCCTAAAAAAAATGGGGAGATGAACATAATCGAAGGGTATATTAGTCATTTAAATTGTATTTGTGTATTTTATTCATATATCCAGATTGGGTGGCTCGTAAATTGGAATGAGGAAGAAATCCAAATTATGGCCGGCAACCTGCCCTAATATTCTTGATTATACATAAATATCTACATGCGGTCTTTGCAACAAAAAAAAATACATGCTGTCTTGAATTTATTTAGTAAAACTAGTTAGATAAGTAAATACTCTATATTTTTTTATATATAAAAGGAGGGTAAATAACCTATTGAAAATGAAAAAAGAAAAAGAAGTTAACCTATATTGAAAACGTATATCTTCATTGAAACAGCCATTTCCTATGACATTCAAACTTAACCCATGACTTTAGGGAAGAAAGACTAATGATATACTTACAAGCATGAAAGTATCATTTTCTTCTCTTACATTTTAAAAACAAGCATGAATGATCACCCAACACACATAAAAGAACACATGAGGATAAATGATGCTAATATATCCTCGGCCATGTTACACTTAAATATGACAGAAAGAAGTTTAATTTAGGTGCGCGATTTATGTCTAATGCAGATCATAAAAATATCTAGTTATATATTTGTATTTCTAATGTGTTATGGGTTTGTTGATATTGCTTAAGACCATAAGGTGTGATTTATGTCTAATACAGATGATAAAAATATCCAGTTATATATTTCGTACACTTCACATTGTAAACGATACTTCCAATAAGTGATTAGACAAGATATGGTGCTCCATAAATACTAGAGAGCAACATTTCATAAATAATTGGTGTAGTGATGTTCCTGTTAAATTCAAAATTTGACATTTGGTTAGCTTTTTTTTATGGGTTAATTCTGTTTTAGCTCTCAATTTGTGATCATTAGTCGATTTGACCTCACAAGTGCCCTGAATTCTTATTTGGCTCTCAATTGTGTCAAAGAGTTAGATTTGGACCACAAACTTTGTCTAATTTTCCGACTCTACCCTCGTGGAATTTCTGTAATTTGATTTCTTTTTTTCTTTTTGTCCGGCTCATATCCACTTCGTCAATTTATATATTCCGCCGTACCTTCTTCAACATAAGAAGTTCGTCGGAGAATGTCTCCGGCCGCCATCGTTTTTTCTTTCACACTTCCATTATCATCTTTCGCACCTCTTTCTCTCTATATTCTCTTCCTTCTGCGACGACCTTCTTATGTTAAAGAAGGTGAAGTGGAATATAGAATAGGACGAAGTGGAGGTGAGGTGAGGTGGACAAGAACAAATCAAATTACAGAAATACTATAAGAGTAGAATTGGAAGGGTAGATAAAGTAATGGAGTCCAATCAAACTCCACTGTACAATTGGGGATTAAATAGGAAACTCAAACATTTAGGGAGTTCAATTTACCCGTTGGTTAACGAAATTAATTTTTCTTCATTGACATTATAATTTTCAAAGTTACCCCTACTTTGACCTTTTCTAAAATATCCCAAAATGCTACCTAGTGGAGTGAAAAAAAGAACTATTACTAGAAGAATACAGTAAATTCTCAAGTTCCCCAATCTCATGCTCATCCAAAAAAAAAAAAAAAAAAGTTCCCCAATCTCTTAGAACCATCTTTGATAAAAGAAATTGCTAGAAATGACAAAAGTGCAATATAGTATTGAGGAACCTTATCAGTCTAATTTATTTATTTTATTTGTTAATGATTATCAGTCTAATTTATTTGATAAATATTGGATTAATAGAGAAAGACAAAGCTTTATAGGCAGCTTCATGGCCCACTTCCCTCAAACTATGAGACGTGGAGCAGGTAGATTTTATTTAAGAGTAAAATAAGGTTTGCCTAATATACCTTTAATCCTAGCCCTAAAATCAAAATGCAATTGTACATGTGTAGGTCACATGCTAACATTGTTGAAGAATTTGTTATAAGGGGTTTTTTTTTTTTTTTTTTTTTTTTGTTGAATATAAGGAGTTTTGGTTAATGGGGCAAATTATGCTACCTTTCTTTTGTCATATTTTCAAAAGTCTCTTTTGACATTCGACAAATATAGTTATTGTAATTATTGTTTTTTTTTTTTGTTATATAATTGTGTTTGTAAGGAATTGCTTACTGTGGATTTACCTTTATATTTTTAGTATAAAAATAAAGTCGAAAGAAAGAGAAAAAGTTATCAAAATAGAATAACTGAATGGTAACCATTAACAAAAAGAAGTTCTTTGAACACAACTAGATCTTACAGTCCTCAACATTTTTAACATACTCCCAAAAGGACATAGGCAAATTGAATTTATTATCAGGAGAAAAAATAATTGATATTTCTTCTATATTGATATTATCGTTAAAAAAACCGGTTTTCTTGCTTTAAAAAATTAAATTATAATTGTTTTTCTTCTAATAAGATATTCTGATATCTAAATGAGACCTTAATTTGTTCAACTCTGGCTAAGCTCATTTTATATACATGCCTGTTAGATAAAGAAACTTTGGATCTGCAAAATAGGCAAATTTCATAGTCAACAACTCAACATGGTGTGTGCAATAATATTCCACTCTACCCTTCTTCCCCCACTACAAGAGAAAGTAAACATATTTTAATATTTATTTTGTGCCAAACACTATTATAAGGGTTGGTTCGTTTATTAGGGGTTGATTTCATTTTAGATCTTCAACTATGACCAACTAACAATTTGGCTCCCATATTGTCCAATGGTTATGATCCTTGTTAAAAAATTAAGTTCAACCACTATTTTTCAAATTTACCTTTTCATTTATTTATTTATTTCCAATTCTTTTTCCATCTTTTGTTCTTGCCCTTTCTCATCACGGAGGACTGGTCTTTATTGATTAACAACAAACTCATTTTTTTTACAAAGGAGAAACCTATTGCTAAATACCCAATTTAGGATTGAATCCCTTTCTCGTGAGGAGATTGATTCCCATTGCTCGAGAAAGGGATCTAATGCCCTTCCCTGCAAAGGGATCGATCAGAGAGACACTCTTTTCGATTCTAATAATCAAGGATTTCCAACCACCATTCAACTTAGTGGTTGGGTATCCCGCTCTGCATACTAGAGGTGTGACGCTCCAAGCCCAGCAGTTGCCGATATTGTCCTCCCTTTCGCCACCACCCTCGCACGGATGGTAGGAGGTTTTGTTCTTGGCGAGAGCACCACGGACTCCCCCAAAAAGCCTCGACACTTACCAAACTTGAGCATACACCTATAGCCTAGGCTCCGGACACTCTCGTGAGCGATGTGGGACTATCACAAGAGGTCTCAAGTTCGATCCCACGGAAGCGAAAATCCATGATTATTGAACTTAAATATAAATAGAAGTAAGAATAAATAAGCTCACATTGCCTGTAGGATGACTTTACGGATTATACATGACTCTTATTGTTCAAGCTGTCTTGGAGATGGTGATTATTGAGGATGAGGATGAGGATAAGGATAAGAGCAAAAGAAAAAAGAGAATTTCTATTAGAATTAGGAAGGGTAAAATGGGAAAGTAACAACCAAACCTAACTACCTATTAACAAATCTAGAAGTAGAAGGACCAAAATAGCTAGTTGAACAATATTGTGGGCCAAATTTACAAGTTAGCCACATCTTGGATGGCAAAATTGAATTAATCCATTTATCTAATAGTCTAACAGTAGACCTAAAATGTTCCAATTGTGAGTCATAATAGGTTTGGAATTTATCATTCTGACCTCATCGCCGGCCCCATTTTTTTACTTTCAAAGAAGGAGAAAGGAATTGAAAGATTTTTATAACATTAAAAAAAAAAAAAGCAAATGAAAACTGAGAGCATTTACTCTAATGAACAATAAAACACTAACAGGTCATTCATAGAAGAAAACACCTTCTCTCTCTCTCTCTAAACCTTTAATTAGATGATGCGTTAAAGGGTTTTTTTCAATTCCACTGGATTGTACAGATACTTAGCAATAAACCCATTTCAATCCTCTCACTACTTTTGGTTGATCATCCTTTTTTCTGTAGATTTTTTAATGGACTTCAACACAAATTTTTCTGGGTTTTCATGAGTCTTGCTTCTCTTTGCAACTCCATGAGTTCTTGCTTAATAGCATCCATCAAAACCCAGTAAATTTTTTTTTTTGATTCAAACTGTGTTTTTGCACATTAAAAAATCAAAATTACTTATTAGTTTTTTTGGGTTTTTTTTTTCTTCCTAATTTTAATATTTTTCTTCCTCCCCTGTCTTACTTTTCCAAATTTTCATTTGGAGATTGAGAGAAGATTTAGAGAGAGAAACATGGGGAAGCAAGGACCTTGTTTTCATTGTGGAGTTGCAAGTGAGTTTTTATTTTCTACTTGGATTTGATTATCTAGTAACTTTATTTGAATTAGTAGTAGCCTCTTTGTATTCAAAGATTGAGAGAGAGAGAGACCCATATGCCTATCTGAAATAGACAACCCAGAGGTCTAATTATCTCAATGAACATTTGCACTTCAATGAATATAAAGCCTCTGGGATATGGCCTGATATAACTTTGTTATTTCTTAATGAATGTGTTGTGGGGATGTCCTAATTGATGTTAGTTGAATTAGTAAAACATTTTGATTTGGGTAAAGCTGGATCGCCTATATGTTTCTGCGAATGTTGAGCTAATACCCTTTTCGTGTTTCTTCTTAATGATAAAATTTGGTTGGCTAAGTTGAATGTTGGGTGTCCTCCAATCCTTGATGCAAGTAGAGTGAATTCGTAATAGATTTCTCTCCATGGTTTGTTCCCTCAAAGTGGGCAGTCAGTCGAGAACTACTGTGATTCATAATCTCAGTTAAGTTCATTTCGTAAGCTTAGACAAACTCGTAAATCGATTGGTCTTCACTAAACGAGTTTTCTATGAATTGTTCCTCAAAATAAAATTGCTCGGAGATTAAGACTATTAGTCTATAGTTAGATGAAATGTACTTAACACTTAGCAGTGAAGTTCACAAGCAAGAGTTGCCCCTTATTATAGACTGACACACATATGAGAGTTGTTCACTTTGGGATGCTGAAGTCCAGTCTATGTGGTTCATTAGGTACTCACTTGGTTGTTAATTCTGAAATTTATTATCCTGAGCGACATATTCGGAAGTGAAGGTTGCAGTTTTGCACATCAGATGTGTGCTAACTGTTCCCACTCCTTTCTGAAGTTAATAGCAAGTTGAAACTCGATAGCTGTTCGCTCGAGGCTTCTCGAACACGAAACAACATTGCATATGTCATAAAACTAAGTATTCATGCTTAAGCATATGCAATTTTGTGTTGCAAAATGGGTAGCAAGAAAAAACAAAAACTATTTTTGTGGTTACCTTTCAACTTGATTAGCTATCTTCCGTTATTTCATACCTATGAATGCCTTGCATTTGTTAGGGCTCCTTCTCTGACGAATAGTCTAACTACAAATGGAAGCATGTTTATCACATCTTTTCTGATATCACTTCTTGCAGAAAAGGTTCTGCTGCATAAAACGTTTATTCCGTGACAATACCTATCATTCATGACCAGGAAATTTCTCTTGTTAAACTGTGACGCCTCTAACAGTTCTATATTTTAGCATAAGTGGTAGTTAGCAGACAAAAGCTCATTGCTCTTGGGCATGCGAGTACGAGGGGTTATGAGTTGTACTTTTTCGACAAGCACCCCATTGCTTTCTAGAAATATAGATGAAGTCTCTTGCCTCAGGATCTCCAAAATGTTATCGTAGGATTCGTAGCCAAGAATTATTAATGAGATTTGCCTTCGTCAATGTGTAAACTGAGCTCCTATAAGTTTCTTGTGGATATATAACGATATAGACTTGACGTGGTTTTGTTTTGCTGCACAAGGCCAATTTAAATTTATGACCTGCATTGACAACTTCGGAGGTTAGAACTTAGTACCAAGACATTACTTGACCTTGGTCTACATCATGAATTTTAGCTGTCTTCTCATTCTACTTCTTAAAGAAATGATGCATTAGTGAATGGAGATTGTGCTGTTCTTTAATGTGTTAAGCTCAGAAATCCCACAGAGGAAAATGACGATGCACTCTCAAATTGCCGTCTTATTCGTACTAGTAATTTTCATTTTCAAATGGGTGGTAGGATTTCAATTGACGACAGCTTAATGATTGCGAATGAAAAATATATTACATATATAGCAGTAAACAATGCACCAACAGTCCTGCGAAACTAAATTTAGTTAATTATGTCAATTGTTGACAGATGGTAACATGGTTTCTTGAGTTAAATTAGGCAAAAGTAATTGGACAAGATGAGCATGACTTTCTCTTTTCTGTATATATATATATATATATTTATATATAATGTGGTCTGCTGTTTATGTATTAAGTTATTCTTACTTCTGATATCGGAATTGTTTTCTACAGGCACCCCCCTTTGGCGCAATGGACCTCCAGAAAAGCCGGTTTTGTGCAATGCATGTGGATCTCGATGGAGAACAAAGGGATCACTTGAAAACTATACCCCTCTGCATGCCCGAGCAGAGTCTGATGACTGCAAGGAATACAAAGTTCCCAAGGTCAAGAACCTTATCATTAAAACCAAAGAAGCAAAATTGTACAAAAGAAAGCAAAACGATGAAAGTCTTGTAATTAAGAGGGAATGTTTGGATTATGAGCAGAACTTTCGGAGGAGTATAGACGAAGATACGAGCAATAGATCTAGCTCTGGGTCAGCCATATCTTACTCTGAAAGTTGTGCACAGTTTGGTAGCACGGATGGAACTGAAATGACAGGTTAGAACTAACCTACGTGGATTAGTGGTATAAATTTCACTTACCCGCATGAGTTGGACCGTAATTAAATATTTTCAAATTGGTATCCAGTATACAAGACAAAATTCATTTTCTCATCTAAGAAGTAAACTACACGTTCGGACAAACACGATCTCTTTTTAATTCTTGTAGTTACTCCAAAGCAAAGCCCCCATTGAAACTCATTGAAGCTTGTTAAATCCTAGTTTTGTCCATTGACATTTTGCAGGCTCATCCCAATCTATTGTGTGGGATTCAGTTGTGCCATCAAAAAGGAGAACATGTGTTGGTCGCCCAAAGACATCTTCTGTTGAGAAGCTTACAAAAGATTTGCACTCAATTTTAAATGAGCAACAACAATCTTCGTACTTCTCCGGGTCAGCGGAAGAGGACTTGCTCTTTGGAGATGAGACTCCAATGGTCTCCGTTGAGATAGGGCATGGAAGTATTCTTATGAAACACCCGAGTTCTGCCGTGCCAGATGAGGAGTCAGAAGCTAGCTCGTTTTCTATAGATAACAAGTCGTACATTACAAATGAGGTTTATTCAGGTTCGACTTCCCTTCATGTACATAGTAATAACAGGGGATTTAACAGCCCAAGTGTGGGAAATGAGAATCGGAGGATTCTTTCAAGATCAGAGGTTCAACAAGAGTGCACAAAAGGGTAAGTTTCTTTCTTTATTTTTGGGTTAATCTATGTTTTTTACACGGCCCTGAACTGTTTCCTTTTGTCATTATGAATAATTTGCATTTTTTTAAGAAGGGAAAAGAGAGAAGAAGGACCCGTGCGGTCGTCGCCCTTTTCTTTCTCTCCCTTTTTTGGATTTTCTCTCACTCTTTCTCTCAAGAGAGGAAGTGAGGGATCTACCGACGGAAGATTGGGACCTCTAGAAAAAGAGACTAGCTAGAAGACCCATGCATGCCGACAGACTGAGGGGACAGTTAGTCACGATGTGGTAGCCAAATGCGAACTAATCTTTAATGTTTTTGTCCGTTTTTTATGATGGGTACCTTCATCACAAGCTTATCTTTTCGCATGAAGGTTTAAAGGACCCATAACATTTTTCATATGCAATTAAGATATGGCAGGTCAATGATTTTCAGTGTTATGATTTTGACATTGCAGTGAGAAAGTTATTCACAAGGAAAAGTCTCAAATTCTGCAAAATCACAAATCGCCACTAAGATCAACAGATCTAAAAGTAAGATTGCCAGTAAACTTGTTACTTCATGGATTGACATGAGTTTTTCTTAGCTAGATCTCATGATCTTCCTATTGCCTTCATTTCACTTATGGCGGGATATAAGAAAATAATTGCGTTCATTCACTTTCTATTCGCTAACTTGCTCACATTATCATCCATGTTTTGAGTAGGATGTTGTTAGCTTTGAGGAGTTTGTGAGGCATTTCACACTTGAAGAACAACAGCTATTAATGAAGCATCTGCCATCTGTGGATACTGCCGTGCTTCCCAATAGGTTGGTTTCCTTGTTTTGCATTTCAACTACGGCTCCGTACTCCTTTTAGTATGCTGTAAATTTTTTAGCATACATTTACTGTCCAGGTTATGCTTGATGATGTCGATTCAAATGCTAACCAGTTAACTAGCTTGCTGCAGCTGCTGCAGCAAACTAATTGCGCGAAAATGATGCGAGTATTTGAGGTTTACATGGCTCGAACATTCACTCATTGTTGCCAAATTTATCTCGACTTGGACTGCAACTTGAGTTAGACCACACTAAAGCATAATTTAATCATAACATGGATTATTTTCGTAAAAGTTGATGGCATATAAGATGGCTTGTTTGTGAAACTTGAATTGAAAACATCGAATATTTATTCTGATCAAAGTATCTTTTTAATATGCAGCCTTAAAAGCATGTTTGGGAGCTCCCAATTTGCAGAAAACCTATCTTCATTTCAACAACTACTTGCGGAGGGAGTGTTTGATCTCACTTTCTCAGTGACAAACATGGAGGATTGTAGAACGTTGAAAACCCTTGCTTTAGCCAATCCGCTAAAATCTAAATGGGTCGAGCAATACAATCTACTTAAGGTCTGAACTTATTCCTGTACTACATTAAAAGTTATATCTTAAGATAAGCTACTCTTGATTGGGTTTTCTCGAAATTGAAATTCAATTAGTTCCAACTGAATTTTTTTGGTGGGTTTAGGATGCGAAAGCTGAAGAAGTTATCAGAGGGAAAGGAGTTGCCACAGGATCCAGTGTTCTCCGGTCGCACAATTTCCTACTTGGAAAGAGACCTCGAGATCCCCATAATCAGAACTTTCCAGGTTGGCTCTTTAGAGATTTTGCTTCTTTTCATTCTTGACTTGGCGTACATTCCCTTCCTTTGTTTACAGCTACCACCGTCAAATATGTCAATATAAATCTATCTATATTGTCAATGTGCTTTGGTGGATGTCTCGGTTTTAACTGGCAGAAGAGCGGGGAGAAACTTAGTTTTATATAACATTATCGTTGTTATTCATGAGATGTGATTTAAACCCATTTCTCATAAGCATATTTCGTACTTGCAGAACCAAAAGCTAAGATGAGAAGTCCCAAAAAATTGATCAAAATAGCCGGTTATGAAACAAAGGATCCCATTGACAACGATGGTTCTTGCTTTAGTCCAAGAAGCCTTTTCGCTTTCACTCCTGAGCGAAGCTCCCTTATGCTGGATTCTTTCCAGTTCACAGATGACAATTCCGATCAAGATCTTCTGTTAGACTTGCCGCCAAATGGATCCTTCCCTCAGGCAGAGCTTCTGCATCCACCGTCAAGCCTCAGTTCTCATGAAACCAACAGCAGTACTAGCGTAATTTGCTCATATCTCACTAATTACTAATTCTATTGCTTGTCCTTGTACTTTTTTCAGAGCTTAGACAAAAAGAATAGCTTATTCTAGGATACCCGAGTTGAGCTCTTTAAATCCATCTTTTTATATCGAACAGTAAGATGGAAAAGTTTTTATGTAAAAATATACAGTATGCTTTTCCTGCTTGGAATGGGATTCTTTTTCTCTTTTCTTTGGCCGTTTACTATTCAAAGCATCTTCGATTGAATTTGGCATGTTGAGTATTGAAGGTGTGTAGATAGATGACTTTGTTGAATAGGTTGAGATAAAGATTGTAATATACATGTCGAACCAATAAGCGCAGTTTGGTGGTTTCTAGAGCATTACAAAGAATAGATACTATTTCATGTACTTATTTTAGTAATGCCATTACATATAACATTCCGAATCTATTTTTTCTTTTCCTATATAACTGTTTGATTATGAATTATTGATGCATCATAGTTATTAATATGGTTTCATATATTTACTAGAGTTCAAATAGAATGTCAAATGATGATTGAAAAGAGACAACATTTGATACCCACATTGTAAAATATATAAACTGATCTTTTTAGATTCATAAGAAAATAGAACTTGTGAGTGTTGACTTGAACAAAATGCATGTTTATTGACTAGGACAAAATCATCATTGAAAAATCTAAATGCACTACAAATATAGATAGCTATATGGGATTTCCGGTGCCGGCGGTAAATTTCTCCAACTCTTCACTATTCTTTAGCACTAGCTATTTGGGTTCACTCATTCTGAAACCGAAATCGCATTCATTCAGACGATTTCTTAGTTCGTGCATACTTTTGCGTAATCCGTACTTCACCCTTGAGAGTTATGTAATTTTGCTTTTAGTCCTTTCTTTATGTAAGGGTTGTAAGTGTTCAGATTTTGATTTTGGCCTCTAAATGAAGTTAAATTTCCAAAAAAGAAATGAAATCCTTTTCTCTTAAAGGTAAGATCCTTTTTATATTGCCCAAGATACAGAGTTTTTATATTTATCGGATATAGCAACATGAGACAATATCTCTAAGATTGCCTTAAATAAGATCACTATATAAATAAGATTGCCTTTTGTCTGTAGGCTATCTGAGATCTATACTTGATCTGGTCAAACCTTCATTGATTGGTTCCACTTCGGCCCGACCCTAAATGATCGGCAATCGATCACTGGTCGGTGCTCAAACCCTACTTAAAATGGTGGTTTTAAAAAATATCTAAATTTCAACAAAAAACTAAAGACTAATGTTTCGAGTTGTTTAATTGGTCGGTCAGTTCATTGGCACGAAGACTCTATACGAGTCCACAGAGAAACTCATTTTTTTAAATAGGCAACCAATTCAAGTTCTTGCAACCATCTATGTATTAAGTGTTGGTATGATAAAAATACAAATGAGCAATGAATTCTTTTTAACAGATTTGGAAGATCTTTGTAATCACATATACTCTAAAAGTCCCTAGGGGTCTCGAGTTCAATTCCCAGAGGAGGTAGAATCTTTGGGTTATTGAGTTTGAGATTATTAGGGTATAAATAATGTAGTTGAATTTTAGGCCATAGTTTAGTTGGCCTTTAAGCCATAATTTAGTTAAGCTTTAGGCCTGTTCTTGTTAAATTTGACAGTATCGTACTTATCACATCATTGATGTATCAAAGTCATTGTAATGACTATCGTACATAATAATCAATTTTTAAAAATAAAACTAAAAATACGAAGCTATATAACATGGGTGGAAGTAAGACATATGAATGGAGGGGTATATTCTATTTCTTCTTTATTTCTTAGATGTATTTGGGATCATCTAGTAATGTAATTTTGTCATATTAGAGCTAAAAATAGTATGGAGGGAATTTTAAATTTAAACCAAGACCTCACAATCCTTCTTCAACACAAAAAAAAGACCTCACAATCCGGTTAGGTTAGCTTATAAGGCTTCCTTAAATTGGTACATACTAGATTCCAATTTCTGATTAAGAGTCTTTTACTTGTTAATGGAGATAATCAAATGTAATTTTGTTTGACGTATTAATAGATTTTGTTGTAGAACATGAATGAGATTATTATAAATAACAGTTCTATAGTAGTATCCGACATTAGCAACTTCGTTTGAACCTTTTATATTCTATAAAAGGTTTTTTCATCATTTGTTTTAATAGAACATCGTATCAAACATCAAATTGTTTCTCTTCCATATCAATGGAGATAATCAATGATTTTATGTACCTCAATTATTAACACACGTATTAGTATGATAATAATTGCAATAAAAGTGATTACTAGAAATTGCAATCTCGTAGTATGATTTCTGATAATCACAATACCTAAATGCGTTCTTTTGTTGGTTAGAAATAAAATTAGTAGAGATCAATTATTTCGGTAGATTATTTAATTTACATTTTCAAATGGAAGATAATCGTAAACTCGCCCACCTTCTTGTTCGTTTCCTAGGAAATCCGTGCAGCGGAAGACACTGAATTTGAGACTTCTCCCATGAGGAGCAGAAGTGATTCCCAAAAATTTTTTTTTTGGTTGAAAGAGAAGTAATTCACAATTGGAATGTTATTTTTGTACACCAACTACTATTATGAAATGTAATTCCTCCTAATCACATTCATTTCTGCATGTCCTCTACAATGTCACAACATCGTTTATGGACGACACGATTTAGTTCAGGTTGATTACTCTAGTTGAATCTTCAAAGAAATTTTTCTCAACGGTATCTTCTTAATTTGAAGGGAGTTAGACAAGGTATGGAGTAGAACTCCTCCTTAAGTAGGCTCGAGATAACATTAATTGTGCCCTCATTTCATGACAGATGGGATTAGTTTTGTAGTTATAGCGACGTTAACAATCTCGCTTGAACTAGTTATTACCGTTTACAGAAAAAGTGATTTAATGAGCTCATAACATCAAATGATACGACTATACTTTTATTCTCTTGATATCTTGAAGATATTTTAATATCCAAATGTTAATAGCTAGTATGATAACTTTTATACTATAGAGAGTTGTTATTGTATAAAAGATTTAAGTTTTAGTTAAAAATAGAAAGCAATTAAAGCCTTATAATATGTAGGGATTTAGGGCACATATTAGAATCACCCTATATAAACCAAGTGAAAAGTAAATAGAGAGACATAGAAAAAAAAATTCCCTTGCAACAAGAAGAAGTAAAAATAATTTCAGAGAGTTTTCATGGCAGAACTTATGAACCCACTTGTGATGCCAAAGGTGATAAAATATCTATCATGTGTACTAGAAAAAGTAGCAGAAGAAAACGATCGGAATCTTTCGATAACTGATTCAGAAAAAGATTCAATTTTTTATGGAGTAGAAAAACCAGAAATAACAATTCAGAGTTATTTTCAAAGGATCTATCAATATTCATATTGTAGCCCTTCTTGTTTCATTGTTGCTGTTGTTTATCTTGATCGAATTGCTGAGAGACATCCTTTTTTGCGTATTAATTCTTCCAATGCTCATCGATTACTCATCACAAGTGTTATGCTTGCTGCTAAATTCATGGATAATGATCTTATGTAAGTATATATATATATATATATCTCAATTTCAATCCCATATTTCATTATTGAATCTTGTCTAAATTTCAATTTTAATTTCTGGGTTTTTTAGTTTGATCAATTCTCTCAAATGGGTATTCAGATTTCAATCTCTTTTTATTGTTATTAGCTTTTGATTCTTCTCTGTTTTCTTCATTCAAAAGTTTTTTTTATCTCCATGAATTGGGTTTATTTTCTTCCTTCTAAATAGAATGGAATCAATGTTTTAGAAATTTCAGTAAATTTGTAGCTGTAGGGAGAGAGAGATATGGATTTTTTTTTCTCTCTCTAACTTCTATTTCTATTTTATGTACTTTTTGTTCATGAGGGAACTAATTATGAAGGTGACCTATTAGATTGTGAATTAAGATCTCAATCTACAAAATATTAAATGTCTCCAAATAGGGGCCGACCACAGTATGACGCTGATGTGGCCCTCTCTCATTGGTCGGACTATTTAGAGTCTCACAGTCAATGGGGATGTAGCCCTCTCTCATTTGCAATCTTTCTTCCATGGTCACTAGATTTTCAAAATTGGTCCCACCTAGTAAGATCTAAGATACTTGTGAGTTAGAATGAGTATAAAGGGTTGAATCAATCACTAAATTTGTCATGATTTCCAAACAAAACAAGCAACCACCTCAAAAAGTGGTGTCTGTGTTAAGGTCCACCCTGTGATTAGTTATTGTAATCATTTATTAATTTTCTTACTATTTTCTCCAAATTAGTGATTTTCTTACTGCAATTCCTTTTTAACATTTTTAGATGGTAATTTTTTTTTTTTGTACTTTTCCATCTTTATGTTTTCCTCTACTCAGAAAGTTAACTAAAACCAACTAGGTAAGTTCTTTGATACTTATTTGTTTTTTTCGAGTGATTACTACAAAGTAGACTATCGCTAGATCTTTAGAATTTGGCTCTACAACATGAATGATCTTTTTATGGGTCGTGCTCAATAGACTTTTGGTGTTGATGACACGTCACACCGACCCTTAACTGGATGTGCTACTCTTATAAAGTTGGTTGTGAACCTAGCTACTTCGAAAAAAAATAAATATATTTCTTTTAAAAATAATTATTTCTACTAATAGTTTCATGTTTTTTGTTTTGTTATGAATTGACAGGAGCAGGTATTTAAACAATGCATACTATGCTAGAGTTGGAGGAGTGAGCAAAATTGAAATGAACATTCTTGAAATGGACTTCTTACTTGGTGTGAAATTCCATTTAAATGTGACACCAGACACCTTCTACACATTCTGTTCTCAGCTTAAAAGAATGATGTTCATGGAATCCCCTCCCCTAAATTTGGCAGAATCTTCTCTAAGATCTCTAAACCTCCATTCTCAACAAAATGATGATGATGATGATGAATCTACCCATCAAAAACAACTAACAGCTGTCTAAACTATATCTTCTTCCTTCTCTCTCTCTCTCTCTCTCTCTCTCTCTCTCTCTCTCTCTCTCTCTCTCTCTCTCTCTAAAAGGTACTAGATGATTAAGACATGACTTCTTTCCCTTTTGTTTTGTTTTGTTGTGGTTGGTTGGAAGACAAAATTAAACCTATAAACTTGTGAACAGAAATACCCAACTTTTGTTTTCATCTTCATACTCCTTGAGGTTTTGGATTTCAATTCTCTCTCTCTCTCTCTCTCTCTCTCATGTCTTATAGATTGTTATCAAAGTGTATTGGATGCCCATAACATGCAAAGAAGTGAATACTGAAATCATGGATAAAGTAGCAAATTTGGTGTGAGGAAGGGTTTATTTTTTTAGGTTATATTTACTATGTTAGGGTTTAATAAAAGACTAAACAATCATATAGATATAGATGTTGGGGGACATGGCACATGTTCTTTGCCTCTGTACAAACCATAGAAGTATGCATGTTTTGGTGAAATGGGTGTGGTTGGATGAAGTTAATGTGTCAATAAATCCTATCACAATTTGATACATCATTTTATGAGATGTTAGATGCATGGTGAATACATATCTTACTATATAGTAAGTGGATTAGAAAGATGGATCTATTCAAATATTGAATAGCCTTAGTACTGTCTCTTGTTTACCTATTGAAAGGTTGGGATTTGGGTGGGGAAGTCTGGAGAGGCAAATGTAATGTTTGTTTTGTAAGAGCCTTTAGATTAGTTTGTGTAATAGCTCTTTATTGTACTTTTTGGAACTCCCTAAATACTCTACATAGAGCTCAGCCTATACAAATGGGAATTCATAGTTACACCAGAAATGTGTTTACCTTTGAGATTTGGTCGGACTCCTATGCCACTAGAATACCAACAACTTACGTGAACATGCAGGAGTTAGCGAGAGAAGTATATCTCTCTTATCTAGATCTTGTTTGTTTATCTAAGTTTGTCTGAGTTCTGGCGCTCGAGGGGTGAGGGAGAGAATAGTACATTTTAATTCAAAAGTTTGTTTTACCTACTATGCAGTATGCACCTATATATAATTCGAAAAGCCAAGAAATAGTTCAATATGATCCACTTGAAAATATGAGCATTATACTTCTTTATGCATGTCTGTTTCAACAAAAAAAAAACTTCTTTATGCATGTTTATGGGTCGTTTTTTAAGTAGCTATAAGATACATTAAGAAGGAAGGCTCCTTCAAGTTGGTTACACACTTGCACTACGGTTCAAAGAAATAGAAGTAAATTTAGTTTAGGGTTTCATTCTTTATATGTGATATCCTCTCTTTTAAAATCAAGTTCAATTCTTCTTTCAACAAAACAAGAGAAAGTTCAATCCTTAGAATGAAGTTATGATGAGGTGTTAAGATTAGAGTCAATTAAATTATAGACGATTCCCATAAAAAGTTTTAGTCCTTCTATGTAAAATGTAGTTTCATACTTCATTCATTAACTTTAAATTTTAAAGTAGTCCATGTAAAATTTGTGCCATAGATTTGCTCACTTGACGTTTGTTAATCTTTTCTCAAATTTTTGTCTCCAATTTTACTTGTGAGTGCTCGTGTGTCAGGGATGTCAAAATACTTCTTTGTGATACTATTTTAATGTTAAAAAAAGTGATGAATACGTTAGAGATATTCATGCAATTTATTGTTGTCGTTAACTTTTCTTTCAAAGTTTATTGTTTATAGGTCATAAGTTATCTTTTTTTTTTTTCTTGAATATGGAATACGATTTACGTTAGCTAATACATGACATTGATACATCATCAAGATGTGATAAGCACGACGATAGCTGCCGAAATTAAACTACGAATGAAATAGGTCTAAAGCCTAAACTTATCATTTATACTTTTAATAATCCAAACTCAACAACTATAGATTCCACCTCCCTGTAATCTAATTTGAGACTTCTAAAATTTTGAAATTTATGTCAACAATATCATCTACTTCTGCAACCAAGTGTTGACTAATTGATCAGAAATTGTGTCGGGAGAAATGCAAACCATTGACAAACATTTTAACTAGGGATCTTACCACAAACGTGAAATTCTTTTTTATATTTTTTTTTGCAAGTGTGTGAGACTTGCTTGGTTTTAGGACCTAAAAGTTGTTGACCAATGACACTAATTTTTAGCATCAATTTTCTTGTCTTAATTTGTTTAGTCTTCCATGGTGGGATTGGTTAAGGTAAAGATTGAATCTACTTCATTACTATTTGATTTTTCTGTACTTCGTTCAAAACCCTAGTATCCATCATCTTCCCTTCACTTATCTAGAACTCTCTGAAACTATATTAGGGTTTACTTTACTCTTTAGTTTCATTAGATTATCCTAAATATCCAATGTTGATATAATAAGTTTTGCCTGTAGAAATGACGGAAAGATCGAAGATCGGCTATGGTTTTAAATTGCGAAAGGTTTCTGCACATCGAGATTATCCTAAAAGTTGTGGGAGATTCGACGCTAGATTTAATAATGCAAATCAAACCCATAAAAGTCCTGTTTTGATATCTGAAACACTGAATCCTACCATGTCTAAGGATGAAGGTGAAACCCTAAAACAAATGGATCATTTGGTAACCGAAACTTCTTCGAAGGAATTAGGTCAGACTGAAGAACCACTGAAAAGCTTCTTACCCGAAACTAAAGAGTTGTTAGAGACATTCAATCAATTGGAATCAGTTGAATCAATTGGAATCAGTTCACAAAATAATTCTCAAATCAAAGAGAAGAGAATAACAATGGGTAATGTGGGGATTACGAATAAGAAGTATTCTCGTTGGCGAAAAGTCTCAGCTGTAAGAGATTTCCCTTGAGGTTGTGGGAAGAAGTACGAACAATCAAAGTAGATGGTTAAGATCTATTGTAGACAAGACAAACAAGTGATTTTGTTAAGGATAAAAATGATCTTTAAGAGCAATTTATCGGAAATGTTTTGAAAAGATTTGGTATAGGAGAAGAAAATTTTGCTTCAAGTTCTTAATGAGATGCAGATAGTAATGGCTCTCATGGATGCCTCAGACTGCCCGTGGATGGCTGGATATATGCAGTTGAAGGGAAAACATGGTTCCGAGGCAGCCAAAGAAGGAACAACGTCAAAGTGGGAAATGGCGGCGGTGGCAGTGTATAAAAGGTATTAACTTTTGATTTTGATGTTCATTATCGTTTTTAATGATTGTATAGTTGAAATGCGGTACCCGTTACCTCGTTAAGTTTCTTTAGATAACCTAACTTATATAAGTAGTATAAATATACTTTCGAATATGTAAATGTTAGAATTTAATATAATGTTGATTATGAATCTGTGATTATTAAAACTTCCATCATTTAGGACCGTAGTTGTACCACTTAACTTTGCATAAGTACGTGAAGGATCAAAATTTTATTACTTTATACGATCTAGGGGAGATTTTTAATTTGGGGAGTTAGAATACAATGATCATTGAAGTAGGGTTTCAAACGGTACTGGCGGAATTAGATAGTATGGATTTGAATCTGCAAATGGAAAGAAAATATATAAATATTCGAGTTTGGTCTAGTGTGATTGGCAAGAAGTTTCTCAAGGAGAAAGTTATACCTTTACTCTTTATGATTGAGTGGCACAAAATTTTAGACCTATATGTTTCTGTTTGTTATTTCCATTGCTTACAGCTAGGAAATTTCATAGAGAAAAATTTAGGGCATGGAGATCTTATTTTATTTTGATATATTATGTGTATACAGAATTGTATATTTATATATAGTTTACTAGCAAACTACTCTCTCACTCTAGTTTGCATACATCATTTGATATTGCAAGATGATATATTTCTTATATATATATATAAGGTTTGGGACTTGGGCCAGCTGGTTCAGTTGCCATTCTTGTTTGTTTCGCCTGCAACCACCCGGGACTGATGGTTTTGGCTGCCTGAACCACCACTTCCATCTCCGGGAGTGTTGAAACCACTCCTGAAATCATCACCTACGCCGCCTTCACCACCGCCACCAGTACCGAAGCCATACCCCAAACCACCACTTCCACCTGTAGGAGTGTCAAAGCCACTTCCATAACCATCACTAGTACCAAACCCATGTCCTGGACCAGTATTATCACCTGCAGGAGTGTCAAAACCATTTCCATAACTACCACCACCAGGACCAAACCTATATCCTAACCCACCACCACTTCCTGCAGGAGTGTCAAAACCATTTCCGAAGTCATGTTTGCCGCCTCCAGTAGCATCACCAGTGCCAGATCCATATCCATATCCTGCACCACCACTTCCACCACCTCCAGGAGCAAACCCACTTCCAAAGCCATAGCGGCCACCACGAGCACCACTACTAGCAGATCCTCCCCCGGACCCGTATCCAGGTCGAGACCCATGTCTTGAATCAGAATGAGACCCATATCCTGGACCTGAACCTGAACCTGAACCAGACCCATATCCTGAGCCTGAACCTGACCCATATCCAGAACCTGAACCAGACCCAAAGCCGAAACCTTTCCCTTGACCGTTTGGAGATTTACCTGACCCAGAACCGTATCCCCATCCAACACCAGGACTTGATCCCCAACCCCAATTGTAGTTCCAGTCGCTACCTTGACCTGAACCAGTGGCACCAGTTGGTGTTCCAGAACTTGACGTTGTCGGCATCTCTGATACTTCTGAGGTCTTACTGTTATCTTTCGTGCTAAAAACAACAGAGAAGTAGACCAAAAACAAGACTAATAAAAGAATGAATTGAGATTTGTTCTTGTATATCATATTTTCTGATGATTTTGTTTGTAAATGGAAGTTTCTTTGATGAGATGTTTTTACTACTAGGGTTTAGTGGGAGTTGAATATTTATATGTAGGGTTTAGTGTGGTTGTAGGGAGTAATAATTTAGATAGTGACAAACATCAATTTCAATTTTGCTAACTATTATACAGAAGAAGATAAACATTGCTCCACCAAATTTCCCACCCACTCCCACTCCTAACTTTTGTGGCCTATAAAGCCACACCATAGCAAATATACCTCTTTATTTTTTGAAGGTCGGCCTGATTTTTTTTTTTTTTTTCGGGAGACCGACATAATTTTTTGCAGAGTTATAATTGGATCTAGGTTGTAGGTGTATACTCAAGCTTGGCAAGTGTCGAGGTCTTTTGGGTGGACTCATGAAGCCTTTGCTAAAAACAAAATCTCGTACATGTGGATTTGGACCTTAGGCGTCAAAAGCGGCGACAATATTGATAATTGCTAAGGTTAGAGACGTCACGGTAATCACGCTCTCTTCAGTGACGAAGAACATATGATATTGTGCAACTAAGAGTTGGACTTCTTAAGATGTCGTAAACCGAATTGTCTTGAGAAGTTTGAGGGTTCTTGAGGTTTAGGGTTAGAACTTAACAAAAGTGGAGTTTCTTATTTTAATAGTACCACTAGTGTAAAAAGGGTATTGCTTAAGCAATGTTTCTTTCAATATATGTATCACCATAGGCAGGAGGTTGGAATGATATTAACCTCATCCTTATTAGTATAGTGCTGAAAATGTTAATCAGATTCATCTTAAAGATATTTCTGTCCATATCGAAATAGGAAATTATTTCTCTGCTTTTCTATCGTGAAAGTGATCTAATCATACTTTCATGTGTTATCTTTTATTGTCTTGATAGAGATTCTAAAATTCACTTCCACTTGGTTTTCTAAAATATTTCTCTTTTTGGTTGGAAAACAACACATGGTGAGACAAAAACAGAAGAAGAATGTAGCGATTGTGAAATGTGGTGTCAATTTTGATTGAAGTTCAGCACTAAACTCAAAAGCACGAAAGTAGCGATGAGGACACTCGAAATATTTTCGTGTATGGTGAACCAATGCTTAAAATTAATTAATTCACGTTTAACACTATCCTCGCCATCTTCAAATCCTTCTTCATCTTCGTTATTTTCCAATCATTCTTCATCTTCTCTTCTCTAATAGACTAAGATGATACAATAGAAAGTAGAATGAGAACATGACAATTAGAAAAGAGAATTATCTTTCATTTATCAAATTGGATTCCTAATTTCTAACTTATTATGTATGATAGATGTTTACAAATTTTAATCCCCATCCACCTAGGGCTGGGAAAAAAGTCCACAAACCCGAAACCCGTCACGGGTATTCGAGTCCGTTAGAGCCCGCGGGTACCCGAAATCCGAAGGCGGGTTAACCCGACCGACCCGATGAAGTGATACCCGACATCCCGCCCGAGCCCGCCCGATAATCTTTACCGGATAAAACTCGTTTAATAATTTCATCCATTTATACGATAACACCTACACACGTTATATGTATGCTTGCTTTTATGTATCTATGCATGCATGTATAACATATATATATAGATATATATTTGAAGTATTTGAAGTGTATAATATATACATATATTGGTGTCCAAGTGCGGTATACATATATTGGTGTCCAAGTGCGGAATGCTCTTGACACAACATTGTTAAGAGAAACTTAATTAAATTAGTTTTGATAGAAATTTAGGGACTATTGAAATAGAAATATTTTGATCATTTCGACCGATATATTTTGAAACTTTGGTGAAAACTCGATACTCGACCGCTCGATACCCAAAAAATCCGAAAAGTTTGACGGACTTGGACGGGTTTTGGACACTAGGACTTTTTAAATAACCCGCCCCATTAAACCCGAAAGCCCGAATGGATAGAGTGTTTAAAAATCCGACCGGCCCGACCCGATGAATGACATGAACCCGACCGGCCCGACTCCGACCGATTACCACCCTACATCCACCCATTTCTCTAAGAACTAAAAGTTTAATATTAACTAAATTCAATAAGTTTCAAAGAATTAAGAACAAGAAAGCAACATGAATGTATTGAACTATGGAGATGTGTACCCATTGAGAGAAAACAAGAGATCCTATGCTTCCCAACCCCTTAGAATGGCAGCACGAGCGACACGGTTAACCCCCAGAGTAAACGCACCCATTCGAAGGTTGCAGTTGTGAGTTTGACACATTGACTTGATGTTGCCGAAAGCTTTCGTCATGTACTTTTGAAGTTCTTTGTTCACTTTCTCTTCGTCCCACATAAAACCTTGGATATTCTGCAGATATCAGGAAAACATTAGATCATTCATCATTGGCATTTTATGGGAATGTGTATATTCATTTTTCTTTTCGGAAACAGTAAAAGCAACCGTCAAATGACCTATGTTCAAAATATTGTGTCTACCCATTATAATTGTTCCGTCCGACAAAAAAAGAATTAATTTGGATTTAAAGTACCTGAACCCATTCAAAATAGCTCACAGTCACACCTCCAGCATTGGCATATATATCAGGAAGGATAACTACTCCTTTCTTGGATAAAATCTGTAGCAAGAAGATTTTCCATATGAAAATTGGTAGTTTTATTCGAAATGAAGCAACCAAAGGCATTTCATTTACCTCATCTGCTTCTGGATCAGTAGGATGATTCGCTGCTTCGATTATAAATTTAGCCTTCACATGACTAGCATTTTCCCTTTGAAGACAAGTATATACATATAAGGATAGAAGTAAAAAAAAGTGAATTCGATAATCTCGAATTGATAGAGAGAAACATACTTGTTTAGTACTCCTCCTAAAGCACAAGGGATTAGAACATCACAGTCATGGACAAGCAACTCAGTTGGATCCATGACATCTCCTCCTTGGAAATTACTTAGAGCCCCGGTTTCTTCTTTGTGCTTAAGCAAAGCTGTGATATCAATTCCATTTGGGTTTTTAATCGCTCCGGTGATATCACTCACAGCAACAATCTTACCACCTTTCTCATGAAGAAGCTTCGACACCCAAGATCCCACATTTCCAAAACCCTGCATATATATTCGTATTTTCATCAACGAGAAAATTAATAAAAGGCGATTTCCATTATCTCAAATGGGTAGTATTATTGTGATTGCTGAATAGATTAAAACAGAAAGAAACTAATATTGGATTTACCTGTATAACAAATTTTAAACCCGAAATTTCCTTCCCATGTTCGGCAAGTAAAGCCTCAGTTGCGTAGACAACACCTCGTCCAGTTGCTGCCTCTCTTCCCAAAGATCCACCAAGATCCTACAATGTCGAAAGAATAAATTAAATACTATATTTATATATGATGTACACGAATTTCTTTATGCGTTAAAGAATCCTCTTCTGATGTAACAGTTGAAAACCTAATCTTTTTCTCAGTAATAGACACTTACAATAGGCTTTCCTGTAACAACAGCCGGTGAATGACCGTGAAACTTTGAGTATTCGTCTAAAATCCATGCCATTGTCTGATGAAATCGAGATAAGGCAAATAAACAATAGCTCTTCCCTGAAGTAGAATATAAAAGTGTAAGAAGATCATATTCTACACATCAGAAGTCGAATATGATACCTGTGAGTTAGTTCCCATGTCAGGAGCAGGAACATCAGTATGAATTCCTATAAGATCATGAATCTTCTGAGTAAAAACACGAGTTAGACGTTCCAATTCAGATTGTGTTAAGTCCCTAGGGCTGCAACCTATCCCACCCTTTGCCCCACCATATGGGATATCTGCTACGGCCGTTTTCCACGTCATAAGTTGAGCGAGAGCATTTACCTCATCGTGGTCAACCTTGGATATAATAATACACCTCTTAAGACTAAGTTGTAGTATAAGGCAAACTCATTTTTAAATATGCAATTTTATTATCGATAAGTAAAGGCTAAGTAAATTTGGAATTCTATATATCGTTCAAGCAGACAAGGATGGGTAGTCCTATATCGGAGAACATTTCAAAGACGTGCACAGATATGATAACTGAACAAACACGCCAACATCAACAATATACAACCCAAAATCATCATAAGTTTGTGAAAAAAATCGTTTGTAGGCATAGATGCTTTTACGCGATAAGTTGTGACATTAGCAATAAACAAATGATAAACCTTATTTGCATTGATCTTAGCAAGTATAAGCATCGAAATCAAATAGAAATCCATAACTTAATTTCCCTAAAAATAGCATCTGATTAAATAAAAACCCAAAACAACAAAACCAGTCAGATCAAATATTTAAACCTAAAACATGGAAAAAACAAAATTAGAATGAAAATCAGAAATGGGTGATTTAAAAAAAGAGTTCACCTCGGGATGGTAACGAATCCCTCCTTTCATAGGTCCACGAGCATTATCATGTTGAACTCTGAATCCAACATAAGAAACAAGACTTCCATCATCTTTAGGGATTGTACATTCAACCTGTAAAACCAAATATATACCCCTAAAATCAAGATTAAAACAATAATAATAAGAAGAAAAATTAAAGGGTACCCATGAATCAAAACCCATTTTCTTATTATACTTTGATTTCTCTAAATGGGATCATAAGACTTTTTTCCAATTTTGAATCCAATCCAAGAATTCTGGAAGCATGACGAAAGTTACGGTTTGTAGCAGCAAGAGCATTCATGGTTATCAAATAGAAAAAGAACTACTAGATTATTATACAGATAAAATGAAGAAGAAATGGGTATTTATATAGAGAGAGAAAGAAAGATCAAGATATGCAACAAATAAGTTCCCAACTTCTAGTAGCAGCACTAAACGGCTTCTTGACTATTTCCATGGTGACAAAAAGAGATTAGGGATATTCCTTATCAGACACCTGGTTTGAGACCAGCTTCCTCTCTGACCCTCTATTTTTCATAAATTAAAAAGTGGTTTCCTTTTTGAAAAGCCGTTAGTTTACTTTAACAGTTATTTTTTTTTCGTTTCCAAAATCACCCTCCTTCTTCTCTCACAAACCTTAATTTCTCTTTCTATCTTTAAACCGTTTAACAAATAAGATCTTGAAAGATAATAAAGACTTCACGGATAAACAAGTAGTTTATAGTAATAAAGTTACCAATTCCAAAACAAATAAGATAAAGGTGCAGCGATGAACGACCTGGAGTGCTCTATCAAATTAAAGCAGGTAGTTTATGATTAAATGATGCACTAATTCACACATTTAATTCAATAAAAGTGTACACGAAGTATATTAGGCAATTGTGGTGTTCAAATTCAACAACAGTATAATGAAACATTAGAAAATCAAAATGAGTTTGAACCCACCCAAGTAATTCAAACTAACCTATACTAAGCAAATCAACCAGAGATCTGATGATCAACAGTATAATGAACTTCACCTACACTATACATACTATATGAGGGGGAAGATAAAAAAAGAGTATCTGTCCTGATTGAGTTAGATAGAAAATCATGAAGAAATCTAAATATTGATAATGGGAAATATTAAGAGTTGGGGAACAAATAGGTAGAAGACTGAAATGCACTCTTTGATGTATTTCCTGAAGACAAGGATAATCATAAGACCCCTTCATGCCTTTGATGCGTAAGACCCCTTAAGGCTTTATTTTGCCACCGACAATCTCGTATTTCATTCTCGAAAGGTGTATTTCATTCTCGAAAGGTTTCGCACGGCTTGATAATACTTGTACCCTTCTATTCATCACCATCATCGTGAACTTTCTCTCCCTGGTCACACTCTTTTTTTTTCTCCGTTTCTTACTTTCTCTCCTTACAAGTAGGACCGCTACCAGAAATGGTGTCACTTTTAGAAGAAATAGGTAGAGAGTACAACTTATGTGGTTGTTTTAAGATAAGAGATGATCCAAAACTTTAAGAGTTAAATCCTAAGAGCATCTACAATGCAAAACTTAAAAAAAATCTGTATTAATTCTATGTGTCAAGTTTCGATTGAGATCCTCACTCTTAGAGCATCTCCAATGCAAAACTCAAAGAAAATCTCTATTCATCCTATGTGTCAAGTTCCAATTGAGATTCTCACTCTTAGGTGGCGAAAATAGAGATCCTCAATTTTTTTGTCTCCAATGCAAAACTCTAAACTTATCTTATTTACTTATGTGGCATAGTTATTTTTGTAAATAAATAATTTGTTATTAAAAAAATATAGGAGACTCGATTTCAATTGGTTGAAAATCAAATATTGATGAGTTGGACAATTAGAGATATCTCAAGAGGACACTCTAGAAATAGAGTGTCCTCTTGAGATATCTCTATTCCACCCTCGACACGTCATCTTAGAGATTCAAATAGAGTTGCATTGGAGAGTGTTTTTAAGGAAAAACTCTAAAAATAATATGTCGCACTCAAAGTTCCTAAGATTGAGTGTTGCATTAGAGATGCTCTTAAGTGGCGAAAATAGAGATCTTCAATTATTTTGTGACTTCAATGCAAACTCTAAACTTATCTTATTTACTTATATGACATAGTTATTTTTGTAAATAAATAATTAATTATTTAGAAAATATAGAAGACTCGATTTCTATTGGTTGAAACTCAAATATTAATGAGCTGGACAATTAGAGATATCTCAAGAGGACACTCTAGAAATAGAATGTCCTCTTGAGATATCTCTATTCCACCTCGACACGTTATCTTAGAGATCCAAATAGAGGGTTGCATTGGAGAGAGTTTTTAAGGAAAAACTCTAAAAATCATATGTGACACTCAGAGTTTTTATTATTGAGTGTTGCATTGGAGATGCTCTAAATCACTTTTTTGATCTTTTCTAGATCGTATTTGCTAAAGGGTTTAAAAATAGAGAGAGAAAGAAAAGTTAAAGTAAGAAGAAGGAGGGTAATTTAGGAAATATAAAATCAGCTATTAAAGTTAACAGACGGATATTAGAAATGGATGTCATTTTAATTTATGAAAAACAAAAGGTCAAAATGAAAACTGATCACAAACTAGAGACTTAAAAAGAAATATCCCAACATTAATGTTACTCAGCTTTCCTTATTGGATAAAGCTAATATTTGGTCAACTCATCTCTCCTTCTGCCATTCCTACGGACCTCTTTCTCTCTCTTTTTCCCTTTCTCTTTATCTTTCTCCTCTCTCAGTGCGAGAGACTGGGAAGAATGAAGATGATGGCGGTGAGAAGAGGTAGAAAAAAATATTTAGTGAAATTCGTCCACAGGGGTCGGTAGGCAACCCTCTGCTGGCGACATCAGCAGAAAGTTGAGTGTTTAGGAGGGAAAATTTATATTCCCACTCCAAATTTTTTTTGTACTCGAATAAATACATGAATGGAGCAGGGATGTGTTTGAGAAGGGCGGACATGGCGTCCGTCCTGGCCCCCACCTCAAAAGGGTCCACTTCCTATAAAAGGGTCACAGTTAACTTTATATACTATATCATACTCACTTAACCATCTAACGACTATTAGCTCCGCTGGGAAGGGTGATGGGCGTCCATGCAATTAACTCGGATTCGAGTTCCGGGTGGTGCCACACTTAATACATATGTGAATCATCTATGGTCTTCATCATCTTATATTTTGTTACATTTTTTGCTCGTAATTTATTTTTGTACGAAAGGCCGCAATTAAATTTTGTCAGGGCCTTCAAATTTTCAGCCACACTTCTGGAATGGAATATGGTCAGTAACTACCATCATCAAAATACTTTTGACCTAAAGACTCTTAATGGCATGACATCATAGGACATGAAAAATTATTTATACCTTCATTTTATTTACCTTCTTTAACACAAATCAATAACTGATCGATTCTCTATTCACACTAAATTAAATGTATGACCTTCGAATTTCACGACTACATGTAGCTAACACGTCAAAAATGTTAACGTGTATTCCTCGAATAGGAGTATCAAGAGATGATGATCACCACGTCACATATTATTTGGGCCAAAAGATCCTCGAAAAGTTAGAGGGCATGTGTTATTCATGAATTGTTGTTATTAGTTACCGACTTCATGAGTCATTTTCTTGGAGTCAAAGATTAAGGATAAGTTTCTGAATGATTCAGCAAGGAAATTTCAATTCTAAATTTGGATATTGTTATCAACCCAGAAAAGTTAGAGGGCATCCCCACTTTCGGAAATAGTGATGGATCATTTTTTTTCATTTGAATGTTGTATTGACACATTTTCTTTGTCTCTGTTTCTGTGTTTGTGCATTTATAGGGTTTTTTTTCGAAAGAAATTACTTTTGACAAAGGAAAATGGCAAGGGTATGACTCGCTGTCTTAGTAGAAATTTAAGCTTTATCAATATGTCTGTCCTAGTCAATTTCTCTTTGAAGATCGTTATTGATATCCTGGGGCCGACCTTTTTTTTCTTCGGTTACTGGGTCATTTGATCTGTATATTATGTTTTACTTTGTTATTTTCCCGTAATAAGTGTTTATCCTTCGGTTTTTTTTCTTCGGTTACTGGGTCATTTGATCTGTATATTATGTTTTACTTTGTTATTTTCCCGTAATAAGTGTTTATCCTTCGGTTACATCAAAGACTATAACGGAGGAATTCTTGTGGAGTGCAAAATTGATATGAAGCTTCCATATATTGATCTCTCAACGATGATTCGGCGACAGAGACAGGTAATGTTGTTTGTCTCTTTTATTATTGAATTTAGACTAGGCTTAAGTGAATACAGTGTTGTTTGTTTAGAGGCTTCTATGTAGTAGAATACTATGATTTCTTTCGAAGTTCAGGCTCAAAAGCTACTTGGGTCCTAACTTTCATTCTATGCTGTTTAGAGGCTTATATGTTGTGAATGACCGCAGGCAATTGATGAGAAGCTACGAGCCTGTCTACACCGGAATGTCGACTTTCAAAAGGTAGTCACTCTTCTTAGAAAGATAGTTTTCTCTTCCATTTTCTGTTTGATACTAATGGTTTTTATGAGGCATTCAATGCCTAAAGATTCCAGCCAGAATACTTAGTGTTAATATGCATATCTTTATATCACCATCTCTAGATGACTAACTTACACTTTTAACTTTCCACATTTTGAGAAAGAAGCTGGTATCCATCCCTAAGAAAATCATCAAAATTGAGCACATTCCTGGCTTGATTAAGTAACTTCTTCATCTATTATATCATAGTTAGTTCTTTTTAACAGAGGAAGCTGGATGGACTCCTGATCAATCAACCGGGCCGGCCATTCAAGGTTTCGAACACGCATCGCTTCATCTACAGACCAATTCTACCTACCGCCAGTCCTTAAACAACTTCACGCGCACACTTGTAAAGGCAAGTATCTTAGAATTAAGTTGCCTGAATTAAGTGAAAGATAACATCGACGTGCTGCAGTATACTCAATTTCAGTGTGAATATAGATTTACGAAATGAGCATACAAATAACTTGTAATATCCGTTTAACAAGGTATCTCCGTTCCAGGACATATCTTTTGAAAACCTTGCTTCACATTTGTTGTGGTGGTTTAAATTGATTTGTTTTCTGATTCCAGATCTGAAGACAACGTCGAAGAGACTCGAAACGGAGCAATATTGTCTTAAAGGAAAAAATTTATACCCGAATCATCCATTCTGACTGAGTCTGACGAACATTCTGAAATCTGGTTTCAGTCAAATCACATCTCGAGTTAGAATTCGAATCTAACTTGAAGAAAAAACATACATCTGCCTACACGGCACTATTTCTGGCCGGAGGTGATAAATAAGCAAACTTTGAACTTTTCTAACTATTAATTTGGAAACTTGGAGAGGAGCTAACTGATTATCTTTCTCTACTTGTTACCAGATTACCTAAAGAAGAAATGGATGTTGGTGAAAGATCATGTCTCGAACCTGGTAGGTCACCATTTAGCAGCTGGTAAGGGTACCTCATGAGGTTTCTTGTCCACAATGTTGAAAGAAAATTGAACTTCTTGGATAAGTTAGGGATCCAATTAAAAGATCCATAATTCCATTCAAGAACAATACCCGCGAGCAAGTAGCACCCCCATTCAATATCAAAAATATATGGGATATCGAATTGAATGGTTTGCCATGAATTTGATCCAAATGTGTAGACTTGAACTTTAGAAACATTGAGTGAACAATAACTCACGATTCTTACCAATTGGTACTAATCAATCACAATATCACTATGTAGTTGGTCTCGGTCCGGTCGAAGGCCGAGCATTTTGAAACATATTCCCCATAAAATATGTTACCCTGGAAAATTTTCAAAATTTTGCATATTCCCTTTAAAATTTCACACCCCGGAAACCATTTAGCTTTCCCCAAAGCGTTGGCCTATTTTAACTAACTCTTAGAGGAAGGGAGGCTTAGGTATAACATGAGATGGAGGAGAGAGGTGAGGTGGAGAGTTTTTTATTTTTATTTTGAAACATATTCCCCATAAAATATGTTTCCCGGAAAATTTTCAAAATTTTGCATATTCCCTTTAAAATTTCACACCCCGGAAACCATTTAGCTTTCCCCAAAGCGCTGGCCTATTTTAACTAACTCTTAGAGGAAGGGAGGCTTAGGTATAAGATCCATAAGACATGCCAACGAATCCCTCGTAACCAAAATGCCTTGGAGATTTATAACCCAACCTAGTTCCACTTGATCAAACTAATCAAAGCAAAATATATTCAAAATGATGATTTCTGGCTATTCGAAAAGCCAAACTCTTCTTCTACGTTTTGGCATGCCATTAACAGAACTAAACAAACGATGAGACATAATATCATGTGGATGATTGGTGATGAGTCAACAGTCAAAATTAGATCATACCCTTGGATTCCAAGTACCCCTGATAATCTTCCTATTACTATAACTAATTTACATTCGAATATATTTTGGGTGTCAGATTCAATAGTGCAGGAATCTCAGTGTTGGAATGTCAATCTAATTGCAAATGACTTTGATGAGGTTACTACCCAAGCAATATGCAGCATCACAATCTCTCGACATGAACAACGAGATAGGATAGTATGGTAACCAACAAAAACACCGAATGGGTACTCGATTAAAATTCACCCAAATTTTAATCCTATTTCATCGAAAGAGTGAACGTGACGTGAATTCAATGGCCCGATTAAAATTCACCCAAATTTCAGTGGTTTGTACATTTTGGCTAAAATTAACATATAACTTTCACCAAACAACCCTAAAGCAATCAGAAAGAACTCCTTATAAATAAGTGTAAGCAGGGTGTAAGAGTGAAAAGGGGTAGGGATTTAGGGCCCTCTCTCATCTTATAACAGTCGGTATTCATATTCAAATTACAGTTAATTTTGTTGGAGAGAGTAATAGGAATGATCTTTCAACCCAAACACATCTCCTCAACTGCACTAATTAACCAAAGAAAAACCCTAATTAATCTCTTGCAATCTCCATCAACAAAAACAACTAAACATCTCAAACAAATCCATGCCCAACTCCTCTTTCATACCCCCTCCTCTACAATCATCCCTCTATCTCTGCAATTCCATGCTCTTAGCTTACTCCAAATCCTCTGACCCTGATTATGCTTTCGCCTTTTTCGCAACCAAAATGCGCTTCCTTTCTGCTGATCAATTTACATTTCAATTCCTTCTGAAGGCTTGTTCAATGTTAAGGATAAGTAATTATTCTCGGTTATAACTTAGATTAGCTTAATCAAGATTGGTTAGTAATTGGTTAGTAAAAGTTGTTATGAAACTGTTAGAGTTAGTTAAGAAAGTCTTTAGAGTTAGTTAAGAAAAGAGTTAGTTACAACTAACTCTCTCTCTCTCTACTTTCTGTTTCTCTTTCTGTTTCTCTCTCTCTTAAACTCTATTTAAACTCAAGAGTTGAATTGTAATAGCTAATGATAATTGAATGAAATCGAAATCAAAATCAATTCTCTCTTCTTCTTCTTTTCTAACATGGTAACAGAGCCTTCAACTTTTTCGGTCTTCTCGATCAAATCAGGTTTAATTTTCTAAATCTTTCTTCTTCTTTTCCTTTTTCTAATTGTTCCTTTTTCTAATTGTTCCTTCTTTTCTTCTTTTAATCAACGAAATTTTCTCTTTTTCTCCATTAATGGCTACTGGTTCTTCTTCTTCTTCTCCAAATTTTTCTTCTTCTTCTTCCTTTGTTACTCTTCCATCTCCTTCTACTGTCAACCAATATGTTTCAAATAAGCTAACATCCACAAATTACATATTTTGGAAATCTCAATTCCTTCCTCTACTACGTTCTTATGATGTTCTTAGTATTGTGGATGGCTCATCTCCTTGTCCTACCAAATTCATTCGTTCTCATGATTCAGATCTTCCATTGCTTAATCCTGAATATACTAATTGGATCAAACAAGATCAAATGATCCTAAGTTGGCTTCTTGCCTCTCTCACTGAAGAAACTCACAGTCAAGTGCTTGATCTATCTAGTTCTCATGAAGTCTGGTCTGAACTAGAAAAATCTTACTCCTCTCACTCAAAAGCTAGAGTTTCAAACATCAAACATGATCTTCAATCTTTAAAGAAAGGTTCTGATTCCATTCAAACCTATTTTAACAAAGCTAAATCTCTTGCTTTACAACTACGACAAGCTTCTAAACCTATATCTGATGATGATCTTTGTGATACAATTCTCAGAGGTCTATCTTCTGATTATGGCTCCTTTCGTGCTGCTTTCTCTCTTCAATCACAAAATTATTCTATTAATGATCTCCTTGGTCTTCTCCTTATTGAAGAAAACCGATTACAACATGAAGCTTCTCTTTATCTTGCTAATTCCTCTATTAATTTCACTCAAAATTCTTCTTCTAGAGGTTTTCATCGAGCTCCTTCTTATTTTCGAGGAAGAGGTAGATCTGATGTGAGATTTCATGGTAGAAATATGATTAGAGGTCGATCACCTAATAATTCTTCTCCAGTTATATGCCAGATTTGTGGCAAATCAGGTCATTCTGCCTTCTACTGTTATAATAAGAATAACTCAGCATTTCAACCTAAATCTTCTTCTTCTTCTGATCATCAAACCTTTCTTACTGAATTTGATGATTCACATTCTTACTTTCCTGATTACTCATCAGCTTACTAGCATTCTTATCCCTGTTCTGATGCTGATCAATCTTATGTTCCCTCTCACTTCGATTCTCCCTCTTCTACTGATTATGAGACTTATTTCCCAGAAATTCATAACACATATACTTCTGCTCCACCACCTTCTTCATCTTCTTCCTCCACCACTTGGAATCCAGATTCTGGTGCTACTCATCATGTCACTTCTGAACTAGCAAATTTGAGCATTCAATCAGAATTCAAAGGTCAAGGTCAAGTAAAGATTGGCAATGGCTCAGGTTTGTCTATTTCTCATACTGGTTCAACTTATGCATCTTTTGATTCTAATCCCTTTTTACTTAAGGACATTCTTCATGTTCCTTCTATTACTAAGAATCTTCTATCTGTTCATAAGTTTGCTAAAGACAATAATTGCTATTTTCAATTCTTTCCCTATCATTTTAATATCAAGGATCTTCAAACTAACAAGGAGCTTGTCCAAGGGCCATGTGAGGATG
Organism: Eschscholzia californica; assembly: GCF_041429995.1. Taxonomy (NCBI): domain Eukaryota; kingdom Viridiplantae; phylum Streptophyta; class Magnoliopsida; order Ranunculales; family Papaveraceae; genus Eschscholzia; species Eschscholzia californica. Next base: position 80,784,921 of record NW_028238198.1, read on the forward strand.
GTCTTTACAAAGTTCAGCTTCATACTCCTTCATCTGATATTAATGGTGCTGCCTATGCTTCCTCATTGGCTCCTGATTGGCATTCTCGGCTTGGTCATCCAGCTTTCAGAACAATGAAACATGTAATTCAATCAAATAACCTTCACTTTACTTCTCTTCTTCCATTTGTTTGTAATTCTTGTCAAATGGCCAAAAGCCATTCTCTGTTTCATCCATCAAGTGTATCTTCTGTAAATGCTCCTTTAGACTTAATACACTCTGATGTTTGGGGACCTGCTTCCACTCCTTCCTTTAATGGATACAAATACTATGTTACCTTCCTAGACACATTTACTAGATACACTTGGATTTTTCCTCTTCTTAATAAGTCTGATGTATTTTCAACTTTCCTTCTCTTCAAATCTCATGTTGAAACTCTTTTTTCCCTCAAAATAAAATGTCTACAATCTGATTGGGGTGGTGAATTTCGAATTGTATCCAAGTTTCTTGAGGCAAATGGTATTGGACATAGAATTTCATGTCCTCATGATCATGCACAGAATGGTATGGTGGAAAGAAAACATAGACATATAGTGGAAACTGGTCTAGCTTTGTTAGCTCATGCTAACTTACCTATTTCTTTTTGGGATTTTGCATTTGAAACTGCTGTCTATCTCATAAATAGATTGCCTACTCCAGTACTTCATGACATCTCTCCTCTTGAAGCTTTATTTCACACAAAACCAGACTACAACTATCTCAAAATCTTTGGATGCGGCTGATATCCTTGTCTTCGACCCTATAATAAACACAAATTAGACTTTAGAAGTTCTTGTCATATTTTCCTTGGGTATAGTCCTAAGCATAAGGGTTATAGATGTCTTAATCCTATCAATCATCATATTGTCATCTCCTCTAATGTGGTGTTTGATGAATCTCTTTTTCCCTATCAATCACTTATCACTCCTTCTCAATCTTTTTCTTCTTCCACCTCAATTCCATTCTCCCCTCCTCTTATTCCATCTTCTTCTCCTATCCCATCTTCTCCTCTTATTTCATCTTCTTCTCCTATCTCTTCTTCAACTCCTATTTTATCTTCTTCTCCTATTTCATCTTCTCCTCCTATTCCATCTTCAACTCCTATCCCTTCTTCTCTTCCTATTTCATCTTCTATTCCTCCTGTTTTGAACTCTCATCCTATGATAACCAGAGCCAAAGATGGTATTCGAAAACCAAAAGCTTATACTGTTTCTCTTCCACCCAATGATATTACTCCAACTACATATCTCCAAGCTTCTAAAGATCCCAAATGGAGATCAGCCATGTCTGAAGAGATCAATGCTCTAATTCAGAATGGTACTTGGGAACTTATTCCCTCTTCTTCCACTATGAATGTTATTGGCTGTAAATGGGTATTTAGAATTAAGAAAAATGGTGATGGTTCTATTTCTAGATACAAGGCTCGATTAGTTGCTAAGGGTTTCAATCAAGTTGAAGGTATAGATTATGAGGAGACATTCAGTCCAGTCATCAAACCTGTCTCTATTAGAATTATACTTTCTTTGGCTGTCTCAAAAGGGTGGGTTCTTAGACAACTTGATATCAAAAATGCCTTTCTTAATGGCTTTCTCAAGGAAGAGGTTTATATGAGCCAACCTCCTGGTTTCATTGATTCAGATAAACCCACTCATGTCTGCAAGCTACAAAGTTCACTCTATGGTCTCAAACAAGCTCCTCGAGCTTGCTTTGAGAGACTAAGCTCTTATCTTATAAGTCAAGGTTTCATGGCTTCTCAAACTGATACCTCTTTGTTTTATAGCATCTCTTCTACTTCTGTCCTTTATATTCTCATCTATGTGGATGATATCATCATCACTGGGAGTGACTCTTCTTTGGTTCAATCTACTATTTCTTCTCTCTCACTAGAATTTGCTATTTCTGATTTAGGTTCTCTCAATTTCTTTCTTGGAATTGAGGTGACACCTAATTCAGATGGTCTTCTTCTCTCTCAAAAGCAATATATCTCCAACCTTCTTCTCAAAACAAAGATGAATGATGCTAAGCCTATCTCCACTCCAATGGCTCCTTCCACAATTCTAAAGTTGGATGAGGGTGAACCTTTAAGTGACTCAGATATCACTCTATATAGAAGCACAGTGGGTGCCTTACAGTATGCTACCATTACCATACCAGATATTTCGTATGCTGTCAACAAAGTTTGTCAATTTCTTAAACAACCTACTCAAGATCATTGGAGTGCAGTTAAACGAATATTAAGATATCTAAAGAACACCATTGATTATTGTTTTACCATTCATAAGTCATCTCTTACTCTTAATGGCTTCTCGGATTGCAACCTCCAAGCCTTTTCAGATGCTGATTGGGCAGGATGTCCAGATGATAGAAAGTCCACTGGTGGTATTCTCATTTTCATGGGCTCTAATTTGATTTCATTTTCATGTTGAGTTTGCAGGGGGATGTTAAGGATAAGTAATTATTCTCGGTTATAACTTAGATTAGCTTAATCAAGATTGGTTAGTAATTGGTTAGTAAAAGTTGTTATGAAACTGTTAGAGTTAGTTAAGAAAGTCTTTAGAGTTAGTTAAGAAAAGAGTTAGTTACAACTAACTCTCTCTCTCTCTCTACTTTCTGTTTCTCTTTCTGTTTCTCTCTCTCTTAAACTCTATTTAAACTCAAGAGTTGAATTGTAATAGCTAATGATAATTGAATGAAATCGAAATCAAAATCAATTCTCTCTTCTTCTTCTTTTCTAACATTCAAAATCGAAGAAGCTTTTCCAAATTACCCAGATCCATTTAATGGTTTTCAAGCTTGGGTTTAATCTTTATACCTCTTTGATGAACTCAATTCTTCATTGTTATGCTTTGTCTGGTCAGATAAGATATGCTCAGCAGTTGTTTGATGAAATGCCTAATCCAGATGTTATCTCTTTTAATTCATTGATTCATGGGTATGCTGAATTAGGTGATACTTTGGACAGCCATGGTTGTTGGATTTGCTAGTAATGCTGATATTTTGACTGCTAGAGAGGTGTTTGAGGAAATGCCTGAGAGAGATTTGATTTCTTGGAATGCTATCATCTCTGGTTATGTGCAAAACAAAGTACCCGTTGAAGCCTTGAATTTATTTTGTCGAATGCAAGCCGAGAATTTCAAGCCAAATAAGGTGACAATTGCGACTGCGCTTTCAGCTTGTGCTAGTCTAGGAGCAGTAGATACTGGAAAATGGATCCATGTCTTTACTAAAAAGAATCAATTTGAATTGAACTCTTTTCTCGGTTCTGCACTAATTGATATGTATTCAAAGTGTGGGGTTGTTGAATTCGCTCTCGATGTTTTTGGGTATTTGAAGGAAAAGAATACTTGCATTTGGAATGCAATGATCAATGGGATGGCCATGAATGGTCGCACAGAGAAAGCTTTATATATCTTCAACCAGATGAGAACTAGTACGTTATACCCGATAAGGTCACATTTGTCGGAATTCTTTTATAAGATGAAGGAAAGAAGCATTTTTATTTCACAAGAGTATTGAATCACCCCAATCGTGGAGCATTTTGCTTGTATGGTAGACCTTCTTAGCTGAATTGGGCATTTGGAGGAAGCTCAAGAGCTTATAAGAAGTATGCCAATGACGCCAGATATAGTTATTTGGAGAGCTTTGCTTGGTGGTTGTAGACTTCACAGGGATGTGGAATTGACCGAAAGAGTTATCTTAGAAATGGAAACTCATGGAAGTGGAGATTATGTACTTCTATCAAATTTATATGCTTCAGTTGGAAGATGGAAAGATATTGAGAAAGTGAGGAAGATTATGAAGGATAAAGGAATTAAGAAGACCCCAGGTTCTACTTCGATCGAGGTTGGTAACATGATTCGCAAGTTTATATCGGGTCACAAATCTCACCCGAGATATGTTGAAATTTGTGAAAAATTGGAGGGGGTGGGAAAGAAGATAGGTGAAGATGGGTATTTGGCAGTGACATCTATAGTATTGTATGATATAGAGGAGGAAGAGAAAGAAAAAGCGCTAGGACATCATAGTGAAAAGTTGGCAGTCGGGTTTGGCCTTATTAGTACAGATTCGGGGACTACGCTTAGGGTTGTGAAGAATCTTCGGTTTTGTAATGACTGTCATAATGTAGTGAAATTGATACCGAAGATTTATAAACTGGAAATAGTAGTTCGTGATCGAATCAGGTTCCACCATTTCAAAGATGGAATGTGTTCTTGTAAGGATTATTGGTAAGACAAGACTTGTAACAGATGTTCATACATTACTCCTATATAAAAGTTGAAGATAGTTGGAGGTCTGACAGATTTTCAACTCCCAAATGGGTCGAAACTATGAGAATGGTCCTGAAAATGTACTTTCTATGGCTTACCGGGTTCTTTTGAGAAATAAGATTCAACTTCAACTTTTGAGATCCCCCGATTCATTTTTTAGTCTTTGCATCCCCGACAACACTGGTTGTCGCAGACCCGTCTTCATCAAGAATGGCACTGTGGGTGCGGCTGGGTTTTTCAGTTAAGTGGGTCTTTTGACCTTCAAGGCTTCAACAAGGTATAGTTTTTCTTTCTTTCTATGTTATTACTAATGCAAACCTAAAACTAATGTTGTATACCCAGCCGTATAGGGTTAACACCCAGAGCCTAAAATAAGAATTTCTTTTGTACAAAACAAAATCCTTCAATATCATCCCAATGCAAGCAAACTACTTTTAAATAGATGTATACAAGACAAATTTTGATTCGATTTATACATCTAAACGACTTTACCCTCACACGGAAATATTAGTTAGCATACGAATCCTATAGAGTAATCAATGTTCTTTTTTACATGTTTTAGGGACTGCATATCTGGAAAATGTAACGACAATAGTAAGTTAGATTAGATTTAGTCAATCAATTACAGAATTGTTTTTGGTACTTATTTAGCAATTTGTCAACTATTTTTAGAGTCAAAATTATATTGTTCTAAAGTACAACCCGAGTTCATGAACATCCTATTTCGTGTGGTCTTTTTATGTCCTATCCTACTCTTCTTACAGCAGATACTCATTGGCGATGGTTAACCAGATGCTCCATAAGCGGACGTTCTTTAGAGATTTCAGCAGATCGATGACTAAGTTGAGTGAAGTTCAACTTCTCACTGGGAAACATGGAGAGATCAGGAAGAAATGCAGTGTGGTTAATAAACATTAAGTATATAATCTCTTAATTGAGGGTATTTAATTTTAAAATGTGATTATTTCAAGTTTTTTTTTTCATTCATTAGTTTAGGTGATTTTGGGGAACTGTTATTGTCTGGGATGCATTTCAATTTGTTCTTATTTTATTATTCTTGCTCTTATATTTGGAGAATAATGATCTGAGATGTCGAAGCAAAGCAAACAATTCGGCCCATGATCTGGTCCATTCCGTTTTACCTAATTCTTGACTTGTTTGTTACTTTTTCTCGAAGTTAACCAATCTCTTCCCTTGATTATCTTTTTAAAGTAATGAATGTTTGACTCTTGTGTTAGTTAATTAAGAAATTAGTGTTCACCAACATAAATTCTGTGATTAATAACCTCCCTGTGTAATTTGGTTCATAAATTCATCACTAAATTAATAGCCAATCGAATTAGACCGTACTTATAGGAAAGTATTAGTTGGACGTAGAAAAAAATTGTTTTCGTGCCTAACAGACAAATCATGGATAGCATAATTATCACCCAAGAACTACTACATTCCATGAACAATTCTAAAACCAAGAAAGGTGCCTTCTCACTCAAAATGGACATGGCGAAATGCTATGATAGAGTGAACTGACTTTCCTAGAACAGGTCTTACAGGCCTCAGGGTTTTCAGGCACTATTCTAAGTCTCATGATGTCCTGTTTCACTACAACCAGATTTACTATTCAGCTCAATGGTAAGCTGGTGGACGACTTCACAACTTGTAGAGGCTTCAGACAGGGATGTCCCTTATCGCCCTATTTGGAAAGGGAAAGGCAAATACACATTACACATAAATTATACTAGCTTTTCAGGTCAACTATTTGAAATCTTCTCTGCATTTTAGCAAGGGAGGCCTAGGTATAAGATCCATAAAACATTTCAATGAATCCTTTAGAGCCAAAATGGATTGGAGATCTATAACCCAACCTAGTTCCACTTGAATATAATCTTGGCTATCCAAGAAGTCAAATTCTTCTTCTACATTTTGGCATGCCATTAACATTAACATTAGCAGAACTAAAACAAAAGACGAGACACAATATCGTGTAGATGATTGTTGATGGGTCATCAGTCGAAATTAGATCAGACCCTTGGATTCCATGTACCCTGGATAATCTTCTTATAACTGTAACTAATTTACCTTCGAATATATTTTGGGTGTCAGATTTAATAGTGCAAGAATCTCACTGTTGGAATGTCAATCTAATTGCAAATTATTTTGATGAGGTTACGACCTAAACAAACAATATGTAGCATCACAATCCCTCCGACATGAATAGAACAGTATGGAAACCAAGAAAAACAGGTAAATTCTCGAATCGATCTTGATCAAGAGGTGTCGTGGCGCTTGAGTACGAAAATCAACTGACTTAAGAGAGAGAGGACAGGTGGGGAGCATCTATAGCCTTGAGATACTGTCCCAGAAAATTCCAATACGTAGGGGGGGGGGGGGGGGCACACAACCTTGCTGCCTTGGCTTTGCATCCTGACTAGTCCCATTGTGTTCATTCAAAAAAAAAAAGACTAGTCCCATTGTGATGGTTTATTCCTTTTAATGTTACACCTTAGTCCTTATTTGACTTTTTTAAAGGCACACCCCAAGGTCAATATAAATTTAAAATGAGAAACTTAACAAACCACCCCTAATTAGTTAAAGAGATAGGGAGTTTGTCTCTTACAAATCGGGGTTTACTGAACCGAAAAAATATCCGTCTTCCACGATGATTAACCCTAGAGGAGGGATGCCGGCGACGATCGTACTAGGGGAGGACATCATCTTCCGTATTCTCTCTTTCCTACCTTTAAAGTCAGTGATCAGGTTCAGAACGGTAAGGAAGTCATGGTCCACGATGATTAACTCTGGAGGAGGGATGCCGGCGGCGATGGTACTAGGGGAGGACATCATCTTCCATATCCTCTCTTTCCTACCTTTAAAGTCAGTCATCAGGTTCAGAACGGTAAGGAAGTCATGGTCCACGATGATTAACCCTGGAGGAGGGATGCCGGCGGCGATCGTACTAGGGGAGGACATCATCTTCCATATCCTCTCTTTCCTACCTTTAAAGTCAGTCATCAGGTTCAGAACGGTAAGGAAGTCATGGTCCGATGAAATTACAACCCCAACATTTCTTGGTAAGCTGAGATCCTTTAATCGTAACAATTTAAATTTCCTTCTTACTAGTGGTAGAGGTATACCTGAACATCTTTACACCATGGCCTACAATCCATTGTCCTTTGACAATATAATCAAATTAGTTTCCCCATCCTTCATTAACGGTTGTTGTTATATGTGGTCTTCAAATGGATTGGTGTGCGTTGTACTCTTTCATGGTCTTGTCATATTGAACCCTACAACATATGAAATCAAAGAAATCCCACATGCACCATTGTTTGAGTACGAGGGTGGAGAGGGAGAATACATCCACTATGATTATCGGTTTTCTTTCGATCCTATAGTCTCCGATTATGTAGTAGTAAGACTGGGGATAAGATTTCCGCAAGTCCAGTTGTGGACATTAAAGTCTAATCTTTGGCGAACTGTTAACTTTGATGCTCCTCCTACAATTACGTGGAATGAATACCGCGGTTTCCCTGGGATATTCGCCTAAGGCAAACTATTTTGGGTTGATACTAATTTCGCTGAATTTCTATTTTCTTTCCATGTCTGTCGTGGAGAGTTTGGTGAAGTTGTCCCGTTACCTCCTGAAATGGTGGGACAATCTATGGTCTATGATATGTCTTCAACTAGGTTGAATACATTGGAGGAGTACCCTTGCCTCCTCGGACATGTGGCTGCGACTTCCATTCGATTATGGCTGCGTATTTTAAGGTGAACTCTTCCCAAAATAAGGTGATTCCTTCCATTTTAAGCAGCCATAATCGAATGGAAGTCGCAGCCACATGTCCGAGGAGGCAAGGGTACTCCTCCAATGTATTCAACCTAGTTGAAGTCATATCATAGACCATAGATTGTCCCACCATTTCAGGAGGTAACGGGACAACTTCACCAAACTCTCCACGATAGACATGGAAAGAAAATAGAAATTCAGCGAAATTAGTATCAACCCAAAATACTTTGCCATAGGCGAATATCCCATGGAAACCGCGGTAGTCATTCCACGTAATTGTAGGAGGAGCATCAAAGTTAATAGTTCGCCAAAGATTAGCCTTTAATGTCCACTACTGGACTTGCGGAAATCTTATCCCCAGTCTTACTACTACATAATCGGAGACTATAGGATCGAAAGAAAACCGATAATCATAGTGGATGTATTCTCCCTCTCCACCCTCACCCTCGTACTCAAACAATGGTGCATGTGGGATTTCTTTGATTTCATATGTTGTAGGGTTCAATATGACAAGACCATGAAAGAGTACAACGCACACCAATCCATTTGAAGACCAGATATAACAACAACCGTTAATGAAGGATGGGGAAACTAATTTGATTATATTGTCAAAGGACAATGGTTGGGACGATGGATTGTAGGCCATGGTGTAAAGATGTTCAGGTACACCTCTACCACTAGTAAGAAGGAAATTTAAATTGTTACGATTAAAGGATCTCAGCTTACCAAGAAATGTTGGGGTTGTAATTTCATCGGACCATGACTTCCTTACCGTTCTGAACCTGATGACTGACTTTAAAGGTAGGAAAGAGAGGATATGGAAGATGATGTCCTCCCCTAGTACGATCGCCGCCGGCATCCCTCCTCCAGGGTTAATCATCGTGGACCATGACTTCCTTACCGTTCTGAACCTGCCCACAAGTTGCTACCACTCCAGGCAGCAGGTAATGGTAGTTTATGAATTTTCTCATTAGAAACGTTGAAAGAGATTAAGAAGTCTTTAGTAATCCAATACAAACTTCCATAAACAAACACCACATGGGATCGGTACTGCTTCATAATAAGATTAGATACGACATCGGATTGTATGGTTCGCCATGAATTTGATCCTAAGGTATAGACTTGTACTTTAGCATCAGAGAGTGAAGGAAACTTTACTACTCTTACCAATAAGTAGTCATCAATGACAGGATCGTAACTAAAAACAGATTCTTGGGGAAATTGTTCTTCAACTTGAAATTTTGTTGGTGAAGGAATTTTCTTGAATTCAGTTGTAGATGGGTTCAAAATGACAAATTCATGGGAAGAAGTTTTTATGCAAAGCAAGCCATTACAAGAAGCAATAACGGCAAACCCATTATCAAGGAATTGGGAAGAGAGTTTAATAGGCTTATCATATGAAGATGGCAATGAAGATGATGGATTATAAGCAATTAAGTGAAGGTAGTTAATTGTTGATGGGTGATTACCAACAAAGATAAAATTGAAGTTGTTGTGTTGGTAAGAGGATTGCATTCTAAGAAAATTAGGGTTTGTTATTATAGATTGGACAAGGTATTGCTTACACACCTAAATCTGATTAGAGATTTTAAAGGTACCTTCAAAAGGATGCTAAAGATTATATCATCTTTTATACCATCTGGAAGTAAGAACTCCATAATAGCTCCTGGGGGTTGTCCTACCCTCCCCTCCCCCAACCAGGATGACTCACAAGGAAGATGAATCTGGAAAAAAAAAAAACTAAAATTTGTTAAAGATTTATCTGGAAAAGGTATAGCTTTGAGAATTTTCAGAGTGTTAAAATGTCAGATGAAGATACATACCTCAAGACTTGTAGTCACCTAGAAGATTAGAGTTCAACCCTGTTCCGAAATCGATCAAAAACCCTTCAATTTCTTTGTTTCCTGTGGACAAGAAAGGGGGAAAGCTAGGGTTTTTCGTTTTGTGGCTATATATTGACTGGAAATTTAATGCTGCCGCTAATGTCATTCTTCCCCTTTTAATTTAATAATTAGATATAAGTGAAATCATTACCGAAAGTACAAAAATGGGGGCTGGGGCTCCTAAGTTTTTGTGGGAGCCCGGGCTGGGGGGCTCCCAGCCCCAAATATGACTGTTGGGGGTCTCCGAACGGCCATATTTGGGGGGATCTACCCCACTTCTTTTTATTTTTTTAAATTTTTTTTATAAACTATTTTGTTTTTCAAAAAATATAAATTGTTTTAAATTTATTTTTCCAACCATTTCTCTAATTTTTTTTTTTTAAAATTTTTTTATCTTTTCAAAATTCCTTCTCTCTCTCTAACATAATATTAAATTTTATATTTGAAATTAATAATTTATAGTTGAAAATTGAAATTAAAAGTTCGCACACGTACATTACACACGTACATAATTTAGATTTGGGAGCCCCTGTTAGGAGCCCGACGTTGGAATTGAAAAAAGCCCCGGAGCTCCTAAAAATCAAGGACTCCCAAAATTGGGAGCCCGAGCCCCACATTGGACTTGCCCTACCCAAGCACACATGTATTATTACCCTAAATGTCATCGTACTATCTATAATATAAGGGATTATTCGGTTAACTCCCCCCCACCCCCAGTCAGTAGTGCCTAATTGAGTTTACCCCCTGCGTTATTATCTATTTAGTTTACTCACTTTTGTGAGCCAACTTTCGTCACTGCCTCACTGCTCTGTTAGATCCACTTTTGGTGACCAAACTGTCATTTCTAAGCGTAAATTGCGAACCTGACTCCCGTCAGGCACACTCGCCCCGATCAATTATTTGACCCAAAAGTCACCAACCCACCCCATGGGAATATGAAGTTGACTTAGTCAATTTCTTTCTCTTACTTCTACATAAATAATATTTATTTATTTAAATAATTTTTTTCATGTTTTTTTTGTTTCTTTTCTAGGATTTCTTAATCGTTTTTATCCCTTTTTTTCTTTCTTCTAAGATTGTGAACGAATTAACAAAGTACCAAATTAAATCTAAATTTATACTAAAGAGGGTCAAATAAACTCAGACAAATGCAGGAACAAACTAAATAACTAAATAAAAGCCATTTTTAAACAAGTCTAAAAATCATTCTCAAAACCACATAATTTGTATTGAATAATAGGAACATATATGAAGCACTTTAATATGTTCTAAAGCAAGCCTAACTTCCAAAATAAAACCTGTCCATCAATCATGCCTAATTTATCCAAAAACCATGTCCACTAATACAAAAGTAACACAAATAAGAAGTTGCATTCATGCATGGTATACAATCTACGAGAAAATGAAAGGCTAGACAAATAGATAATGACAGGTTGATGTGTCTGACGGGGGTAAGTTTCGCAATTTACGCTCAGAAGGGGCAGTTTGGTCACCAAAAATGGGTCTAACAGAGTAATGACAGAAGTTGGCTCACGGAAGCGGGTAAACTAAATAGATAATGACGCAGGGGGAAACTCAATTAGCCACTACTGGCGTAAACTCAAAAATCCCATTATATAAAAAACTCTCATTTTTGCAACAAATAAAACTCTTTCAACAAAAAAAAAAGGGTTCATGGGTATATATACCAAAATAATGTTCAAAAAAGGTATATGATCCAATCTTCCATAAATATGGATATTTAGTCCTTTTACATTACGGACAGAAATAACACATACTTAATGAAATTATACCGTCCATGTCCCATCCAAAAAAATCGCGAGATTTTTAATTTTCCGGGTGAATCCGAAAAGTTTCTAATGTGAGCGGGCATGATTTGGGGGATTTAAAGCTGCCAACGGTAGCAAGAGCAAAATTGATTTTTCTCTCTCTTCTTAACCGTTTTGGACATCAAATATTTTCTCAAATCATAATTTCTCTCTCCTCTAAACAGATTTGGAAATCAAATTTTCTCTTTCCTATTATCCTTTTCTTTCACTTAACTTTCACATTTGGAAAAAGTATATTTTCTAGGATCAATTTAGCGTGATTTGGGGTTAATATACAAAACGTATATATCACTTTCTCTCACTTAACTTTCAGATTTGGAATAGTATATTTTTTCTGGAAACATTACAGCAGCATTTGTTTCGTTTTTACTCGTACATAAATACACATCGAATACAAATTATGAAACAAATACGTAAATTATATGTTATTTATGACGATGAAACCATCATTTGTGATGTATACAACGTAATTTATCAAATGTATGTGGGTCATGTTCACTAAATTACACATAATTTCTTTTTCATTACACATCGTTTACATTCCGTTACAAAAAAAACCGTACAAAATCTTCTCTGGTTCAAAAATGGTGTCCATCCATGTACTCTCCATTTGTAGTCTTGAGCAGGACAAACAACGGTTACACTATATTGTCGAAGAGCATGTCTAAATACTTTTGCACCACCAAGAAACAACTGACCAACTTCAGTAAATATTTTATCCCAGCCATCAGATTTTAGTTTCGTTGACTTACTTTGATTTGATGATTCTGTTTGAAATTCCATCTGTTATATTAAATCTACACACATAAGTACACATACATTAAACAAAAAATCATATATTGTATTATAAACTACATGTACAGTTCCGTAAATTATATATAATGTTTGTAAAATTTTGACAATATTTGAAGGTTTTGAGTAATTTGGTAAGCTTAACAAGGCTATTGTTTTGGGTGAAAAGTACGCGTAATGGTAAATAAATAATACATAATTTATGTGCACTTATACGATATTTTAGAATTTATTATAAATTATATACAATGTATAACAAATTACGCGTATTTTACATTATCTTATAAAAACATGGTACGGAAGATGTTTGCGTAATGTACTAGAAAGTATGAAAATTTACAGTAAATTACCTATATTGTATATTCTGTAATGATAAACGTACGGAATAACACATGGTTCATAAAATTGTACGAAATCAAAGATTTGAGGTGAAGAAATATCAGAAAATCAAGAAGCTTAAACCTAAATCTAATGAAAAATGATATGATAATCGGATGAAAACAAATCATAATCTATTTTAAGGAATCAGTAAAGAAGGATTAAACATCAAGATCATATACAGTTATGAATATCTTAGAGAGAGAAAATAAACCTCACAAATACGAAATTAATGAATTAGTAAACAACATTTGAAAACAAAATCAAAGTATGATATGTTTAATGTTAGAGATATAGAGAGGATATGATTCTTTAACCTGAGAAGCAATATTAGATCTCAATGGTTCGAACAAAGAGTTTCACAGTTTAAAACCTGATAAACAATGGAGGTTTTTACTGCTGCTGTAATGAAGATGAAACAATGGTAGTTTGTACTGCTGGTGAGATTAATGGAGGTTTATTGGAGCTTTCGTTTTTAGAGAGAGAAAGTTTCTAAATTTCAGTTACGGAAGATGTTAAAGATAGTGGTTACTTTGAATTTAAACGTGATTGGAGAGAGAATGTGGAGATAAAAATGAAAAAAATATATTTTAGATTTTAGAATGTAAATTAGATTTTATATATAAAGAAGGTTAGTATAAGTATTATAAATTAATATGTATTCTAGGGATTTGTGTTTTCTCTCTAGATGAGGTTAAATAGACTAGATATCCATTTATATTATTTTTTTGGTTTTGAAACCCTTTATAGGATTAGAGAGGAATATATCTGCTATTAGGACCCGTTTTTTGGGCTATAAGCCCAAAAATTCAAAATAAACAAACAAATAAAACTAGACATAGTTTTTGTTTCAAATTTATAATCCATGGAGATAAACTTTAATATAAACAACTCTCATTCAGATGAACTTTTTTTAGTCTTTAATACTTCTTATTTAAGTCTCTCCGGCTAGATGAAAATAGTGGTTACGCCCCTGAACCCATTAATAAATTTGAAGATTAAATTGTTTTTTATGTTATAGTTTTTGTTGTCTAATAGAACATTTTTGCTATTACAATATATTGTATCATATATATATACTAGGGTATCACCCGTGCCCCAGGGCACGGACAATTGTATCAATCAAATTTAACGAAATTGTTGTTGGAGTCAAGCAAATTGTCATATAAATGTAATATACGGTACAAAATATTAATATCAAGATAAAGCAACAATCATTTTACAGATTCTTTTACATTAAGAAAGAATATAAATAAGTTGAGATTTAGATCAATCGAATGTAATACATCAATTATGGTACATTAAGAAAATAAGAAAAACATATATAGTTTCAGTTCTTTTACATAAGTTTTTTAATATCCGAGAATTTGTATTTTTTTTCTCTTCGTAACACTCATAAACTTTATCTCCAAGAGACTCCATTTGCATTTCTCGTAGAAACAACAAACAACATTTCAGCAACCATCAGACAAATATAGATATAACTTTTTTTGCTGCACACTTCAAAATTTGCCATTTCAATTTCTTTTTTGTTTTTTTTACCTTAAACGAATCTAGAAAGAGATGATATTTAGAACGTAAACTTTATATCCGTGCGAGATCGAAGATCGAAATAACTCGTACAATATCAATATGAGTACTAAACCCTTGAGACCGAAGAAATAAGAAATTGGAGAAAAAGAGAGATTTCAATTTCTAAAGGGGTTAGAGAAATTTCTAAACCAAATTTTATATCCTATGTATAAATAGGTTACTTTTAATAAGTTCATTAAAAAAAAAAAAGACTATTTTATTAATTAAACCAGTGCAAATTTTTTCTTTTGTTAAAAGAACCCGGTGCAATTTTTAGTAAAAAGAAGATACCATGTAAATTTAGGTTATTTTAATAGAAAAGGATACAATCTATATTTTGGTTATTTTATTTCTTAAATTCTTGCAATTTTTTTTAAAAATTGTTTTATATCTAAGAAGGAGACTTGTATCAATCAAATGTTATTGTTATATTTTATTGAGAGAGAGAGATTTTTATTAGTTATTATTTTTTTGTTTATTTTCATGTTTCTTTTCTCTTAAATTAGTTATTATTTTATTGAGAGAAAAGATTTTAATTTCTTTTTTTAACCCTTGAAATTTATTTTGTTTCTTTTTTCTTAAATTAGTTATTTTATTTTTAAGAAGGAAAGGATCATTGTTTTTTAAATAGGTAACTTTATTTCTACGAAGGAATATAATGAAATTTTGAGAAGGGCTTCTAGACAATATCCTTTATTAAAAAAGGATGTTTGTCCCAGTCATCGTTTTCCCTTCTGTTTTATATAATATATATATATATATATATATATATATATATATATATATATATATATATATATATATTTAAATTATTGATGAAAATTGTTTTTTATAACGTGTACAACTAGTAACAATGAAAAAAATTGATGTGTTTTTTAAGCTTTGAAACAATTCATAGGTAGACTGTCACACAGTGTAAAAAAAGATTTAAGGGAGATTTGTTGTTATCTGTACCCCTTTCATATAATTGACTTTTTGTTTGGACTCCCTTTTTTTAGTGTTCCACTTTGGACTCTCTTTTGACGGGATCACCCGAGAATATTCTCTTCTTTCCAGTCACCATATTCATTGTTTTGCACTGGATTATTTTTCTTTTTGAATCTTCATTTCATCTTTTCTTCTACGAAGTTGTTCATCTTTATCTTTGAATCTTCTGGTTTTCGTATTCATATTTTGTTTTTTGAATCTTCTGATCTCCACCTCCATATTTTGTTCATTTTTTGTTTTTTCAAATCTATTCTTTTTCTTCTTTAAATTGGTTTCGGTTTTGCAAACGTTTGCAAGAGTTTGATTTTGCAAATATTTAACGGTTCTTTCTGCATGTATCCATGTGGGATTATCCTACATTCTTTACAAGAGGGTTTGCCGGTGAACCCTATTCCTCGATTGTTTTTTTTTAGTCCGAATCACTATTTTCTCCTTTCATATGAACATGTAATTGTAGTAAGAAACGATCAATTAGTTACCATTCTGTATGTGTTCTATCTCCATCAACAAACTCCCAAACTCTACTATCTACTTCAATAGTACTGCAACCATGCTCTTTCTTGGCTTTGTTCTTCCTCATCATCCTTTCATCTCTCCATCTTCTTTCCCCTGCATACAGATTCCTCATCATAATGTAATTCCCATCATTCAATGGTTCCATTTCGAATCCCATCTTCATTATCTTCTCGGCTTTGTCAATGTCTACATGGCAACTGCAAGCAAACAAAAATGAACTCAAGATTATCCCATTAGCTTCATTGGGGTTGTCTTCTATCATCTCTAGCTTCTTCTAAACATCCTGATCTTCCTAAAATATCTATCATACACCCATAATTTTCAACTCTCAGGTGTAATATATTATTGGTACACCATATTATTTAGTTATTTTTTTCTGTAGAAAAAATTGTATGTTTGCATTTCATTATTTTCAGCGAATATAGTTCCTATTTTTTAATTTTTTTGATATATAATACTCATAAAAATTTAAAAAAAGACTTAACTAGCTAATTTCGAGGGTTTTGGGCGAAAATTCGGCATAACAGAATATATCTTGCGACGAAAATCTAGCGTAATCAGACAACTTGCCAGATTTTCGTCGCAACTTACCTTCTGTGGTGCCATATTTTTGCCGGAAAGCTACGAGAAAATGGCATAACAGAAGCTAAGTTGCGACGAAATCTGGCAACTTGTCCTGTTATGCAAGATTTTCGTGGCAAATGATGTTCGATTATGCCAATTTGTCGTGGAAAAAATGATAACAGTATGAATTTATAACATTTTGAACTTTTCTTCTATATCGGACTTGAACAACTTATTTTGGAGCAAACAATAACAGTATGAATTTAAAACGTTTTGAACTTTTCTTCTATATCGGACTTGAACAACTTATTTTGGAGAAAATGATAATAGTATGAATAATTGTAATTGAAGGGACGCTAGTGAATAAGACGTTTGAATTAAATTGAAGTCAAGTCATAAACATAAACCACACATAAAATAAAGGTTATCGGTAACAACGTAGTATCACCGTAAAGTAAGTAACATAATCCGAACAGAAAGTAAATATTGTGACTTGAAAAACTGAAATTCATATCACTCTTCGTTGTCCTCCCCAGAACCCGAGTTACCAGATTCATCTTCCTCTGAACCATCTCTTCAGAGTCGGAACCAACGGATCCATCTTACTCTTCCACATCTTTTCCTATTTTCTCTACCATCTTCTTCTTCATGGTTGGATTGATAGGAGCGTCATCACCTCCGCCGCAGGTTTTAAGTGTAGAAGCAAATTTTTTGACTCGTTGGATTGATATCTCTTTCTTTCTCTCACCACCACCACCACTACCAACACCATCATTAAGCACAAAAGCTGAGCTTCAAACCAAAGTTTATTTTAAGCTTTACACTGTTAGGAAAAATAACCTAATTAACTTGTTCAGGAATATGAAGATAAACGATGCGAAAGTAAAAGTAGAGACACCAAGATTATTTAACGTGGCAAAAAATCCCTCCTAACTAGAAGGTAAAAAAACCACGGGACCTAGTCCAGAAATCTTCCACTATAATTAAATAATGGGTTACACAACTCTTCACCAAACCTATGGTGGATAAACTGAACAAAGAAACAAAGAAATAAAATCTCTTACTCCTTAGGATTTGAACAAATCCTAGATTACTAAAGGTTGAAGAAGATAACCACAAACTAAATTGCTTCACAAGATTAATAATCTTCTTTTCTTCAAACCAATATTCTGCTCTTTCAATCTCTCTTGAAAGAACCACTTCAGAAATCTCTCTTTCTCTGACTTCTCTTTGTTCTGGAAGTTGTTGTGTATAATCTCTTCCCTTTCCTTCCCTTTTATAATAATAAATAAGGAGGTTTACCAATAGAAATAGGAATTCCTTTTTAGGCTTGAAAAAATAGAAGTTTCTATTTTTTCCCCAAACAAGGAATAAGGGAAATCCTATTCCAACTAGGAGTCCTTTAATTATAAGGAGGGACCCCAACAAACTCCCCCTCCCGACTTATGAAGAGGGACCTACCATCCCCAAACCTGCAACACTGCTACATAGCTCATGTTTGCCTTTGGGTAATGGTTTTGTCATCATATCTGAACCATTGTCGTCAGTATGAATTTTCTCGATCTTCAACACCTTTTCTTCAAGAACATCTTGGATCCACTGGTATCTCACATTTATATGCTTGGACTTGGAATGGAAACTAGAATTCTTACTGAGGTGGATGGCACTCTGGCTGTCGCAATGAATAACATAATAATCTTGTTTCATACCAAGTTCTTCTAACAGTCTCTTCATCCATAACATCTCCTTGCAACATTCTGTAATGGCAATATATTCTGCCTCTGTAGTAGATAAAGCTACACACTTTTGTAATTTAGATTGCCATGATACTGCTCCCCCTGAAAGTGTAAATAAGTAGCCTGATGTGGACCTTTTAGAGTCTACATCTCCTGCCATGTCTGCATCTGTGTAACCGACTAATACTGGCTTATCATTACCAAAACATATACGAGCTTTAGACGTACCTCTAAGATACTTCAGAATCCACTTCACTGCTAACCAATGCTCTTTGCCTGGATTAGCAAGAAATCTGCTTACTACTCCAACTGCAAATGCAATGTCCGGTCTTGTACACACCATTGCATACATCAAGCTTCCTACAGCTGAAGCATAAGGAATTTTCTCCATTTCTTCTTTCTCACTTCTAGTTGATGGACACTGATCACGAGTCAACTTAAAGTGACTGGCTAATGGACAACTCACTGGTTTTGTCTTGTCCATATTGAACCTTTCTAGAACCTTCTCAATGTATCTTTCTTGTGATAGCCAAAGTTTTCCAGCTTTCCTATCACGAGAGATATGCATGCCAAGAATTTGTTTTGCTGGACCCAAGTCTTTCATATCGAAATACTTGTTTAGTTCCTTCTTTAACCTGCTAATTTTATTAGCATCCTGACCAACAATCAACATATCATCAACATAAAGTAGAAGTATAATCAAATCTCCATCAGGAAATTTATGAACGAAAACACAATGATCTGAAGCCGTCCTGTGATACCCTTGATCCTTCATGAATGATTCAAACTTTTTGTACCACTGTCTTGGTGCTTGTTTCAGCCCATATAAACTCTTCTCTAACTTACAAACCAAGTGTTCCTTACCTTTAACTTCAAACCCTGTTGGTTGTTCCATATACACATCTTCCTCCAAGTCACCATGAAGGAAAGCGGTCTTGACATCTAGTTGTTCAATTTCTAGGTTCATACTTGCAGCCAATCCCAATACTAACCGTATAGAGGACATCTTCACCACCGGAGAGAAAATCTCATCAAAATCAATACCCTTCTTCTGCCCAAATCCTTTCACCACTAGGCGTGCCTTACTTGTGTTCATCATCTATGGCTTCTTCATAACACTGTGGTTCTCCACTATCTGTAACCATCACATACTCGTGTGGAGGATACTTGGTAGATGGTGCTCTCTCTCTCGTCGATCTTCTCAATTCAACTGGTGGTTCATGTTGAACTTCCGTTCCTTGCTCAACATCATCACCCATAGGAACATCTTCATGAGCTTCATCTTCATGATTTTGTTCTTCACCTGCATTATCATGCATAACCTTAGAAGAGATATGTGGATCTAGATCAATGAGATCATTACTATGATTCTCATGCTTCTCAACTTTCCCAAAGTCCTCAATAGTTTGATTTTCAAGAAAGACCACATCTCTACTTCTAATAATCTTTTTATCGACTGGATCCCATAACCTGTATCCGAATTTCTCATCTGCATACCCTAAAAAGATGCATTGCTTGGCTTTATCATCAAGCTTTGCTCTTTGATCTTTAGGTATATGCACAAAAGCCCTGCAACCGAACACCCTTAGGTGTCCATAACTGACTTCTTTCCCAGCCCACACTCTCTCAGCTACATCTCCATCTAATGGTGCTGAAGGTGATAAATTAATCAGATAACATGCAGTACGCATTGCTTCACCCCAGAAGCTTTTAGGCAGCTTTGCTTCTGAGAGCATACATCTGATCCTCTCCACAATAGTGCGATTCATGCGTTCTGCTACACCATTTTGTTGTGGAGTTTTGGGAACTGTCTGTTCATGTCGAATACCATGGGTTTTGCAATACTCTTCAAACGACCCGATGTATTCTCCTCCATTGTCAGTGCGAATGCACTTCAATGATTTTCCTGTCTCCCTTTCTACCATGTTGTGGAAATTCTTGAAAACTGCAAGTACCTGATCTTTGGTCTTTATGGCATATGCCCAAACTTTCCTGGAAGCATCATCTATAAAAGTAACAAAATACAAAGCACCACCAAGTGTTTTGACCTTTAAAGGTCCACAAACGTCAGAATAAACAAGCTCTAAAACATTGGATTTTCTTTCAGATGCATTCCTTTGAAAGGAAACTCTGTGTTGCTTTCCTACTAAACAATGAGATAGCAAGTGTTTAAATTTATACCTTTTACGTTCGGTAAGTCTTGTGGTTTAGCAAGGATTTGAAGTCCTTTCTCGCTCATGTGCCCGAGTCTTCTATGCCAAAGATCAGTGGAATAATCTTTTTCAACTGCATTCAATTCTCCTTTACACAGTTTTACTTGAGTTCTGTATAAAGTACAACACTTCTTCCCTCTTGCTATCACCATTGACCCTTTTGTGAGCTTCCACTTTCCATCACCAAAGTGACTGTGGTACCCTTCATCATCTAATACTCCGGTAGAGATTAGGTTATATCGAAGATCTGGTATATGTCTCACATTCTTAAGCATCAATGTACTCCCTGTGCTCGTCTCAATTTTCACTTCTCCAATTCCTACGATTTTTGAGAAACCTAAGTTTCCCATCCTGACTTTGCCAAGGTCACCAGTTCTGTAAGAGTTAAAGAAATCCTTACATGGAATAGCATGATACGAAGCACCTGAGTCAACCAACCATGTCGTTTCTGGTTCTGACTCAGCCATACTTAAGCAAGTGTCTCCACAACCTGAGAGTAAGATAATGTCATCACCTGAGGCAACTGCCGCAACATTATCTTGTTTTTCATCATCCTTTTTATTTTCCTTCTTTGGTTTCCTGCAATCACTCTTGTAATGACCCATTTTTCCACAACCAAAACATCTAACTTCTTTCTTTGGTTTTAATCTCCCCCTTGACTTATCACGGTTATGAGGTTTTCTACTTTTACCTCTCCCCCGTCTTTCTGTAACAAGTGCCTCTGAATGAGACTCGTCTGACGATGATTTCCTTCTTGTTTCTTCATTCAACAAACTACCTGTTACGTGATTCATACGCATTATGCCATCAGGAGCAGAATTGCTAAGAGACACCACCAATGTCTCCCAACTATCTGGTAAAGAATTTAGAAGAAGTAAGGCCTGCAACTCATCATCCAAAACTAACTTCATTGCAGAAAGCTGGTTTACTAGACTTTTCATCTCATTCAAGTGTTGAGCAATTGAGGTTCCTTCTTTATATTGTAATTTTCCTAGCTTTCTGAACAAGTAAGCCTTTTTGGCAGCTGTCTTCTGATCATACAATTCTTCTAATTTCCTCCATAGACTAAAAGCGGAAGTCTCCATCGATACATGATGAAAAACACTGGGTTCTACCCATTGTCGAATAAATCCAACAACCTTACGATCTAATACCTTCCAGTCTTCTTCATCTATCTTCATCGGTTTTGTACCGTTATTTTCAATGGGTGCAGCTAGGTCTTTGCAGTATAACAAATCTTCCATTTTTGCTTTCCACATCAAGTAGTTTTCTCCATCTAAACTAATCATGCGATTAGTATTCACTTCCATATTTCTGAACAATAAATCAAACCTTAGCTCTGGTACCACTTGTTAGGAAAAATAACCTAATTAACTTGTTCAGGAATATGAAGATAAACGATGCGAAAGTAAAAGTAGAGACACCAAGATTATTTAACGTGGCAAAAAATCCCTCCAAACTAGAAGGTAAAAAAACCACGGGATCTAGTCCAGAAATCTTCCACTATAATTAAATAATGGGTTACACAACTCTTCACCAAACCTATGGTGGATAAACTGAACAAAGAAACAAAGAAATAAAATCTCTTACTCCTTAGGATTTGAACAAATCCTAGATTACTAAAGGTTGAAGAAGATAACCACAAACTAAATTGCTTCACAAGATTAATAATCTTCTTTTCTTCAAACCAATATTCTGCTCTTTCAATCTCTCTTGAAAGAACCACTTCAGAAATCTCTCTTTCTCTGACTTCTCTTTGTTCTGGAAGTTGTTGTGTATAATCTCTTCCCTTTCCTTCCCTTTTATAATAATAAATAAGGAGGTTTACCAATAGAAATAGGAATTCCTTTTTAGGCTTGAAAAAATAGAAGTTTCTATTTTTTCCCCAAACAAGGAATAAGGGAAATCCTATTCCAACTAGGAGTCCTTTAATTATAAGGAGGGACCCCAACACCACATCTTACTCTTCCACATCTTTTCCTATTTTCTCTACCATCTTCTTCTTCATGGTTGGATTGATAGGAGCGTCATCACCTCCGCCGCAGGTTTTAAGTGTAGAAGCAAATTTTTTGACTCGTTGGATTGATATCTCTTTCTTTCTCTCACCACCACCACCACTACCAACACCATCATTAAGCACAAAAGCTGAGCTTCAAACCAAAGTTTATTTTAAGCTTTACACAATATTAGAGCTAAATAGACGAAGTAAAAGACATCTAAGCGCTACCTTTACCTTGTTTGATCGACAAATTAAATGTCTTTTATTGGGGCACCAACCAATTGGGTTATAAGTGGATGGTTGCGTCCCTATGGCTTCCACAATAATCTTTGGTGCATTTTCGATTTTGTGGGAGAAAGGTTTAAATGGCACTGACCATTTTTGTTATATACACTCCCGTCAAAGATAATTTTGTTGAAGTCAAAGAGATGTGAGTGTGGCAGGTAAAAATGGTGTGTGTATATAACATTTCTCGAGAAAAAAATATCGGATGCCCTCCGTGCCCTTCTTTTCATCTTCACACTTATGATTGGTGAAGAGTTATAGGCAATGACAACCTACCTAAGACCCTTCATAATAAACATCTTCATCTTCTTCTCTCACTATCATCACCATCTTCATCCATTGCTTCATAAAGAAACATATTCATCCTCTTGTCCCACCACCACCGTCTGCGACCACCACCACTATTTTTCTCTCTTTCTCTCATTCCCACTTTAACCCTTTCGGCGAGGGAGAAAACCCCTTCCATTGGAACAGATCGACTGTTTGGGAGATTATAACTCTTATTCTAGGGTTTGAAAACATCTGAACCCAAGGTGAAGACCGTCCAGTGAAAACCTTATCCAGTCGATCGACTTCTTCTAGTTTGGGTCCCCCCCTAAACTAGTCAATTTGTTTCTGCGAAGGAGACCATCCCCTTTGTCGAGAGAAAGAGAGTGAGAGAGAAAAAATAAAAGGGAAATGGTGGTTGTGGTCATAAGAGGGAAAACGCCGATAATAACAATATAATGGTGACCATCATGAAGAAAGGAAGAAGAGGATGAGGGGCATCCAAGTCCGCCAAAGTCTTGGGAATCTACCAGTGGGCCCGAAGCCTCCCACAGGCACCCGAGCGCACCAATAACCGTGGGCGCCCGACACCCGTCTCGGGTACAACCCGCCCCGACCCGTCATACAAGCTCCAAAATCCCGTAGGTCCCAGGTTCGATTCTCAGATGAGGTGGAATCCATAGTTATTGAATTTGAATTATTAAAGATACAAATAAAAATAAGTTTGTCGGACTTTAGGTTTTATGTCGTTGGGCTTTAGGCCCCTTTAATTATTGAATGAACTTAGGCGGTTATCGTGCTTATCACATCTTTATGATGTATCGGCTAATGTAGATGGGATCGTATGGTAATGTACGAAAGGAGTTGATCGGGTCAGGCTAAGTGGACCATTTCAAGCGTATACCCACCAACTAAACTAAATTGGGTTATTTCTAATTTGGCCCCCTAAAGATGACCAGCTTCTAATTTGGCTACTTTTTTCGTTTTTCCGTCATTTTTTCCGTCGACCGTTAATGAGCTGGATTTTTTTACCTGAAATACCCTTGTCCATATCTTTTTGTTAACTGAAAAATTTTGTGGTTCTAAGTCATTAAGATTAGTCAAATCAATTTACTTTTTGTGTTTTAAAAATTGATTTTGACAAACCAATTTCATTCCCTTAATAACATCAATCTTGCTTCATCTTCATATGCAATCCTAATAGCATCTGATGCCCTAATTTTTCTTCCATCTTTTAGGGTCACCGATGTTACAGCTTCCAAATTACTCGAGTTACTAATACGTTTTCAAGCTCTATAACTCCAGATTAGCAGATAATGAATTTTCTTTATTCCACTGCATAAAGTGGAAAATTGAAGACCAACGTTGAAGAAGAAATGATATACTTCAAAAATGGATTAATCACGTAATCATGTCACAACAAAATTCCATAATGTGGGTTCAATATTGGGAGCATGGTATGTAGGAGAAAACTACCATGACTTTGTACGCCAGGAGGAACCAAAAAGAACCGAATGAATAACTGATTACCTAGTACCTACTCACCTGTTTCCCAAATATTGGAGCATGGTATGTAGGGGAAAACTATCATGGCCCAATGCTTGGTTTTACAAGCTCAAGAACAGCTGCTCTTACCAACCCAGTCATGATAAAAAATCATCATCATCATCATCAACAACTCTTCTCAATAATTTCATCCCCAAATCATCATCCAACTATAACCCAATCTAGAACTTCTTACTATTGTAATAGACAAGTACACACCTTCATACCAGATCATAATCCTCCACCACCACCAATACTTCACACTTCACCCATAAACCCAAAACCCTTTGAATCCCATTCTCATCCAGCTGAACCATCAGCAAAACTTTTGAAAAAACAAGGTCTGCCAAGAGAAGAACAATTACATGTCTACATGTTCTTTTTCTTCTTCTTCCTTTCTTCTTGCCTCATCTGATTTAGATGGTTGCAGTACTCGGTCCACTCTTGAATCCGTCTGGACGAAGTCCAATTCCACTCCTGACTACTCTGGTTCATGTTATAGCCTTTCTTCTTTTGTTGTTGCTGAAAATTTCAGCAAGAAAATCGATATATTTGATTGTATCTCTAGACTTGAACTCCATGGCTTCGCGGAGTGGTTATGGAGTTCGACTTGGACGATTAACAAAAGCAAGTCTCATGGAGGTGTGATCAACTATTGTAAAGTTTCTAGTTGTTTTAAGGAAGATTTTGGAGTTTTGTGGGGGAGTGTTTAAAGAGAAAGAAGATAAAACTAAATTGATGTGAAGGGAGAGAGAGGAAAAAAAATTTGAACGTTGGAAAAGGTATATTGATTTCACAAATCATAATTACTCTTAGGACCACAAAATTTCAGCTGACAAAAAGATATGGGCATGGGTATTTTAGGTAAGAAACCCCAACTCATTTAAGGGTTGACGGGAAAAATGACCGGAAAATAAAAAAAAGGGAGCCAAATTGAAACCTGGTCATCTTTAGGGGCCCATTTTGGAGAGTTGGTCATCTCTAGGGGGTCAAAATGGAATTAACCCAACTAAATTTCAACAAAATGAAGAGAGAAAGGAAGATATATAGAGAGAGAGAGAGAGAGAATGTGGACAGGTAGTGTCAGTGGCCGTGAGATGTGGTGGTGGTAAAGGTGGTGGCCGCCCGAAGATAGTGAGTGTGCCACTTCTTTTTCTGCTCGCGTCATCCCCTTCCCCTCAAGCGGTGGCGGATCCACTTCTTTCTCTCTCTAAAACCAAATAATAACACCCTCACCCACCACCACTCAATCAATATGTCCACTTCACCCACCACCACCACCATCACCACCTCTTCTTCCTTTTCTTTCACCACCACCCATTCTCTCTCTTCTTCTTCTCCTCCTCCTCCTCTACCTCCCCTACTATTACTACTCTATCTTCTCCATTCATGGATCCAGATCCATCAACTTTTCCAGATCCTCCTGCCCAACCTTCAAAAACCAGAAGGGTACCTCCTCCTTGTTGGACTCACGATGAAACCCTAGCTTTAATCGAAGCTTACCATGATAAATGGTATTCTCTCCGCCGTGGAAATCTCAAAGCAGTTCATTGGCAAGAAGTTGCAGATTCTGTTACTCGTCGTTGCCATCTTATAGTTCCTTCAAAAACCTCTGTTCAATGTCGTCATAAAATCGAAAAGCTTCGTAAACGTTATCGTACTGAGAAACAAAGAACTTTATCTTTCCCAAATCGGTATTCTTCATCTTGGGTTTTCTACAAAAAGATGGATTCTATGGAAAAAGGCCCATCTTCCGCCATTGATGATAACGCCGCCGAAGATGATGAAGAAGACGAAGACGATGATGATGATCCCGATGTGAATCAGAATGAGTATAGTGGAGAAAAGGGTATTGATGAATACAACTTTTCTGCCTCAAATTCTCGTAATTTCTACCGTCCGATGAGTAATGGAGGGGCTAGTAGTGGTAGTGGTGGTGGTGGTGGTGGTGGTGGGTTTCGATTTAGGATTCCCGGTGGACAACAACAACGATCTATTCCTGATTTTACATTCCCAAAACCGAAGAATTATGGTAGGTTTGATGAAATCCCTAACCCTAATTTTGAAGGAAGCCCTAATTCTAGGTATACGAGTAATGGTGGTGGTAGTGGTGGTTCTTGGTCAAAATCTGATTCTGGGAGAAATAATAGTGGAAATAAGGGTAAAAGAGAAATGGGTAATAATCCAATTTCAGAGATGGTTTCTTCAATTAAGTCATTAGGGGAAGGATTTTTGAAAATGGAACAAATGAAATTAGATATGGCAATGGAAGTTGAGAAAATGAGAATGGAAATGGAGTTGAAAAGAACAGAGATGATTCTTGATTCACAACAAAAGATAGTTGATGCATTTGCTGAAGGATTTTCTTCTAACAAGAAGGTAAAGATGAATCCTTCACCACCACCAGATTCATAGAGTCGTGAAGAAATCGATCGAGGTTATCAATGGCGGAAAGTAATCGACATGTCTCTTATCATCATCAATCAACTGCATTGACTGAGGTATAACAGTTGATGATTCTCTCTCTATATATATATAATCTTTTGGGTTTTGTGTTTATTAGTTGATGATGATTAGAAGCTCAAACTTGTTTATGAAATGTACTTTTTGCCAAGAGAAATGTAGTTCCATTTTGAAATTTTCATAGCCAATAAAGTTGGTTTCTTTTAGTTGAATTTGGTTCAAGTAGTTGCAGAAATTGCATTAATATGGTTTCTACTTGATAGATAAATCTTAATGTTCTGTTTAAGTTTCTCGCCTTCCGATTCTAGGTTTTATAGCTCGACTCGTTTTATATTGCTATTGCTATATTCGGATAGTCCTAGGCATTTAGAATCCATAGACAAGTAAGCACATCCATTAAGCTATGAACTTAGGTTAAGAGCTCCGGCGAACTTGAACAAGGAATTGAACCTCTAGTCATTAATGCTATCGTTACTCGTCCCCTTGTTAGTCACATTGTGTATACCAACCACTAAGATGTTTATTGTATGACCATGCTTGCTTAGTTCTGTGCCTAGATTTTCAGATAACAAGCAAGCAGGATTGATCGTACCAGAGGTTGTGCTTCAAATTGGGCATGGATCTCAACTTATCTGAAGTTGTTAACTAGTCAAAAAGATAAAATTAGTTCACAATAATTGTGATTGCAGAAAATGGAAAGCCACATGATGAACAAAAAGTGTTTGTTGCATTAATGAAAGAGATTTTGTTTTCCATTCTAATAGTTATCGAAAGAGATTGTGTTTTCTGATCTTATACTTTTAATTAGCATTTGATTTGCTTGATCATTCGAATGTAGAATGTTGTTAACTACTTTTTCCCAGGCTATTTTATGTTTGAAGATCGGGATACTTTGAGGTACGACTCTGTATCTCGAATATGTGACTTAGAACTTGGAAACCAATTTGGTAACAACTCCCACCAAAAGTTGTTGACATCTGGGATCATATTTGGTGCATACAGACCAAGATTCATATTCCACCATGATGTTCGGCATTTGCGATATTCTTTTTTCAATTCACTAAATCAATAGACAAGTTTCACGTCCTATTCATAACAGAACTAAATACTCAATTGCTCAAATTCATTTTCCATATACTGATCCTGGTCTAATAACAACAAAAGGAGGAACACATGACAGAGTGCTAGTACAGGACTTGGGCATAAGGCTAGGAATTTAACCCGAGATCCAAAAAACCCCGCCCGAAAGACCCATGTTTGGAGGGATAATGTACAGACCGAAGACCAAGATGGGCTCTGCCCGTCCGACCCATTAAATTTTGGTGGGAGGGCTTGGGCTCTACTAAAAATTCATTTCCATATCTCATACCCTACTCATAAAAGACCTCTTCTCCTTGCCTCTTGAGTTTTCACCGCCCAAAATCAGGGAGCAAATAAAGAGAGTTGAGAGGGAGTACTAGAAGGTGAAGAAATCTGAGTGGTTTTTAAGCAAATCTGCTACTTTTGCATTGAATGGTGTGGTTCTGAAGCAAATCTTCTACTATTTTTGTGCTTGGAAGGTAAAGAAATTGAGTAGCGATATGGAACACCCGAACCCAGACAAGTTTTACTCATGGGTGCCCGAGTCTGGCCCGATTGCCACACCTACTTCGGCATTTGGTTTCACCACCTCTCACGAGACGGCCCATTCCCACCCCTAACTGGGCATTTGGTTTCACCCTTCTCTCTCTATTAACTATCAAGCCAAGAAGTAGAGCTCTCTCGATTCAACAAAAAAAAAAAAACTCTTGCCCAAATCCAAAATGTTTTAATAGAAGAAAAGAAATAGGAAGAAGAGACAAAGGACTTCACAATTTGACAATTACAAGTTTTTTTCTGTTGAAAAGCATCCATAAGTTTAAAAGGGCAAAAAATTAAACAAAAACTGAAGACTCACATTTCAATCCCATCATCATACAGAATTTTTAAAAATTTAAAAATCTCAACCATTGGCACTACTTTTAAACTAAAATAAGTCATCTACCAAAGGAAGCTGGAGATCTGCAAGTATATGCATCTGCTCTTAAGATAGTGATCTATAGTCTATTACAGAGTATGTGGATGACTAAAAGTGATCTGCAAATCCTTGACAAATCTGGATTGCCATCAACAGAAGATAATAATAAAAGTTTTCTTCAGGAAAAGTCTGCTTCGATCCCGCACCAAAATTATACCAGCATAAGCCCATTCCCTTTCCATCATATACTGGAATAGACAATAAGTGTAGTAGATAGCAAGCTGCATGCATCGTCAAAAGTATGGCATATACCTCATTGGACGCCTGAACCTTGGAATCTTGCTGCATGTACAAAAACAGATTGAAGGCAACCTTTAGAATGATCTCAAACGGTTACCTTTTTATAATAGTTATACATAAAATAAGATTCGCACTTCGGCATGTTGATTAATGATTTGAGGGACTTGGTCACTATCTAGGATCAAGCCCAAAGGTTATGCAGGCTAGGAGTAGGGAAGGCAGGATATCTTTAAGGACAAGTGCCAGCAAGTATAAAAATGCAGATTAAAAAACATGGAACTGTCTATTAAGTCAGCTGTACTTGGCGCATCTCTTACAGCTCGCTGATTTGGTTGCATAGGTGAGGCTTTGGCTCGTCTACACTCTACAACATCAGCAACTTCACCCTAACTCTGTCAAGACCCCCTCTCGTGGTGTTGCATACCGTAGTCGTTCTAAAGAGGTGTTCTAGTATACAATCTATTTAGGATCTGATGTATTAGTGGAACAAGTGAAGAACTCATACAAGATGGATTTATTCATCGTCTGAGTTTGACTCACCTGAGTCTAACTTTTCTTGATCTGAATTTTCTGAGTCTGACTAATTTTGTTCAGGGGTAACAAACAATACACATTTTAGATGATGTCAAATAATGATTTCTTAGTTAAGACTTATTTCATGTCCAACTCAAATGAACGCAAAACCAACACGAGTCGGCCATTTAGACAAGTCAGACGCATGTTTTTAGACAAAGAAGGAACATTCTGAAATCTTACTCAAGTCAATTAAGATCTCAGTTAAATTTTAGGTTTGAATTTGAAAATCACCAACACCGCCTGAGATCAATTTGAAAATAAGATGAACAAAAAAGAAAAGATAGGAGAAACCCTCGATATTTTGACCTTCTCAACCACTACCTGAAAACGAAGGGTATAAAGGACATGAGAAGAATTTGTACCTGTTGGCCGTTGCTGTCGGGCAACTCTTCTTCTTCTTTCTTCATGATGTCGATAAGCAATGGTAATGAATTCTTTTTTCTTTTTCTTTTTTTTTTTTTTTGTTCTTTTTTTTCTCTTTTTTTTTCTTTTCCTCTTTTCTCTTTTTTTTTTTTTGTTCTTTTCTTTTTGTTCTTTTTTTTAGGAAAAATATTGAAATGATTCTTTTCTCCTTGTCGAGAGTATTTCTCTTTCCTTCTTTTTCAATCTTTTCTTAACTCTTGCAACAGTAACTCCGAAATAATCATTGTGAGTGTTAAATCAGATGGTACTACTTTTACAAGTTTCTCAACAGAAATCTGTTGAGAGGGCCTTTACTCAAATAGGAAGGTCAAAAGATACCTTCAAAGGTAAGGCCAGCCTATACCACTCTATTGAAGAGATCATCTGTGACAGGTACTAAAATTATAACCTAATTGTAATAATATCAAGATCTAATTTTGTTAATGTTGAATGTGTTAAACACTTTAACCTATATTCATACACGCAAATATGTGTTGAGTAAGCAGAGGCTGTGGACGAGGATCAGCAGCAAGAACTCTACACGGGTGACGCATCGACTCTGGCAGAGCGAACCTCAAATACCTTGACTCCGTTAGGTAGGCGTATATGATATTCTTTGACTTAGTTTTCATATTTACTACATAACGTATATTAACGTGTGTGTGTGTGTGTGTGTATATAGTTTTTTTTGAACGCGCGTGTGTGTGTGTATATATATAATATATATATATTCATGTGTAAGAAAAATAATAACAGATTTGCTGGGAGAGGACAAGAAACCCTGCCAGCTTTACTACAGAAAGAATAACTCACACTTTTCCCTAAACAGTTTCACAAGTCACTATAACAGCAAGAATTATAGTTGTTGGTTTCTTTCACAGGTTGCATGTTTCAAGAAGCACGGAAAAATGATACGAAATAGATATCATTAAGCAAATGAATAGACGAAAAACAAGTGGAGTAATAGTGTTTACCCATATCCATAAGGAGAAGGAAAGAAGGGGGCTGGCATGAAAGGTCTCTGGCCTCGAAAACCAAGATACGGGTTAGGCCTCCTTCCTCGGAATTGCTTCATACCAGGTACGTTAGTTCTCTTGGCTGATACCTGCAGCATAAACGAACATAAATTACATCACAAATAAATAAACTGTGACATTAATGGCGATAAGAAAGAAATTGGAGGACCTTCAATAGACGCCCATGCAACTCTGATTCATTTAACAGTAGAGCATTCTGGACAGCGTCAGTCTCGACGAACTCCACATAAGCAAAGCCTTTGGGCTGACCAAACTTGTCCGTCAAAATAGTTACACGGTTTACTGTTCCACATGATTGGAAATGCTGCTGAACCTCCTCAGGCGTACATAAATAGTCCACCTAAAATCTCAAACCATGACAGACTGTGTGAGATTCCTAATACACAAAATCTGTCTTGTGTGATTCAGATTTCAGGTAATGCATTATCTCAAAATAAACAGAGAAGACAAATGTGATTCATGGAGAAAGAAGAAGCATCATATTTCAGAACATTAAGGAAGAAAAGAAAACAATGTTAACCAAAAAAAAGAAGCGGATATAAAAATATGAAACCCAAGACATCTTATAATGAACACTCCAAATTTTCCTATTCACCTTGCTCTTGGATCATTTCACTAAGTTTTGAAAGTATATCTTGATTTTCTTTATGTAACTGGGGATGCAATTTATCAGGAACAATTACATGTTTACTTAAATACATAGTGCAAAACAATGAAATGTTTCCTACTCTCTCTCTCTCTCTCTTGCATATAACAAAAGAAATTATATAAAATTGTCCAGTTCTCCCTGATTCCCAGTTTTACTTAAACTGAACCATGGATTTGGCCCTAGAGAAGTGGGAACCTAATCCAAGCACAACCAGTTAGAACCCTAGAGGCAGATGAGAATCTTGAGATTTGGCAAGTATTTGGATCAGGCACCCCTACAATTTTCCTTATTACGAATAAAGCAAGTTACGCTGGATTTAATGTAAGACCTGCACAAGTCATAGTGTATGTGACATAATCATGTACAATTATGATAGGACAATGTGTGTTTTATGTTTATTCTACTGCATGACAGTAAAATATACCCAAATAATCAAGTCTTCAGATCAAACATGCAGCCAGTTCAAAAATAAAATGTAATAAGAAAGGACATGGAGTTGTAGAATTGAACTTACATTACCAACATAGATCGAGCGAGAATCAACTTCTTCTTTTTCAGCTTGGTTTGCAGCAGCACCAGAGGGATCTTTAAACAATCCAAGCAACAAAACCAAAATGAGTTATGGAAAGCATCTAAACTAGTCATGGACATTTACCAAATGTGGTGTCACTAATATGCTATAAGTTGGAAAACATTTTCAATGAATAAACAAGTTATGGTCAACGGTTAGTGTCGGCGGATTAATTTGATGCGATGGTGAACGATTAGTGTGCAGTCACTGTTATCAATCTGTTTTATTAATGAGAACTCAAATTTTATCCATGAATGATTAGTGTCAACGGATTAATTTGATTTGAAGGTGAGATAAGGGTTGTATACCGCAAATGATTTGTATGTGGTTGTTAATAGCGTTGAAGAAACCAAATTACGAGTAGATATCAAGTTATGCATAATCACTCCACATGTAGTTCATCGAACCACATTCCAGAAAAAAACCATTGACTAGCGCAGGTTAATAATGCATTTCAAATACTCACATAAAACATTGATACCAAACCCAAAAATGCATCAATCAAATGCAAAATAAATGAATACATGGTCTTTCTTTTCTTCCAAATAGAAAGATACATAGTATGATCTTTTTCTTTTTAGTTTTCAGACCAGAGAGAAAAATCAGTGGTTAACTACTAGCAACTAAGCATGTTAAGCCCTAATGGCCTAAGAAGATCCCTTTCATGCAATTAACAAGTAAGGAGAGTTTGCTAATCACAACTAGTATCTTCATTATCCAAACAGACCCTATTCCATCAAAAGTTCTTATTAGCAGTGAATCAAAAACCCTAACAAGAAACATGACTGTCATCATATAGAGAGACTAGAGAGAGAGAGAGATGAATATACCTTGGACGGCGCCCATTTCTTTCTCGACTTTAGCTTGCATCTCGCGGAGAGCTTTGGCTTCATCTTCTATCTCCTTCAATCTCTTCTTCATCTCTTCCAAGTTCTGTAAAAATAAACGAAACACAGAGAAGAAATCAGTCACCGTTTCTAAACTCATATTTCTTCCATGACGATTGTGCGTGCACAAAGACAGAGATAGAGAGAGGAAATCCAATCAGCGTGATCATCGATTATTAGGGGTTAGGGTTTCAGAGAAAGAAAACATAAAGAAATGAAGAAGGGAGAGTGATCATGCCTCCTCGGAATTAGGATCGTTATCGTCAGCCCTAGTAGACATTTCAATATCGGCGTCCATTTCAGCTTCATCAGCAGGGATTTCAGCACCATAAACTTCATGCTCCCCCTGTTCGGTTTCATAGTCGTCGTGTTCTTGCTGCTGCTCCTCCTCCATTCTCTCTCTCTCTCTCTCTCTCTATTTTTCTCGCAGGAAGACAATCAACAACAATTAGGGCACGCGAGAGAGAATAATTTTGATTTTCTTCAACAATTTGAAGGTGAAATTAGAATAAAATTTGAAAACGAAAATAAAAGTAATTGAACCCGACGTGAATCGAACACGCAACCTTCTGATCTGGAGTCAGACGCGCTACCATTGCGCCACGGATCCGATATTGATTGTATGAATAAAAAGCAGTTATTTGAATAGATGGTCAATAGATTCTTGAGGAATTGGGGATTGTAATCAACACAACTCATAATTCTTAAGAAATTTAATCTTCAAATTTTAACCTAGTTGCTTTTTGATTAGTGATGAAGTGACATGTCAGTTTCGCTACCAAAAGACTAGTTAGCCGAATACAAGCACGCACCAAATACCCAAAAGATTTATAGTGAAGAGGGTTATCTAATTAATAAAATGAATATTCTGAATCGTAGCTGTGAATGGCACCCACGGACAATCGTGATAATCCAAAGAATATGTTCAAACGGGCTGAAAGCCTAATGATGATAACCGTCGCGTCATAACAAAACATTTTTTAGAACCACCCAAAGAGATTATCAATTTTTAAATGTAACCGATATACAATTTTGTGAAAGTTGGAGTTTTAATGAAATCTAGTCTCATGTTCTCGCTATCAAAGTTATTGGTTTTTTATTCATTCCGACTTTGTATCTAATGTGATTAACATATACGACGTAGAACAAGAAAATGGCCAGCGCCGTAACAAAATAAAATTAGGACACTCACACAATGTAACCTTTTCATCACAAAGAACTACAATGTTACTATTGAAAACAAACTGGAAAGTCTTTATTTTATTATATTCTATTTTTCTCCTTACATAATTGAAGGATTAACAACCCTCGAAAACAGAAAACATAATTACGTTACTATTGTATGTCCAACCATAATGATCTATTCGATTAAGGTGCAATAAGACCTGCACAAAAGAAACAAAAACAAGTTAAAAAAGGTTATTTATATATGTATATGTATATGTGGGTGTGTGTCTTGGCGATAACAAATCCTACGGGTTCTTGTTATGTTAAAAAGGAGAAAAGTAAATCCTAAAAGGAATTTCGATATATAGAGAGAGAGAGAGCTTACTGCCGCATTTGAAGTGACGAGGGATCCTCCTTCCACAGCCTTGGATGAACCTAATTAATTGTTTAGGATCAATAAGAGCTGCCAATTTGGGTGTAATAACAGGGCATATACATTCAACATGGCTAACCCTAACCCGCCTACAACACTGGGCTGTTGGTGGCTTACCAGATAACACAGACTTGCAAGCATTCACACCTACCTTCCTTTCTAGTTTACATTCAGCTTTACTCAAACCACCACTCACTTTTTCCACCTCCAACAACATTAACACCCCAACCACTAAAAACCCTAATATCATCATAGATCCCATTGAAAATGAAGAAGAACCTCTCCCCATCTCTCTACTCCCTCTTTCTCTCACTTCAATTAATAACAAGTTTCTACTCCCTCTTTTTCTCACTTCAATTAATAACAAGTTTCTACTCCCTCTTTCTCTCACTTCAATTAATTTATCAAGTGAAACTTCTCCTCTCTTACCTTTACTACAGTGGTATAGTGGCAACCATTCATAAAAAAAAGGTAGCAACTTGCATCACTTCATTGACTAATTGGAGAGGCAGAGACTTTAGTTTGACATAGGAAACCCCTTCCTACTAAACTAGGTTATTTGACTTTGATAATAATTTACTTCACTCCAACTCCAACAACTTAATTAATTTTTAATTATATCTATTTTTTATTAGTATAATTAGCTAAGAAAGTTATTAGACATAACATCTTTCACAAATATAATGCGTAGTTTAACATTACGAAGTTAGAATACTTTTACTTGTAGTAAGAGATGTTTTACTTTAACAATATGAGAAAAATAAGAAGGCTACAGTTAACTTTATACAGATGTACTCTATTAAAATTAAAGGTCAAGAAAAACAGTTGAGAGAAAATTGCAGACCATTTCATATCTTTAGGCCTAATAGAAATTTAGTCGAGGAAAAATCCAAAAGATACTCCTCTTCCTTTTGTTAAGATACATGACAGATCGAGAACACGAGATTCAATGATCAAGTCAAGGCAAAAAGCTGACGTGTGTCTAAAATTTGTCATGGCGGGCAAGTTCGGGTCATGTAGTTAGGCCAAGTGGCGTTATTAGTTTCTCTATGAATGTAAATAGAGATTACATGCAGAACTTTCGACTTGATCACATTAAATACCAGAGTTCGCTGTTTAACACCTTTGTTATATAGATTTCATTGAACACATTATTATATAGATTTATTTACTTTATTTCTTGGAATAAATGAAGAATCTTGTTAGATATCTCCCAATCTGTGAAGGATTTTCTTTTACAACACATGTTAAGATATTATAAATTTTTGAATCATTGTAACCAATGAATGTAGATGAACTTTGACTTATTGAAGGAAAAATTCATGGCTTTAGTGCACATAATAGAAAGATACTTGTACAAAGGTGAACTAAGTTTCCTCAAATTAGTAGTTGAAAAATCTATTGTTCCCCAAAATTTCTTCATAAA
The DNA here is from genome assembly GCF_041429995.1 of Eschscholzia californica. NCBI lineage: Eukaryota > Viridiplantae > Streptophyta > Magnoliopsida > Ranunculales > Papaveraceae > Eschscholzia > Eschscholzia californica. The sequence continues at coordinate 80,821,464 of NW_028238198.1, forward strand.
TGTGAATAAAGATTTGACACCCAAGGAGATTATTCTTTCATTAGAACTTCAGTCTCTTGCCATGGATTTTCTTTTCCCCTAGCTAGCTACTAAAACACAACACTGAGAGACCAAAATAACTCATTGGATCACCATCTAAGCAATTCCTATGCCCATGGCTTATTCTAAAAATCGTGGAGGGCGAATTGTTTTTTACTCGATAATCATAGGAATTTTGTACATTTTATACGTGACATCCTATGAATACAAAGTCTCAATAGCACTATGTTCATCAATCTTGTCTCAGAAGTATCATTGTCTGCCACTAGATGAGGTAGTATAGAAAACTTAATAATTGGTTTAATTTTCGTTGTTTTTAAGCCAATTTTCAAATTCAAATTTTGATGTTGATTTTTCTTTAGAGTACAGTACTGGTAAATGCACCTAAAGATGAGCTTGAAATAGCCTTGGAAGAAGCTTCGATGGGGAACAATAAAACACTTATTATAACCCTCATAAATCAGGCTTACGTCGAGGGTGAAAAGGCAATGCTTAATCTATTTCTTGAGAGCTTTTGGCTTGGAGAAAACACTAGATCTTTAGTTAAGCAACTTCTTCTTGTCACTGTCGATCAAGTTGCATTCGAGAGGTGTAAATTTTTAAGACTTCATTGCTATAAACTTGCCACAAAAGGTGATAACTTTGCCGGAGAAAAGGTTTTCATGTCCAACGATTTCATAAACATGATGTGGAGGAGAACATTATTTCTTGGTGATGTTCTTAAGTGCGGTTACAGCTTCATCTTCACGGTATGCGTTTTATTTTACTATTCTTTGCAAGTCCAGTTCATTTTCTTAATATGGTATGACAAAACTATTCAAAGTTTGTCCGCCTATTTGATCCTATAGTTGACTGTATAAAACCACTCTAAAGCAAAACAAAATAAAAAAAAAACTAAGTCTTATATGCCAAGTTTTAATAAGATCTGTAATTGGTTTTATCCTACGTGGAAAAATAAAAATCTTCAAAATTTTGTTACTTTTAAGATTTAAGAAAAAGTTGTTTATATTTATTCAATATAATTTTGTTTATATTCTTAAGAAATTTAATCTTCAAAATTTAACCCTAGTTGCTTTTTGATTAGTGATGAAGTGACATGTCAGTTTCCCTACCAAAAGACTAGTTAGCCAAATACAAGCACCACATACCCAAAAGATTTATAGTGAAGAGGGTTCTTCAATTAATAAAATGAATATTCTGAGTCGTAGTTGTGAGTGGCACCCACAGACAATCGTGATAATCCAAAGAATATGTTCAAACGGGTTGAAAGCCTAATGATGATAACGGTTGTGTCAGAACAAAGCATTTTTTAAAACCACCCAAAGAGATTATTAGTTTTTTTAAATGTAATAGATATTACAAATTTACAATTTTGTGAAGGTTGGAGTTTTAATGAAATCTAGTCTCATGTTCTCGCTATCAAAGTTTATTGGTTCCGCTGATAAACAATTTATGTTTCACTTGATCATTAGTCACGGAGAGGTTAGACATATATCTTCGTTCGAAAAAAAGAGAATAAACATTTATTTGATCTTGATCCTTGCGGGGGTGAAAGAGGGACTATATTGCTCATCAAGGTGCAACAAGACCTGCAAAAGAGAAACAAAAACAAGTTAAAAAGATTTTATATATATATATATATATATATATATATATATATATATATATATATATATATATAATAAAACAGGTTGAAAAATGTTGACTGGGACAAACCAGTAGATAAATCTAACCGCCCATTTTATTTGATCTTTAATATTAACCGTTAGATTTATCACCTTCTCATCAAAAAAAAATTATTTGTTAACCTCTATTAATGCGTTTTGAAGGAGTAGAATAACTTCTCAACCCGTCCCTTAAGTTTTCTCAAATAAATTCGCTCTCTTTCCATCTTCTCAACTCCCTATTAATCATCTTTAATTTTCTCCATTAATTGACTTTAGCTCTCTCAAAGAAACGGTTCCCCCATGTTTCCTTTCCATAACTCTTCCTCTACCTCTTCATTATCTTGGGGTTTTTCTCGATTTGGGGATCAGATTTTAGTGAAGTTCTTTAACAAACCTAAAAAACATAAAGGAAGGTGTTTTTTCTGTTTTTCTTGGGAGTTTAAGAAACAGCAAAATGATAATTTTCTTATGAATTGCAGGAAGTTATTCTTTTGATGTTCAAAGTATACTTCTTGCTCACGAAGTGTATTAAGAAATGCTTCATTGAAGAAATTGCAGGAAGTTATTCTTTTAATGTTCTTCTAGCTCACCAAGTGTATGTAGAGATGCTTCATTGAAGTTATGTTAAGGCTTTAAATTACTTGGTCAGTTTTACATTCACATCTTGCTGATGTTTTATAACATTTTCTTGATGATTTCTTTTTCTTTTTTGCAGAGGTTGTGACTACTATATTTTCTTGATGAATTCTTCATCTTCAAGTCAGAACAACTTATCTCAGTAAAAAACTCTTAAGGTCTTGGAGACGTGAGTTTATTGTTAACTTAGACACTCCAGAAATTATATAGATAGTCAGGATAATTTTTTTTGTTAATTTACTGTTAGTTTTGCTATATAGACAGTCCAAAAGCAAAACCATGAGTCCGCTTCGGGTCTAACGAGTGTCCAGACTAGCCATTGTCTCAGATTGCGACGGGTACGTAAGCGATCTCTCCACGCTCTTTGTTCTATTTCCTTTTGGGTTTTCTATTTAGTATTAGGGAAAACATTAAATGTTTTGATTGATGTAGTTAGCTGGAGTTGTTGGTGTAGAAGTTACCGGAGAGTCTGATGTTTCGTGTATTTTTTGTCATGATTAGATTCTTCTTATGTGTTTCTCTTATTGGGGTTGTGATTAGTAAATGAAGTTTTTTTTATTTCCACTAATAATCTTTCTCCATATTTCTGGTTTTAGGGTTTAAAAGAATCAAGGTGAGGACAGGTATGATTCTGATTTCTTTAGCCATGTTTCATAATTTAACTTGAAGTTTAGTGACTTCAACTCCCTCTGTCTCTATGCTTATGATTTCAGGTTCACTAGAACCTAAATTCTCTTTGTTTGTAATTTAAATAGAAATGGATTACAATCTAAATGTAGGTTTTCAATCGATTCCGTCCCATTTTTCTTCAGTTATTGTTAGTCATTGTTTCAATCGCATTTAAGTAACCCACTTAATGAAAATCAAAATAGGAATCCTGGTGTTTGATAAAATGCCTTAACTACAATGTGGAAATTAATAAGAAGATTGAAGATAAAAATAGTAGTCAATTTTTTTTGGAAATGACGAGAGGAGAATCCATTCAAGTCCTAAACATCTTCATTGTAAAAGATAAGTTGCACTCAAACTAAAAACCATAGATTTTGTTTTTTAATCTGTTGTACACATTTTTTGTTTGTTTGAGCTATATGATGATAATGACCAGCTTCTTGCTGGATAGTTAAATGAATGTAGTTTTTAAAATGCCCAAGTATCTGTATCTTGCAATATCACTCAAACACCATGATATAGGAAAAGAGTAGATGTTTATGTTTCAACTAATATAGTTCTACATTTTCTATCTATTTAGTTAGTAAGTTGATTAGTCTTTGGTTATCTTTGATTTTTATTTATTGTTACTTTGTTAGGACTTCAGATTTAGGATTGAGAGCATTATATTTGTTTTATTTTCTTCGTTCAGTATGAATAAATGTGGTTTACCCTTTATCTTGATTTTCTGCACATATTCATCCCATCTACTTGATCGACTTACTAAGGGCAGGAGTGTGACTGAGCCAGCTAAAATTAATTTAACCGTTTAAAAAAAATAATGCAGTGTTAAGAAATATATTATGACATGTACCGTAGTTGCATCTGTTTGTATTTTTGTTTGGTTGATCTTACACTTCATGCCTCAATACTCGAGTCTTTTCACATTGAAATAAGAGAGAGATTAATGAGAATGCGATACATGCCTTCAACATAGATTCTTACATTGATTATTATACTATTGCCATATGTTGTGTTGTGCTTATAATTGTCGTACAAAGCTGAAATCATTCTCTTATGTTATTTGTTTGGTTGGTGCAATTGGCTCAAAAGGTGGATTACGTTGCGTGGATAGATATTTGTATTTTTTTCCTGCTTTAATATTTAACTTCATGCCATATATTCTCAATTTTTGCGTAATTATTCATCCTCGAGTCATATTCACATTGATACAATGGAGAGATTAGCCAACAACCCTTGTCTCAAGTAGAGATTAACCCTTATGTTATTTGGTTGGTTGGTGCAATTGTCTCAAGTAGAAATTGGCCAACAACCCTTATGTTAAGAGGTAAGTCTTCCAACTTAAAGGTCGAGGGTTCGAGGCACACGCTTACCAATTCAAAAAAAAAAAATACAATGGAGAGATAACCCTTATGTTATTTGGTTGGTTGGTGCAATTAGATCAAATGGTTGATTACGTTGTTTGTATATAGTGTTTGTATTTTTATCTGGTTTAATTTTACACTTCATGCCATATACTCATCCTCGAGTCACATTGACATTAATACGATGGAGTGATTAATTAGACTAGAATGTATGCCTTCAACATTGAGTCAACCATAATTACTAATTCTCAAGTCTTTATGTGGCTATCGCAAATAATGCTTTCCATTTAGATCAAAGGTACAAATGGTGAAATTAGTTGCCTTTCGTAAAAGCAAAGATGATCTATCTAGCACCATACTTTTCAGTCCTTATACGTCATTCTGTATTGTTTATATCGATGATGTTCTAGTGTTTTCTGAAAATATAGATAAACACTTTAAACATCTTCAAGCATTTATTAATGCTGTCAAACATGCTGGTTTAGTTGTGTCAGCAAAAAAGATCAAATTATTTCAAACAGAAATAAGATTTCTTGGCCATACCATCATCGTTATCTCTTTCTTCCAAGATCCATACATAAAACACTTATGGTATCAGAGCCAAGTTAGTAGGTATGTAATATATCATAGTTTTAGTTTCTTTTAGTTTCATTTATGTTTTGTTTTAATCTTTAATTTCTTTTAGTTTCATTTATGTTTTTGTTTTAATCTTTGTTTAAGTTGTTATCTAAATTAAATTTCTTTAAACACTACTATACTTATTAAGTCTTAAAGAGTGTCTTTGGTGAACTAAAGCATATTTGTCCTGTGAAACCCGGGTTTCACCCTAAGTCGCGTCGCCTGGAAGTCCCGTGTAGCCGGTGAGGGCATTTTAAGGGATTGGCATTAAAGCGTTGACAGTGATCAGGCAAATATGCTTGGGCTAACTAGAGCTATGTCTAAAAGACAAGATAAGGCTAATAGTAGCTATAATAAAGAAATTTTGATAAAAGAAAATTTTGAAAAATCTTTACAAAACTGGAATTTACCAGTTCAAAGTTCTGTTTATAAACAGAAAGGAACTTTTGAATTCACCTCGGATTATATCATAAAGACTGTAGAAGAGGCTATACCCTTAACTGAGGGTTACAACTCATTCCAATTGTTGTCAAAAAATTTGATTGATAAACATAGACAACAACAATACAAATTCTTGCATATTGGGTTAATTCAAGTAGGTTTGAAACCTGCTACCCGTTTAGGCTTAAACACGTCCGCAATTATTTGTGTACGTGATAAAAGGCATAACAAATTTCACGACTCATTACTTGGAATAGTGGAGTCTAGTCTTTGTGACGGACCCATATTCTTTTCGTGTTTTCCAAATTTTACTCTGTCGTTAAACGACCCCACAATTATGCACTCTCTTTGCTTAGACATTAAATCTGATGGATTTAATATGATGCAAGGAGCTGAAAACATAATCCTTATTTACAGGATTCAGTATAAAGTTATGAACACCGTAGTACCCAAGATGAAAAATATTTTACAAGATCAAAAGGGGTCTACTACTTTGTTTATAACCAATTTAGAAAAAAGTAATTTAAAGGTCCCAAAAACGATCACATGGGATCAGGTTAATTTACCTGAAAACTGGATACTTGAAAAGGCTAATGAGCCTGTTAAAAAAGATAACCGTGAACTCGAAGAAATCAAAGAGTTCCCTGACGGTGATGTTGAAATTGTCTTCTCTAATCAGAGAATTGCAAGGCTAAAATTGGAAAGCCTAAACAACAAAGTTATTCCAGGTAGAAGCTCTACTTCGTCAGTTCCAACAACTAATTTTGAAAAAATTTCTGGAACAAAATTTACCTCTGACGGAGTAAACCAACCTGAATATAGGGTTAATTTACCCACTTCTGAAATTAATAGTGAAAGAACATCCCCCACTCCTTCTGATATGGGTTATTATAGCCTTTCGCCTATAACGATCCATAAAGAAGAAAAATTCAAATTTAAATTTCCTTTTAGGGGACTTCCAAAGGAATTATTTTATTCCAAAGAAAACAAATTGAAGAGAACATGGTTTTTCCTTGTTAAAGACTCTAAGAGTCATGAAAAATGGTTTTCTCGCTATAAAAGGTTTTTAATAAAAAATGGAGAAGTTATTGATTTCTTCATTTTTATGGAACAATGTTATGAAAAATTTCCTGACTTCGAGGATCAAGATTTCATATTTTCTCTTGAAGCTTCTTATAAGAATTTTATTGCTAAAAATGGAAAAGTTTTTAGGAGTGTTCATCCTCCGGAAACCCAATTAGCAATAAGAATCAACAACGAAGAAGTTGTAGCAACTCCTTACAGGAAAAGCGACAACATTGAGGCTGTTGTTGAACAAAACAATTTTACAAATTTAACTCTTAGAACAATGGGAGATCAATTAAATAGAATCGAGAAAAATATTGATTTTGAAAAACAAGAAAAGGCTTCAAATGTTTCTAAAATTTCAGAAACTACTTTTGAAGAAAAGGTTTTATTCAAACCAATGAGTTCTGAAAACTTTGATTTCAAAATGGATCCTCAGAATTCTGAAATGGTTGATGAGATTATGAAAAGATTAAAAAATCTTGGAATCAAAGACAATGAATGTGCTCCTCTAGAGACACATGAATCAGATTATAATTCTGATGCTTCTTATGATGAAGCAGAAAATTCTTCAAAAACAGAAGATAAAATCAATCTTCTGGAGAATATGTTCTTATCAGAACAAAAAAATAATGAAAATAAATTTCAAGTAAATAAGCTTGCATCTTCCTACAAGAAGAAAATGGCTTATAATATTCCTGCAAAGCCCTATTATCATAGGCCTACACCTGTAGATCTTCAATTAGAACAACATGATGAATTCATGACTGTTCAATTTGATGGAAAATCCATTAATGAATGGAATATAGATGGCATGTCAGAATACCAAATACAAACGGTATTGCACTACATGACTATGTATGCAACTGCTTGTAAAGCACATGGTAATTCTGATCAAAATATTGCCAAAGCCTTAAGTCAAGGATTTACTGGTCAATTGAAAGGATGGTGGGATTTCTACCTTCCTGAAGAAGCCAAAATACATATTTCACAGGCTATTAAAACAGAAGTTAGAGATAATCAGCCTGTACAAGTTACAGATTGTGTCAATACACTTCTGTATACAATAGCAAAACATTTTATTGGCACTACATCATTGCTTATTGATAGATCTCAAGAGCAACTGATGAATTTAAAATGTCAGAACTTATCTCAGTTCAAATGGTATAAAGACGTATTCTTTTCAAAAGTCTTCACCAGACATGATAGTCAAAATGATTTTTGGAAAGAGAAGTTCTTATCAGGACTACCTCATTTCTTTGCGGAAAAAATACGCAATCGTATTAAGCAAAGACACAATGGAATTATTCCTTATTCCGAATACACTTATGGGGATTTATCCTCAGAAGTGGTTGCTGAAGGCATTAATTTATGCAATGAAATAAAATTGCATAGACAAATCCAAAAGGAGAAAGTCCTTGGCAAAAGAATTATAGGGGACTTTTGTGAGCAAATTGGCTTACCACCTATTGGAACCTCTATCGAAAATAGAGGGAGAAGGACCAATAAGGTCTATACCAAGCAGAAGTATTTTCCCAAACAGAAAAAGAAAAAAAATTTTAGAGGAAAGAAAAGGAAGTCTGAACCTGAGAATAATTCTCGGCAAAAGACTATCCCTGTCTGCTGGAAATGCCAGAAACCTGGCCACTACGCTAATAAGTGTAGAATGAAAAAGAAAATCAATAGCCTGAATATTGATGAAGGCCTTAAGAGGTCACTTGAAAAATTACTTCTTAATGAAGAAGGAAAAAATTTTAAAGTAGCTGCTATTGCAGAAGACAATCCTGAGGAAGAATCATCTTCAGAGGGATCTGTTGATCAAACAGAAGAATCTGAGGATGACTCTTGCGAAGGAAATTGTGATTACTACAAAGCCTTATGTCAGGCAAATGGTCTATTTCCTTTAACAAAAGAGGATAATTTCATCCTTGACCTTATTGATCAACTTTCTGATCCCATTGCTAAAAGACAAATGCTTCAAAAATATTTAGAAGATTACAATGGAAAGAAAGGTGACAAAAGGTTAAAATTTGAAGAGCCAGAGACTTATAGTCTAAAAGAAATTTTACAAAGAGCTAAGACTTCAGTTTCAAAAGAAGAAACTCCTGAAGAATCTTCTCGCATTAATGATTTACTGCATGAAGTCAAAGTTCTTAAAAGAGAAATTAATACTCTTAAATCTAGAGTAACTTCTCTTGAAATTAAAAAGGATAAATCTATTCTTTCTGAGTCTGATTCTGATCATGAGTCAGATGAAGAAGAATGGAATTCCTTAAAGGAAAAATTAGATACTTTAACATCTGTTAAAGATAAATCTTCAAAAGACGAAGGATCTTTGAAAGATGAATCTTTAACATATGTTAATATGTTAGACAGGGTTATTACCCATAAATGGCATATTAAAATTAAAATCATTGTTCATAGAGAATATACTCTCTCTGCAATTGCCATGGTAGACTCTGGAGCAGATTTAAACTGTATCAATGAAGGATTGATACCCTCCAGATATTTTTCAAAAACTACTGAAATTTTAAATGCTGCAGATGGTAGAAAAATGCTTGTAAATTACAAGCTACAAAATACTGCAGTTTGCAATAATGGAATTTGTTTAGAAATGCCATTTATAATGGTAAAGAATCTTTCTCATGATGTTATTTTGGGAAATCCTTTTCTTCACATGTTATATCCCATTAAAAGCATTAATGAGAAGGGTATAACAAGTTCCATTAATTCTCAAGAAATTACATTTAATTTCGTTACTGAACCTCGTTATCACGAGATTGATTTGTTACAAAAGAAAATTCAAAGAAAAGAAAATTTTCTTAACTCCTTATCTCAGGAGATCAGTTACATGAAAATTACTGAAAAAATCAAACATCCTTTAATTCAAAGGAAAATAAATGATCTTCATGATCTTATTGTCAAAACAATATGTTCTGATATTCCCAATGCCTTCTGGGAAAGAAAGAAACATATTGTTAGTCTGCCTTATGAGCCAGACTTCAATGAAAGGCAAATTCCCACTAAGGCTAGACCTATTGCTATGGGACCTCGCCATTTGGAAATTTGCAAAAAAGAAATTGATGAGTTATTACTCAAAGGTTTAATTAGAAAATCATACAGCCCTTGGAGTTGTCCTGCATTTTATGTTGAAAATGCTGCTGAACTTGAAAGAGGTGTTCCTAGGCTTGTAATTAATTACAAACCTTTGAACAAAGCTCTTAGATGGATAAGGTATCCAATCCCTAATAAAAGGGACTTATTAAATCGGCTGTTTTCAGCCAAAGTTATGTCCAAATTTGATATGAAATCTGGGTTTTGGCAAATTCAGATCGATGAAAAGGATAGATACAAAACTGCATTCACAGTTCCATTTGGCCACTATGAGTGGAACGTGATGCCTTTTGGGCTTAAGAATGCCCCCTCAGAATTTCAAAATATAATGAATGACATTTTCAGTCCTTATACGTCATTCTGTATTGTTTATATCGATGATGTTCTAGTGTTTTCTGAAAATATAGATAAACACTTTAAACATCTTCAAGCATTTATTAATGCTGTCAAACATGCTGGTTTAGTTGTGTCAGCAAAAAAGATCAAATTATTTCAAACAGAAATAAGATTTCTTGGCCATACCATCAAAGAAGGGACTATTTTCCCTATTGATAGAGCTATTACTTTTGCGGATAAATTTCCAGATGAAATCAAAGAAAAAACTCAATTGCAAAGGTTTTTAGGAAGTCTTAATTATATTTCTGACTTCTATAAAAACTTAGCAATTGATGCTAAGCCTTTATTTGACAGGCTTAAGAAAAATCCTCCTGATTGGGCTAATGTTCATACAGAAGCAGTCCAGAAGATAAAATTAAAGATTAAGGAAATCCCTTGTCTTGCCATTGCTAATCCAGAAGCCTTTAAAATTGTTGAAACTGATGCTTCTGAATTAGGCTATGGTGGAATCCTTAAACAAAGGGTTAATAACAAAGAAACCCTAGTAAGATTTACTTCTGGGATATGGCAAGGGCCAAGGAAAAATTATTCCACAATTAAAAAAGAAATCCTTTCTATAGTTCTGTGTATACAGAAATTCGAAAGTGATTTATTAAACCAAAAATTTTTGGTCAGGGTTGATTGTAAGTCAGCCAAAGATGTTTTAGAAAAAGATGTTAAAAATATAGCATCAAAACAAATTTTTGCCAGATGGCAAGGCATATTGTCTGTGTTTGATTTTGACATTGAATTTATCAAAGGAAGTAGTAATTCACTACCTGATTTCTTGACTCGAGAATTTTTGCAGGGTCATGAGCAAGAAATCTGATAATGGAAAAGGGAAAGCTAAATTGGCAGTTTCTCCCTCAAGCGCAAGTTCTCAGTCTTATAAGACTATGATTGTTAAAACAACGGAACAGCTTAAAGCTGAAGCCTTAAAGGCGACTCCTAAGGAGTTAAAATTAAGAGAAGATGCTTATTTAGCAGCAATTCAGTCTAATCAGACTAATGAATATATCTATCCATATATTCCTTACACTACTATATGGATAGCTCCTATTGAGCTAAAATACGCTCATCTTTCTCCGGTAGAAGCTTCATCCTTTTATCTTAGGGAATCAGCGGACCCATTCCTTTATCCTAAGGAATACAATTTTTACTGCGCAATCCTGCAAGTGACTCAATCAGTGGATTTTGATTCTGTCATAAGGTCAGGCGCCGAATGGGCTTATTCTAAAGCCTTTATTAAGAAAGTTGTTACCCCTGAAATTTGGCAGGGTGATTTATTTAAATATCATGAAATACCCAGAGCTGGAAGAAGAGAATTGGATAAATATTGGTTTAACTACTTCGACTACATAAAAGCCTGGGAAGGGGCCTTCTGTTATGAGAACAGACTAAAGAAACACAGTTGGTTCCTCCAATTTCGTGATTTCAACACCACTAATCTTCCACAGTGGTTTATCAAATGGTTTTACACTTGGGGATCACACCCCATAATTTTCCCTGACAAAGTCAGGAATATATTTGATGATTTTATTAAATCTAACCCATCACTAAAAAATCCCGAGCTTATCTTTGCAGCTCATTATCAGGTTCCATGGATAGTTAGATGGGACGTTGTTATTGCAAATTGTCCTATTAAAAAATTTGAAATAACAGTCTCTCATATCCCTTATTTGGGAAGAAGAATTCTCATTAAATGGTGGGATAAATTTGAATTCTTTAAGGATTCAATATTTTCTGAAAAAGGAATTATTTCATTTGAACCAGCACCGCCACCAAAAGCTCCTAAAAAGGATGTCTCAGATCTTCTTAAAGAACTGCTCGCTTCTTCCTCAAAGTCAGACCTAAAGAAGCAGTTAAGAGAAATTTTAAGCAACTCATCTGATGAAGATGACGACACTGAAGATGATGACTCTATGCAAGATTCCCAGAACCCATTTGCATAAAAGTCTAAATCTCAATCATGATCGCTTTTATTAAAGTGAAGCATTTTGTCTAAAGAAGAATATTATTATATTCACACTTTAAGGTGTCGGCATAAAATGCCAGTTATCTTTTGTAGAGGATCGTGCATTAGCAGTACTAATAACCTGGCGATGGGGCCCAATGAGCACCCGGGGTTACTGTTACCAGCAATAATGCATAAAGAAAGAGATTCCTTTACTTTACTAAAAGCAATTGTAATACGTCATTGCTTATGTATTTTGTTTTGTTATTTTGTAAGTGCTCCATCTATATAAGGAGACTTAGTTTATTTGTAAGATCACCTTGTAATCTTGTAACAACAATAATAATTTTAAATAATATTCTCCTTCTCCACTTTCCTTTTCTTCTTTCCACTTCCCTTCTTCCATCATCGTTATCTCTTTCTTCCAAGATCCATACATAAAACATTAAAAACCTTTTATAGCGAGAAAACCATTTTTCATGACTCTTAGAGTCTTTAACAAGGAAAAACCATGTTCTCTTCAATTTGTTTTCTTTGGAATAAAATAATTCCTTTGGAAGTCCCCTAAAAGGAAATTTAAATTTGAATTTTTCTTCTTTATGGATCGTTATAGGCGAAAGGCTATAATAACCCATATCAGAAGGAGTGGGGGATGTTCTTTCACTATTAATTTCAGAAGTGGGTAAATTAACCCTATATTCAGGTTGGTTTACTCCGTCAGAGGTAAATTTTGTTCCAGAAATTTTTTCAAAATTAGTTGTTGGAACTGACGAAGTAGAGCTTCTACCTGGAATAACTTTGTTGTTTAGGCTTTCCAATTTTAGCCTTGCAATTCTCTGATTAGAGAAGACAATTTCAACATCACCGTCAGGGAACTCTTTGATTTCTTCGAGTTCACGGTTATCTTTTTTAACAGGCTCATTAGCCTTTTCAAGTATCCAGTTTTCAGGTAAATTAACCTGATCCCATGTGATCGTTTTTGGGACCTTTAAATTACTTTTTTCTAAATTGGTTATAAACAAAGTAGTAGACCCCTTTTGATCTTGTAAAATATTTTTCATCTTGGGTACTACGGTGTTCATAACTTTATACTGAATCCTGTAAATAAGGATTATGTTTTCAGCTCCTTGCATCATATTAAATCCATCAGATTTAATGTCTAAGCAAAGAGAGTGCATAATTGTGGGGTCGTTTAACGACAGAGTAAAATTTGGAAAACACGAAAAGAATATGGGTCCGTCACAAAGACTAGACTCCACTATTCCAAGTAATGAGTCGTGAAATTTGTTATGCCTTTTATCAATAAAATTCTTATAAGAAGCTTCAAGAGAAAATATGAAATCTTGATCCTCGAAGTCAGGAAATAATTTACTTCACTCCAACTCCAACAACTTAATTAATTTTTAATTATATTTATTTTTTATTAGTACAATTAGCAAAGAAAGTTAGTGGACTCTATAACATCTTTCACAAATATAATGTGTAGTTTAACATTAGGAAGTTAGAGTACTTTTACTTGTAGTAAGAGATGTTTTACTTTAACAATATGAGAAAAATAAGAAGGCTACAGTTAACTTTGTACAGATGTACTCACGTTTGATTAAAATTGAAGGTCAAGAAAAACAGTCTTGGAGAAAATAGCAGACCATTTCATATCTTTAGGCCTAATAGAAATTTAGTCGAGGAAAAATCCAAAAGATACTCCTCTCCCTTTTGTTAAGATACGTGACAGATCGAGAACACGAGATTCAATGATCAAGACAAGGCAAAAAGTTGATGCGTGTCTAAAATTTGCCACGGCAGGCCAGTTCGGGTCATGTAGTCAGGCCAAATAGCGTTATTAGTTTCTCTATGAATGTAAATAGAGATTACATGCAGAACCTTCGGCGTTCGGGTCATGTAGTCAGGCCAAATAGCGTTATTAGTTTCTCTATGAATGTAAATAGAGATTACATGCAGAACCTTCGGCTCAATCACATTAAATACGAGTGTTCGCTGTTTAACACCTTTGTTATATAGATTTCATTGAACACATTATTATATGGATTTATTTACTTTATTTCTTAGAATAAATGAAGAATCTTGTTAGATATCTCCCAATCTATGAAGGATTTTCTTTTAGAACACATGCTAAGATATTATAAATTTTTGAATCATTGTAACCAATGAATGTAGATGAACTTTGACTTATTGAAGGAAAAATTCATGGCTTTAGTGCACATAATAGAAAGATCCTTGTACAAAGGTGAATTAAGTTTCCTCAATTTTTCATTAAGTAGTTGAAAAATCTATTGTTCCCCAAAATTTTCTTCATAAATGTGAATAAAGATTTGACACCCAAGGAGATTATTCTTTCATTAGAACTTCAGTCTCTTGCCGTGGATTTTCTTTTCCCCTGCCTAGCTACTAAAACACAACACTGAGAGACCAAAATAACTCATTGGATCACCATCTAAGCAATTCCTATGCACATGGCTTATTCGAAAAATCGTGGAGGGCGAATTGTTTTTTACTCGATAATCATAGGAATTTTGTACATTTTATACGTGACATCCTATGAATACAAAGTCTCAATAGCACTATGTTCATCAATCTTGTCTCAGAAGTATCATTGTCTGCCACTAGATGAGGTAGTATAGAAAACTTAATAATTGGTTTAATTTTCGTTGTTTTTAAGCCATTTTTAAATTCAAATTTTGATGTTGATTTTTCTTTAGAGTACAGTACTGGTAAATGCACCTAAAGATGAGCTTGAAATAGCCTTGGAAGAAGCTTCGATGGGGAACAATAAAACACTTATTATAACCCTCATAAATCAGGCTTACGTCGAGGGTGAAAAGGCAATGCTCAATCTATTTCTGGAGAGCTTTTGGCTTGGAGAAAACACTAGATCTTTAGTTAATCAGCTTCTTTTTGTCACTGTCGATCAAGTTGCGTTCGAGAGGTGTAAATTTTTAAGACTTCATTGCTATAAACTTGGCACAGAAGGTGATAACTTTGCCGGAGAAATGGTTTTCATGTCCAACGATTTCATAAACATGATGTGGAGGAGAACATTATTTCTTGGTGATGTTCTTAAGCGCGGTTACAGCTACATCTTCACGGTATGCTTTCATTTTATTATTCTTTGCGAGCTCATGACAAAACAATTCAAAGTTTGTTCGCCTACTTGATCCTCTAGGCTCTAGTTGACTGTACAAGAACATCTCCAAAGCAAAACAAAACGAGAAAAAAAACTCTAAAAGTCTTATATGTCAAGTTTTAATAAGATCTGAAATTGGTTTTATCTTACGTGGAAAAATAAAAATCTTCAACATTTTGTTACTTTCGAGATTTAAGAAAAAATTGTTTATATTTATTAAATATTTTTTTTTGAAATAGAAATCTTTGAACTCTGGTTCTCCCATGTAAATCTCTAAAGTTACTTTATTTACTTATGTGACAAAATTATTATGATAGAATCTATAACTAGTTTACTTAGAAGATTTAAGAAAAAAATATTGCTTTTTGGAATTAAATATTAAATATGTTGAGTTAAACATAACATCGTCTTGAGATTTCTAACATTAACTACCACCACATCATCTTAGAGATACAAATTAAGTCTTGTGTTGGAGATGCTCTAATAACAAGATAAGGAGAAACGAAGTAGGAAATGACCATACTGCCCTCAAACCCATCTCCTTCCACCCTTGCCCTATTGTCTGATCACCCATCCGTTGATCGTCATCCATTGACAATCCTGATAGGGGGACTTCCTAGTACACTCCCGAGTGTACTCCCCCTAATAGGACAAAGGGTATTTTGGTCTTTTCATACTCTGAAAAGACTGTGAAAATACTAAAGTAACTCCTGTTTTATTCGCCAATTCATCAATGAAGTATGTCTCAGAGTACTCCAGGGAGTCCCCAATCATTTTCGCAGTGGTAAAATATGAAGCTCTAAATCATGCTATGACTTTTAATTTATCATTTTTGCAGGATACAGATGTAATGTGGCTAAGCAACCCGTTTTCGAGACTAAGCAAAGATCAAAATGAGGATTTACAAATCAGTGTTGATAGATTCAATGGAGATCCATGGTCTGAACTCAATCCCTTAAACACAGGTTTTTACTTTGTGAGATCAAATAACAAGACAATAGCTCTATTTGAAAAATGGTATAAAGCCAAAGATGATCCAAGATATGAAGGAATGAAAGAACAAGATGTACTCACAAGCTTGATGATAGAAAATTCGACATTTGTTTCAAGTGAATTAGGGTTGAAAGTGAGGTTCTTGGACACCTTATATTTTAGTGGGTTTTGCCAAGACAGTTGGGATATGAATGTAGTTTGTACTGTCCATGCAAACTGTTGTCGTCATATTAAAGCTAAGTTGGAAGATCTAACGGTTGTCCATCGTGATTGGAGGGAGTTCAAGGTGAATTCTATCAGCAACAAAGCATTATCAACCGTGGGATGGTCTCCACATTTGGAATGCATGAAATCATGGGAATATTAGTTAAACAACTTTTTACTTTTAGGGCTGGTCACCGGTTTGTTCTCTCTAGCTAAGTGAACTTCTCAAACTGTTTTCTCTAGTTAAAATTAAATGAAATAATTGAAAGTTACATAGGTGATTTTCTTGAAGTGTTTTTTTAATTTGTTTGTATAAAAGATGGTATCATGGTGAGGGTGAAAATGATGAGGCGAAGATGAACATAGTGGTGGTGGAGATGGTGATTGTCCAAGTAGGTTGTCTACGGTACTGGTGAAAATGTTAGGTGGTACTGGTCGGAGAAGGTGGTAGTGGTAAGAGAAGATAGTGGTGCTTTGATAAGGAAAAGTGGTGGTGGTAACAAAGATGAAGAAAAAACAATTAGGTCTTTTAGATTATGTTGTCCCTATAAGAAAAACATTTGATCATTTTTTCACCCGAAATTAAAAATATGTAAGAAATTCTTCTATCCATATATGGAAGTTCTTCAAAAAAAGAGGGAGGGAGAAAGAGGGTCGTCTACTACGTCTACATGTAAGAGGATGAGGGCAAAGCCGTGTCTGAGAATTTGGAAGTCCGGAGTCAAATTTTAGTTGGGCCCATTTTCATTTCTATTAATCACCCGACCAAAAATAATTAAAATGTACTAATTGTCACTCTTCAATTATATTTATCAAATTTAGTTATCTTGCAAAATCTACAAAACTATAATAACATGGATAGATATTGAAAGAGATATGAAAAAAATAAAATCTATATATATATATATATATATATATATATATATATATATATATATATAGCATCAGAGTTGTGTCTAGGGAATTTGAAGGCATATATATATATATACTTTTTCAAATCTACCACAAGTTATCGAACTACTTTTTGTAAAAAAATTTAAACAATTAACTAAAATCAAAATTTTTCATATTATACAGATTTTGTATCATTGAGTCTACCTTTAATGGTCATAAATATCGTAAATATTTTATCTACAAAATTGAAAACTCTAACAAATAGTATTCGTTAATTTAAAGTTATTTTTTTTAAGACAAATAATTTGAGTCGAACACCTGACCTCAAGGCGGCAATCTTAGGACATAGCCACTGAAGCTACAAGAAACTTATGCTTGAAATAGACAGACTAAGTCGTATTAACGATTACATAGGGTCAACTCATATACAACCCTACCTCTCGAGGAGTGGGCCCCTTTAAGGAGGGGGCCTAGGGCGGACGCCCTGCCGACCCCCCTTCAAACACGACTCTGGACGAGGGATATCCCTTCACTCTTTGTTCCTCTTCCCCTTTCTCGTTTTCGTCTATAATCTTATAGGGTAATTGAATCTTTTTCAAATGGAAGATAGTGTACGTATCTTTAAGACAATTTCACGACAGTTATGGGATGGTTTTACGACGCATCCGACCTAATTGAATCCCAATGATATTTAACCATAAGTGAAAGGGGTTACACTCAAGGGTGGAACCAGGAATTGCTGATAGCCAGTGCAGGGCAGGCTTACGTTAGACGTATCAAAGAATAAAGACAAAAAAAAATGTTTAAGAGGCTATTTTAGAAGCTGGTAAATATTAGGGGTTATTTTTGTGAGTTGACGATATTGTAAAGGCAAATAAAGAGAACACTTAGTTCTCACGTAGTTTTAAAGGCACCTAAAAGGTTATAAGACACCTCTTTCCCTCACAAAACAATCCCTGGTGGAGGCGTCTTTCGTATATACACGAGGCGCTTTTAACACTTCACAAAGAAGATAAAAAGAACTAAAATAAAGATGGAAGTGTAGGTCAGGAGACTTGAACGTCAAACTTCTAGAGCGCAAGGCATGGTCCCAACCACTGAACAATAGTCCCATATCGGATATGATAGTGAAGGAAAAAGGCGAAATTTCAACCTGGGCAGGATCCAGTCTGGTCTACACATGGGTGTTTGATTTTTTTTAGCACTTACAAGTGCTACCACTTACTAAGTGATAATCACTTAGTAAGTGATATCAAATGTAAGTGCTATTGCGTTTGTTTTCTATTGGTTGTAAGTGCTTGAATTTAATTTTTATATTAATTCTAAATGTTATAAAAATGAAAAATTGTCTGTTTTAACCTTAGTGTATTTACACATTAGCATTTTATACTAATTCATAATAAGTTCGTTAGTTTAGATAAAAGAAAATTATGGTTTACGAATGTTATGTCAAAAATATTAATCGTAATAATTAAGAATTATGAAGGTGAAAGAAATTAGTTGTATCATGGAGTTTGGGTGTTCCATGATTAGTGAAGGAAGAGATGTTAAATAAATTTAGGAGGAAAACTTAGGTGAATGATGAGTGAAGATAGAGAAGAGTCATAGGGAAAGTCATAAAAAGATTTTTATTTATCAATTGTTTAAGATTTTCTATAGTTAAAATTATATTGGTAATTACAATATTAGGAGAAGGATAGAAATATCTTTTTTAACACTTACAAAGTAAGTGCAGAATAATAAGCTCCAACTTGGAGCTTACTATTTTGGACTTACTTTACCACCACTTAGAAGTGATTTTCACTTATTAAGTGAAAAAACAAACGACCTAAAATTGCCGGCCCGCACTTAATAAGTGAAAATCACTTAATAAGTGCAAAAATCAAACACCCTGCAAAAGAAATTTTTGGTGTGTTCTGTTATGTGAAGTTGTACATACTTTAGCCTCTAGCTAGGTTGCACTTTGGTCTGCTGGAACATTATATGCGCCATATTTTTGGAGTTCAAAGTAGAAAATATATATTTTTATATTCTTTATATCTCAAATATTTTATACTCCATGTTTGAAAATCTCACAAACTAATTACATGTAAATAACTACTAATAATTATTGAGTTAATAATCCTGAATTATCGAGTTAATAATCCTGATTAATTTCCACGAGGACATAAATAAAAATCTCTGGCCTTTGGGACACAAAGACTAAGTCAATTAATATGGAATTAGGGAGCATATTTATTATTTCGACCAAAAATTCGTTTGATTGAACTATACCTCTCATCTTCATTTTCTTTATCACTTTCACCACCACAACTTCCTCGATCGCTGCTGTTACGAACACCGTTGCCATCTCTCCTCTCACATCCCTTATCTTCTCATTTTCACCTGTAACAAGTGGATGAAATTCTGGCGACAAAGAAAATAAAGTAAATATGTTGGACGGAATTTTTATTTCTTGATACAAATTTTCACTAACATTTTTGAGTAATGAGATAATAATAAATGTGTTACCTAGGAAAGAAAGGGATTAGAAGAACTTAAAACTACATAAAATGTAGTGCTTATGGGTGGTGTGGTAGTAGTTTCATACTTTCGTAGAATATGTTTAAAACGGGATTTTGTGCTAGGATGTATGGATATAAGGAAGAAAAACATGAAAAATAAAAGAAACCACTATTTGTATTGTTTTAATCTTAGTTTTTATCTCAATAAAATTTAATTTACTCGATCTAAATCCTTAAAAACGATGTCCTTTTTCTAATTGGCAGAGGGACTTAAAATCTAAAATTATGATATTTTGACCATGTCCCACTACTAAACATCGTTAAAATTAATTAAATATATTTAGTTGATATAATTAATTTTATAGTTTTCAGGTGGGAGTGAAAAAATTGTTAATTTGTTGTCTCATAAATTTATACGAAACACTCATCACAGTGTTATAGAACTTATTTTAAAACCGTCACAACTTAACACAATAAAGATAGAAATATGGAATCTACATAAACTAAGAACCAATGTAAATATTAATAACGAACAGAAGCACACTTTTTTTGTTACAACGTAAACAGAAGGACATAGATAAATAACTTACCACTTAGCCCATATATGATATATAATTGCACAAGCATCAATAAATACCATTTGTTTCTAGTTTTTTGTGTACAAATTGAAACAAAAATATTGAAGCGACATTTACAATCTTCCTTCATAAAAAAAAACATTTACAATCTTGAAATATTATTAGATCATATTAAAATTAGGATGATACACATCACAACAAACTAGAAATAAAATTTAAAGTGAATCACGCATTCACCCTAGCTCTCTAAGACTTGAATCTAGAGTCTCTTAGTTTTAGAAGAGGTACGCAACTGTAGGACCAACATGTTTGTTGTCCCATTAAAAATATAACAAATTAATTTAAAATTTAGAGACAAAAGAAGACACAAAATTAGGTTTATTACTTTATTATGTCTGACATAATATAAAACTACTGAAAAATATCGAAATTTTCTTTTATTTTTGTTAAAACGTGTTCAAGGTGTGGTAAGCATGCTTGTCTCCGATATGACTTACTATTTTCATTCAGATTCCACCTGCTACTTTGTTCTGATCTCACTTATATAGATAAAAAATAGAAAGTAGGGTTGTTTTCCAAATAGCTCCGAATTTTATGACCAGCTTCCTGCTTAGTCCCCTACTTTATCAAAAATACCCAGATGACCCCTTTTTTCAGTTACCGTTATAACTCCTTTAACTAGTTATCACCTCTCTCTCCCCCATCTCATCACCTCTCTTTGCCACTTCATCGTCTTCGCCGGCAAAAGTAATCGGTCGGCTAATTTTCAGGTTGGCGACCTTCAAACATAAAAAAAAAAAAAAAAAAAAAAAAAACTTTTTGCTGTTTAAAGCTGAAGAAAATTACCTTCTCAATGAAAGAAAAAATAAGAAAAAATTGAGAACCAAAATTGAAAGGAGATCAAACTAATCCAAACAGATCGGGAGAAAAAGAGTATAGCTCTTCTAGTGAGAGAAAGTTTAAGAATTTTAGAGAGAGAGAGATTTAGTTACTGTAACATCTGAGATGGCAAACACAAATCAAATTCATGTGTTGTGAGGGTAAACACACAATCAAAGATTTGTTAACCATGTCACTTCAAAGGCAGATTCTATCAAGATCCATGTGTTAAGAAAAAAAACCTCAAATTTAACAATGCAATTTTATCAAGATCTCACAACAAATCTGATAAACCAACACAACCAAGATATGATTTCACAACATAACGAGAAGCCAACGGAGGAAAACAATCACCCAACTAAATTAGTAGGAATAACCCTAAATTTCAATGAGATGATTTCAACTGAGGGAAACAAACACAACCAAGATATGATTTTGTCTTCAATCATGCGAGCTAGTCTTTAGTCTTCAATCATGCGGCGGAGAAAGCTTCGTCTTCAATCAATTCAACTTGAATTTCTAATTACCTTAACTTTTCAAATCGAGATTTCCACACGAATTTTCAGATGCAAACATATGGAGATTTTCAGATCCATGGCTGCACTTTCTCTCTCTAGGTGGGGAAGGAAACGTTCTCCTATTTTAAGCTCCACTTTAGAACCAGAACCCAGCTCTACCAGATGATGATTCAGAAGCTATGATGAAATCAAAATAGAAGAATTAGAGAGCACAAATCAGAAATGATTCAAGTGTGATTTCTGTAGGAGAGATTTTGATTAGAAGTTGTTAGAATTCGAAATGGATGAGTAAAAAAGGGGGATTTTCGTTGCTTGTGGATTAGGTTACTGAAATATACCAGTTGACAACAATTGGGGGTTTTATTATAATAATATATATACCAGTTAGAGAGAGAGAAAGATTAGAGAAAATGGAGAGTAGAAGAAAGAGATTTTTATTTTTTTAATGTTTGAAGGTCGTCGGCCGGAAGATTGGTCGGTCGGCGACCTTCGCCGGTGAAGACGATGAGGTGGCGAGAAGATGAGGTGGCAGAGAGAGGTGATGAGATGGAGGAGAGAAGTGATGACTAGTTAACGAAGTTATAATGGTAACAGAAAAAGGAGGCCATTTAGACATTTTTGATAAAGTAGGGGGCCAGGCAGGAAGCTGGTCATAAAGTTTGGGGCTATTTGGAAAATTACTCAAAAAACTATTATACAATTTTCCCCCTCAATGACTCCGGGCAGATTATCTTATTGGTTGTCATTAAGAAGATGATGTAGACATTTATTCTTTTCCCAATGACTACACCTGTCTCGGAGAAATTTAGGTAATTTCGTTTTGGTCCCCCAAAATGACATCTCACCAAATTGGGCACCTAAAACTGATCAACTTCTATTTTGGTTCTCTTTTGCATATTTTTGTCAGTCAACTTTAACAATGACTTTAAATTTTTACCATTCTTCGCCAATTAAGTTTGTGGCATGTCCCTTCTCTTGCGTAGTCGAGCAGAAGTGGTCGCCGAAGGTCGGCCAACTGGGAGGGACCCCGACCATGAAAAACAAATCTTTCTTTCATTACTCCTCCCACCACCGCCCGACACCACCAACGTCTGGAAATCACGGTTCTTATTCTCTTTCTTTTTCTTCCCCTCTCTCTTTTCCTATATCTCTAAGCAAACTCAGTAGATATCTGCCAATCAGAGAGTTGTTGGTGCCCCTTTGTCTTCGTTGCGACATCTCTTTACACAACAACAGTATGATGGTGTGGTGAAGAAGGGGAAGCTTACTCCTTTTTCTTCTTCATCGTACAAATATAGATTCACTGTTACGCAACGACAAATATGTAAGCGGATTTACTGTTGTTTACCGTCGTCTTCTTCGCGCAACAACAAATCTACTAATGTTATTGTTGCGCGACGACAAAGATAAGCATATTCACTGCTGTTTACCCTCGTCTTCTTCGCACAACAACAAATCTACTATTGTTGCGCGATGAAGAAAGGGTAAACAAATTTGCTACTATTTACCCTTTTTTTTCTTCTTCATCAGAGAGGAAAAGGAAAGTGATAGGAAAAAGAGAGAGGCGAAAAATTATAAAGAAGGAGAAGAATAATAAGAAGATATAGGGGGGGCGGGGGGGAGGGGAGGTACAAGAGAAAAATGAAAAAAAAAATGGCGGTGGAATCGCGATAGTTAGTCGGTCGACCAATTGCGGGTGACCAATTTGCTTTCGACTGTGAAAGAGAATGGACATACAACAAACCTAATTTGTATAGAAGGGTAAAAAACAGTTAAAGAGTCAACTGCAAAAGTTGACTCACATAAATATGCAAAAGAGAGTCAAAATGGAAGTTGGTCATCTTTATAGGGTCATTTTGATGAACTTGTCATCTTGGGAAATGAAATTATCCCTAAAAATAAAATATGTTTATTCACTAAACTCCTCCATTTGACAAGGGTGATTGAGGGTCTGTATAACAAGCAATAAGTTGACATCCCACTGGATCATTTTTCCTCTATTTAAGGCGTCTGTGCCTCCTAAGATGGTGGACTTTGTGCAGTCAACAAGACGCGTCTTAGATCCCGTGCTTCCTACTTAGAACGCGCTCTCCACGGGATTTGAATGTGGAAGCAACTACACGGCATCCTTCTTTTAAGTACTCATCAATACCTACTCTTGGATCATTGGTTTATATCATAGAAAATGGCACTTGAGGTCCGGCTCCAATAGCAATGCATCCATTTCGAAAATTTAGAGATTATTTGTTTACTTAGCAGTGGAGGTGAAAAATCCGATTTATTAATTATGTGTTAGTAGGGATATGAATAATGACCTTGAGGGTAAAATTTTATAAATTTATGACTTGTCATGTGTCTTAGTTAAGTGATACATTATTTATGCCTTTTGAAACTAAATTATTTTCACTTATTGAATATATATCAAGATTAGTTTAGAATTAAAAACAATTCATTCTTGCCAGAAATAATAAAACCTGAAATCATTTTTGGGTATGATTTATCTCTTCTCCTATGTCCTAAATCAATAAGGAATAAAAATTACTCCCTTAGTCCCATTTTGTTTGGTTGTTATTTCTTTCTTGGATGTCCCGAAATGTGTTGTTAACCTTCCTTGTATAACGTTCATTTAATTACTGATATAATGACATTTCTAAAAGTATCCTTTATTTTTAATACAATAAAAAATTCTAATTGGTTATACACTTGTATCGATGTTATTTCCAAAGAATATCATACATTAAATAGGGATAATTTGGTAAAATAATTTTTGTTATCCACATTAAATGAATATTTCTTAATAAGTTGAATTTTCTAAAATTACAAATATAATGGGACGGAGGGAGTATTCCTAATATTGAATCTGGGCTTAGCTTTAAAAGGTGTGAGAAGAAGAGCCTATCTTGATCCCATCACAATCTTTATTAATTAATACTAACATTACATTCACATGATTCAACCAAAATTAATTAATTGTCAACAAAAAAGGAAAAAAACAAAATTAATTAATTTTTACTCTCCTTGGATACATAACAAAAAAGAAACTCCTATATCTTGAAAAACCAAAAGTACTTTCAAGATCAAGAACACAAGTGCTTTAGTCATGGATTATTCGAAAAATCGTACGGGCGATTTAGTTTTATTGTTGATTGTTGGTAGTTTAGTTTATACTCTGTTCTGGTCATCAAATAATATCAGAGGGATGAGTTACTTCTCATCACTTCATAATAACCATCAATCTTCATTGTTAAACCAGGTACTTTCATTAATCCCATCTTAATTAATTAGTAAAACTTAATTTTTCTTTAATTTTATGATTACTTCTATACTTTGGTTTTGATTATTCAAGTTTTAAGTTCATATTTATGATTTTTTTGGTTTGTTTAGAGCACTAAGATTACAGTGGCGAGTACACCTAAAGATGAGCTTGAAATAGCATTAGAAAAAGCTTCAAAGGGGAATAATAAAACACTTATTATAACCACAGTAAACAAGGCTTATGTCGAAGGCGAAAAGACTATGCTTAGTTTATTTCTTGAGAGTTTTTGGCTTGGAGAAAATACTCGATCGTTGGTTGATAATCTTCTTCTTGTTACTGTGGATCAAGTTGCTTTCGAAAAATGTAAATTTTTACGACTAAATTGCTATAAACTTGGTACTGAAGAAGGAGGTGATTTTGCCGAAGAAAAAACGTTCATGACGAAAGATTTTATCAGTATGATGTGGAGGAGAACTTCATTTCTTGGTGATGTTCTTAAACGGGGTTACAGTTTCATATTCACGGTAAGCTTTCACTTTCATTACCATTAGCTTAATCTTTTTCCTCCTGAAATTAGTACAATATTGTTTGAAATCAGCTAGTAAAAATTATTAAAATAATGGGGTTATTGCAACCATAGTAACCATACCCTTGCATTCTATCCACAACTATGTAAACCCTAGGTCTCAGCCGTGTTCGTTTAGGATTTATATTTCTTCGAGTGTCTGAATTTTACTCACTCACATTTGACTTGTTGGAACGAAAGATAAAGTAGTACAAATAATTAAATCAATTAATTTCTACTCATCTGTGATTTGGGTTTTTGACTAAAAAAGGTCAGAGTGCCCGAACAACTCAAATTCATACCGACAATTAAAAAGTCGACACGAAGTAAGCTTCTAAATTTTGTATGTTGCAGGATACAGATGTAATGTGGCTAAACAACCCATTTTTGAGATTAAGCAAAGATGAAGATTTGGACTTACAAATAAGTTGTGATGGGTACAATGGAGATCCATGGTCCAGACAAAATTCACTAAACACAGGTTTTTACTTGGTTAGGTCAAATAGCAAGACAATAGCTCTATTTGAGAAATGGTATGAAGCCAAAGATGATCCCCAATATTTTGGACAGAAGGAACAAGATGTACTTAAGACCTTATTGAATGAGACTGCTTCTCCTTCCATTGTTGAATTAGGGTTAAAAGTGAGGTTTTTGGATCATTTATATTTTAGTGGGTTCTGCGGAGATAGTAGAGATATGAACGTAGTTTGTACCGTTCATGCAAATTGTTGTCGTCATATTAAGGCGAAGGTTAAAGATCTAAGGGTTGTGCTTCGTGATTGGAAGAAGTTCAAGATGAATCCTATTATCAATGGAACAAGAACAACCATCCCATGGTCTCCTCATGAAGGATGCAATAGATCATGGGAGTATTAGACATTTTTTTCTAGTTGAAAGATGGGAGTATTAGACATGGGTTTTGACATAGATAAATTCTGTAGTTCTTTGTGTGAAATTTTAGTTAAATAAGTGCATATGTTGATGATATCCCACTTATTCTTACACTCCGTTTACATTTATTTAGGTTAGATGAGATGTGTTGGTTCTAATTTATATGACTAATTGGTAGCTCCCCCCCCCCCCCCCCCCTTTTCCAAGTTTGTGAGCTTTCACATATGTTTATGTCCACATGTAGTTGATGTAGGAAAAAAACAGAACATCTTGAAGGCTTACCCTCACAATATAAAATGGAATCAGTAGTTGTGTCAAAATAAAGAGTCTTGCTTCTATTACTCCAATTGGAGTACACAATCTTGTTTACTAATAAGAGAGTGTTGCAAAGGATGAAACACAAGTTTTTTGTTCATGGAAATAAGAACGTAGCTTTCTTTTCATACATTTAAACATCTGAAACCTATAATGTACAGTAATTGCAGTGGTAGACACTAAGATATCAGAAACGATGAAGAACCTCAAATTCCAACTGTCAAGGTTCAAACAAAGCAAAAACCACAACTCTCACTACTACTCTACTAGTACGGTAAAAGATAAAATTAAAAAAAATGAAAAAGCAATAAGGAAACGGTTGCCACAACCATATTAAACTAACTTGTACAACATCAAAAACTCCTCAGACCACAATGTCAAAGTTCCATGAGCTTGGGCATAACTTGCATTTAACATTTCTCCAACAGAAATCATGATGAACCTTACTTAATTGGACAAGGGAACATATAAAGGCGCCACACGTGACGCTATGCGCCCTATAATCCAAAGAGGGTAAAAGTCTAAATATCGGGTCAAGTACCATCATAGGCGCGGACAAGGTAAAAGGTGTGAACCGACTTTATTAAAGGAAGGGAGAGTCCGCAAGCTCTCTAAATTTTCCCAATGCCCCGCTCTTCTCTGAGACTCTTAGCACTCCATGTAGGCGTCAGACTGAACATTTCGAGGCCTACATACAGGGCAATCGGTACTCAGAATAACGTGAGTCCAGGCAATCCGAGTGCTTCGGAATGCCTTGTCTTTGACTGCCTCAGACTGCCCTGTCTGAGAAGAGCTAATAGAGAGGGTGGGCTGGCTAAACTTAGGGGCGCTAATAGAGAGGAAGGATCTATGACAAAATTTGGGGGCGCCTATAAACTCCTCTCCGTGGATAGGCGCCAATATTCTTCTAGGAAGTTCTGTAAACGCACTGAAATTGTGAAAAGCGCCTCTTTCCTGCAGAAAACTCCCTCTAAAATTTGTCTTGAGGATTGAGGAAGGCAACCTTAACACTTATGGGGGCCTTTTAAAAACTTCCCTATTCCTCTTATCCGTCAGATTTAGGGTTTCTTTCAAATTCCTAAATCAGTCTCTCGAGTTCTCTAGAAATTTAGGGCTTATTTTGTTCCTTCTTCAATTTCTGCTGTAATCAAGTGTGATTGCAGCGAAGTTTTCAATCATCTTGATAAAGGTTTCGCTTATCTCTCTCCAGGTGAGCTCACTTCACATTTTTCACCCTTTCTTTATCACTTAAAGTTCCAAATTTCAGTAGTTTAGGTTTTTATATGCTTGTGAAAATGCCTGAAAAAAACTCTCTTTTGTTTCCATGAGTTCTATGTTGATTGGTTTTCTGTTGTTTGATCAATTTTGAGTATTATAGTATGGAAGTATCAAACAAAGTCGATGAAACTAACAATGGGGAGGAAAAAGTGAGGGTAAAACACAAAGGAAAGCATGATAAACCTAAACCATGGGACGATGAGACCGTCGATCACTGGAAGGTTGAGAAGTTTGATCCGTCGTGGAACGAAGGTGGAATGCTTGAAGTTAGTTCCTTTTCAACTCTGTTCCCTCAATACAGAGGTCAGCTATTATTCAATCACTTTTACTCTTTCTCTCTCTCTCTTTGTCTTGCCATTTTTTTTATTATTATGTTCACTTCTCCAATTACAAATTCAAGTTTACTGCTTTTTGGGTTCTCAGTACATTGTCTAACATAAACTGAAATTATATATTCATGTTACCAATCTTTACCAGCTACCAACATTCCGAATAAAATGAATTTATGCATTATTTGGGGTACCCTTTCTCCGGTCTCTTAGGTGCGCGGTTAAGTCATATTTTTCTCTATTACATGATTAGGGCATTCAACTTACATGTTGGAACTTGTGTTCACAAATTTGATGAACTAACGTAGGACTTTTAACTTCTTTTCGGGACCTTGATTGTAAACTGAATTTGAGAGCTTATGCATCAAAAACTAAAAAAAGAAACAAATGGGGGAAAAGAAAAAAAGTTGTATTATCAGACAAAAGAAAATTAACTTCAGGATAAGTTTATGAAGTATAATGCAAGGCTGTGTAACGGATGGAAGTTTGTGTATCTAGTTTTCAATTGTTTTACTGTATGGATATTGTATTTGATCTCTGACACTGCGCGGTTACATTTTGCTTCTTTTGTTTTGTGATTTCGTGATGCTGTCAAGTGACTGAAATCCCTTCAAGTTCTCTATCTTCTGGGGTTTTCGATTGCTTTAGCACTTCTTTTATGTACATAGATATCTTATAAAGAGCTTGTAAGAGAGTTCTGAATTATATATGAGTACTAAAAGGTAGGAAAAGTTGTTGGGTTCATAGGTATTCTAACTTGTTTAATACCAAGCATTGTTGATTTTTTTTTTTTTGTTCTTTTTACAGAAAAGTATTTGCAAGAAGCTTGGCCAATTATTAGAGGTGCATTGAAACAATATGGCATTTCCTGTGAACTTAATCTGGTGAGTGCTCTCAAATTACGTTTTTATGATATTAATTTATGGTTATGGAATTATGTTTCGCTTTACTAATATATTGGATTCTAAGCAAATAAATGATTTATTATTAAGGCCTGGAAGGTATTTTTGAAAAGAAGCCAGTGTGCTTGAGTAGTGACATGATAGGTGACCCTAACTTCAGTTCTAACTTGGATTCCTCACGACCAATGGACATAAACTGGTCTCAAAGATATTAATGTACTTAAATGTTCGGGTTCCGAAGTATAGCTTGTCATCTATCTGTGGGTGCCCCTCCCCCTCTGATCTTCATTCACTTCATATTACCTATTATTATGGCGGTAAATTTGGTGTTTGCAATTGTTGTTATTGATTAGAAATGTGTACAAGTACTCACTGGCTCCTTTTAGTTGTGCATAAATCTGGATGTTTTTAGTGAAACACGAGATTCTGTGACATAACTGAGTGCTTTAGTGATGTTAATGTCGTATGATTAACAGGCTGACTACCTTATCGCGACATACTTTACATATATAAGTTATTTATCTTATTGTAATGATTTATTTTTTTTGGTTCAGTATTAAATGTAAAGGATCTGTTTGTATATTGTGGAGAGATTGATGAATTGACGATTCAGTTCATGTTTATCGTTCAAATTAAGCAGGCCTATCATATGAGATATTGGATTTTAGCATGTAGAAGTACATAATGAAGCATTGAAGCCATAAGGTTGCTCTACCCATAATTGATCGAGCTTATTCAATGACTTCAATGGCTGATAGCTGATTCTGTGCTTGACTTAGAAAACGAAATATCTTGTGTTTATGGCACCAATTCTTGGTTGATAATTATTTATGTATATGTAGGATTCTATCTTCCGTCTCTGTTTTGTTTGGCTGACTGCTATCTTGGTGCTTAGGTTGAGGGTTCTATGACTGTTTCGACAACTCGTAAGACCAGAGATCCATATATTATTGTTAAAGCTCGAGATCTCATAAAGCTTTTATCAAGAAGTGTCCCGGCACCCCAGGTATATACTTTTTGCTGGTGTATCCCCTTTCTTTAGTGTATAATGTCGATGTACATCATACCTAAATTAGTGAAATGTGGGATTTTAACCCAAAAATTATGTAGAATACTGGATATAGATAAATACCTTGCTTTTCACATGGTACAGCGTCAAATTTTCTACTTGCTCATACAGTCTTTTCCTATCTTAGGCAATCAAGATATTGGATGATGAGATGTCATGCGACATTATAAAAATTGGTGGCCTCATCCGCAACAAGGTATGTCAACTCAGAATTCACGAAGACTGCCTGGGAAAGAATTACTTGGTTTTACTATTGTCTGAATCTTGATGGCTATATAATTATTAGCATTTATTAAAGTAATATGTGATATATTCAAGCTGAGCTCTTTTTCTTGTTGATAATTATTTTGTGTATCCATAATGTTAACTTGTTAAGAAACAAATGAAAAATGAATTTTTTCGACCAGTTGACAAGAGTACATGACTTTCAGTCATGTTATGTGTACACCAATGCTGGAAAATCCGAAATGGGGCCCAGGCAGCCAATTGGGGCCACCAGTAAGATTTCATCGGATATGTATAATTATATTATTTATATATATTTGTTATGTGAATGTGAATATATTATATATATATTATGTATGTATATGCAGGAAAAAAAGAAAAAAAGATGTAGGTTACATCTGTAGAGAGGGAAAAAGTGAGAGAAGGAAGAAAAGATATAAATATAATTTTAACATCCATAGAGAAAGTAGAAGAGAAACAGAGAAAGTAAGAGAGAAGAATACAAAAGAGAAAAAGAGGTTTGAAACCGCCGTATATATGGTCTTCTCTCTCTCTCTCTAAAATCTGCTGCAACTTCATCTTTTTCTCTAAAAGAATCCAACAAAAAACCCTAATCAGATTAGGGGTTTTCATGTTTTTCTTTAACCCAG
This sequence comes from Eschscholzia californica, assembly GCF_041429995.1. Taxonomy (NCBI): domain Eukaryota; kingdom Viridiplantae; phylum Streptophyta; class Magnoliopsida; order Ranunculales; family Papaveraceae; genus Eschscholzia; species Eschscholzia californica. Next base: position 80,852,598 of record NW_028238198.1, read on the forward strand.
CCAAGTTAGGCGGTGCCTACCGACTAGCTTGACTCAGGCTAGTCAGCTTGTTAGGCGCTGACTAACTTGGTTTCAGAACCGAGTAACTCTTCTGTTGCTAGGCGGATCGCTACGTGCCGCCCAGGTGATTTTTACTGCACAGACTGTACTCACATATGTTATTTTTATTCAGTTGCTTTACTGTCTCTATTTCACTGTAGTTTAACCTCTACTTTACCAACATGTCTTCAAGGGGAGTAAAAAAGTTGGTAAACTGTATTCACTCCGTTTGAAGTTTGGAGTTCACATGGTTTCTAAAGCATTACATTTATATGTCTAAATAGCTAATATTAGTACTCTACAAAGCTGATTCTTACCAAAATGTGTTGCTGGATCTTTGCAGGAACGGTTTGTTAAAAGAAGGCAGCATCTTCTGGGTCCCAACGCATCTACCCTAAAGGTGGGTGATAAGATTAATGAATTTTTTATTGCCATGCAGTTGGAATCAGAACTCAGCCCCTACTTTGACTATTGTGTCGTTTGACGGGTTAGTCAAGTTGATCCCGAATAAATTGGGAGAACTTAAGGACATAATATATATGTGTACAGTTACATATATTCTATACCCTCGGAGGCTCCTGTTTTCTGATGATCTGATCAACTTGATTGACTTAGTAGGGGTTGGCTTTTTGATAAAAATTGATTGTGGGAAAGATTAGCTTTACTAGATCAACTTACAATGTCAATCTCTCTCCCTCTCTCAGTCTCTCTCTCACACACACACACACACACACACTGTAGCAGTACATTAATATCTATGTCTTTATACGAGATCTTACATTAACACCCTTCACTGTTGCAGGCAATTGAGATTTTGACAGGATGCTATGTCCTTATTCAGGTGTGCCCTTTTATTTCTTTCCGTCACTTCTGTTTTATTGCTTTTGTTTCTCTTCTCTACCACTCTATCCAGATTACTCTGATATTGACCAATATAACTGAAAAGATGAGTTCGCTAAATGTAACTTGCCTGTAAGGTTGGTTAACAGATGCCTTATTGTGACTAATGGATGCGTAAACTGTTAATACAAATCGATGTATGCTGTTTAGTTTATTGTTTAAGAGCTCACCAATCACATGGTCGGTTTTGTTGTTCCCACGTTAAACATTGGTGCACAATATGTCATTCATTACATGCTAAAATCTTCCAATATTGCTCGACTCTCAGGGAAACACAGTTGCTGCAATGGGTTCATTTAAGGGTCTAAAGCAAGTGCGGAAGATCGTGGAGGACTGCATCCAAAATAAAATGCATCCCATATACCACATCCGGGTAATTTTTACGATTATTCTATTTATTTTATCTGGTATTATTTATTCTGCCTCAGCTTAGGGACAAAAATATTTATAATTCCACCTGATCGTTGCTTGATCTTTGCTTCCATTTAGACCCTGATGATGAGAAGAGAACTCGAAAAAGTTCCTGAACTTGCACATGAGAGCTGGGACCGATTCCTACCTAAATTCAAAAAGTACGGAAATTTCATTAATACTTTCAGTTCTTTTACTGATTAAATAGGATTAGTTGATTGTTTTCTGATGGGTTTCTTCTTTTTAGGAAAAACGTGAAGCAAAAGAAGGTTAAGAGCAAAGAGAAGAAAGATTATACAGTATTCCCTCCTGCTCAAACACCAAGCAAGGTTCGACCACCTTCCTCGAATGTTTCTTATTTATGTGAAATTACTCTTTATATTAGTATGCTGCTACGTATTTGACGACGAAAACATTTCTTTATTATATTTCAGATTGATATCCAACTAGAAACTGGAGAATACTTTTTGAGTGAAAATAAGAAAACGGAAAAGAAATGGCATGAGAAACAACAGAAGCAGGCAGAAAAATCAGCTGAGAACAAAAGAAAAAGAGACGAAGGATTAATCCCCCCAGAAGTACTTCTTTTTTCAAATTTGAAGTGATTGTTTATTTACTATTGATAAATATGTATTCCTGTCTTCTGGCTAACAACTACTCTTATTCTCGATGGCTTTCTAGGAAACCACCAAGCTGGTCTCCAATAAATCCGGAGAAAAGGATGACGATGATGTGGCTGCTATCACGAAGTCCTTGAAGGTAATTAAATGATACTTATTACACGACATCTGGTGGTACTAAAAATTAAAAGACGTTCGCAAATATAAATCTTTGATTAGTAAAGAGGGACTTATAAACCACTTTCCCTCGACGATGAGAGTGCATTTTTTTTAGAACCGTGATGTGGATAGTCTAGTGTTCCACTGCTCGATGTTTTTGTGCATTTTAGGAATCCAGATGACTCTAACAAGAATTCGAGTGTTATTGTGCTCAAAGGTAGTGTTTGTTAGTTTTTCTAAGATAAGTCTGAAATCTGACCCGAGGTTGTTATCAACTCGAGTCAGATTTCAGAAGGCTTGTTTTTGCCTGACTTGGGATGTCTGACTCGTTGAATGGCTGATTTGTGTTCCAATTGAGTCAGACAGTTCATATTCAAATGTGTCAATTCATACAATGATAAAAAACAATCACCTCCTAAAGTTCTGTCAGGCTAGACTCTCTCACTAGTCTCGGTAAATTACCATCAAAGGTAGAAAATTGTAAACAATGTGAGTTCTGTGAGGATGATCTGTGCTGTGTAAATCCTCTTGACAGTTGAGTGTTACTTGAGTACGTCTCTCCAACAACGGCTATTGTAGAATGTAGAAATATAAAGAATGTTTAGGAAGATCTTTATTTTGTTTGAATGTGCAAGTTATTTTTTTTCTTAATTCTCATACTCGAATGTTCTTTTGGACAGAACAAGGCCAAGAAGCTAAAGAAGCAGAAGGAAGTGGAAAACATAAATCCTGAATCATATATAGTTGCTCCTCCTGAGAAGAAATCGAAAAAGGCTAAGCTATTGTAGGGGACTAAATATTCATGACTAACTGTGGAGGTTTTTGAGAATTATGATGTCAGAATAGCAAATGTAGAACGGTTGCTTTCAAACCATATTTATGCTTGCTTAGTTTGGAATACTAGTTTTGGTAGCCTACTACTTAGCAAGATTTTTTTTTTCAGTTGAAGGAGCAAGAATTTTTATTTGTTAGTCTTTGTTATTTTCTATGTGCTCTTGATTTTTACCATTCTTTTATCCATCACTAAGGGGTCTACTCCGAATAGGCTTATTAGTCCACGATCCTAGAAAAATAATTTTTACAACAAAGAACTTCTTTAAATTTTATAATTAGCTAAAATGGCTGTCAGTTGAGTGCTAAAAAGTGTCCCTTCTTGGCAAAAGAGATTAAAGATCGAAATAACAGGTATCTTGTGAATACACAGATAAGAAGAGTATCAAAATCCAAATGTTAATGTTTCGAGAGTCTATTAACTCTCTACAATTGGATCAAAATATAAGAGTCCGCTAACCTTTGGTGACGTCGGCCAACTTACCGAGTTAGGTATGCGAATGAGACATGTTATCCATGTCTGTACTAGTCTACTCGCCTTCAGCCATTGGGTAGACCCAACTCGGGTAATGGCGCCCGTGGGCTTGCTTGAAAGTTGAGCCCAGGCTGGTAAGCATAGGCTGATAGCTGGCTTGAAATAATGTAATAAATTTATCGGACTTTAAACTTCATTCATTAATAGTTGAACTTAAGTAGTTATCGTGCTTATCACATCTTATAATATGTCAATGTCTTGTAATGATTAACGCAGATTGTAGTTGGTTTCTAAAAAAAAAAGAAAATCATACGACAAGGGAGTGTTTTTTTTGTGTTGAGAGGACAAGGGAGTGTTTGGTTACATGGTTTAGTAAGTAGGTACCTATAAACGCATTCCGGATTGGAATTCGGTTCTCTTAGCAAATTGCTAATGTCCGAATGGACACCAACCAGTTAGAGCCCCTCTCGTGAATAATCTCTCTCTCTCTCTTCTTCTCTTTGCGTCTTCTTCGAACTACGAAGACACCCCAAATAGAGAGTGAGAGATAGAAGAGGTTCTTTCTCTCTTCCTCTCTCTCGTAAGCCCTAACTTTCTCCCCCACTCAGAAACCCTAACTTTCACTGACATCCTCTCTACAAATCCCTATTTTTCTTCTCTATCTCCAATTTATAATCCTTCCTTATTGAGTTGTTTGCTAGATTTTTATCAGATACTAGGGTTTGTTTTCGTTTCATTTTTATATGTTGGGAAGAATAAATTAAAGCTGAAGCAGAAGAATAAAAGGAAAAGGGGAATAGAGGATATGTATAAAGATCGAGGAGTAGGAGGAGGTGTTGGATCGAAGTCACAAATTGCTTCGCTTGATCGTAAACGGATCAATGATGCCCTAGATAAACAACTTGAGAAATCATCACCATCTACTTCAAAGGGATTGAATGGTAAGGACAAAGAAAGATTGTCCATTCCTTCAACTTCAACCGGAAAACAACCTCCTGATCATAGGGATAGTCGTTCTGCCCCTCTTTCTAAGAACAAGTGTTCTGATGGTAAACTTTACTCTTATCTTCACTTTTTATGGTTAAAGTTCACGTTTTTATGCATCTATTTTTCTGTTTTCTTCACATTTTTATTTCCCCTATTTTGCTTAGTTGAGCTAAAGTGCACTTTTTTCTTCTTTCATCATTGATATAATTTGCTACATATTTGAAACTATCTTGACCTTTTCTTTTTTAAGTTGAAGAGTTGGTAAAAGACTTGCAACTTTTAGGTTTCCCAGATAATTTATGTTACTATGTTATAGGTTCAAAATGGATAATTATAGGTGTGATGAATCAACGCTTACTTTATGACTCCTAATTTTTTCCGTTGGGGCTGTTAAAATGTGACTAGGTGAAGTTTGACAAAAGGGGGAGGGTGGGGGTACATTTAGTGTCGAAGCTATATATAATGAGTAAATTCTGACGGTTGATGTATTGGGTTGTGCGCGAAGGAAAAATTTAATAGTTTTTAAGAAATGGGTGTCGAGGTGGTAGTGTTCGTTAACTATAACAACTGGTCATTCAACCCGTGGTAGACAAATGGTGTTTGAAGTACAGAGATTCACGCTTATGTGAACGTTGGATGAAGTTCATGGCAGGTGAAGCTAGGCAGTAGGGAAATATTCGTTTTTAGGCGGAGTTGAAACCTGACAATGTGGGTGCAACTGGAAACATGGTAGCTAGGGACAGCGCAGAGGAAATCTAACCGGGCATGAATGCCATTTTGTGTGACTATGATCTGAATGGGTATATGAATTTGACCCGTGCCATCATCGTAGCCATGAATAGTGCAGTAACAATGTAACAACAAACAGTCTGACATGCTAAAAGATCTAGACTTCATAATTCATATCTACTATGCTGGTTTCAAGTTGGTTACTTCTTTGTACCACAGAATCCTTCGAAAGTCTATGAACTAGTTGACCGCAGTTTGACTATCTATTTTGTAGTGTGACACTACTTTTGAGGCGTTCCTTAGAAACGAGTTTGTTTGATGCAGAAGAATTGTTTTCTCTGTTACGCTGGAATGTTAACTTGTTATTTATGCTTTTCTATACAGTCATATGGATTTGCTTAACTGACAAACTTAATTTGGCTCCGCTTTTGTGTTGTTAATGGATATGTTTATGTTATTTGATTTGTGTGAAGTGGGTGAGTCCAGTCCATACTTGTCCTACTCCTAAGGCTAATTTTTGTTCTTATTTGCATTGATTGCAGAGGAATCTGAAACTGATAGTGAAGAGTCTGATGTAAGTGGCTCTGATGGAGAGGATACTTCTTGGATCTCATGGTTTTGTAATCTCCGTGGGAATGAATTCTTCTGTGAAGTTGATGAGGAGTACATTCAAGATGATTTTAATCTTTGTGGTTTAAGCAGTCAAGTTCCTTACTACGATTATGCACTTGATTTGATTTTGGATGTCGAATCCTCTCATGGTAAACATATTTCTATTTATACTTTCTGAACTCATAGGTGGAAGCAATCACCACTTAAACTAATCTTCCAGTTCTTTAACTACACCATGTATAATCCAATTAATTCTTTGATTTGAAAGAAATCTAGAATGGGCTTCAATCTTGAATCAATGTATTGAACATTACATAAGTCGAAAATACTGCATAAAAATAACCAACTTAACTAATACAACTCATTTAGTCATACTAAACCAATAGACCAGCGCTTCTATTTAGAAGGGCAGGACATGCCTTCTCCGTCTTGAACTCTTCAACTTCCTTATAACTTATCAGGTAGAAATCCAGTTCGGCAAGGGAACATTTTAGTTCTAACCTTGAACTCGTGCAACAAGTAATTAAGTTAAAAGATAGTACAACGATTAAAAGTACATGCCTGAAATTAATATGCTTGAAATGGGTCATTCAAACCCACCTGATTGGGGTACGATTCTATCTTTGAGGTGTGATTCTTTTGGGGTTTTGTTGTTGAACAAACTTGATTGAAATATCTACATTTGTCTCTAAGTTACTGTGTGTAGAAAACGAATTGTAATGGTTCTTTCAAGTCTCATCTGGATCATTAATTGGACTCTATAAAAAGGATATCTGTTCTGGGTAATATACTAGCCAGATATGTGAACTGACTGGGCCAACAAAACCTTTCTGAGTGGTCTAAATAATAGTTCTCTACGCTGCAAGGACTCGTTTGCCGTAGATTTGAATGGTTTCATCTCTTCCAAAACGGTTCCCTTGTATTTTGTAATTTAACTGGAGTGCCTGATGTGTAGATTAATACCTTTAATTATTTACTAGCTAACATCTTCATCTCTTACCGGCATCTGAATTTTGTTCACTTCTTTCAATCTCATCTATTATGGAATTGCACAGGTGATATGTTCACTGAGGAACAAAATGAACTGGTTGAGTCCGCAGCAGAGATGTTGTATGGATTGATTCATGTCCGTTACATATTGACCACCAAAGGCATGGCTGCAATGGTGAGTTCACGCTGACCTCCTCTCCTTTTGTTGCTCCTGTAATTACTTTACGGTTGTAGTCTTGTTTAACTGTGTATAGTTGAATTTCACAGTTAGAAAAGTACAAAAACTACGACTTTGGACGATGCCCAAGAGTTTACTGCTGTGGACAGCCCTGTCTTCCAGTTGGTCAGTCTGACATTGCTCGGTCGAGTACTGTGAAGATCTACTGTCCCAAATGTGAAGATATTTATTATCCGCGGTCCAAGTACCAAGGCAGTATCCTTTTTTTATTTGATTAGCTTTTTCAAAATCCTTTTGTATTATATATGCTATGCTTTATCCATGAATTTGACTCATTGTTTGTCTCATTTAGATAAGTTTTCACATTTTATCATGTTCATTGATCATACATGCTGTAGGAGAATAGAATTCGTCCACCTTTCAACTCTCAGTGAGGGTCGGAGGGATTGCTTGCTAAGTAGTAGGGTTTGAGTACAATTTGTGACTTGTCTAGGTGAGTTGGTGGTTGCCCAATCATGCCCAGAATCATCCCCAGAGTTCTGGAAAGACTGAGTGACCCGTGGAATTTTGGCTGAGTGACCCCAATCCTGATTAACATGACCCGGCAAGTCGCTCAGTTGGATTACGACAGGTCTACTTTTTTACCTGTGTTGGGGTTTCTTTGGAGAAAATGAATATGAAGAAGAGGGAGACTGGAATAGTCTTTCATCAGTTCGATACCATTTTCTTGTGTTTGCATGTCTGTTTTTGTTTACGATACTCTACATACACTTAAATTTTCTTTGACTGAAGTTACTTAGACATCGACGGAGCTTATTTTGGAACAACATTTCCGCACCTATTTCTGATGTCATATGGACATTTGAAGCCACAAAAAGCATCACAGAGCTATGTACCCAGAATTTTCGGTTTCAAGATCCACAAGCCATGATGATGATGTAATTCACTGGAATTCAGCAGCAGCAATTTCGTGCGAGATTTTTCAGATGTTCTAAACTTGTAAGGTGTATCTCAGTCCTCTCTTTTCTCTATTAGGAAGGAAGAAAATTGAGTATCAGAAACCCTAGTAGACCAAAAGTCCTTTAAAAAGTTATTACTTGATTCAACTCTTCTTATATTATGAAGGAAGAATTAGTTGAAAAACAGCAATATGACCTACCTGCACACTATTTACGATTACGTCGCCTTCTTTTTGTACTTTTTTAAAATTGTAGTACTGTATTAAGACGGCATGTGAAATTTTCTGTTATTTTACTTGGAATTTTTTTCTTTGTTTTTAGTTAATTGAGAAGTGCTCGAATCTTCTGCTCTCCATAGTTTCTCTAGATTTTTAAGCCATGATATTTAACATAAACTTATCTATAATATCGTCCGATTTTTTTTTTTTTTGGCTAGTTTACAAGCAGGGCTAACCTAATTGTTTGGGGGCTGAAATGTAGTTGTAAGGAAGTTCCGTACGCACTTCCATTATAAAAAACATAGTTAAACAATGACGGGGTCGCCAGTAGAAGTCCCCAAGTATTAACATTTTAGCTTAAAGAAACTGTATTAGGGCTTGGCCGGCCGTGTCTACGTGAAGCCTAATCATATTTAGAATATAATTTATCTTTGGATCTAATAATGGCTACATCTATGAAATGTGATGTTTAGTTATTTAAAAAGGTGGGACAGAAAAAAAGTAATATTGGAGGAGATGAAGATGAAATGGATGATGGAGACGACAATGACATAGTATGGGATTTGGGATATTATGCATTTTTGGATACAAACCATGCTTTCAAGACCCCAGCCCCTTTTTTAGTTTGGTAGGGGAAGTACTTCATCACTAACTTATATATGATAAGAATAGAAGTGTAAACAATAGATAATGGTATATTGCACTGAACGCGACTATATTTGATAATGATAAGCTACTCGGTAGCTAGGGCAGGGTAGCTTATCGGATACGGATATTTATCGGACCAAAAATTGATTTATTTGTACCCGGTAAGCAGATATTTGAAATTTCAAATTACGAATATGGATCAGATGTCGACAATTCGGATATCCATTGACAGACTTATCAATAGCATAAGAACTTAAAAGCAAAGAAACTAACTGATTATATTTCTCAATTAGTTCTCGTGATTAAATTAATCACTTGTTCTTTAATTCTTTTCAAAATTTTGACCTTGTCCAATTCAGTGATTATTGTGATTATCGTGATTTGTTTATTATTATTATTATTATTATCATTATTATTACAAATTCCGTCTTTATAAATAAAACTAAAAGTTGTTGCAGATAAGGATTTTTATTCATAAAACATAATGTCACAAGATTCGTGCCATGTCCTCTATCAAAAAAAAAAAAAGATTCGTGCCATGTGACATGTAGAAAGGGCCTGCTATAAGTTTTTTTATTGATAAATTAGTAAAATTTACATTAAAATAAATTATAGTAAAAATTATTTAGTAAAATGATGGATTTGCACCATGAATATGATCATTGGAGTTCCCAAATAAATGCAATAAAGTTAGGCTAAGACCCAAGTGCCATTCAAGCTATTTGACTCATGCTGTAAATGCTCCTCGTATAATTTTAGCCCTAGTTTTGGGATATAGATAAAAGTTTCTAGAGGATAAAGATCTAGTCAATCAAGACCAATTTATGGTATATTTATTTTATACTTCAAAATTTCAAATGTTTACGATTGAATTTTGGCCTTAATCTACGTTTAAACCCCACCATTCCGACCACCAACCACCACTACTATCTCTTCTCTCTCTCTCTCTCTCTCTTCTATTTTCTATCTATTTTTTCTTGTTCGTTCTCTCTCTTTCTCCAACTTTATGGTGATCATTCTCTTTATCTCATTCTATGTTGTTCCTCTCCCTCTATCACTAGATTGAGAGAGAGAGAGAGAGAGAGAGTGTGCGTGTGTAGGTGTGTGAGAGAGAGAGAGAAACAGTGCAAGAATGCGGTGAGCAGAGTGGCCCAAGTCCAAAATAGCCTCTATGAGTCCTAGGGGTGGGATTTCTACCCGAAAGCCCGATACCCGTCACATTTACCCGCGCCCGACAATGTCCATGGACGCCCGCGCCCGAAGATGGGTACTACCCGCCCAGCCCGATGATTTTTCGTGGGCGGGCTCGGGTGAAAAGCTCTGCCCGCCACCCCGCCCATACCCAAGCCCGATATGCTCACCCGACGGGTGCCTATAGATGCCAATCACTTTGAGTGTCGATTATACTTCACTATAAAGCCCAAAGTAGATTTAAGGTTTCTCCCGAGATATATAAACTACACATTGAAGCATCCCTAATAGTTTACCACATTGAATCTGAAAATTCGGTAGCATAGAGAGAGAAAAAGAATCTACGTTGTCTCTCTAACCATTTCTCTCTTATTTACTAGACCTTCTTGTGCCAACCTTCTTCTCTATTAAATAAGTTATTGGGATCATCTTCCATCTCTATGTAGTGGTCAAATTCTAAGATTATTTTGATGTGAAGGAAGAACAAAGAAGACTTAATGAAACATACAAAGACAAGAAAAAAGTGGAAGACAACCAAGTCTCATGTTTGCATATATAGATCTATATCAGTTGTTGATTTCTTATGTTACGGAATCTGAGTATTTCTTTCATTCTTGATTTATAAGTTTTGTAAAGATTTGGTATTAATTTGTTTAGAGAAGCTTATTTGAACAATATCAAATTTCTAGAGTTTTCTGATCTGGTAGAAAAATATCAGATAAAGAAACCCGATGCCCGATTTGCCCGAAGCCCGACTTGCCCGATGCTTTAGTGGGCTTGGGCGGGCTTTGATCATAGGAGATTTCAGAAAAGCCCGCCCGAATCCGCCCGAGAACCCGAGTGGGCAGAGGAGAAACTTACCCGACCCGCCCGAGCCCGACTTAGAATTACCCGCGGGTGCCCATACCCGCCCGATTCCCACCCCTAATGAGTCCCAACATCACAAAGAGTTTAAAATAATTATTATGTTATAAACAAACTTAGTGGTTATGTGTTTAGATTATATGTAAGAAGTTATATGTTTAAATTATAGGTGTTCACATACCAATAGAGAGGGAGAATGAGCAACTGTGAGAGAGAGAATTAACAAGAGAGAGACCAAGAGAATCAAGTCATCAACATGAAAGAGAAAGATAAGAGAAGGTATAAGCAGGAGAGACAGGAAGAGATGAAGAATAAGAGCAAAAATTGAAAAAAAATCAAAATTTTAACTCGAAATGAGCGACTCCTAGTCAAATCTAGTTCTCCAAAGTTGTTTTGTATAGAAACTTTTCTTTTATGTCCAGGATTGTGGTGAATTTTAAATAAAATATGACCCACGAGGGTTCGTATTTTTTTTTTTTTAATGTTGAATACAATGATCATTAAAGAGGCATTGATACATTGATACGATGAAATTAAATGATCTAAAGCCTACAGAAACTACTTTATTTATACCAAAGTTCATTTTTGGATTTGTACTTCATGAGAACGAATCTGAAACCTCTGCCGAATAGATACACTTACTAATTGGGCTTCCAGTTCTTGGCAACTAGAGGGCTCGTATTGAATATGCCGGGAAACCAAGAATTTGAGTGGCATCATCTGTGTTATTAAAAGAAAAAGGTCAGCGCTTTGAGGAAAGCTAAATAATTTCCAGGGTGTGAAATTTTAAGGAGAATGTGCAAAATTTTGAAAATTTTCCGGAGAAACATACTTTATGGGGAATATGTTTCAAAATAAAAATAAAAAATCCTCCACCTCATCTCACTCTCTCTCTCTACCTCACCTCTCTCTCTTCTCCGACCAGATCGCCCGCCGAAAAATGAGAGAGTGAGGTGAGGAGGAGGGTTTTTTTTATTTCCTTCTAACAACTGACAAAATAAAATTGTCAAACAAAATTGACAAATTTTTGACCAAGTCTTCACACTCCGAAAACAATTTTGCTTTCCCCGAAGCGCCCCAAGAAAAATCAGGGTTATTCCCGACACTCCAATTCCTTATTCCTGATTTGAGTTCTTTTCCTCCTCCCTTCTCTCTCTGTACAAATCAAAGTCAGATTTCAACCGAAAAAACACACGACAGATAGAGAGAGAGAGAGAAAGAAGAAGAAGCAAATAAAACAGAGGATGAGATCTCTTATAATGTAAATAAATGGTAAATGCATCAGCAAAAAAAATCACAAGTTCAGATCGGAAAATAAAGCACTGGTTTTTCAATCCACAATTTCACCATCACCATCATCATCATCATCATCACTCCCACCATCATCACCAACAATAAGAAATACCCAGAATGAAAATTCCACCACAAACCCATCTAAACTTCTTCTCTCCACTCCTCACAAAACACCCATAATGAATCACCACCACCACCACCACCACCAATCTTCTGCAACTCTTTCTCACTCACCCACTTTATCTTCCCTCTACCAACACCATAATCAACATCAACCCTTTCCTCCACTCCTCCCAATTTCATCAACCAATTCACCTTCTTCTTCTTCTAGCCCTTCTCCTTTTCTAATCTCCTCAGCCACAAAGGCTGCTGCTTTTCGTCTCCTTCGCCAAATTAGCCACATCCATCGCCTTAGTCTTGTCCTTCTTCTCTCTCTACCTTCCTTCTACTTCTTTTTATCAAACCCTCACTCTTCTTTCCTTCTTGACTTTCTCTCAGCTCTTGCATTCTCTTTTGCTCTCCTTCTCTCTCTAAACCTTGCCCTCCCTCGTCTCCCCTCAATTCGTCTCCTTCTTTCTCGGTCATTCCCTTTAAAACTTCCATTATCTTCTTCTACATCATCTCCTCCTGTACTTTGGTCAATTGGGTCAAAATCAAAATTGGAAAAAAGGGTCAATTCTGGATCTGGGGTTCAAGTTTATACCAATGGTGATGTTTATGAGGGTGAATTTCATAAAGGGAAATGTACAGGAAGTGGGGTTTATCATTATTACATGAGTGGGAGATATGAAGGGGATTGGGTTGATGAGAAGTATGATGGATATGGTGTAGAAACTTGGGCTAGAGGGAGTCGATATCGCGGACAATATAGGCAAGGGTTAAGGCATGGTTTTGGTGTTTATAAGTTTTACACCGGCGACGTTTATGCCGGAGAATGGTCCAGTGGGCAGAGTCATGGATCAGGAGTTCATACTTGTGAAGATGGGAGTAGATATGTTGGGGAATTTAAGTGGGGAGTTAAACATGGACTTGGTCACTACCATTTTAGGTAATCTTTTACTTTAATAATAGATATTGATTGACAATAGTCCTCTCTAGAGATTTAGATTACCATTTAGAAGTATTGATCATCTTTTATGTGATATTTTCTCTTTGAAGTTCTATGTCTGAATTATCCATTCTGCAATATGTGTATTCGATTACGGATTTATTATGTTGTGTTGAGCTTGTGGTAGAATTTTGGGTTTGTGAACTATTGGTACATGTCACTCTCTGTCACCTATATTAGTTATGGGGAAGAGTTTGAATTTGCATTGTAAGGCTCTATTGGCTATTAGATGGTTGAATCTTGAGCTTTTAATTTTTCGTAATTCGAGGATCGAAGTTATTGTAGTTCGTTGTTCTTCGACTTTAAGATTCCCCGTTGGGTTTTAGTTTTGTATGTGGAGTTTAGTTTGACAATGCATGGAATGAATGGAAGTTTTCGTCATGGTGCTGGTTCGAATTATATATAAGTAGATGACATACAATATACTTTTAGCTTTTTATCATCTATTCTCTTCCTTCTGCCATTTTCCCTCTGGTCATCTATTTAATTGAGCTTTGTTACCATTTTGGTAAGTGAGTCGCTGGAAGAGTTAATGTGAATGTTTTCCCGGTTTCTCTCTGATCAAGGTAGAAAAATTGTAAGGTTTTATATCTTCATACAACTTCTTGACCGACTTAGAGAGGCACTTCATCATTTTTTAAGGAATAGAAGGCAAGATGGAATAACAAAATGATATTTTGTTTTTGGTTTTCCAAACCAGATAATATGCCAAAGTTTCGGACCAAGCAGTATTTGTCTGACTGCTATTTTACATTTTATCGGTTCTTTGCTTATCTTATGCAGAAATGGGGACATCTATGCTGGAGAATATTTTGCAGACAAGATGCATGGATTTGGGGTGTACCGGTTTGCAAATGGGCATCGATACGAAGGCGCCTGGCATGAGGGTAGACGGCAAGGACTTGGAATGTACAGTTTCAGGAATGGGGAAACACAATCTGGTCACTGGCAAAATGGTGTCCTTGATGTCCCAAGCACACAAAACATCCAACCTGGTTCTCCTGTAGCTGTTAACCATTCTAAAGTATTGAACGCAGTTCAGGTAACTTTCTGACCCGTACGTTATGTTTTAATACTCGCCGTATATCAATCCTTGCGAGTTGTGACAGTGTCGAATACTGATGCCTGTATTGATGTCTATAACATAAGAAAACAGTGTCTAGTAAGGTAGATTGGAAATTAGGGTTGTTCTAAACTGTGGCAGTGATTTGATGATAATCAGGAAGCACGAAGAGCTGGAGAAAAAGCATATGAGGTAGGGAGAGTGGATGAGAGAGTCAACAGGGCTGTAGCTGCAGCTAATAAAGCCGCTAACGCAGCAAGAGTTGCTGCGGTTAAGGCTGTTCAAAACCGAATGCATCACCCCAATCGTAAAACAGAAGACATACTTCCCTTGGTGAGATAATTAGAAGCAACAGATTTAAGCACCAGCTTAAGCAAGCTGCAATCTGGCCCAGCTCCTGTTAAACGACTTGTTCAGTGAGAAAGCAGGCAATGAAGAAGATGATTTGAAGCAATGATGGAATTTCGGTTGCTTCTATCCGCTTGATGATGCCTTTAGTAATGCTATTCTAACTTTCTTTTATTTTTTCTTTCTATCGGAGAAAAGGCCATACACGGTAGATGCCGGGCTTGAGAAGAAGCAGAAAGAGAAAGAGCCGAATGAGGAGCAACCTGGTTTCCTCTGATTTTGTTTACACTTTGTAATATGTACAGGATTACGAGTAGAATAGGAGTATGAGTGAGATGGAAGTACAATCACCATCTGCATGGTTGTTTTAGAGAGGGAGAGAGAGTGATGTCTTAGTTCTTTTCTTGGATAGAAATGTGAAGGGCTGGAGCAAGAGGTTAAACCTCAGCCTAGCATCACTGTTTCTATTGCAGGTGTGGACTATATTGTGATGATGAAAACTGTAATAAGATATCAAAATAGCTTTCTTTGGTAGTAGTATCAACTTTAAACAGCACAAGATTAGTGTAGTTCAAGAAATTGAATCTTTTATAACAATCTTTCTCCCACAATGAAGCCAATCAGTACCACGACACACAAGTTCGTTTGAGCTATCATACTTGTTATAATGAAGCGAACTAGTTGAAATTTTGAAAGAAATGAAACACTGTTGTTAAAGATGAACTACTCAACGACTATTGAGAGAAAGAGCATCCACCAAAACAAAACAACTGGAACCTATCTATACATACATATATATATATATATATATATATATATATATATATATATATGTCAGACGAACGTTAGGCCAGTTTGATATCGATAGGGTTGTTTTAGAAATATTAACTCCCTTTCAGTTTTTTCAAAATAAATATAACACTTCGGAACAAAACTAACTTTAATTTGGATCCGTAAGATCTTCAGAGAATCAATTCACAGTAGAAATAATACCTAAAAATAAAATGACAAACTTCTTGATTCTGTTAAACAGAACAAAGTTTCCAACATTAATTGAGAGAAGAAAACAAAACATAACTGTTAATTAAGCGATGCTTGTTTGATAAGAGAAATGCTAAACTAGAAGTAGTTTGAACAAGAAGTTATTTGTTGCGAGAATGCTCGCTAAGAACCCTGATGCTTAATTCAACTCAATGGAGTTGAAATCAAGCATTGAACGAATAACGATATTAATGATAATGACAAGAATCAATGGTAAAGCTAAAAGAGTGCCTGAAACTAATTCTTTTTTTTACCTCTAAAAAACCTCTTCTTACTCTGGCTCAGATAAGTCTTCTTTCAAATAAATGTTTCTAGCTTCTTTGATTTATTGGCTGGGCCTCGGAACTGCTCCAACTGCAGATTGGATGCTCTTCGAATTTCATTCAGGACGGACTCCCCTTTCTCCGTTTTAATGGTTTCAAGGACAGTTCCGAGAACTTCAGCTGCTAGCCCTGTCTGAACAAGACACCATGGCTCCTCCCCTCCCTCTTTTATCAGCCTTCCTGTCTCTCTAAGAGATATTATCTTCTCTGCTATAAGTTTGGCAAGAACTCGGCCAAGGAACTCACCCGCTTTTGGCGCGTCATTTACGGCATCCTCTAAAGTAGAGAAAACAGACTCGAAACTGTTGAGAGGAGAAAAAAGAAACAGACAAAATTAAGAGATTGAAGATCATCCAAACAGATACGATATAAGATAATCGAAGTATATAGTAGTTGATGATCTTAGTTGATGAATTTTACCCTTTAAGGAACTGCTCTTCAGTTAACAATCTATTATGTGATTTAAAGAGGCTGATAAGAAGCTTCGCTAAGAGATCCCTCTCCATGTCTTTCCTTTCAAAAGAATCAATTATCCATATAGATATCATCGACGAACAAAACCCAGGTGCGTTCATTTCTTTTACACGTAAAGCAACTTCTCCCTCATCTTTGGCACTGAAACACAATAATGCGATTAGGTTAGCACCTACACCAGGTAATTGGAAAAAACACACAATCATACGAAAGCTGAGGCAGAAATGGGAAGAGAATGGGGAGATAAGCTTTTGTTGCAAATAACAAAGAGTTCCCTAACAAGAAAATAGAAAATAATTTACAATTATATAAACGTAAGGCTGGGAAATTTGACATCATTTGTCATGAGATAATGCTCAGAAGCTCTTAGAAGTATGCAGTAAAATGCAGAGCAAAGAGATTCAACTACCTGTAGAACTCCCTAATTGTAGATATCGACTCGGCATGCATTCGTTCTTCAGACCACACTTTCTGAGAAGCAACACTCGGCGCACCAGTAGAAGAACCCTGCTCCCGCATTTGAGGTACCGAAGATCTATCAGGAGCACGATCGACGATTCTCGAGTCTCGATTACGAAAAAATGTTGGAGGCTCATGTGAGTTTGACTGTTCATAAGCAGACGCCCCTGTAAACTTGCCTGAAATGCTTCGCGTGGCAAGTTCCTCTCTTGGCTCATGTGGAGTCCGGTCTGACATAGAACTGTAACCATTCGGACCACCAGCCGTTCTTCTAGAGTCTCTGGCATTAACAGACATATCAGTCAAGGGAGGATTAGATATAAGGGGTGGTCCCCTAGACATCCCCCGCGCAAGACCACCTTGAGGACCAAGCGTAATAGAGTCATTTGTATTAGACCTTTCTGACAGGGGAACTGCGAAAGACCTACTCTCGTAATGATGTCTCTCCTCCAACCGAGCATCTTGGCCACCATATCCACGAACTTGAGATGGAAATCTTTGGAGACCGCTCATCTGCGAACTTGGAGAAGACAACATACTCGATCCTCGTGCACCAAAGTCCAAAGCTTGACCTCTTCTTGTTGAGCTACCGAAGCTTGGACCACGGGCCAGCCTACTTGTTTGGGCTTGTCGTTCTTGGGCTGCATCTCTGTGAACATCCTCAATTTTTTTTGGCCCTTCAACTTTTCTTCTTTGTCGCCAATTATTCTTTCTCAGATCAATCGCATCCTTCAACATGAATCTCACCCTAGAAGATAATTTCATGTTGTTCGACAACTTAAACATCCAGTCAAAATATGCATCTATATAATCTTTGGCTTTGGCGTGATCTATCATTTCACCTATCGTGCTCATCAGCTTGCATAAAGCTTCAAGATTTTCCTCATCTGGATTCTGGTATTCACCGAGTAACTTAGTAATGCATTCATGCATAATTCTCTCAGTCAACATTTTCTTCTTGTACAACTCTCCGATCAATCTAATATTACCCAGCATTTGTCTCCTAGCTCGGATCCTCTTCTCTTCTCTTTCCTCTTCAGACCTTTTAATCTCACCCTCCTCTTCAACTCTATCTGCTTCCGCTTGCTCTCTTTCCCCTCTTTCAAATTCCTCCTGGCACTTGTTCAAAAGCAACCTCTTGAAGGTGATTTTCTCATTGTCTTCCGTAAAATCAGGCAGCTCGCTAGAAAGATGGAAACAGAAATTTGCATACATTTCACAGAAAGTTGGCTCCATTAGAGCTTTGTCAAAAATCTGTGAGATTACACCAGTGAGTGTAACTGTATTATCAATGTTAACTTCTTTTACTTGCTCAAAAAGTTTCTCAAAGTTCTGTGGAGTTAACTTGTTGAGGATCGATTTCAACTGCCTTTGCTTAGCCTGTTCCTTATCAGATACTTTACCAACTTCATACTTCCTTTCAGCTTTGTGCATTATCTGGAGAGGGGTCTGAGGAGAAGGAATCAGACCCCTTTGAATTCCAGTAGCACGCTGCCAACGATCAGCATCAGAGTTATTTCTCTGCATTCCTCCCTGGGGCCCTATTGACTGCATTGGTCCAGAAAGAATACCTCCAACAAACTGTCCAGATGGATGCCCACGTGGGTTCCTTAAAACCCCATGATTTCCTCCTTGCCCATGCCGGAGGCCAACAACAGCACCTCCCCCGTGGCCAATTTCCATACGTGGATCTCTTCCTGCAAAAGGACCAGGTGATTTGCTCCACTTATTATCTTCATATGCACCACTTCCACGTCTGTCATGCCGAGGCCCTACACTTGACGACCTATCAAGATTTCTTCCAGAATTCGGATATGATTCTCGATCAAGGTGAGAAATAGCAATTTTAATACTCATCAGAGCATCTGCTATATCAGGTCCAATAACAAAATTATCAGGGAGATCAGTACAGTGCTCTGAAAATGTCAGGAGAAAATCACTTGTGTACATTCTGCTTGTATTCCCACTACCATTTCTATCATTATGTAACTTTCCACCATCTGACATTTTCAACTTTGGTGTAGAAATGTCGGCAACGTCTTCCCAATCATCTGGCTCACCTTTATTCTGTGAATCTTTCTCAGCATTGTCGGCAGGCGGATGCTTTAAACCATCGTCGTTAGAGCTGCCCACAGATTGAGAAGATATCGAAATTTCGTGCTTTTCCTCCGGACCCTTGTACGCCATATATAGATCAGCCGTTGATCCAGCAGCATCTGCTGCCTTCAGGATGTCTTTTCTTTTCTTCTTCAGTTTCGATGTGGTGCTTTTAGTCTTAGTTAAGTCAGGCTTATCCTTGGAGCTCGAAACTGAAGTGGAAGGTAAATCAGAAATACTACTCTCTGAGCTTTTGCCACTTGACTCCAAAGCTACGGTATCAGAATCTGCAGCGGTATTTATCGTCCTGTCAACTTGGGAGCTAGAAGCCATAGCTTGTTTACTTTCCACTTTACCAGCCTCACTGCCAGCACCAGCCTCTTCCACGTTCAGTTCGTCATTCTTTCCATTGCCTTCACAAGGGAATGTATTAGCAGATCCTGTAAGCAATTCAGATGATTTGTCTTGCTCTTCTTCAACAGGTAGTGGAATTTCCTGTTTAAGTTCAACTTCCTGCAGAGTATGATCCTCATGTTTCACAGAAGCATTTCTCTCCAATTCAAAGCTACAATTGTTCGATGGTTTAGAAGTGGACAACTTCCCAATTCGAACTCCATTGTTCCCTGATACGGAAGCATCAACCACAGAAAGATTTTCAGAGTTTGGCATACGAGTGGACTCTGATACACTGCCAGAGGTGGTAAAAGGCAGTCTTGAAATACCTGTAGATGACTCAACCTCCTCAGCAGGATCAAGAACATTCTCCGCGTGTTTAGCAACTTCACTAGATACTAAAGATGGAAACGGCTTAGCACTACCCACAGAGGAAAATTCCTGCAGTAAAGCCCATTTTTAGAAGTGATTAACAAAAAAAAACATAGAATGAAAGCTAACATGTCCTAAAAAGAAGTCACAGTATTAAATATAATCAGCGCATTTCATACCTGGCGATGCAATTGAGCATTCTCCAGATCTTTCTCAGCTAGCTTCTTCTGTGGATCTGTAATAGAGTTTGGCATACTGATATTTTCCCTTCTTGTACCTTCTTCGTTGGTTAAAACTGGAGCAGACTCCTGCACAACATGAGTCGATAAGGTACTGAGTGTAAATTTCTGCAATGGAATACAAGTAGACGCTGACGGATTGGCATCCATGGCCGATGGAGTATAACTTACTTGTTCAACCACAGATTTCAACGGTTGGACAGAGCTCTCTGAAGCAATAACATTGTCTCTTTGAGGATAACATTTACCAGCTTCCTTTGGTGGCCTCAACGTGTCAGGTGATTCGCCTTTGTTAACAAGAGGTGAGCTAATTGTAACTGAAGGAGAACCTAACTTGGGTCCACGCGCAGATGGGTTCATCAAAGATACGGTTGGTGGTCCCTGGCTAACTGAATAGTTATATCTCTGTGGTGGAGAACCTACCGTTATCTGGGTAGTTGTTGTCGGGAGGGTTGTTTGAGACTGAAAGAAGCCATTAGGGTTATAAGTACTGGATGGAACGGGAGAATAGTAATTGATGTTTTGAGCTGGGGTAAAAGATGGAGCAGGCAGAGATTGGGGGGTCATAGTAGCATTCAACATCGTGGTAGATGAACCTGCATCCATATGCAAATCTGTCTTATTATCAAGCTTTAACTCTTCATGAGTGTCGGGATGAGTTATTTTAACCATTGCTTTTCGTGCACTGCCATAATTTCCAGCCTGTTGTCGGAAAGGAGATGCCATCCCCATTGGGAGGCTGCCTATCTGGGGAGCCAACTGGTGGCCAATTTGAGGTGGAAATCCTAAGCTGTGCCCATGCATCATGATCTGCGGGGGCTGTAAAGGATGAGTTTGGTGACCCGGAACAAACACCTGCTGCGGCATGTTTGAATTTCCGATTGGCAAAGGCATTGGCATTGGCATCGAGGTGACCGTGATACCCTGAGACTGAACCTGAGTGTTAGGGGTACCAAATTGTACAGGCACTTGCTGAAATGACATAGGCATTCCACTACCAGGGTAAACAGAAGGCTTCTGAACTGCACTGGACGCAGGTGTAGCTGGATCCTTGGACTGAACATCTTTTTTCGTTTGAGTAGGCATAGGGGACTTTTCGGCGTTAGGTTGGTTAACTTTACCAAGGTTGTTTCCAGATAGCTGCTGCTTTGGAGCAGATGGAATGGGCAAAGCAGGTACGACAACAGAAGGAGCATGGCGTGCCTGCATGAAATATTATCATGATCAATGTTGTCAAATCGCAAATCGTATCGTAAATCGATTTTTACTTTAATAAATCGAATCGCCAAATCGTATCGTAAATCGTAAGATTTAAATTTTATCAGGTGTTTATATTTCTTATGCATAATATATTATGAAATTTATTTCAAATGATATATTAGGTTAGTTATTCATTTTATATTAAAAATATATTTAATTAATTAAGGTTTATGAGTTAGAATACAACTATTTCCACCCAATATAACATTCTCTTACATTTACTTTGGGCTTAAACATAATAGTTTCATACAGGAAGGTCATTTTAAATGCTAATTTATTCTTCCCAAATTCCAAGAAAAAAATGTGAGCTGTATTGATAAGACTTTAGCAGACTTTAAAGAAAGTTTTAGAGAGAGAGAGCTTTCTTTCTCTGACCCGCTAGCTGTCCATTGAACATGTTTAGTAAAATTTCTAGAGAGAGAGAGAGAGATTAAACCAGAAATTTCTCTCTCTCTCTCTCTCTCTCTCTCTCTCACTAAAAATCTCGAAAGAAGACGACAGAGAAGAAGCCTAGATACCCTCTTCATCTATTCTTGGACAAGTTCATAAAACTTTTGAAGAACCCTAGAAACCCTCTGTGTTTTCTTCATTTATCTGAATCGTGGGATTCAACCTGAATCCCACGATTCATGATTCAAAAAACGATTTCGCATAAAAATCGCCCGATTCGGTGTAGATTGCGATCTACAGTGCGATTCAAATCGAAATGGGTACGATCCGATTCAGATTGTACGATCTGAATCGGAAATCGTACGATTTTGACATCATTGATCATGATATCATCTTAACGTTAAATACAATTATACGGACAACAAAAGAGGTGAAACATTTATATCATTGTGTTCAAAAACTTGTCAAATACGCCTTCAACATATGTGACATTTTATGTAAACGTTCTCGTTCGAGAATTTGATATTTGGAGAGATGTTGTAATGATGATAAATTATAGATGACTAAACTGGGTTGAACTGTTTTAACTTATCTAATAAACACAAAAGCTCACTAGGTTACGTCCACGACTAATTACTCAGAAATAACACTCAGGTTTCAAAACTAATAACTATAATCAAACAATACTGGGCAGCACTGGGTACACAAGATAAGTCAGACGAAAACAAAAACAAACCTGGTCTCGTTTCTGTTCATCCAAATTTGGTGGGGCTGAACTAGTCCGAGCAGGTATCTACAGAAAGGAGAACACAGTGCCTTAAAGTTTAAACATATATTGAAACGAAAAAATGCAGCAACTTGTACTTGAAACAAAGTTTACCTGCATCCCATTGACGAAACCAGGACTTATGCTCCCAAACTGAAATGCGAATGCATTAGAAGTCTCACCTAGAAAAACCGATTGTAAGAAAGCATTCATCTGATAAGATCAAGAACAACGCTAATAGATGTACTTAAAGCAGTCCTTTCTCTAAACACTAATTATTTCAAAGACAGTGCTTTAACCATCTCTCTATGTGATAATTACACAGATCCACGTGCACATGAGTCACGATGCAACAACAGCTGATCCAAAAGTAAAAAGTATGTTGGTAAAAGTAAAGGACCTAATAACTAGGACTAGAAAAGGAATGTCTTAACTGCTCCAAGTTCTATCTCTCACACACCTTGTCATAGAGCAACAATAACTTTAATGAATATCAAAAGATCAAAATACTTCATACAGTTATACCATAAGAACAATTTTACAGCAGAGAATCTCCTAAAGCTTCAGAGTGATCTATACTTAGTAATGACTTTTTGCAGTCGCCTAGAAGAACCTATACAACTAAACAAGTAATGGCGGATTAATAGCTTAAGAAAAAGTGTTGAGAAATATTTAGGAAGATTGTCCGTATTAGCAGCCAATCACCCCTGATCGGCCGGTGGCTCAGCCCAAATAGACTTATTGATAGTGTATGGTGAAACAAGACTTACTAGAATTCCTATCATAAATGAGGTGTACCTTTTGAAGGTGTGGCAGGCGCTATTGAATCTGAAACTGCAGCATTTGTTTGAGGAGCTGGAGTCTTTGAAACTGAATGATTACTTCTCGAAGCAGGTGGATTTGTTGGCTTTGCTGCTGCTGGTGCATTTGATGCTCCTACCATAAAACCAAATTTCGGAAAGAAAAGTTAAAAACAAGTAACAATGATGAATATTGCCATTAACTACCTAATAGTAAAACTACAAAAAAAAACAGCTTTTTTAAGAAGTTCAAAAGATCTCCAAAATCTGGCAAAAAACAAACCAACATGATAGAATGGAACGAACAAAAGATTTACCATGCGACATAGGTTGAACATGGACGCCATTCTGTGAGTTTCGTGCAGAGGAAACATTGGCCTCAGAGTTCGAATTGCCAGTGCTTGCCCTAGATTGTCCTGTTTGTCCATTACCAGACTTTTTAAAGCTGAGAACAGAAAAACAAAATGTCACTCAATCAAAATCCCAAATTCAGTAAACGATAACAACTTGATAAACTAAAGGGGGAATTGTAAAAAAATCAAATGGGTACCTTCTATTAGCCTGCAAAGATGAAGACGAATTGTTCAAAGTAGAGGATTGAGGAGGGACGGAACCACCTCCGCCCTTCCCACCACCTCCACCACCACCACCTGAGAAATTCCTCTGATTATTGAAACTCCCAGATCTCCCGCCTGGTTTTCTATAGTGAGACTCGTTCTTATCAACCCGAGATTGATTTTGGGACATAAATTCGAACCTCTCTTCCTACTTTTATCCTCTGAAATCAAACAAAGAAGAAAAAACAAGCAGATCCAGTAATGAAATCAATAAAACAATAGAGAATGAAATGAGATACTAAAACCCTAAAAATCAGCAATTTTTTTGACTTATTCTTAAAACCCCGAAAAACAAGACATAACAGAAGGTAAAAAAAAAAAAACGAAATTAATGGTAATGTCCGATCAAATTTTTAATTACTGATCTTTACTTACCTTGTGTGAAATTGAGAGTGAGATCGGGGGAGAGTGGTGTTAGAAGAAAATTAGGGTTTCGATGCCCCCCAAATGTGATTAAAGAAGTTGGCGGGAATGATGACAGAAAATAGGGAGAGATCGAAGGGTCGGGTAAGGAGTAAAAAACCTTGGACTTTTCCTAAAGAAAAGTCCTGTCCTAAATCAGTGTTAGATACAAAAACCAATTACTATGAGATATGATAATGATATGATTTGATGATCAAGTTTTAATAAAAAGTATTTTTGAGTTACTAATCTATCAAAAATGTGAGATATTATTATATCTCCAAACATCTGTGGACGTCCCGGGTTCAATTAAGTTATAGAATCTCTGGATTATTGAATTTGGAGTTATTAGGACATAAATAATGTAGATAGGTTTTAGGCAATTGTTAGTTGAGCTTCAGGCCATAGTTTAGTTTGATTTTAGGCATGTTCTTATTTAATCTGGTAGTTACCGTGCTTGTCACGTCTTTGATCTATCAACGCTATTGTAATGGCTATCGTACATCGAAGTCAAATTCCAAAAAAAATAGGGTTATTTTGCAAAAGGGGCGTAGATAAGTACTGGGTTTTGCGAAAGGGACATGACTATTTGTTATTTTACGGAGGGGTCGTGGACTAACATTGACCGTTAAATAAATGTTAAATTTAACATCACATTACATGAATAGTTAACATTATTCATCTTCTTCTATTTTTTTCTTTCTTCCACCTTCGATTTTCATCGAAAATTGAAAGAGGTATTGTCGCTTGAGTTTTACAAAGAGATTGTGCCGACAAGAGAAGAGCTTAGGTTTTTTTTGTCAGTTTTTTGGTCTTTTTTTTTTCTTTTAAGAATCCTCATCACACTTCTTAAATTCCTTTTACTTTCTAACTCTTTAAATTGAGTAGACAGAATAAAGTTTAGATTTTTTTTTTCTCTCTTGTTTATGCCGGAGTTGAAATTTTGCTTCCTTTTTTATATTTTACATAAATATATTTTGATTATATCATTCATTCATCATGTATTAGATTATGAAATTCATTATTTAAATGTGTAATGCTAGAAAATCTAGAAAAATAATGTTTTTCAAGGTGGATGTCTTATTTTTCACCTTTGCGAATTTAGTGTCAAAATCGCATAAATTTCTTAAATGTAACAATATATTTTTTAAGTAATAGAATTAGATTAACGGTGTTAGAACTTAACTGGTCAACACTAGTCCACGACCCTTTTGCAAAAAAAATAAAAGGTCATGCCCCTTTCGCAAAACCCGGTACTTATGTATGACCCTTGCGCAAAATAACCCAAAAAAATAATACATTTTACTTTTCCAACAAAAAAAACAAATTTGTCATGTCAAATCATATTTTTCAAAGTTGGGCAAAAATCTCGAAAGGGCGACCTATGATGAGTTTGTAGATGTCTGAAGTCAGAAGGAGAATAGGAGCGGGTTCAGGTAAAAACACTCACCCACTTGTCTAATTTGACTCGAGCTTGAACCTGTGAGGGCACGCTTGTTTACTCACTCGACTACCCGCCCATATAGAAACCATTTATCTTCTTGTCGTCCCACGTGCGCACTACCCATTACCTGCCCTAAAAGCCTACCCAGTTAACCTGTCGACCGACCAACCACGTGCATGCTTAAGGGTATATAAATTTGTTGAGTTTCACCCAACGGAGGCGTAGCTTTGTGTTGTAAAATCAACAGTTGAATTCGTAAATTCTATAGAGAAAATCTCAATTTCTCAAAAAATCCTCAAATTATAAGGATGTATATGTGTATACATATGTATATCCACTAATCCGTGTGTATATACATATGAATATAGCTAAATATAGGTGTAATTGGTTCTCCTTTGGAGAATTTACACGTATAAACGAAAGCCTTTAAAATCTCCGAGACACACTAGCAGTCTAGCATGGTGTGAAGAAGAAAAAATATCAATGGATCTGTATATATAGGAGAAGATAGCAAGATATTGAAGTAATTTACACGTATAAACGAAAGCCTTTAAAATCTCTGAGACACACTAGCATGGTATGAAGAAGAAAAAATATCAATGGCTCTGTCTATATAGGAGAAGACGGCGAGATATTGAAGTAATGATTCTTTTTAGAATATGCAAATGTTATAAAATTATAACGAATAATTAGTTTTAAGACTTTAAAACTACATATATTTCCAATATACTAATCAATTTGAAACACCATTAAATGTGAGAGGCTTTTCTGGTTAAAAGAAATATTGTGTAATTTAGAAATGGAAATAGAGGCTGGTGCAACATTGGGACTGGGATAAATGTTGTGTTTATTATATACTAGGTCTCTTTGGCACCCTCCCGATGCTGTCAGGCCCATCGCTCTAATGAGTTACCGAGCTGGAAAACATGTCGTAGTTACGCATGCATTATGGTCAAGCACGTTTAATTGGTATGTCATATGTGTACGGTGTTTTAAAGTATACATTTGACGTGCATGTATTGTTGTCTAGCGTCACGGAAGAACCCATATTCATGCATGATGTTGACGACATGAGCATGAGCATGGCAATATGGCACCGCGGTATAAACACTAAAAAATGCTCGACCGTGACAGATACATAGCTCTGACGCGTATTCTAGTCACAGAAAAGAAGACTTATCTCTGGTAAAGTCTTTCTTTTTTAAGACTTGTTGACAAGAAACAAATGGAATCACCCTCGCCTCTAGAGCTGGCATAAGCCATGCCCCTTCCACCAGAAGTTGTTAGTGCGAGAACAACAGTGACAACGGCTAATAGGTCGCCCTTTACCTTGTGTTATCCGTCAACGCGGCAAAATTGATTGCGCATAAGGCGCAAAATTGATTGTGCATGAGGTGAAAGAAGTTTTACTTTTACAAATGAAAGATTAAGTGAAAGAAAGTGACATTTTTTTAGAATCTCACTTATTGCTATTCATTTATAGAGTAAATGTTAATAGTGGATTGTTACTTTTGCAATTTTATGAATTGAATAAGCCAAAGAAAGTGACATTCTTTTGTAGTTTGCAAATGTAGTAGTTGGACAAGCAAGTCCAAATTGTAAAGGAAATTTAGTTGAACTAATCATTTTATTTGAGTCCCCTCACAAGGAAATCTCGAAAACTACTCCTGTTAAAGGACATAAGTAGAAATACATAAAGTTTTTGGACCAAATAGCAAGAAAAAGAAAAGCAGAAGTTAATAACAACCATAGAGGAGAGATTGTTGGTTGGTTATTAATTGTTTGCCTAAATATATACCTCTTTGGGGTTGACTCTTTCAAAAATAAACAAAAAAGATCCAAAAATAGTAAAAAAGAAAAATAAATGGTTTAAAAACAATCTATTCTTTTTCTTTTTGCCCTATATAAGCCATTGAGTATTTCTCATTCAATATTGAGTAGCTTTCTCTGATAATTCTCCGACATTGTCTTTGAAAAGCCTTCTCCCAAATGGCAAAGTTTTCTCAGACTCTTGTCATCTTAGCCATTGCTCTTTGTTTTTCGTCAGTCGCTCGTTGCGATGATTTTCACGTCGAGGGCAAGATATACTGTGATACATGTCGGGCTGGATTCGAAACTGAAGTTTCCGAACCTATCAAAGGTAGTAATTAATCATTTTTATATGGATAACCGTACAAATTTTGAAATATTGATTTATTATCTTTTGATAATGTTGTCTACCATTTTAATAAAAATAGTGTATAAGATGGGGCTGTCTGGCCTCCATGGCTCGCCTCGAGGCGACATTTCATGGTGGAATTTAATATATGGAGTACTTGGGTTTGATATTTTTGTAGGTGCTAAGGTGGCACTAGTATGTAGAGATCGAGAAGGCGGGCACATAACATTTTCTGCCAATGGTGAAACAAATGAGAAAGGTACCTACTCAATCGCAGTAAACGGTGAACATGAGGAAGAAGTATGTGAAGTGGAAGTGAAAGAGAGCCCAAGAACTGACTGCAATGAAAAGATTCCAGGACGTGACCATGGTCGTGTTCTTATCACGAACAACAGTGGCATTCCTTCTCCAGTACGATTCGTCAACTCTCTATCTTTTTTGAAGAAAGAACCTCTTCCTTCTTGTGCTAAAGTCATTGCTGCTTTAGGTCTTACCCCTGAAGATATCATGATTTAATTCCTCTAAAGAACCCAACCCAATATGTGTTGACTTATTTATTAAACGTACGATTGTTTAACAGGATTGATATAATGCAAACGTATGGTTTAATATAATACAAGTATCGTTTCGTAATGCTTTCTATGTATTTTTTATGCATAGTTGTAGCAATGACGTAACACCTATCCCAATATCAGTCGTATTATTCTTGATTTAGGCCCTACCAAGGCTCGGTAGCCTAGTTCAACATCCTACTCTGTTTTCCTTGCCATGGGCTTGCCCTAGACCAACACAGGCTTCTCCACCTCACCAATCAAGGTGCAAAAACTCATCTGAAAGGCGTAACAAACATATAAGACAAGATGTTATGTTATAACCCAAGTCGGGAAAATTTTCCTTAAGGAATGTGTACTAAGTGTCAGTGCATATGA
Organism: Eschscholzia californica; assembly: GCF_041429995.1. NCBI lineage: Eukaryota > Viridiplantae > Streptophyta > Magnoliopsida > Ranunculales > Papaveraceae > Eschscholzia > Eschscholzia californica. The sequence goes on from NW_028238198.1 coordinate 80,881,385, forward strand.
AACCAATATCATCAAGCAAATAAACAAGATATAACATCCAAAGGGTTCAGCAGTTTCACAAGCTCTGATATGTTATCAACGAGTAACAAGCAACAACAGAGGAAGAATCTATACTAGACCGTTTTCATACAAAATTTCTAGCTTTCCTAACTAAACTAGAGTCTCTTCATTACCATTTTAGATTTCCACCACGAAATGTCTTAAGCTGAAAATCGAAATACTTAGATTAATAAATGTCGCTAACTTTTCTATCTCACTCCACAACAGTCAGGGGTCACATTACAGAAAGAACACAAAAAAGTACTTGTTCTTTTTGAAAAAGAGATATAGTCTATAGATAGATGATAAATTATTGAATATATCTACTCATTATAAAACTTACAGTGTTTTTGCTTCTATCAACCTGTTTGATTTTGGTTGGAGCGTCAAAACGTGTTACCTTTTAGGCAGATCCTCTGACACTGTGTAGGCCGTGATGTCTCTTCCGTCTCATGTATGTTTTGTAGTAGCTGGCCCGAAAGTCTCGATCAAATTTGTCTCCTTTGGTTGGTATATGATCTTCTCAAACATATCTTTGAGCTTCTCATGTCCAACCATTACATCCAGGATTTTATCGTCAGACACTCTCAAGGGATTTGGACATTCAGACTGTCCTTGGGCATTAGAAAACACCAACTCGGACAAGTGATCTTTCTGAAGTTGTCTATAATACTTTTCCCCTTCCATGGTCCCTGAAGTAATCAAATGGTAGGTGTAAACAACTCTTCTCTGCCCGAGTCTATAAGCTCGGCTTATTGCTTGCCTCTCCACGGAGGGATTCCAAACAACATCGAGTAAAACTATCCGTGATGCTCCTATTAGATTTATTCCCTCACCACAAGCTTTTGTTGAAGCAAGTAACACCTTAACTTCGCTAGATGGGTCGTTAAAAAGATTGATAGATGATTGCCGAAGCTTCACATCCGTAAGCCCGTTTAGCTGCAAAATCTCCTTACCCTCACTCCAATTAAAATGAGATTGAAGTTGCTCCTTTATGAGGGAGGTCGGATCAATGTATTGACTAAATACAAGAACCTTCTCATTCATAGCATCACTGAGGCGGATGAGTTCCATTAGAAACCGTGTTTTGACACCTTGATTTGGATCCAGTCTGAAACTCTTTGTTGTGATCTGTTGATGTTTGTCCATTAGAGGCTTGATCGTATTAACAAGAGATCCACCTTTTCCGACCAAGTTTTTCGAAGCCAACAGTGAAGCATGGACAGAGACCACGGATACTAAATGTTCTAGTTCAAGTAGATTACCTATCCCTTGGATTCCTTCAAGGAGTTCCTTTTGCAAAGGTGGAGGATTCAAAATAACCACACAATCCTTCAATCCAGGTAGTTTTTTCTGCAAGATGCTACCTCTATGGACATGAACAAAAGGATCAATCATTGTTTTGATCTTTTCTAATAATCTATCATCGGCATTTTTGCCAATAGAACTGGTAATAGAAGCCCATTTCTCTTTTCCTTTTCCTCTTCCATGATTCATTTTCTCTTCACACTCAAGTCTGTCTGCAAATTTTGGTCTCACCAACCATAGGGTGTTGTAAAGCTCTTCAAAGTTGTTCTGGAAAGGGGTACCTGATAGGATTATACGCTTCTCTGTTTTTATATTCGTCAAAGCTTTCCAGATGTTACTCCGTGTATTTCGTGGTGTGTGTCCTTCATCAAGGACTAACAAATTAGGCTCCTCGAGTAGAATTTTTCGTACATACTCACTTTCGTTATCATGAAGATTCTCTTTTTTAATCTTCCCTGATTTTATTCCGGCAAGATTCTCAAATAAATTGTAACTAAGTCCTAGGATGCTATTGCCTCGACTCCAAGAAAGAAGCTTTACTATCCGACTCCACTGTGGTTGGTCCTTGATCAACTTTCGAGCTACTTCATCTTCTTTGCCAGAGAACTCCTTTGAGTTAAGATTGTGAAAAGGAATATCAACCTTCCATTTCTTGAATTCTTCTTGCCAAGTAAGAAGCATGCTACAAGGAGCGATAATAACAGGTCTGCAATCCTTAAAAACGTCCATGTATGTTCGAAGGAATGCTATAGTCAAAAATGTCTTCCCCGTTCCAGGAGCATGTGAAATGACACACCCACCAATATCATTAGAACAATTTACTTTTTTTCCATCGAGGTCAATACCTCCTGCTATGTTTCTCCATAGAAACTCAAATCCTTCTTGTTGGTGTGGGTACATTTTCATTCTGATGCTTGGGAACTTATCCCAAACTGTACGTTTGGTATTATCATGAAAACCGTGAAGATCGCCTCCTTTTTCATTTAAGTTAAGATCACCGAAAAAGGACAAGTCCCCGTCATCAAAAGCAGTTCTCCTCGAAAATCTTTCCCCATAGGGAGATGTAATCTGCAACATGTGAAACAGAGTCCATAGAAATGGAAGATCAGTAGCTCATTTAACAGTGGCGAAGTTAGAGCAGAAATATGGAAATATGTTCATGAAAATCAGAGGTTTATTTTAAAACGAACAGGATTCTGTAACAATTAAGAAATTTAATCTCCGAAAATTTCACTGAAATATCTAAACTGTCATGACTAAGAACAACCATCACACAAACATAAGAGATTTTTCGTGGTTCCGTTGGTGAGACATCAACCCTTATTCAAGACACTTTCAGTTTCAGCATAAACCGAGACTCATCTTGGTATCCCATTGTGCAGTATAAATGTTTTGTTATATGTGGGTTGATACCCATCTACAAAATCTAAATATCTGAAGTCATTCATGTAGTTGAAAGATGAGAGACTTCAAGTATTGGTAATGAGACAAACTACTAAGCAAGTTCTTCCTTATCAACGTAAAATTAGTTCGGAAAGTAGATTAACCACTTGAGTTGCTAACACATGATCATTGAGCAAGGCTTAATGGAAAATCAGATGTTCCTTAAAACTTTTTCCAGTGACTAACTAACACGGATAACTTACCAACGATGGCAAAATGTATCTGATCTCTAGCTCAACAAAAGAGCAAATTCTGCATCTGATCCCGATTTGTTCGTCAAGGAAAAGTTGATGCTTTCCTGAACCACATAATTTTGATGGATCCATTTCCACATCTTCCTCATTAGCATATTCAGCCTGCACGTAATCAAACGAGGTCTTAATTAGTTGCTTGGATGATAGATTAATAGAAATCAGTATATGTGACTAATTTCAGACCAAACACTAAAGACATACCCTACACGTATACCTTTTCGGCTTTTCTTATATGTACAGTGTAAAACGGCTTAATCTCCAAGTACTATGGCATCAACCAAGCTCAACTTTGTTTTATAAGAAGTATGCAATTGATATATACCCAAGAACAGAGAATCACTCATTGTCATTAATATTAAGAAATCAAGCAAGTTTATTTCGAGCGAAATTTCGAAAGAACAGAAAATCCTCCATAACTCTATAGTCTAATGTATCTCAGGTATTATAAGTGAAACATTGATATTAAATTGACAAGCATACATACTAAAACTGAAATACAGGAATCAAAATCTATCAAAGTTAATTGTGAACTTACCGTTGAAGATCCGAAGGAACCAACCTCACTAGATTTGAGAGCGAAATCCATATCAGCCCAAAGCTCTTCCATTTCCGTCTCATAATCCGATTTCTCCTTTGGCGGCTTGGGCGGTTCTCGGCCAAAATTAAATTTCAGAGGATTGGAAGTAGGACCAACACCTGAACTCATTTCTTGTTCTTCATCTCCATTGTCAAAAGGAATTGGTTTTTTTCCTAGTCCTTCACCCTTCCCCCTAATGGTATTCACAAAAAGCTCAAAAAGATGGATTTTTTTCGAAGCTTGAGCTGAATTTCTTACCTCCCTTTCCCCCTTGGCACCTTCTTCTTTCTCAATATTATCTTCTCCACTTTCATTTTCACTTCCAATTTCAAAATCGTCGATTAAATCATTAGAATCATCAGCTTTGTCATCCCCCAATGGAGAATTATTCTCATTTGAAACATCATCTGATTTTTTATGACTAGTAGGTTCAATATTATTCTCCTTCTTCATGTTCTTCTTGTTCAAAAGATTATTAAATGATAAACTAATCTCTTTCACCACATCATTGCACACCGATGTTACCGGACTAAGTTCTCTCTTAGCAGGAACTGATGGGATTTCAAAAGATTCAGAACTACAAACTTTTTTTTTCTTCATTTTTCTTGCTTCTCTTATGTCTTCCTTATCCACCTCCTCTGTTATAACAACATTATCCTTTTTTATATCACCATTTGAACCATACCCATCTCCATTTTCATGACCAGATGATCTCATGGCCCTCTTGGCTGGAATAGCTGAAACTTTTGTTTTCTTCATTTTCCTTGTTGTTCTTGTGTCCTCCTTATGCACCTCCTCTGTTATAACAACATTACCCTTTTTAATATCACCATTTGAACCATACCCATCTCCATTTTCATTACCAGATGATCTTATAGCCCTCTTGACTGGAACAACTAAAACTTCAGAAGATTCAGGACTACAAACTTTTGTTTTCTTCATTTTTCTTGATGTTCTTATGTCCTCCTTATCCACCTCCTCTGTTATAACAACATTACCCTTTTTTATATCACCATTTGAACCATGCCCATCTCCATTTTCATGACCAGATGATCTTGTAGCCCTTTTGGCTGGAACAACTAAAATTTCAGAAGATTCAGAACTATAGACTATTCTTCTATTCAATCTTTTTTTTGTTGGTTTTATATCCTTCTTTTTCTTTTCTTCCTCTACTACCACAAAATCTACTCTATTACTTTCACCAATATTAAAATCATCCTTATCTCCTCCATTTGCATCCTCACTTTCAATACTAAAAGTGGGTTCATCTTTGCTGCTAGAAATGGACTCATCTTTGTAAATCTTTGTTGGTTCAAAATCTTCATCATCACTATTAGAAGGGTCAGAACTACTTGAGCTAGTCCAATCGATTTCCTCTTTTTCTTCTTGTTTCTCTGCTTTTTCCTCTTCTTCTTCTTTTTCTTCTTCATTCACTTCTAGTACATCTTCCTTCACATTTAGTAATTCTTCTTCTTTTTCTTCTTCATTCACTTCTAGTACTTCTTCCTTCACATTTAGTAATTCTTCTTCTTCTTCAGAGCTTATAGTGATTACTTCCTCTGGTTCCCTGGTTTTGGGATTTGGAGGATGTTTTAGGAATATTAGTTCATCATCATCATCATCATCATCATCTTCATCGAACAGAAATTCCCAATCTCCTGAATATCTTCTACTTCCCTTTGATTTGTTAAAAGTGGGTTCTTCACAAACCCTAGTTTTATTAGCTTTTACATTTTCTTTCTTCATAGGAGGATTTGAGCTAGAACCCACATTACCACCATTCTTTTTCTTCATTTCTTCATGTTTTTTTCTCAAATAAAGAGCTTCTTGATATCTAGTTCTCTTAGCTATGAAGGAAGAAAAATCCATCTTTTAAGAATCAAAAATCCTGAAATCAGTTAACAAATAAATCTACTGTTTGATTGAACTTTTACCCTTTGATAAATGCTAATAGAGATGATGAGATTATGAGATAGAGAGAGAGAGAGAAAGAGGGAAGAATATGAAGAAAGAGGGGGAGAGAAATGAAGGTGAGAATTTCAGAGAAGGAGTGTGAAGAGAGGGGAAGAAGAGTGTATGTCTGTCAATCTGTGTAGAATGACAAAAAGGGGAAGAAATAAAAAGGTGATTGAAATAGGCGGGAGGAAGTTGCACGGAAGAAGAAGAAGAAAACTATGTTAATAAACGTTTTTTATTTTTTTATCATTAGTTCATTACTACCGTTTTTTCAAATGATCATGGTAAAATAACATGTACTTCATCATTTTTTTTTTGAAAAATACAATAGTCGGATAACATGTACAAAAGTCTTAAATGTTATCGTTAATTATATTGGCCAGCGCTTTTGGAAAAGCAAAATAGTTTTCGGGGTGTGAAAACTTGGTCAAAAATTGGTTAGTTTTGTTTAACAATTTTATTTTGGGGAAAGCAAAATAGTTTCTCCACCTCACCTCTCTCTATCTCCACCTCATCTTCTCTCTCCCCACCACTCTCTCTCTCTTCTCTGACAGGTTCCCTTCGCCGGAGTTTCTAGAGAGAGAGAGAGTGAATTTTTTTTTTTTATGGTCGCCGGCCGGAAAATTTTCCAGTTGGGGACCTATGAGAGAAGACAGAGAGGTGAGGTAGAGAGATAGAGAAGTGAGGTGGGGAGAGAGAGGTGAGGTGGAGGGAGAGTGAGGTGAGGTGGAGGGTTTTTTTTTTATTTCCCCTTAAAATTTATTTTCTCGGAAAATTTCAAAAATTCTACATATTTCCTTTAAAATTTCAAACCCCGGAAAATATTTAACTTTCCCCAAAGCGCTGACCATTACATTAAAATGATCACTGTATGTACCTCTACAGAACACAAATGCACCTCTACAGACCTACTCGCAGTCAGAGAATGAATATATAGTTAGATAATCTCAGATCGGGTGAAGTGTCGGACAAATCCTTTAAAACTAGCATTATTCATTCATTAGTGGCTTTCACATCACTTGTTTTTAGGCCATAATATAAGTTTCTACATGAAAATAATTACTTTGAGCCATTTACCGTATGAAATAAGATTTTATTTTATTTTGTTGAAAAAAAAAATTATTACATTGAATAACTAGTGTAGGTAATAACATCACTCACATTAGTTGTGTTTTTCTCATCTTACTTCGAGTTTATACTATGTTTCTTTGATTCTCCATACCATGTCAAAATCATCATTTATTAAAAACAGACAATTAATCCATGAAAAGCGGAATTATTCCGCAACAGATTGTCTTATATTTTGTTGTACTCGATGTCGGAATCAGTACCTAGCTCAAAAGCAGCTGGACCGGTTTTTCCTTAATTTGATGTAGCTATATTCATCAGAATCTCGAGCAAGACATCTCGTTGGATTCATCTCGTCGAGCTCTTGAATTTAGACTTCAATTTTGTTCACGTCTGATTCCGTATGAGTGAGTTATTACCAAATTAGTTGGTATGTGTACCGTACCATTAACTCTAAACTGGGGTTTAGAGTTAGTACCACATTTATGATGGAGGAAATGTTTTATTTCCTTATATAGAATCTTCCATATATTTATGGTATATTGGTTGAAATGGAAAGGTGTTTCGCGTGGTTTGCGTGTGCAAACCACGCACGCGCGGTGTGGGCGTTTTAGAGGTGCTCGCACTTTGCATCGTCGCGAGGCTCAATTGAGCCTTTGATTTTACGGTCATAGATTTGATATGACGGTCAGGATGATTGGCACCCTTAAGATAGATCTGTTGATGATCTAACGGTGGCCGTTCAAGGCGCGAGATCTTGATAGATCCGTCGAGATCTGACGGTCAAAATGGCACTCGAAAACCAACAGTCAAATATGACTGTTGGGAAGCATTCATTCGTCTATAGGCACCTGACTGAAGTGTCACCAATACTTCTATAAATACCAAACAGAATCCAGCAAACAAAACACGAAAATTTTAGCATTCAAAGTTAAGAGCATTTAGAGTTTAAGTAGTCACTTGCATCTGGTTCTTACTGCTTGTTTGAAGTTCGCACGCTTTCAGAAATACGAAGTACTCTTAGTCGTCATCCTGACAGGTATAGTCGTTGTATCCTGGGAGAGAAACATCTGACTGTTTTGAGTACTAATACCAGAGTGTTCACTGTCTTAAGGACAGAGACATCTCGACTCGGCTTTCTCTCTCTGACCTTCTAATCAATTACTGTTTTAAAATTATATTAGTTTTTTTTTAATTTGTTGCAAAAAACAGTAAAAATTTTAGACTTAAAGTTATCTCTGAATGTATTTCAGAAAGACACTCTAAAGTGTATCCCTGTTCTTTATTAAAACAGGAAGACCAGATTCTTTGTTTTTTCATAATACTGGAGGAAAAACACTCGATGTACCGTTCCAATTTTATTTCTCTTTAATTAAATTTCCAAGTATTTTTCTGTGTTGACATCTTAGAATACATGCATTAGACCGTCTAAATAGAGTAACAGACGAAATATAAGCTAATAATGGATCTAGTTAAGTTTGACAAAAACTTAGTTTGAATAGGACTCTATTTTTCGGTTGTTTACTTCCCTTCACTTTTGTAGTGGGATTTGAGCTCGAACACACATTACCACTATTATCACCTTTGTCTTTCTTCATTTCAACATGTTTTTTTCTCCAATAAATAGATTGTTGAGATCAGGTTCTCTTCGATATGAAGGAAGAGAAATGCAGCTTAACTTGAAATATCAATACTACTGAGATCAAATAACGAATATTTCTCTAGAAGAAACGAATGAAAACCTAGTAATAAAAACAGAGAAGAAGAATAAGAAAAAGAGAGATAGTGATGAAGAGAGAGAAATAGAACATGATATGAAAACATAAAAGGGGAAGACGCCACGAGAGTATGAGAAATGACAAAACTGGAAAAACGATGGGAAGATCTAATTGTGCCTTACATTATTAGTGTAGGAGTCTCATTTACACATGAATCCCTCTAGATTTTGTCTCGGGCAGACCCCTACAGTAGTAATGCGGTTCTCCGAAGATAAAGTAATTGAAATAGGCGGAAAGAAGTTTTGTTTGCACAAAAGAATAATATACCGTATAAACATTTTTTTTTTGTTTTTTCTCTAATTACTTCAGTATTTTCAATATTATCATGGTAAAGAAAAATAGAAAAAGAATTGTGAAGGTGGTAATAAATGATCCCCAACAAGTTCTAGTTTTTCATTTTAAAACACAATAAACCGGTACAACTAACTAATGAATAAAGTTGAACTTTGACTAGATAAAAGTGAAAATAAATTAGAAAGTGATTTGACTAGACCAAAGTGAAACGAAAAAAAAATGATCACTAACAAGTTTTAGGTTTTTACTTAAAAAATAATTAAACAGGTACAATTGTACAACTAGCAAATGAAGTTGAACTTTGACTAATAAAAAGTAACATGAATTATGAATTTATTAAGTGACTTGACTAGATAAAAGTTAAATGAATTCAAAAGAGATTTTGCATTTGACCAGCGCCCCAAATGGATAAACATTTTTCTTCCTACATTTCTGTTCGGGTACATATTCTCGTTAGGACTTGACCGGAATAACAACCGAGTATAGAAATAAATGTAACATAAAACATTCATTAAAACTATTACAAAAATCATGTAGCAAATAAAAAACTTTCAAAATAATATAAAATAACCATCGTAATAGTTATCAGTACCGAAAACTAAAAATTTCAAATACGGTTGTAAATTATATCTGGAATAACCTTGTGTGACATTCTTAGGAGAATTAAATTATGGGGCACTCCAATTGATAGCTCTCCAATTTTCCCTGTAAATTATTGTTTATGTGAAACTGAGCACCTAGAGCTTGTCTAGAGTCTCTACTAAAAATGTTATGTCAAGTAAGAAATTATTGGTGCCTTTCACTCAACTCATCTTCCATAGTTGAGTGAATAGTTAGATAATCTTATGGGGCCGGTAATTATAAGGCCCAAAATGGGGAAGTTAAAGAGAATCAGGCCCAATACTAAATAATAATGAGGAAAAAACCCAGTAGGTAAAAATACAATTTTACCCTCCAAAATGAAATTTTCCGTCCAAATGGCCAAACAACGTCAAAAAACAATTTTGAACATTTCTGAACAATTCTTGGTTTGTCCTCGACAAGTTTGTAAATTTCTGAACAAATCTTAGTTTGTCTCAACAATTTGTAAATTTTTGAACAAATTCGTTTTTGCTTAGACATTGTTTTGCCAAAATATTTCGCATTTTTTTCTTTTGCATTTTACATAGACAAACTAACACAAACATTTTGGCTACAACATTTTTCGATTTGTCTTGTGAAAAAAATAAATGGTTTCCGCATTTTTTGTTTTGCTTTCGACATAAATATAAAGACTAAAGCATTTTTTATTTGTCCTTTACAAAAATTAAAATGTTATGCATATTATCCTTTGTATTTAACAAATCCGTTAACGAACAAATAATATTTTGACTAATACATTATATATGTTGTTAAGAACATAATTATATATGACGCCAACATTTTATAATAAGTCGGGACATTATTATAGATATTGTCAACATTTTATAGCAACACAATGATATATGTTGTCAACATGTAAGGGTAAAAATGGAATTATGAAAAAATATGTTGTCTTGTTAACAACATAATTACATATGTTGTGAACATTTTGAAAAATGTTCAAAAAATAGGTTTTTTTAACATTATTATTTTTGAGTGGGTTTTTTTCTTATTTGGGTCTAGATTTTTGGGTTTTTCACTCATTTTTTCTAATCTTATGTCCCATTTTGCAACCTAGCATAGTTCATTTATTGGTGCCTTTCACATAACTTGTTTTTGGGGCAGAAAAACCCTACTTTTGTACCATTTACTATATCAAGTAAGAGATTATTACTTATTACAGTAAGCAATGCAGGTAATATTACTTACTCACATTAGTTGTGTTTTTTTCGTTTTGCTCCCCCTAGACTAGTTTAATGATACTGTAGCTCACTTTAAAAGTGACATTTATTAAAAAGTAGGTTTTTTTTTTTTTTCGTCTCTAAAAAGAATCATCCCACAACAAATAATGTCATGCTCAGTACCTACTCCATATATATTTTGTTTTGCCATTTAGAATTCAGTCGTCTTGATAGTATGTGCGGCCATCATCTCTGCCTAATTATGTAGCCCACTAAAAATTTAGAAAAAAAGAACATTATAAAAAATTTCTCTTTAAATTTCAGCCGGCCACATACATTAATCAGAAATCGCACGGATAATGGCCGGCCATAAGCTCACCTCTTTACAATAAATGCGTTCGGCGCGTCTTTACGAGAAGAAGTCTAGGTACAGTATTTGAAGTGAGAAAGAGAGCTTTTTCAAAAAAAAAAAAAGAGCTTTTTCAAAATTTGTTGAAGGGCTGAATTTTTCCATGAGTAGTTTGGAAAAAGATTCTTTCTCTTACTAAAAACATGTCAAGTTCTAATATGGTAAATCGTGAGATGTGGATGTAAATTTTTCAGAAATATTAGGTAGGCAAAAGTAGCAAATATTTGACTAGTTTCTTTCTCACACTGAAAACTTGTTAGACTGGTCAAAATATTTGCTTTAACTTTTGTCAATACAAGAACCCTATTTTTGTTGATATCCCTTTAATCTTTCTTTACCCAAACACAATTTGTTGTGTTTGAAATTTGACTCTTAAAAGTTAGTAATAAATCATGACTTAACAAGGAAGTAGCTAAAATAACCAAAGTAAAATATAAAGCCAAAAATGACAGCTAACTATCCCAAATAAATAGTCCCACAAATATGTAAATCCCATTAAATAAGAAATTCTAACAGAGAGTAGACTAACCAATAATTGGCCTTCAACACCCCTAGACTTGGACTATTGGACAGTAAATATTGTATAACAGGAATTGCTATTGGGGGTTTCCGTTCTGTCTCACTCGAATTATTTCGATATGAAATATGTAAGGCTCTTCCGAGCGATTGTGTTCTTAATGGTTCAAAATTCTGTCATTTTTTTTCTCCCTTGAATTTTCTATTTTTCGGTAAAATCCCTAAAGAAAACATCTTCTAATCTTTTCTCATTTTATGATTTTATCCATTCTCTCGAAACGGTTAGATCATCTAATCGTTTTTATTTGCTCTTTCAATCTCTTAGTTCTTCTTCAAAAACGAGGTGAAAAAATTGGTCAAAACTAGATGTCACCTATAGACACCTGGAATCCAAGCTTATCGAGCAAGTGAATGGACTAAGGGGTGCCTATAGCAGAACTTGGCATTTCTTAGAATTTTTCTCATGGGCCGACTAAATTATTATTTTATTTTTTACCGAATTTAGCCCATTGGTTGCTGGACAGTGTAATTGGCCTCTATCTATTTTATTGAGTTAGGATTGTATGAACACTGGACTTCACGACTAAAATTCGGAAGACAAAGCTTACATAAGGAGTAAAGCAAATAAAGGCATTATAGCATCTCTTATTTGGGGGTGAAGATGATGTATCTCGAGACAAAAGTTATATAAGAAATAGACAAATGAAGACATTAGAGCATCTTTCGTGAATGACTCAAACTCAGGATATTTTGAGTTTTTCTAACATAGAACTCAACTTGGGGGTGAAAATGATGTCTCTGAAGACAAAATTTATATAAGAAATATACAAATAAAGACATTAGAGCATCTCTAATGCATGACTCAAACTCACTTGGGATATTTTCAGTTTTTCTAACCCAAAACTTAATTTTGGGTGAAGATGATGTGTATGAAGACAAAGGTTACATAAGAAATATACAAATAAAGACATTAGAGCATCTCTAATGCATGACTCAAACTGAAAAATTTATAAATGTTACTTAAGATATTCTCAGTTTTTCTAACACAAAATTCAAACTTGTAAATGTCAATATTCTCAGTTTTTCTAACACAAAATTCAAACTTATAAATGTCAATATTCTCAGTTTCTCTGACACAAAATTCAATTTAGGGTGATGATGTGTCATACTTTAATTCTAAGATGTCTCAAAAAGAAAGTTCAAATTGTCTGCTCAATAATAAACCATAATGGAACAAATCAACAAAGTTATCCATTTGGAAAGTGACATAAGTAATTTAAATTTTTCAAAGTATTACACTAGAGACGCCTTCCGAATTAAGGATTTTCAATAATGTCATCTACCGTAGAAAACTTGACATATAGGACAATCAAATTTTTTGAACTTGGTATTGAAACAGTTCTTAGTCTTGTGTCTGTCAACTTAGAGCATCTCCAATGCAACACTCAACAAAAACTCAATTAATCTAATGTGTCAAGTATGAGTTGAGTTTCTCTTTCCTAGGTTGCACTATTGAGATACTCAATTTAAAATTCATCTCCAATGCAACACTAAAAAAAAACTCAACTTTTACTTTAGATTTACTTTTGGTTCTTATTTTAATATATAAAATGTTGATGTGGACCAATTGAGATACAACAATAAATGTTGAGATACTCAAAAGAAAACTCAACAATTGAGTTTTCTTTTGAGTATCTCAATATTTATTGTTGCCACATCATATTGAGACTCTAGTTGAGTGTTGCATTGGAGAGTGTTTTTTGTCAAAAACTCAAGTGGTCCTATGTGTCAAATTGAGTTTTGTAAGTTGAGTGTTGCATTGGAGATGCTCTTAGTTTTCCTAATAAGACAAAAATAACGTCATCTTCGTTATCTTAATACTACGTTTTCTACTCTGATGCTATGCCCAGTCAATATCTCAGGCGAACCCTGAGAGCATACATTGTGCACGCCCGATGGTTTTCATTTTTATTTTCAATATATGAATGTGACCAAATTGATTCTTCCAAATCTGACTCGTGTAATGTGTATCAATTTTAATATCCTAATTTCTTTAAAAAACAGGAACAACTAGTGAAATAATTTGTATCTTTTCACACTCATTTTTATATTTGGATCTAGTAATGGGCCAAGTAGACAAGTTTGTTGAACCTTTCAAGAGTCAAGATAAGAAGACTTCAACACTAGCATTTCTAAAAGAGAGACAAAGAGGACACGCATTGACAACCGTGTCGCATTCCGTACATACACACAAATGCCGACACGGCAAAATCACAACCGATGCGATTCTCTTCCGACATGCTTTACAACTCGGTCCTGCCACCACTGACCGTGTCGACACGGTCAATGGTACGACTCGTTCAGGGTCAACGTAAGCTGATTCTGCATCTTCAGCTTCACCCATGGCCGATCCTCCTTCATCTCTCTTATCCTGCGCACACCCGTTCATTATAGCATTCTGTAATTCGACTTGTAAAATTTCTGCAATTTCTCTTTGAGATTTTGCCTTGGATTGCCAAACGTGCGCCTCTAGTCTAAGTTGCGCTGTTCTTGCTTCAAGTTCAGAATTCTTACGAGTAGCTCTTTCTAAATCAATCTCTTTCTCTCTCAATCTTTTCAATCCTGATTCTTTCATTCCCTCTACCATTGCTATGATATTTCCTCTTTCTTCTGCTAACATGCGCCTCAATTGATCTCCCTGTACCATACAAAATCCACCATTAATGGCAATCTTTAGAAATCCCATTGACTGAATGAATTAATGAAGAAAATATGAGATACCCATTAAAGAATAGATGAAATTAGTACCTGGGTTTGAAGGTATTGATCAATTTCATTTCCATCTTGCTTCATTTGGGCAGAAAGATCATCTGATAAAATAGATTGAAGAATTGAAGAAGGATGATTAAGAGCAATACCCTTCTGTTGTTGTTGTTGATTATTCTGAATTTGTTGTTGATCTTGAGACGCTAATTGAAGTCCAGTCGAAACCATATTGAGATGTTGATTATTATGAACTTGGGGAAGATTTAAAAGTGTTGGTCGATGAAGAGGTTGAGAAAACATGTTGATTGATGAACCAGCAGTATTAAGAACTTCTTCTCTTCCTCTTTTGCGTGGATTATTAGAACCAACTATTAATAACAAAATCATGAAAAAATAAGATATCACATTTTAGGAAAATACCCATCTTGTTCAAAGATGCCAAAAAAGGATTACAAATAAAAAAGAAAGAAAATCAGGTCTTACCACCATTAATATTGTTGTTGAATAACATATGAGATTGATTAAGAAATTCCCCTGTTTGTTGCTGTTCAAATGAATAATCGTTTTCAAATGAGTTCCTCTTTTGATCTTGCATGTTTCTGCAACCACAAAAACAATTCAGAAATTGATAAAAGGGTAATAACCAGAGAAATCTAGAGAGAGAGAGAGAGTGGGAGAGATTGAAAACCTGTTTAAGAGGAAAACATTAGATGGGAATTGAGCTTGAACTGCCATTGGAAATATATCAAGAGGACTTGGGTAAAGAAAAGAAGGTAGTGAGTATTATATAGAGAGAGAAAGAGAGAGAGATGGGTAAAGAAAAGGTGGTGGTGGTGGCAGTAGAGAAGGACAGAGAGAGGACAGGTAAACGAGGAGGGTATGAATGGAGCCCAAAGTTGTTACAGATTATTAATTTCTCGTGCATAAATCAGACTCTTGCTTTAATAACTCTCTCTCTGTATCTCTCTATGTATAAGAAGAGGAGGAGTAGAAAAGAAAACCCAATGGAAAACTGTGAAAGAGAGAATTAATGAATGAATATAAATCTGTTGAGATTCTGGACAGGCTCTCTGTTTCTTTCTCTTCTTTGTTTTCACAAACAAAATGATTTCAACTTATTTATTGCTTTCTCTTTTTCTTGTACTATAAGAGTTTTTCTCATATTTGGGAGTAGTTTGGTTTGATTGATTTACTTCTATTGCCTCATAAATACAGGACCCACCCACTGAGTTAGAGATAATAGAGGAGAAATGGGGGTGATGGATGAATCAGCCAAAGAGACACCCTTATGCCCTTATTTTTCTCCACCTCTTCTACTTCTATAACCCCCAACTTTTGTTTTCTTAAAGATAGATCAAATTATGTCACATGACCTATCTTGGAGGGTTTATCAAAACACTTATCTTGGAGGTTGGAAGTCACATTCCAAACAAATCTTGGATAATGAGTACGAGTCACAGAGTTAGTGTGGTAGATTAACATTTTTTTTTGAATTCGACTAAAGATAGATGTGATATAAAATTTATTTTTTCAGTTCCACTAAAATGATAGATGTGAATATAAATTTTATCCTCACTAGTACAAGAGAATTTGATCGCGTGTTCCAAATAAAAGTGTCCGTTCCACTGGAAATATAAACACTCCCTAAAAAGATGTTCTTGAAACTAATAACGTAATCAAAGACATTTGGACATGTAAAATAGACATTACTGTATGGTTGAAGGGAAGTCCCCCTCATTGTGTCTCTAGAATCTATTGACTATGATGGAAATTCAACTATTTTCATGAAATAATAAATCCACCGAACCATCTTAATGAAAAATAGGATGGAATCACATGAAAAGTAAGGTGGGAAATATGATCATTCTTCTTGACATGTATCATTCAAAACAGTGATTCCTTGAGGTACATGATGGGCTCACTAAGTATAAAAGTAGTAAACAATAATTTAACTAATATTGTTTGGGAGTGGATCAATCACTAACTTCTTCTGTCTTTTTATCTCTTACACAAACATGGAATCTAACACCCATCAAGAAACTTCAAATAAAAGTAAGTTATGGAGATCTAACTAGACATTGAAAGAGAGAGAAAGTATTTTGATATTTTTCTTTCAGCATTGTAAGGCATCTAAGCTATGTGCATGATGGGTTAGGTTGGGTCAATTCTTCTCTTTCTAGATCTCTAACATCTCTATTAAGAAAGTCTTTCACTTACATATCATAATGTCATGTTACAACCCCCAAAGCAATATATATATATATATATATATATGTGTGTGTGTGTGTGTGATATATGTCAGTATTTTTTCCTTAGCCTCCACGTTCCTCTGCGTATCTTATATGATATAAATTTCTTCGTGATGCTATTATCATGCTCCAGTTAGAATGTTATTTAGTAAGACCAATCTGAAATCGATGTAATAACATTAAGAGGTCATAAGAGCAGATGTTTTGGTTGCTTTAGACATGTGTTATATTTTGATCAGAGACATCCTTTACCCAAATGTGAAAACCAAAATAAAAGATAAAATAATATTTTCTTTGGCCATAATTATCAACTTTCTTAATCTTTTAACCTAACTCTTTCTTTTTTACATTTTTAACCTAGCTTGAGTGATATCTCATCGAAAAAAAACTTAGCTTGAGTGGTAATATTTATTCAAATGGGTAGTTCTCCTTTTCTTTTTGTGTGTAAAGTAATCTAAACCCATTTCATGAATGTCATGATCACATGTACTACAATATCAAATGCCTTTGTTTTATAGTCCCATTGAAGTGTCAACAATCCATGTTCCTTCATCAGAGGGGCCTTGCTTTCTTGCCCTTCTCTCTCTCTTTCTCAATGTCTGTTTCTCTCTCTAGATCTCAATATATCTATTTCTTATTTAAGTATAAGTGGGAAGTTTAGTTGGACTAGTGATTAGTGGTGCATGGTCACACCATGAAAACACCGACTAAATCCAATCCCCATCTTCACTACTATTCCAACTTCCACCCAATAAAAGGAGAAAATTGAAATAGTGCAGATTGATGTGGAATATTATTGAAATATTGTGAACATTATTATCAACAACAAGTCATAGATACATCACAAGGATTTAATTTTAGTCACCTATCTTGCCTCATAATTGGTATTAGAATTTAACAAATTTGGATGCTCTCGTGCTATATAAAGTGGGTTTTTACTTGAATTTTGAGTTGACTCTGAGTAAGTTTTCTCAATATGCATATATTTTTATCCGGTTTGAATAATGTATTTGATTTAGTGAATGACTATTTAGTCTGATGTAGATTGATGTATTAAATTTGAAAACTGTATATATCTGAACTATGAGTACATTTCTGAAATAAATAAACAAAATTTAAGAACATAGTTTTTTGGTGTAAAGGGACACGATAAACCTAAGAAAAAGAAGAGAAAAAGGAACCAACATTTAAGGAAATTTTAAAATATAATATAAATATATTATAAGCTAGACTCTACAAATCAAGTATAAAGTCTTCCTCTTATTTAAGATTTGTTAAATGTATTTGTGTTTATCTTTACTTAGCTTTAGTTACACCTTCCTCAATGGATTTGTTCGATCAAGCCAAAAGAAAGTGACGGAGTACCAAGATTTGTTCCTTGTGAAGTCCACTTTGAACAATATTTGTATTTATCTTAACTCAGCTTAGACTCTTTGGTTTATCATTTATCAAGTACCTGCACCAAATTAATTATTAAGCTCTCTTTTGCGCATGTTAATTGATAATTTTGTAATTTTGTTGCCGACTGTGTTGGCAAAGTGTGCCACGGCTAATGGTTGCATGTGTTAGGAACCTTGAGATCTCGAATACCCAACACATTCACCCAAATTCGATTAGGTCTAAAGACGCTTGAATTAAACATGGGGCCGACCCCCATAAATAGTGGGTCGGGTTCAGCTAAGATCTTTCAGTCAACAGTCTTCAAGCTTGTGGGCCTACAATGGCCGGCCTGACATACTACTCACTAACGCACCGAAGGAAACAGGCTAGTCTAACCTACTGGTCTAGCAAGCTTATGAACCCGGACGAACATGGTTGCAAGGAATATCGTCTTATGCCTCCACGAGCATTTCATTAGGGTGCATATACAAATAGTAGATATTAATTTGGAGTATTTTGATATTTTAATTCGAAAATTTCCACCTCTCCTATTAAGTATTAACCCTTGATATTTGAAAGCTTTTGTATGTATTAGAGTCCATCAGACCTTACTCGTCAATTCAAAAAGACATACTCCGATGTTCCATACGAGGCCTACACGGTTTAAAGGTGTGGAATTGAGCGCTATTAGAGAAGTGTATTCTAGATCATTTTCCTCAGTGAGAAAAATATTGAACCTTGGAGTATATTAACACATGGAGGACTTTTTCAGAAAGAAAAAGCTAGATATTTTAAGAACAAGTACTTAGTTTAGGTTAGAAAAGAAATTATCACAAAAATTTAGAAGAAGAGACATGCTTCCCTGTCTGAAGTGATTAATGTCTTCCTCATTGTTACTTGGAAATAAATTTAGTTAGTTAAGAAGGGTAGTTATTATATATATATATATATATATATATATATATCTTATCTCTTCCCTTTTCTTATTGTTTTCGGGTGGGGTCTTTACTTAAGAGCAATGGTAGTTTGATGTGCTCGAATCATAACATGTGTGTCTCTCCAATGCGGAGAGCATATTCGAATTCTTCTTCGTGGAGGTTTGCAGACCTTTACAAAAATGTGATACTAATCAAGTTTAAAAAAAAAAAAAATTAAACGACGGTGATAATTAAATATTACTTGTCTCTTAAAATTCTTATAACTAAGATGAATCATTAGGTTATTAGGTCTAATCAAGGACCTAATAAGGTGAAATGTAGAAGCAAACAAAAGCTATATAAATTTAGGGGTTGACAGAGTTGCTTGAATGGAAGATGGTGAAAAACACACCCACCAAGAAAGGCATGTTGGATGGAGGAGAATAAAGGTAAACAAAATAAAAGCACTAAAATTCAAAACATCCACCAAACCAAATTCTCTTGATTTTAAAGGTACTCTTGGAGAAATAGAAAGTTAGGAATTCCTTGTAATAATGGAGTACTATGTACCTTTAAACCCCATTTAAGATTCCAATATAGAGATGTACCCACTAACTAATCCATAAAAAAGATTGTGACTTTCATAAATCCAAGATAACTTCATATTGGACTAGAGACTACAGAGTATATGAATTCCCTCAAAATAAGACTCAAGAGGTGCTAGATATATTTTTATTTAATGACATATAACATGTTAGCACAACCTAAACGTATGATAGTTGAGCCCGGACTCGGTAAATCATGGGTTGACGAAGAATGAAAAAAAGATGTTAGAGAAAGCATGATCTCAGACAGATATTCCATATTGACATTACACGAAGATCGTGACTTGGTAGGCAAGGAAAAATATTGACATTTTTTTGTGCTTCTAGCTATGGCCTATGTGTATAGGTCATTCAACTTCATGTATCAAGCTAAGGACTTTTTCCATAGTAACCTGTATCATATAATTGGGGTATTTGTTTCTCTCTGGATCTTTTCGTACTCTAAACTACTAGTATTTTTAAGTATAAAGTCCGAGAAGTTTCAAACGTTAATTTTAAGACCGTTTAATTATTTTGTCACCAAAGTTATCTCTGCCAAGATTTCACATATGATGAAGATCAATAGATAATTTTGTTTTGTTTTGGATGTTCATTCCAATTTGACACAAGGGACTTTAGGCCTAAAATTTAGAGCAACTCCAACCCAAAAAGGGTTTAGGACTAAAATTTGTACATGTGTGGAACATGTGTTTGGGTTTTTTGTAGTTGTGCAAAAAACGTGTCTGATCTTGTTTATGTGCGAAACACGTGTGTAAACTATTTTTAATTTTTTTAAAATTCTATTTTCTTTTAATTCTATTTTTTTAATAGGAAACCAACCCTATTTTGACCGTTGGATGTGCTCCAAAGAGTCCATCGAAGGCAACTTTCATAAGGGGTTCCCCACATGACTGTTGGAACCCCAACGGTCATGTGGGAAAGCCTTCTTTAACAAGAGTCGACTGAAGGCCCCTTGGGACTTATGCCCAAAATTTGAATTGGGCCTCAACCCCATCAAGTTGGAGTTGCTCTTAGAGAGCAACATATTTTCAAGAATAATATTTTTTATTTATTTTATGTCTATCTTGTCCATCTTCTTCACTATACAGCCCGCCAGTTTATGTCGCCTGTGACTACCAGTCTACCACCATCTCTATCTCTCTCCGGACCACAACCCTTCGTCACTAACAAAGGGGTTACCATCTCTACCAATGACAAAGAGTTATGGAATGGAGAGAGAGGGATCGAGGGAGGGAGGGAGAGAGAGCCGGGGTGGTGAGAAAGTGAAGAAGATGTACGAAGAGATAGAAGGGTGTTAACGCAAAAAGAGGTGAGTTTTAAAATGAAAAGCTTCCCATATATTTTCGTTCACATGAAATTTGAAAGTGTATACTCTCTCACCAATTCCAATCCCAATCCCAGAAAAGCTTTAAAAAAAGAGAGATGTGCAGAGAGAATGAGAATTATGATGTGGTAGAGGGAAGAAGAGAGGATGAATTTATTTATTTAGTTGAAGGTCCAGTGAGTAGCAGGCTGATCGTTGTCAATAACCTTTCTGGTAACACTGACCTAGCTCGACGAGTAGGAAATAAAGTAAATATAGAGGAAACTAGTTTTTTTTTTAAATAGCCGTACGAAAAAAAAAAGATCGATTGTCAATAGTAGACTAATAAAGACCGAAACAATATTGTTTGGGGACCTAACTGAAATAGGGACAACATATGACCTAAAATTTCCAATTGGTCATATTTGGTAGCTAAATTGGAATTAAACTTTTGGGTTATTTCCCATATGGCCCCCTACTTTGTGACCAGCTTCCCGCCTGGCCCCTCATTTTACGAAAAATACCCATATGGCCCCCTTCCGTTATAACACCGTCACTCTCTCTCCTCCATCTCTTTTTCTCTCTCTACCATGTCACGCCACATCATCTGTTACGCCACCTCATCACCTTCTCAGGCAAAGGTCGCCGACCGGCCAAATTTCCGGCCGGCGACCTTCAGACTAAAAAAAAAAAAAAAAAATTTCTCTCTCCTCTCTCTCACTAAAATTTTCCTTTTTTTTTTTTTCTTTCCCCTCTCTCTCTCTAGATCTAGAGAGAGAGAGAGAGGATTGATCCGTTCAAGGTCTGTTCGGACCTTGAACAGATCCGTTCAAGACGGATCAATCCTCTCTAAAGAGAGGGGAAAGAAAAATTTAGTGAGAGAGAGAGGAGAGAGAAAAAAAAACTTTTTTTTTTTTTAAAGTTTGAAGGTCGCCGGCCGGCGACCTTTGCCGGAGAAGGTGATGAGGTGGCGTAACAGATGATGTGGCGTGACATGGCAGAGAGAGAAAAAGAGATGGAGGAGAGAGAGTGACGGTGTTATAACGGAAGGGGGCCATATGGGTATTTTTCGTAAAGTGGGGGGCCAGGCGGGAAGCTGGTCACAAAGTAGGGGGCCATATGGAAAATAACCCTAAACTTTTTATAATACAGGTCTTTTCTTTTTAGTACTGATATACTTTTTAACGGGCCGATTTGCGACTTGATAAATTAGCACAACATCCGACGGCTCCAGAAACAATCTAACAGTAACTTTTCAAATTTTGAATTTTGGCGGGAATCTCACTCACCGACTTTCTATTTTGAGAACGGTATAAAAGCAAAACTTCACTCTGAACAAATATAATCTTCTTGATCACTTCTTCTTCAAGTAAAATTAGAAACAACTGAAGAAGTTTGAAACGTGAGTTCCTGACAAAAATAATCATCATCATCAATGTCAAGAACTAATAATATTCCGGTATGTTCTCCTTCAATCTTTCTTTCTGATATGTTTTCTTTGTTATTTAGCTTGATTTTCAAGCTTTGATGGTAATGAAAATTAGGGTTTCCAATTTATCTGATTTTGAAATTTGGCGGGTAATTTTTTACAGGGAGATCGGTTCATACCAAATAGAAGTTTCATGGATATTGATCGTTGCATCGGATTTATGAGTCCAATGAAACCCTCGCTGAAACCCAAATCGTCTGCTTCGTCAAATTTTAGTGTAAGTTACTTTCTAATTCCTCTCTCTCGCTCAGAAAACCCTAATTTTGAATCAAATTTCCTTTTTTTGTTCGTCGATCAGAAAACCCTAATTTTGAAATTGGTACTTGTTTGTTTAATCTAATTAGGAGGCGTATCGGAAAAGAATAGATAATGCTATGAATACAGATTCAGAAGGACGGCCATTCAAGATGTTGGTTTTCAGAGGAGGGAAGAAGGTTTCTGATAGATCAGTGTTTCATCCTATCGACTTCAATGATCAAATATATGAAACTGAGAATATAAAGAACATCAACCCACCCCGTAGTTTGTCCAAGGTAAATTCTGAAACCCTTTTCTTGATTTTCTTCTTTCCATTTTTTCTTTATCTGAAGAAAATTAGGGCAAAAGTGGAGGAATGGTGGGAGACATTTGCTTTCTTGAAATTTGAGGGGAAATTTCCCACTTTTTGATGTTTTTCAGTTCTGGGTAGGTAGAAAATAGTTACATTTAACTTCTTGAAAGTTGATAATACTTCCACTTCTAGAAGTCAAGTTTTCTGAAACTAGGGCACAAAGTAAACTGATTTTGGGTTTTTTTCCAATGATCTGTTATACTCTTTTGTTCACTCTACAAGTCTACAGTATAAATGAGGACCCTTTTTCAATCTTCCATATTTGTTCCTTGTCAAAATCTCTGTTAATTTATATTGTTGGTTATTTGATCTCTTCGATTTGTTTCATAAGTTTAGCTATACCCATTGATCTGTTATTTGTTTCCTCTAGATTTTATCATATCCTTGAAGCTCTAGTTTCTAATTGATTCATACTTTTTGGATGTTTCAGTCAGCTTACCGGGTTTTGGATGCACCGGGAATCAATGATGACTTCAACCTGAATCTGACTGACTGGGGATCAAACAATATGCTTGTTGTTGCCTTGGACTCGGAGCTGTATATGTTGAATGTTAATGATAAAAGCAATGAAATACTAATGGAAGCGGATCATGATTATGATTACCTTACAAGTGTAATCTGGTCCGAGAGCGCTACAAAGGTTGCAGTTGGATTATCCTCTTCACAACTTCAAATTTGGGATGCAGAAACGATGCAAATGGTATTATTCTCTCTCTCACTTCTTCTTTCCCTTTTCATATTTCCGTTTCTCGACTTTTGAGCTTGGTCTTGAATTGTCAAGTATTTAAGTGTGCGGGAACTTTGTATTGTTTCGAGACTATATACAAGCTTAAGTAACTATAGAAGACAATGCAATTTTCGTCCGAAACACTAAATCAAATCTCGATTTCCAGCTTTTGGTCTTGGTTTTTTTGCATATCTAATCTTATTTCTGTTATCTGTTTCGTCAGGTGAGAAGCTTACAAGGACATAATAAAAGGGTGGGATGCCTTGCTTGGAAAGGCCACACACTAACTTCAGGGAGCAAGGATAAATCAATCATTAATCACGATGGTATGTCATTTACCTGCATTTTCTTGTGATTCTTTATAGATGTAAGATGGTTAATAAAGCTGATAACAAAATGACTAATTTTATGCAGTGAGAATGAAGAACAGCATGGCTTCTCGTCTACGAGCACATACTGATGAAGTATGTGGTTTGAAATGGTCAAATAGAGGTAATCAATTAGCAAGTAGTGGAAACGACGGTACCATTTGCATATGGGAAGCTACTAGCATGGGATCATCATCGAGAAGCTTGAAACGGTTGACCGAACATTCTGATGTTGTCAAGGCCATTGCTTGGTGCCCGTATCAATCTGATATCCTGGTCTCTGGCGGTGGTGCTGAAGATTGTTGTATTAAGATTTGGAACTCACAAAATGGGAAGTGCACTAAAAGTATAAACACTGAATCTGCCGTTTCTGGACTAGAGTGGAACGAACATGATAGGGAGATCTTGAGCAGTCATGGCGGCCCAAGCAACCAGCTCTCCCTTTGGAGATACCCTTCCATGTCAAAAATAGCTGATCTAAAGGGCCACGAAGGTGATATTCTCGGCCTTTCCCAGGTAAGAACTTCACAAAAAGTACCAATTTCTTTTGTTTTCTTCATAATTTATGAAGTAATAGAAATGAAATGAAAAAATATATATGCTTACAGGAATACTAACTATTACTTCTTTTATTCGTTAATGCAGAATCCTGATGGGTCCGCTGTGGTATCATCTGGAGCAGACGAGGCTCTTCGGTTCTGGAATGTCTTCGAACCACCAAAGAAGAGGAAGACGACAGATATATACAGCCCGTTATCTCTGACAAAATTTCACATAAGATGAAGATTAGAGTGTGTCAATTTTTTGATCTCTAAGTTTCAGTTTTGGTATTCTTTCGGTTAAAATGTACAAATCAGTATGAAGCATGATATGTTTTCTCTTTATACATGCCATGTAAAGTTCTATTTTCCACCAATTGTATCAGATGTAATAGAAAATCAAAGTGAGATTTATATACAAAATGTTGTTTTTTTCCTACCTCCTTCCATGGTCATTCTGTTTGAGATAAAAATATTCCAAACTTCGGAAAAGAAAAACGACTTGTACAAATCCTGACAGTTTGTCTAGCCAAAGTCCTTTCACATAAAGTATGATTATTTGGCGGTCCGGGTGCAAAGCCACCAAACGGTCGCTTTAGAATTTCAACAAAAAAAAAAAAACGGTCGCTTTAGGCCCAACAAAATGAAAGGGTCTCTACTTTTTGAATTTTGTATGCAGGTTCGAAATATTTATGTGCCCCATTTTTTTTTTCCGTTTGAGGCATCCGAAATATTTGGTTTGGCCATCATGAAAGAATTTTACAGCTCAATTAGTACGTGAATCACTTCGATTACGATTAGAGCTGAGAATCGGGACAAGGGGTCGCCCGTGGGCAAAACAAGAGTAGGGTCGGGCGGGTACGGGCAATCAAACATGATGAGCACCAAAATATTCGGCTAGCCCGGAGGCAAAACGTCACTCTTAGTCCGCCATTACCTGCCCATTGCTTCTTCTTGGACGGGCAGGTTGTATCCGAAACGGACAACGGGCATCGGCTAACACCTTAAATCACAGGTACCCGTGACAGGTTCGGGGCGGTGGACTTTTTTCCCACTCTAACTACCATTATGTCAAATTGCCCTGGTAACCAGAATTTGAGCTCCAAACACTGATAAACTTCTAAAACTTTTGGCCGCAATTCTCTCTGACAGACTTTCTATTTTTAGTAGTTAAAGAAGACTTACTACTAAAACAATTTAGAAAGTCAATATCAGATAGCATTTCTTAGCTTTTTCAATTAACTAGTTAGTTACATGATCAGCCGACTAAACACCAATTTAGAAACTTAAATCCTCCTTCTTATAAGTAGGGCAGTCAACTGAATGAATTTCATCAATCTCATTTCGAAAAACAAGAAGAAACAGAGAAGAAGAATAATTAATGGTGGAGAATAAGATGATGGTTACCTCTCAAGTTTGGAATGTGAAACACATTCTCTGCAATTCCAACTCGGAATTCGATATGTTGAAAGCTCTTCGGTCCCTTCAATTCATTCGCATCCCAGCCCACACTATTCGAGTATGCACATATATACCTTATTCTCCCTCTTTTATTATCAAGTTATTATCTTATTAGATCATCAATAGTTTATTTAAAAATCAGGTTATCATGTTGTTTATGTTGTTGTTTAAAAGTCAAGAGTTAGAATAGGTTCACTATTATTGGGTTTATGGGTTGTTAGGGACTAAGAGTACTTTTGACTTAAACCCTTCTGTTTTTACATTACCAATTACTGATTTTGGTATAATATTTTTACAGACTACTAATATTGGAAGTGTTGTTACTCAAATCAAGTCAAATTCCGAGTCCATGCAAATCCGTCAACTTGCCGAAACTCTCTTAACTAAATGGCTAGCAGTGTTATATGAGAGGCCCAAAGAAGAAGATGTTACTAAAATTGCTACTCAGAAAGTAATCAACAAGGGTGAAGATAAATTTGTACAAAAAGATAATGTGTCGAAGTACCACAATAAGATCACCCTTCGTATAAAATGCGAATCTCAGAAACACCAACCACCACAAAATATAGATGCAGAAGCACAAACTACAAAAGCAAAGATGGAGCAGAAAAAGGAAAACTTATTGGTTACCAAGAACAAAAATGATCAAGTTGGAAAAGACGAAGAATTTACATGCCAAGCAAAACTCGAAGGCACCAAGAGAAAATTACATGATGGGTATGAAAGAATAAAGAAAAAGCAAAGAACAATAAAGATAATTGAGCTTAAAGATCTTCCGCAAAGCACAGTTGCTAATCGTTGTCAAGCCAAACCGGAGATCCAAAATGTGCGTCAACGGATAATGAAGGAGGTTCGAATTGCTTGAAGAATTCAAATCATTAGTAGAGATTGGGCATTTGAAGACGTACCTCTTGCATTTGAAAAAGAAGAAGGGCATTGTTGCTGAAAGTCTGTCATTTGATTTTCTTTTTTACGTAGTTAAGATACTTGTGGTGATGTAATTAGATAAGTGGATACAGAACTACGTGATGCTTGATCCCTTATTTTGGGGTACGTAGGCAGCTTCACAGTGCCATGTTCAACGAAACGAAAATGGTAATTTGCCCGAAATAGTAGGACGAATGTAAGTTGGAGTTCGGCGTGGACGGCATGGATTCAACCCCCTTTGGAACCTGACATGAACGACTAGAATTCAACCCAATATTTTTGAAAGATAAAATGACAATTTTTTCGCAAGATAAAAATGGGTTGAATCCAGAATGTCCATTGTCGGACTCCGACTTAGATTTGTCCCACTTTTTCTGGCATCTTATCATTTTTGTTTAGTTGGCCATGCCATTGCGTTGTTCAGCACAAATATGTAAAACAATTTTTTCATTCATTATACAACATGTATATATTACTCAATGTTTTCATCAGTGGGAGGAACAATATCACAAAAATCCACAGAGATCACTCAGATAGAACCCCAAATTGTTGCTGGACCTGGCCTTGCTGGGGACTGGGGTTGTTGCTGCTGGGGAGGCTGAAAGCTTCCTGGCTGTGTGCTATAATGGGCAAATGGCTGAGGGTAGAGAGAGTATTCATCAGTCCCTGTGAAAAGTCAGGAAAGGCTCAAATTGTGGTTTGGCACATCAAAGTGGGTCAGAGAAGATTCATCCTGTGAAGGGTCTCATCAAATCCAACTTGAGTGAACAACCCTTGTGATGCATCATGACCCATGCTAGTTACTCGTGTACAGTGGGACGAACGTAGGTTGGAATTCGGTGTGGACAACCTAAATTCAACCCACTCTAGAACCTGACATGAACAACCCGATTTCAATCCACTATTCAAGAAAGATAAAAGTCGGTAGAATCCGAAATGTCCACCGTCTGGTTCCGACATAGACTTGTCTCACTTTTTCGGACATCTTATCATTTTTGTTTAATTGTACATGCCAAAAAAAAAAAACATAAAAATGTGATAACATGCTCTTTAAACCCTTCAAATGTTCTAACTGAATAGAACCGGAACTAAAAAAAATCTATTCCAGAACCAGAACCAAAAAAAACTCTCGATAAAACTCATTTCTGAGGGTTTTGTTCCTCAACTAAAACAAGCTCCATCAGCTCAAGCTCATTTCTTTTCTCTCTCCCTTATCTATTAATGGCTTCCTCTTTCATCACAATCTCAAAACCTTTCTCTACCCACAAACTAAACCTTCCCCATTTCTCTAACCAGAGACTTCCAGGTTTGTAAATCTTCAACAATCTCTTTCCATGAATTCCATTTTGTGTTTTCTTACATTATTTGTATGTGGGTTTTTAACAGGATTAAGAAGTAACACTTTGAGAATCAATGCCATTAGTAAGAAATGGGAACCCACAAAGGTTATTCATTATTATCCCCTAAATTTATATTTTTGGGTTTTGAATTTCTTACCCTTTAGATTCATAAATTTTCACGGGGGGGGGTTTTCTTTCTTTTGTGATTTTCAGGTTGTCCCACAAAGTGATAGAGTTCTAATTCGTCTTGAGGAATTGCCTCAGGTATCTTTTTCTTTTTATTGAACCCTTTTTGTTCTTAGCTAACCTAGTTTCTGATTACTTGGTTAGCAGTAATAGTTGTCAAGTTCATTTATTTGATTCTTCAAGTTGTTATTGTCCCAACACTATAGCTTCTAGGGTTACAGTAGTCTCTTTACAAAGGTGGAATTTTGGAATCAGTAGTCTCCTTAAAAGTCCTCTCCATAAGTTTTTTCTGTATTTCGAGGAGAAGCTAAAATATTAGCAGGCCGGCCGGGGTGTTCGTTTAAGTTAACTAATGTAACAAGGTCTAGTCTTAGAGGGTAGAAGTTATTTCCTTCTTTTCTGTATAAACTAATGTAGTGAGGGTTTTGTTCAAATGCTTACGGGGTAGGATAGCAGGATGTGAAGTGAGGTACTGGGAGAAGGATAAAAACGTTCTTTAACCTAAGTTATTAAGTGGTTTTTTACCTTGTGTTTGATTATCGCCATAAATTTTTTATCTTCTAAGTTATTAAGTGGTGTTTTACCTTGTGTTTGATTATCGCCATAAATTTTTTATCTTCTAAGTTATTAAGTGGAGTTTTGCTCTTCGCATGATGTTTGACGGGAAACTTTTACCCAATTACATAAATCACTGTAATATGTTGCTCTATTTATATCAAGATGTGTATTGCATTGTATGTGCTATGTGTCTCAAGTAGTACACAACTGAAGAACGTTGGTAGCAATGGATATTCATATCACCGTGCTATTACTTAAAGTAACTCAACTGCTAGGCATATCAATATATCTCACATTGTATATTGAAAGAAAAATGTGGACGAAGGTCTCGAAAAAGACTTGTAGAGACAACTCTTTCATTGACCTTAAGCAGTGGTTACACGTCTCTTTTACCAACGTTTGAAACTTCTAACTAATTAGTTCACCTTAGATCTATTGTGAAGCTTTTTAAAATTTCCTTCTTGTAAATTTGAACTAACTAAAAGTATATTGTGAGGGAACAGAAATCTGCTGGAGGAGTGTTATTGCCCAAATCAGCTGTTAAATTCGAACGCTACCTGATGGGGGAGGTACGCAAACTCTTTATTTACATAGTTTTGCAACAGGAAAAACAGTAGCTTGACTCAAAATCTGTTACTCACTGCTGATAGCACTATACTTGTGTTACAGATTTTATCTGTTGGTGCCGAAGTTGAGGAAGTAGAGAGTGGAAAGAAGGTATGTTTATACTTTATGGATCTCTTTCGGTAATTTCTTTCTAGTGCACCTTTTGCAGTTTTACCTAGAAGGATGATACTTGTATTTGTAATTACTTTTAGATCTAAATATTTGTACTATTAGTTAATGCATTTTGGTAGCTGTTTCTTAATATAGTTACTGCTTTCCTCCAGTGAAAGAATTAAAATAAGACAACTGGGAGTCGATCCCATCTGGTTAAGGAATACTTTTGTACAAAAAGTAGTTCATTGGCATTTGAGAATGAAATTCAGGAAATTCCAACCGAGTCCATTCATTTTGCAAAATTTTGTTCCTTTTGTTTTTTCTTTCTTTATCTTCTTTTAACTTGTAAGCGACGATTCTATGCTTCACGCTCCTTTTTTTGGTTAGCGATCCACCGTTTCATGTTACTAATGGTGGCAATGCATCTTTGTGCAGGTTTTGTTCTCGGATATTAATGCATACGAGGTAAACTTTTGTAGTGTACAATTGTAACTTGTATATTCTGCTCTGAATGGCTCTCATTGTCCACTCTTTCCTCATAACCCGATGATCTTTCGTAAGCTGTATGAAAAATTGTGAAGTTTAGGTTTAGGACATACACGACATACTACTAATAACATCAATAATCAGCAAAATCTCTTTTCTTTGGGGCTCTGGCCTACTTCTATGCCCGAAGTGATACCCAACAAGGTCGAAAGTTATGACCCAGTTATTCCAATAACTTATGCTAAAAAGCCAGTGCATATATATTTACTGAAAAAGAGCACGCTTCTGTCTTGTTAATTGCTTGGAAGCTTTCTTGTTTCCCCAAAGCGCCGGCCAAAAAAATATGCACAGTTGGGTTCCGAAATGGAGAACATTGGCAATACCTTTCTTATGGACTTCATATTAATTAAGACTTAGAAGTTTACCTTTTCTTTGTTGCTTTTAATTCTCTTTCTTTCTTTCTTCCTAAGGTTTGATCCAGTTCTTGACATTTTGTTCACGTTTTGTACAGGTTGACTTAGGAACAAATGCTAAGCACTGCTTTTGTCGAGCAAGCGACTTGTTGGCTGTAGTCGAGTAAAACTAGGATATGTTTTTTCTGGGTTTGCTCTTATTTTTCAGAGAGAGAGAGACATGAGATTTGAAAGGTAGCAATTGAGATATTTGTCCATGAACTTCCTGCAAGTGATCTATTAAGACACTCTTTAATATATATAACCTCTTCGCTCTAATAATGGTTTTTTTTGTTCAGCAATTATTTGCATATGTATTAGGGAGATTAACCTACTTTTACCAACCCAATCCCAATTCTCTTGACTTGGATCGCGTCTTTTGTCAAACCCACCTTAGGAAAAATGAGAAAAAGAACGATTGTTAGCGATGGGGTTTCATATGTTAGTGGCGTACTGCTGAAAGAGGAGAGGGAGAGGTCGAATCAGAGAGAGATAGAGAGAAATCTGGTCAAAGGAAACTAGAGGGAGGGGGGGGGGGGGGGGGGGGGGGGGGAGGATATCATCCATCTCTTTTTCTTTTTTGGTCAATATACTTCTTTAGGAGCCTAAACCGATAATTCCCAAACTCTTGACCATCTTTCTTAAGTTGTATGAAAGAAAGTGAAGTCTAGGTTTAGGACTTATACACATCAAAGTCTCTTTAGTTTGGGGTTATGGCCTACTTCTACTTCTATGCCCAATACCCAACTAGGTCTAAACGTTTAATGATAAAGTACCCATTTAGTTTTTCATAGCAAGGGGTTAGACTAGATCATATAGGTTAATCCTAGATTTAAAGAGATGAATGGGGATGTAGCTCAGATGGTAGAGCGCTCGCTTAGCATGCGAGAGGTACGGGGATCGATACCCCGCATCTCCATCTTTTTTAATTTCTTTTTTTGTGATATTCATCCTAGTCTTTTTCATCTATCCTCCATATTCTGATTTCTTTGCCCCATCCATCTCAGAGATAGAGTCATGTTGGCGTGCTATTACTTAATCGAAAAAGTAACTTACTTTCTAATCATATCAATATATCTCACATCGAAAAAAGACTTGTTTGGACAACTCTTTCATTCACCTTAAGTTGTCGTCACATGTTTCTTTTACCCGCTTATGAAACCTAACTAATTAGCTCACCTTAGATCTATTGTCAAGCTTTTACATTTATCTTCTTGTGAATTTGAACCAACTTAAGTTGTCGTCACATGTTTCTCCCAAATCAGCTGTTAAATTTGAGCACTACCTAATACTTCTGTTACATGTTTTGTTTGTTGGTGCCAAAGTTGAGGAAGTAGAGAGTGGAAAGAAGGTAAATTTATACTTTATGGATCTCTTTCGCAAAATTTCCTTTTGGTGAACCTTTTGCACTTTTACCTAGTAGGACGATACTTGTATTTTGGGGCTATGGCCTACTTCTATGCCGAAAGTGATACTGATACCCAACTAGGTCTAAACTATTACTGAAGAAGTGCACACTTCAGTTTCCATAACAAGGATTCTTCAGACTAGGATCATTCTGCATGTAAAAAATATGCACAGTTGGGTTCCAAAATGGTGAACTTTGGCAATACCTTTTATGATATCTAAGGTTCTAGATTACTCATAGAGATCAGGACATGATTGGGGATGTAGCTCAGATGGTAGAGCGCTCGCTTAGCATGCGAGAGGTACGGGGATCGATACCCCGCATCTCCATCTTTTTAATTCCGACTGAACAACAACAAGTTGAAAGCTTGGGGGGTCCCTTCAATTCATTCCCATTCCAGCCTATCTATATAACAAAACACAATGTTTTGTAATTCGGTCATTATCAGGTCAACCGTTTCACCTCTCCACCATCGCCATCTTCATTGCTCTTTCTGCTTTCTCATCAATGGAGCCCCTCATTAAATCTGTAAAACCAAAAGATTGAAACCATCACTACCGTTTCTTTTTCTTCCTTCCCACTGTTTACCTTCATTGCCCTCTCTCTTTCTTTCTCATCAATTGGACCCCCTTCAGAGAACCCCAATCGCCATTTAAGAACCCTAATCGAGGTTTTCGTAGAATTATTGACCACTCCCATCTTTCAGGTATGACTTTTTATATTTCATGGATTTTCATAGACTTTTGGAATTGAAGTTTCTTCTAAATTTTTATTTCATGAGGTCATAGTTTGATCCTAAAGGGGGCGTCCAATTGATTTATCTAATATGATGTGGTTTATGAAACTGAAATTTGTACAGATTTTATGTTTATAATATCATGTGGTTTCTAATGTGATGTGAGTTCTGTAATATGATGTGGTTTATAATATGATGTGGTTTCTAATGTGATTTCTCTAATACTATTTTCAGAATTTATTTGTTGATGTTGAGTCTTATTGTGGTAGACTCTATTTCTTGATTTGTTTGGAGGAAGTAGCTTTGGTTTTTTTTATCTTGCTTGAGTTTTGATAGTTTAAATGCCTTCTTATTTGTAAACAAAATAGTTTTTTTTTGGGTTATTTTCTAATTGGAGGTGGCAGGTCCATTGGAGTTTAGAAGGAAAGTCGTAGTCATCTTCACTTGGGTCTTAATCGGAAGGAAGGAGGCCATTGAATATGACCGAGAAGAGAAAAGGATTTGAACCTAAGAGGGTTGATCATCTTTTCAGAAACTACTCACCTGTAAGTTCTACCAGATCTGCTTCAATTCAATTTTTCTTTTTTTCCCTATGATTGGGTTGCAAAATGGCCGCAGTGAAGAAAACGGTAAACTCCAGACATAAATTTGGGTTTTTAGGGTTTTCATTAATACTTTTCTCCCTCTCTTGATTTTTGCAGAAGAAGACCCATGAGAAGACTTTACAAACCCTTCCTCTTCAGTTAGAAACAACCGAAGAAGAATTCTTTCTTCCATTTTCCCGGTACAGATTCAGGATTTTACAATTTCTTTTTCGTATTTTGATCATTTCGATTCATATATTTTCAATTTGATATGTTTTCTTCTAATATGTTTTCTTTTGATTAAGTAATTGTATTCTCCATTTACATGATTATGTATGAATTATATACTCCATTTACATGAATTTGAAGGTGAGAGATCTAATTTTTTTTCTTTGTTTCAGGTTCCCTGATGTTCGTATAAGACATCAATCTATTTGGTGAGATTATATGAATGAAGCACTCACACCCAAGGATGTCGCTTCTTGGAATGTATGTAATGTTGATTTTACAACTAAACTGCATAAAAAGGGTATAACTTCGTCTCCGACTTTATCCATCATATGGTACATAGGTCTTTTTTCCCTTTTGGTAGTGGATCTGAACTTCGTTCTGGTTAATTTATCCATCATATTGGTTTGTTTGTGTTGATAAAATTGTCAAGAAGTTAATGACATATTGAGCTGTTTGGTAGTGCTTAATGTATTTTGTGGTAGGGTTCTGTATCCAAATTAACATTCTACTTTCAGAAATTATTTGTTGGTGTTGCGACTTATTGTGGTAGACTCTATTTCTTGATTTGTTTGGAGGAAGTAGCTTTGTTTTTTTATCTTGCTTGAGTTTTGATAGTTTAAATGCCTTATTATTTGTAAACAAAATAGTTTTTTTGGGTCATCTTCACTTGGGTCTTAATCGGATGAAGGTTCACACATTACAGTACCAAATACCAACAACATTGGGGCTATAATCAGTAATGGTGATTACAAGTTGGCCTATAATTAAGTTAATGACGGAGGTTGTTAAACATGATTTAATACATAAATAATTTGAGGCAGTTTTTCGTTTACTTAATTTATGTGCTTCCGAAGTTAATATTGACATATGAGTTTCTGACTTGATGCCTATGTTCGAGAACCCCTCTTATATCACAATAATTTATCTTCATGGTTTGGTTCTCGAATACAGTTAATTAAGGTGATGTTCTTGTTTGTCAAAGAAGTAATTTGGTATGACTTAACCATTTTAATGAAGCAACTACCAAAAATTAGAGTCATAATATATTAAGATCTGATTCTTTTTGATGACCGTGAATTGTGATAATGATTTCTAACATTGAAACTTTGAAGCAGTTTTGTGTTATTCGTACTTGAAGTTTAGTTATTTCAGGCTTCCCCCCGCTTTGTTTGTGTAGGGTCTTAATTTTGGTTCCTTAATTTCTCACATTTTTTTTGTCACAATTTTGTTGCAGTATTGTGAAATCCTTGGCATGGAGTCGCAATGTATAAAA
Organism: Eschscholzia californica; assembly: GCF_041429995.1. Taxonomy (NCBI): domain Eukaryota; kingdom Viridiplantae; phylum Streptophyta; class Magnoliopsida; order Ranunculales; family Papaveraceae; genus Eschscholzia; species Eschscholzia californica. The sequence continues at coordinate 80,916,144 of NW_028238198.1, forward strand.
TTCTCCCTGAACCCATTATAATTTCTGCAAAATTGAAGGTATTAATAGGCTGATTTGGTGATTTTAGAAAATGAGTGTTTGTTAAATTTGTTTACAAGGAGAGGTGGTTGATCTTTTGTTGGTGTGTTTGATGTAGCCAAGTAGTCTTTGATGAGATTGAAGGGATTGAAATAACTTGGAATCAAGTAAAGCTTTATGATCATTTCGATTGAGTCCTAATGATCATGAAAGACTTTATTATGAAATCCATCTTCTTAAGACGTTAAGTTTTTTACTTCTTGGTCGATGCTGTGAAATAGGAACCTTAACTTTATCACTGAGAGTACTACCTTTGGGAGTTTAAGACAGTAAGTACTTTCTTGTTTTATGGTTTTATCCCCTTCCAAATTTTATCCATAATTGTAGTTATATGTTCTGTTACATATGAACATTATCATATTTAAGTCTTCCTATCATGTGAAAATGTTTATACATCAACCTATATTACAGTGGCTTATATATTCCTTCAACTATACCAGGTGGGTGGGTCAATAACAATCTTGGCAGAATTTCAATTGATTACATGACTTAGTGCTTTGGTGCTGCGGAATTATTCACTGTTTAAGTCTTCTCTCACCCGTCATTAGTAATATGATACTTTCTTCATTTAGGTTCGGGGTGTGGCAGCTGCAAACCTAAAGCTGCTGGTGTATCTGGAATTTTATCGGAATGTTGTTTTTGTGCCAAGGAATTGTGGTCGGATGAGAAGTTTCTAGCAGGTGACTTATTTTACCGTGATAGCGAAAGTTGAAATTTTTTATAGATAGAGAAATTGTGTTGCAAGCATTGTAACTTTTTATTTTGTCGGAAATTGATTCCAGTAAATCATAGGAGACGATGATTTTGTCAATATTTACATCTTTTTAAGATATTCATGTTTAAAATTGTTATTTAACTGTTTTATATTTATATTATTATTTTTGACAGAATGTTGCTTTTTGGATTTTTTTGTATGGCTCGACAACATTTTATTTTTCGGCAAGTGTCAATTACTTTTTGTTGATTTACTATGTCCAATTAGATAAACGACCTAATGAGATGTATAAATTTCTAAAATATTTTGTGACTTATAACAAATCCAAACAGCACGGGTTATATCTAGTATATAATAATATACCTTCTTCTCTCTCTATTTTCTTTTTTCACTTTGGGTTTTGAGAATGAAGAAGAGTTTAAAGCTACTACCTAGTTACCCATTACTGATTTTGATATCATCGTTTTACAGACTACTAAGAGTTTTTTTACAGACTACTAAGAGTTTTGACTAAAGTCAAAATCGGAGTTCATGCAAATCTGTCAACTTGCCCAAACTCTCTTAACTAAATGGCTAACATTGTTATATAAGCGGCCTATGTTAGTGTTACTACTAAAGTTGCTACTCATAAAGTAATCAACAAGGGTGAAGATAAATTTGTACAAAAACATAGTGAACCGAAGTACCACAATAAGATCATCCTTCGTTTAAAATGCCAATCTCAGAAACACCAACCCACCACAAAATATAGCTGGAGAAGCACAAACTACAAACGCAAAGACGAAGCAGAAAAAGAAAAAGTTATTGGTTACCAACAACAAAAATGATCAAGTTCGAAAGACGAAGAGTTAACATGCCAAACAAAACTTGAAGCCAACAAGAGAAAACTTCATAATGGGTACGAAAGAATAAAGAAAAAGCAAAGAAACCATAAAGACAATTGAGTTTAAGGATCTTCCACCAAACAAAGTTATTTATCGTTGTTAAGCTAAACCGGAGATCCAAAATGTGTGCCAACGCATAATGAAGGAGGTTTGAATTGCTTGAAGAATTCAAACACAAGTAGAAGAGACAAAGAAGTCGCCGACGACCATGAAATTGAGAAGAGTTCTAAACCAGTGTATGGTTATATTAGATTTCTACAAAATAAAACATAAAAGTTTTAGGCCGATGTTTTGTTGAAACTGGAAATTTTCCAGGGGAAAGGTACAAAATTTTGGGTGGAAATAATTTTCTTTTGTTTCTTCCAAACAGTATTAAGTTTTGGGGAAATAAAAAAAATTCTTCCTCCTTCCCTTCACACCACCATTAACTCAGCGACCATAAACTCCGACCCGGTCTACTTTCTTCGTCCTTCTCTCTCTCTATACAGAAGAGAGAAGAGACAAAGAAGTCGCCGGGAAACTCCGGCGATTTTGGAGTGTTTATATTTTTGAATTTTTACATTTTTCATAACGAGGGGTCCATCCATCCTCTAAAAAGGATCCAAAGTAACAAATTATAAAACCCGAGTCCTTCACCACACCCTCAGATTCAAGGCGCACATCCCAAAACACTAAGACATGGCCTGCCGGAATACCAAGATGTAGCCCGTCTAGCACAAGGTGTTGTTTAGAGTCCATAAGCCATTAGATAACGTCCTAGGTAAATTTGTCGATACAAATGTCAAGGTTTTGTAGGTTGATTTCCCTCTAAGAAAAAAGGTCGAGTTCTACCAGAAACTCTAGTATTTTCTTTGCTGACTCTCAAACAGGAGTTGGGGGTTTTCACACGAGGAAGTTGGTGCTTTCTGTCAAAATTTAGGATCCTAAACACCAAAGTGATCAATATTACACCCGAAGTGATCAATATTATATAGCTCAGTGGCTTTTCTCAGCATGTCCAATTGAGGTGTTGTCCTTCTTTTGGATAGATTGTACTTAAGGGAGATTTTAAAAGGCCTCCCCGTTTTTGTTAAAAGGCCTCCCCATGATTTCGTTGACTTAGTAAAAACCCTTTGACTTAGCTTGGTTAAAGGGCCCCCCTCTTTGAATGGGTGAAAAAAACCCCCTTTAAAGGTGTATTTCACCCACATTTTCTCTCCTCCATCTCATTTTCTCTCTCTGCCACATCATCATCTTCTCCGGCATGGTCGCCGGCCAACCAAACTTCCGGCCGGCGACCTTCAAATTTTTTTTTTTTTTTTTTTATTCTCTCTCTTCTCTCTCTCTCTCTCTTTCAAAACAAATTTTTTTTTTTTTTTTAAACTCTCTCTCTATAGATCTAGAGAGAGAGAGAGCAGATCCATTGAAGGTCTGCGAACAGACCTTCAATGGATCTGAACAGACCCTCAAAGGGTCTGTTTGCAGACCCATTAGAGGTCTGCGAACAGACCTTTTGAAGGTCTGTTCGCAGACCTCTAATGGGTCTGCGAACAGATCCATTTGGATCTGTTCGCTCTCTCTCTCTCTCTACTTCTGTAGAGAGAGAGAGAGAGTTTAAAAAAAAAAAAAAAAAAAAATTTGTTTTGAAAGAGAGAGAGAAGAGAGAGAATAAAAAAAAAAAAAAAAATTTGAAGGTCGCCGGCCGGAAGTTTGGCCGGCCGGCGACCATGCCGGAGAAGATGATGATGTGGCGTGGTCAACATCACCGGTCTTGGGTTAAGTTTGACCTAACGGCGTTAACTTTGCCGTTAGGTCAAATATTGACGAAGGAGGTGCTCTTTTGTAGGGGGGCCCTATAACCAAATGGGTTATAATGAGGGGCGCTTTTAGCGGGGAGGCCTTTTAACAAAAACGGGGGGGGGGGGGGGGGGGGGGCCTTTTAAAATTTCCCTTGTACTTAATTAGATCACATTAGCTGTGCTTAAAAACAATTAAAAACTGACATTTCATCTCTAAGTTGACTAGTTGAGGGTTATTAAATTAGATAGGCTGCAATTTGTAAAACGAAGTGCCAATTACGCAAACCACTTCATCAAAAAAGACGATAGCCAACTTTTATCTCCTCCTAATATGATAACTAAGCGGTCGTCGACTTGGATCGACTCCCTCCCTAGGTGATTAGGTTTTACCAAAGTTTCTCCTTTGTTGGCTTTCTCGTTTGTGGTTACAAAGTTCCAAGAACAGACCAGACTGTCAAAAGAAATTAAGTCCTATTTTCCTTCGTTCCTGCATGGTAAGAATGGACAAGGTGCAAATTCTTAAAACTCCAAATCACTTTCGCCCTTTATGATCCAGTAATATCAAAGAGAGCAGCGCAATATCACAACATTTGACACGCATAATCAAAAGTCTGAACCCCCAAACTTCTTATATTATAAGTTCTAACAGTAGCAAACCCATATAATAGACAATAGTCACACATATTATCAATCCACCAATAACTAATACCACGAGGAGATCCGAGTCCCTACTTTCATTAGAAGATTTTTTAATGAAAAGGGTAGGTTTCACCCTTCCCTTTTGGCATGGCTATACAGACAGAAAAACACCTGCAGTCGTAGCTATTCTCCTATAATGGATACATTTTGGGTCTCGATTCTGGCTATGGAGCTCACTCCGTCGTCGCACAGCTGACCCAACCATCTTCCTTCCATTGTTTTATGTCGTATATGGTAAAACGAACAGCAGACCCAGATCCTTTTATGTCATCATCATCATCATCCACCCATACGAAAGTATGCTCTCCCTCTTTCTTAAAACAATATAAAACTTCACATAATTTGAACCGGGGTTATCCATTTCTCAGCTCTAGCAGTGCTGTCCATGAAAGCACAGCATTAGCCGTCTTCCACCAAAACCCTTCCGAAACCCACAAAACCACTTCAATCCACTGGGTTTGGTTACCCAGAGAAGGTAGATATATTATTACTTCAATTACGGTGAGTCCCTTCTTCAACATTGGGAAGGCAGATAAAACCGGCACACATGTCAACACAAACCAACTTGCTGGATGCAAAGAGTATAACCCGTAAAAAGTCAGGCCCCACGGCGGCTCAGCCGCTGTAGTGGAGCTGCTGCTTGTAGTTTTGTGAGCCTTGAACCGGACCCTGGCCTTGGACCTGGCCCTGCTGGGGTTGTTGCTGCTGTGGAGGCTGAAGGCTTCCGGGCTGTGTGCTGTAATGGGCAAAGGGCTGAGGGTAGAGAGTATTCATCAGTCCCTGTGAAAAGGCAGGAAGGGCTCAAATTGTTTCCTTTGTTGCATCACTAGTGAAGGAAAAAGCTAAAAACCAGTGGACACTTTCAGAGTAAAACCTGTGATTGAAGTGGATTGTGGCTTGGCACACCGAATTGGGTCTGAGAAGATTCATCCTGTAAAGGGTCATTATATCCAACTTGAGTGAACAGCCCTTGTGATGCATGACCCATGTAGTCCTGTGAGAAGGAAAGAAGAGGTTTAAACTCAAGTGAGAGGGAAGTATCACAACTCGAACAATCATTATGTTAAATAAGATAATTGGTCAGCAATTTCTGGCAATAAGCAAACCTGAGATATGAATTCATTTCCAGACCCTAGGTGTGAATACCCGGGCTGGGTATTCTGGTTTAGAAAGCTCCCAGGAAAACCACTTTGTGTTCCTGGTGTAACATAGTCATATCCCGTCTGGGAAGCCTACAAAAACAAATCCATAACCTCAGTATTTATTGCTAGAATGCTAGCTACATATTAATAGTATCAAAATGGATATATGTTTCTTCAGTTTGACCCAAGTTACGAGACAGTTGGACACCAACGAACCATAGCTTCAGACACTATTATATCATATATTATAATGAAAGAAAAGCAGTGACAATCAAAAATAAGAAATGCTCTTGGGTACTAGATGCACCCTCCAAAAACTATAATCCTGGAACAAATGTTAGTGAGCATCCACAAGCTACAATCCTTGTGACTTCTACCTCACACCTTTGTCTCTCTACCTACAAACCTAAACTATAGCAGAAGTCAATTCACATCTACAAAATCATGAAAATGGTTGCTCACCATTAAGTGTTAGTTGACTTCAGTAAACCGTCATTTTGCAACAGGCAATGCCACAGGTTTTATAAAAAAGTGAAATTCAATTACAATACTACGGACCCTTAAGAATAAATCCTTAAATAAGATGAAATTGACCTCTACCTGTGTGGAAAAATCAGCAACATTATAAGCAACGTGAGAACCCTGGCTTTTGAAGTCATCCCCCAAGAAATCCTGATTAACTAACAAAGTCAGTCAAAGCAAGAATCACGAAACCATGAACAAATAATAGTAATAGTTATTATCCAAGGGAATACCTGAGACATGCCCCCAATAGAAAATCCTTCACGGAATGTCTGACTTAGTCCTTGGACAGGCATCTACAAAATAACAAGAACAGTTCAGGCCACAGACATGGACACTAACTACTACTTTATAATTAAGATAAAGTATGACCTGAGTCAGAAGTCCAGTTTGAGATAACGGAGCGCCAACAGATGACTGACTATTTGGATTATCATAGTTGAAATTAGACCCATGGCTGCCTATAGGTTGCTGAGAACCATGTTGCTGTGAAAGATGGCCGCCAATAGGACCTCCAGCATTACCACGTCCAGCCCCAAAGCCCCTCATCCCTGGTTGAGGGACCTGAGGAACAGCTCCAACTGGCCCATGAACAGCAGCACGAGCAGGGATTGCGTATGGTTGTGAGTGAGGACCACCATGAAAAGCAGGAATTGGAATGCGCGGCATGGGGAACCCTGCTGGATGCGCAGCAGGCTTATGTGTACCACTTGGTGCTCCAAATGGAATATAAGAACCTGGGAGGTAACAAAAGCGCTCATCAATTCAAGTACCGAGCGCTATGAAGCTCTAAAGACACTCTGCTGTTAGGTTGATAAAGCAGTCCCAACTCAGTTTTTTTCATAGATAAGATAACTACTGGACAAATTCAGGTCGCGACTAATGTGAGTTAGCTGAATTTCAAGGTCGGAGTTAAATACAATCCACTGAATATCACTGTAAAATAAGGTTACCTTTAGCACGATTGCCCCTTCTATCAGCATTTGGGCTTAATGCACCAAAGTTATCATTAGGTACCATTCCAGGTGCAGTACCAAAGAAAAGTCGACGATCATTGTATACCTGTGCCAGTTTGTAACAGCTTTAGAATAACATTGTGGATATAGCCACAATCAATGTCAACACTAACAGACTTAACTATACCAGCAGAGGTACATCAAACAAAGGAAAATAATTCGATAGGTGCATACCTTTTTTGGTTTCTGAAATTGAACCATACTCTGCTTCAAATTATTCAAGGGGCCCTCAACCAAGCACTCATGTTCCTATAAAAACATATTTACTGAATGGTCAAAATTTGAACAAAAAGAAGCACGTGAGGAAGTCAAGAAGTAATTAATAACATTAAAAACAACAGACGCAATATCAAGGGCAAAAGAATAGGTACGCGTGCAAAGAATGAAGACATAACCAGTGACAATGATTGGATAACTGTCGAAGGATAAAATAAACCTCCGCAAGATATAAGAAAAAAACAGTTAGAAGCGTGTATATGTGTCGAAGTAGATACCAACACAAGGGATTAAAGCCCACATCATTTCGATAAACCATCAAAAACTGTAGAATCACACTGATGTGGACCGTGCGCACTATAATTGTATACACAATCACAAAATGGGCATTTGTCAAAGTTCAAAATTAATTAAAGAGATGCTAAAGCATAACTACCGCTTCTAAAAGCCAACTTCAAACAGGAATCCAGTAAACTAAGTCTAAGGTGCTGTTTGTTTTTTATTTGTGGCTGAATCTGAATTGGCTGAACTGAAACGGCTGAATCTGAAACGGCTGAATTATTGTACAAAGTTAATGTTTGTTTTTTATATCTGAATTAATGAATCTGAATAAACTTTTGACCAATATACCCTCATAAACCAAACATGCCCTCATTTTTTTTGCTGAACAAAAGGGCAGAGAAACCCTAGGGTTTGTTATCTTTCTCATCTCAGCCTCTCCACTACTCCCTCTCTCTCTCTCTCCGACGGAAAAGTTATCGTCGTCATCTCTCGCCAACATCTCTCTCTAACTTCACTCGCCGGCTCTCTCTCTCTCTAACCTACTCTAGCCGGCTCTCTCTCTCTTTCTTACCTGCTCTCGCATGATCTCTCTCTTTTTCATTCTCTTTGTTTAAGTGAAGATCTGGAATCTAAACCCTCGCCAGATCCGGCGAGGGTTAACATATCTCCGGCAAAAGACCACAATGGTGTCGGGGTCAGTGTTGTCGTTGGTGGTGGTCTGCGTGGTTTGTCAAACTTCTGGGCGGTGGTGGTGATGGGCTCTGTAGTGGTGGTGGTGGTGATGGGATCTGTGGTGGTGGTGGTGGTGATGGTCTCTGTGGTGGTGGTGGTGGTGGTGGTGGTGGGCTCTGTGGTGGTGGTGGTGTTGGGCTCTGTGGTGGCGGCGGTGATGTGCTTGGTGTCGATTATGTGCTCTGGTGGTGGGTTTGCCGTGGTTTGGCGGTAGTTATGCCGAGGTGGTGGTTTGGCTGTGGTTTGGTTTGTCGGTGGTTTGGTTTGCTGGTGGTGGTTGCGGACAAATTTTTTTAAAATGTAGGGGCAGAAACGACATTTCACATATTTCAGAAATTAAACCAGTGTTTCAGACTTGTTTTAAAGTCTGAAATATTTGGGGGGTTTTTCAGCCAATTCAGATCTTAGACCAAATTCAGCCAAATTTTCAAATTTTCTGAAATTCAAAAACAAACATCTGAAATCTAAGTTGGAACCCAATTCAGATTTCAGATCCGAAAAAATAAAAAAAACAAACAGCACCTAAGTAAAATATGAGCAAAAACTAAGACAATCTTTACGAAAAAAAAAAATAGAAACATGGGCAAATTCAACATCAAGAGAACCAAAATCTTTTTGCTACTGCTTGTGATCTATCAAAAGGTAACAAGCTAGCATCTAGATGACAAAATATAGAGTGAAATGTGATACCTTATAATGAGTCAACAAGCCGTTCCAAAGAGGCTGTTTACTTAACACTTTGGGGTTCCCCAACACAACGATACCATAACGAGCTCGAGTCAAAGCAACATTAAGTCTTCGTGGATCATTAAGGAATCCAATTCCCTGAACATTACAGCCAGAAGATAAAACCAGTTTATAACATTGGAAAGATAGATGACAAGAACAAAAATATGACAAACAGGACACAGGTGGATCCAAGTAAATAGAACTAACAACCTCCAAGTAATTAGTAAAATGACTGAGCAGTAAACAGAAATGTAATGAACCTAGACCAAATATATCAACTGCCTGGGGAATTTCACGTAAAACAGGAAAACAAATAGCCAAAGAAAAGAGAAGATCTTATAGCACAACGGAAATAACCCAGACTCTTGAGGGTCTCCAGCACATTAGATAACCTTTACACCAACAATCTAAAAATAAAGTATATATTTCTGACGAAAGAACTAGCCATCTGTAAGAAAGCTCACCTGATGCTCGTTGCTCCTCACACATGACAATATAATGAAATCCTTTTCCCTTCCCTGGAACGAATCAACACTAGCAACCTATACAGCAGAACACAAATGTTACAGGAACAACCACCTAAAAGTTATTAAGTACATTAAACATCTGCAAAGAAGGTAACCTCAATTTCCTTATAGAGCTGTTGTCTAAGAGCACCATTTCTTGACATGTAATTCACAATATATGCTCGCTGGCCTTCATATGGTGTTATAACTCCAATCTATGAAGTTGAGTTGACAGATAAATGATGTGAGAAATGTTAAGACAAAGAAGATTAATTTTGATTAATGGACAAAAGTACAACGAAGCATTAAACAAGAATAGATATAATACCTGGCTAGGAACTACACCACTTCTCAGGAAAGTAGTAACAATTTTTTCAACATTGGCCGCTTCAGTTCGATTTAGATATGAAGTTCCACTCGCGCTTATTTCTTCTTGCCCCATCTATGGAGAAGATTTACGTAAATTCGTTACATTATTATAAAATATAATGCACTTGTAGAAACATAGATTCAATACAGATTTCCGAAACAGGCACTTAGTCAATATATCATTTTTGACAAAACAACAGAAGTAGCATATCTAAAATACCTGCACATAAAAGAACATTGGACGATTCGGCACAGGCCAAGGGAAGTCAATCCCAGTTGATTGCCTTTCATTTATAGTCACTCCATTTTGAAGTGTACCTTCGTAGAAGCTATTAGAAGGGAACTCTGATAATGATGGGTGCATTCTGTATTGAACCTGAAATTGAGAGCTTGAGTTAAACAATGACACAATGCAAGCACATAACACCTACAGCTCTTGGAAAAGCCAACCCAGAGAATATAAAAGGCAGACTGAAGGTATGTCAGTATGTATAACTAGTTAAGCACCAAGGATAAGAAATACTTTGAGACTTTGTCTGTGAAGTATAAAGTAGCAGTTAGTAAAGATTATAACTTCAATGCCATATGGACACCGAACGGGCAGTAATACTGTAAACTTCATCTCATTGAAGTTTTCTGTTTATATTATTTCTACCCTTTAGAGCTGGCCTTGGAACACAAATCGGGCTCAAACCACCGCACTGCTTCGTAAGATTCTGTTTATACTATAAACTTCATCTCATTGAAGTTTTCCTGAAATCTCGGACATATCTATTCTCAAACCACCAATATCGACAATGAGTCCATGACCAAGCAAATCAGTTGGCATTATAAAACGACCGCACTGCTTCGTAAGATTCTGATACCTACTTGCTACTAGATTAAATAAAAATTATAGCTTCTCACGAGGGGTACGAAAAAAAACTAAATATACAACTCAGGAGACGCAGTTAATACAGACTATAGACCCAATAATATAGGTTCATCATGCTTTCTACGTGCATTATAAGGGTAATAATATTCAAATAGCAAAAAATGGCATTCAAAGATTGGCACCAGAGGCAACATCGATCATCAGTTGGGGTCTATTCATTACCTAAATTTCCAAGACATACTTAAATCAATCATTAAAGGAAAACCTAATTGACATGCTAATTTGGAATTTAATGAAATATATTTACATGCTACATTCTCAATCAACTAAGGTATTACGAAACGCATAACAAGATGATCATTACCTGCAGTCTGAATGGTTTCACACCAAGGAGCACAAGGCGCTCAAAGAGAGACTGAGCTAGGCCTGCACGAGCTGCCTTCTTGCACATAATAACTGGACCAAGCTGACAATGATCTCCAACAAGAACAACCTAGTCCAAGAAATTCTGTCAATAACTCTTGTACGGATACAAGAGAAGAAGCAACAGAAGTCAGTAACTTGTGGATATTATGTACCTGTTTGACTCCAAGAACCAAGGGAATAAGACATTCTGGTTCGGTTGCTTGAGTTGACTCATCAATAAGAACCTATAAGACCAAAAAGAAGGCATTAATAAAAATATAAATATCCAGAACTATTCATGCATTCAAGTATGAGTTTATCATCAACCTGGCGGAATCTGAAGTTTGCCAATCTAGGATCTCCAGCACCAACACATGTACAGCAGATAACATCAGCACTCTGAGATATTTCTCTCTCAGTTGCCCGTTTTAGAGCCTTGTACTTCTTCTCGTCGCTGCTTGACAGTTCTCCTGGAAAAAGGTCAAGCAGAAAAATAGTACTTGATTAACAGAAGTTCAAGTCAATGAAAATGACAATGCGAGTATATTCTGTTACTTCCATAAAAAATCACTTTTTCTGCATCAATACAACTCTGCCAATTCTACAATCTAGGAATTAGTGAATTACTAGAATTAGAGTAAGAGACGAAGAACTTTTTATTAAAAATAGAAGCTACGTTTACGACAGTGTTTCAGGTGTCCTGAGCCGCACATGGCAAAACTTTAATTTCAGGAGTCGACCCTATGCAGAGGTTTTAAAAGAGCTCATTTGATCAGTTTTCCCCTAAACTAATTTTCTTTATTACATTGATGTGTTACGCGTCATATTTCACGAGTGCTCGACATCATAGGGAAACTTTGTAGCATAAACAAGCCTAGAAATATGGTATCTTAATAATGCCCGAATTGGACCTAGGCGCGCGAAGACTAAGCATAACTGCACCCCCAGGGCATGCTCTCTGTCAAACGCGCCTGAGGCTAGACATCAACAAACAGTCCCACCAATCAACATGTCTTAGCCTTCTATATATTAAAAGAAAATATCGTAACAATGGTTTTTTTATTAATACTAATGATTTTTTTATCAGTAATATTTGAACTGTGGTCAACTTCTACCCAATAGAGAGATACATATTTTGCCACCCCACTGAAGTGTGCTTCACATTTTGTGACAATTATAACATTAAGGTATAACAGATATATTAGAGATATAATGATAAATAATTGACTAAACCACCATTTCACATTGTGAATAACCAAACATAAAATGCACCTTGTTCATCTTTCAGCTGCTGAAGCTTATGTAGTTCACTCTTCTCAGACGTATCAAGATGTCTGACCTGCCACAAAGTAATCACACTAAAGATAAATACTCCATTTCTTATACAAAACAGAAAATCAGGCATCAAAATAGGAACTTTTGAAGATGTTGTCAAATGCATACTTGATAATGTAGCGTGAGATGTTCAACAGGTGAGCTCACAGCCTCCCTCGATTTGGCACAGAGCCTGACAACCTGGAGATGTACAGACACCTCAGAACATTCAAACAAAAATTCAAACCGCACACAAATATATAAAAGAGGATAAGGTAATACTCCCTATAAACATGCAAGTGTTCAAATAAGAATCAAAACTGACAGCAACCGAAATGTAAGAACGAAACCTATTGATTACCAGTCCCAAGATGTATTTGTTTCAACATAGATTATCAAAGACCCATTTGGCACCATTTTTAGAAACTTGAGTAAAAAAAAGGAACAGGGGGGAAGTTTGAGAGAGAGAGAGAGAGAGAGAGAGAGCCCTCTTCTTGAACTTTGATTACTCAAAGTATCTGAAAATTCTAATTCAGATGCAAATTCTTACACAAAGGCTTGAAATACCACAAAAGATAGGCCCGTCATAAATCTCGACACATTGAAGGGGATGAATGCTACTCTAATTGGCTTACAAACCATATACGTCACTAGTGGTCCCTCATACATGGAAAATTCTTTCTACGCCATGTGAATATGCTATAGTAACCTATCACTATTACACGCAGATAAGAAAAATTCCCTCACACAAAAGTATTAATTTACCTTTAACCCAGTGGAACTTATCTTCTCAGCCAGTTGGTCAACAGCCACATTACTTGGAGCACAAACCAAGACCTAAATGTAAAGATGCATTATTAACTAGTAAAAATCGATGTAATTACACAATAAGTGTGGGAGGGGAATAGAAGTGACAAATATTAAATCTACCTGTCCTTGGCCTTGTTTTGCCATATGGTATACAATGGCAGCAGAAGTAACTGTTTTCCCAGTGCCAGGAGGACCTTGGATTAAACTTATCGGCTTTTGAAGAACAGTTTTTACCGCGAAAACCTGTTAGTATTTAAAAAAAGAAAGAGTAAAGAACCCTTGTGCTGATGTTTGAACAATTACAATAAAACTTAACCAGAAATTAGAGATCATGAATCATGTCGAATGTGCGATAATAATCAGTATCTGAGCATCATCAAGAGTTGGTACCAGAAAGGATCTAGACCATAACAGGATTTGAATGAATGTTTCAAATAAGTTTCAAAAAAAATGAATATGTTTCAAAACAACCTAAGAGCAACAAATTAAGACGTAATTACGTAAGAAATCGAACAAAGAAGTCAAAACTCGAGAAACCTAAAAACAACCACGCACATCAGCACATGTATACAGAATGAAATTTATATTATGGACTTCTGATTGAAGTAACAACGCCTAAGATATCAGACCATGTGATTCAGAAAACAAATGCTTCAACACAATTTACAATAGCGGGTAAAACAGAAAATCTGGTGATCTCCATCGTTCCAAACTAAAATGAACGGTTCTTGGTCAAAATGAACGTGAAATGCAAGGGATATTGTTTTTAATTTACATAAAATACAATCATCTTGATCCAAATAACTTGTGATTGGTTATAGTACTTAATCATTCAAACATCTTACTTGAGACGCATTGAGTTCTGGAAGGCCTGGTGCACCAAATCGGCGAGGTAAAGTATTACGAACCACCTGAACCTCAACTTCATGGCCCAACAAGTGGTGGTATATATACCTGCATCATAAGTAAAATTTCAGTATGATTTATCATCACTCATTAGTGAACATGTTATCCAAACAATAGAAGTTATAAGGTTTTCATAGTTTTCAATTCCGGGCAACAATTTCCAAGATATTAAAGAACACTAATACCAAGAAGTGGTTCTTCTACTGCCATGCTTTCAGAATCACTTCACCGTGCTGCACTTCCTAGAAATTTTTCCACCAAATTTATGATCCATACCTAGATTTGAGTTATCTCAATAGCATGTCGGAGCTTTTTTACTAACACCAATCGATCTTCATAAAAGTCCAACTCGATATTTCTTATAGAGATTTGGGGGAAGTGACTAAATTTGTCTATCAAGCCATCAGCCAAATAATGGATTTATAACATATTTACATGCAAATAGGGAGAGAATCATCCACTTGGTATGTACTCTTTTATCCTTTTTTATCATCAACTTATATTTGACATCTCTTCCTAAAATACAAGCTTATAGAGAACTTACACTTTCATTGACATCCCACCACCAATTGATCTTAATAAATTAATGCATACTTCTTTGACTACAATATACAAAAAGCATCAAACAACATTCAAATAAGAGCATTGCATTGAGAAGTGGCATACCCACTGACACTAGTCTCATCCACTGCAAATGTTTTCATTGCTCCCTGCATACGATCAAAACTGGTACTCTTCCAAACAAAATCAACACTGAAGCCATGGTTCACATCAACAGGTACACCCTGCAAACAAATAAAAGTACTTGAACTAGTATGTTCAACTAGTGAAACTAAGGCACAGAAAATCTTAACTAAGCCAACCTGACTTGCACGGAGCTCAAGTGCAACTTCCTCCTGAGCAGTTAATTTGATCTGTAGCACAAAAAGAAACAAAGATAGTTACATATATAGATAAATATAACTCACAGGAAGTACCTCGCCATCAATAATGGGTTTCTCTTTACAACTGATCATACTTGACAACAATAAGATTAAACCGACAAAACAAATGGAAGTACGAGTCATACACTGAGAACCCCGCCTTGAACGCACTCACCTATCAAATGCTCAAATTTTTTTTACTTTTGGGACCCTACCTTTCAAATTTATAGCCTTCCTAGTCGCATTTGATGTCTGGTCACATATATAATTTATCTTTTGATTCAATTTTGAAAACTAGTCAATGTTCATACATAATGTATATCAAATAGGCATATTCTATAACATGGCCAACGGTATATAGTTATATAATATACCCCACTACCCCTCACTCCCAATTTCAGACTCCGCCATCACGCCTTCCACTCATAACAACATAGATGAGCAGTGAAGTAACATATAACAAAACAAACCAACACGAGAACATCTCACAAAACCCAACTTCGTCACACTTACCACATGCCCCACCGACTGCCATGCAGGATGAGCAGAATCCCCTGAATACCGAAGCCGCAACTCATCACCAGGCACAAGCCTTAATTCATTATCCTCCTATATCATCAATAAATACATACTAGTTTTAGTGGAAAACAAGAATGGACAACCAGCATAAACAACACAAACTGGTAATGGACTCAATTTACTGAAAGAGTAACAATACAACTAAACAAAAAATGGAGTTAAGTCTAACAAAGGAAACTCAAGGTCACTCAGAAATATTCATCCAGACACCACACCTTCGGAAATACAAAGTAAGCAATTCTTTTCTTGTTAAGACCAATATCCCATCGAATTGTAAGATTGTCTTTGCTTTGTGATTCTTTCATCATCTACAACAAAAGTGAGAACGTAAGATATTGCCACACAGAGAAATCCCCACCATCTGAAGATTAACAATAAGATCTGACAGACACATATCTCGAAATTAATTTTAATTCATTAAAGATGAAAGTGTATAGATAGACCACAGACACATACCTTATCGTAATCTGCTTCAAGCTTGACCAGTGGAGCAAATACATTTTGATACTGCAAATAGATGCAAAATCATCCAAAATATTTGTTAGAAGACACATTAATGTAACAAAACTTCTACAGCATAGGTTGGCAAGCAAAGTCGTCTCAATTATCCAATTAAACGAAGTCTTAAATTACACATAAGGACGTTTTTTTTTAAGAAGTATGTTTAACTTTTTGATTAAATTACTTCCTAAAGATATCACGCACCTGATATGCATCTTCATACTTCGAAACTACAGGCTGAGGTTCATCATCTACTCCAGGTTTTTCAAGATCTTCAAAGGAGGCATCAGGATTTGTCTTCCAAAGCTCTTCCACCTTATTTATTTGTTGAGCACTAATTTGACGTGCTCTCAACTGCTCTTGTTCAGATGGAACCTGCATGTGGTATTGGACAAGACAATAAGAGAAGATATCATGCACACTATTTTAGAATAAAGAAGAGTGAGATGAAACCTAACCTTCACAAGCCACTGCAGAAAGCACCTATCATCAATAAGTGGACACCACTGACTCAGATCCCAATTCATGTCCTTCAGTGCACTGACGTTCAAACAAGGTTCTCTACAAAGGAGAACAACTACGCTTTCTGCCTTGGCAGAAATAAACCCAAGGAGAAAGACATTTCGGCAACCACAGTTATAGCATTCTAGAATTGTCTCCCCCAAAGGACTATCCTTATGCAGACACACTTCCTTATGCTTTGCACGAACCTAGAAAAGAAACATCAAATGATATGTGGATTCAGAGGCGGGGCAGTTAAGACTTTAACGTAAGCATCAAATTAAACTCATACTGGATTACTGGCAAAGCTATTTCAGAGTGCTCATGCACCAAACTGGTCAAAACTTCTTTTGAATTTCCCATACCAGCGGAAATATGCCACGCATTAAGAAATGGTTTCACTATTAACATTCATTAACTGTCAACAAAAATTAAATAGACTAGATCTGTCCCAGAAGTATTTTTGACAGGTAATATTTAGTTGTCTGCTTGCTTCATTTCACTCTTTATGATTGATTGTAGCCATTCTATTCAATGAACTACAAGCTTATGCTTACAAAAACAAGATAAAATATTTTACATTCAAATCAGATAGAGGGAGACAGAAGTTGCATAAAACATAGAATAGCCTCGGACTGAACTCAATGTTGCAAGGTTAGAAGACCACAGACCTAAGACCCCCCCTCAATTACTATAGCAACCAAGTATAGACAAAACAAGATCTTTAGATGTTCCCAGGGCAGGTGATAAATATTCACAATAGCATAACACCCTTCAAGGGCACAGTATTACCAGATACAAATGATCCTATATACACATATATGTAGAATGGGGATACAAAAGTCAGGACATGCAACAGCCCTAGAGGAAAAACAAAGTAAGTCGACTTCGATACGAAATTATATAATCTAGAAGAACCTACATCTTCCCAGTTTGGTTTCTAAACAAGTCTTCAGGAAATGCTATAAGGGAAGGTGGTCCAGTTTGCTCTGCTTCTGTTCACCAAGGTGAAACACAGATAGATAAATGTGCCCTCATGGAGAGCATGAAAGGCACACAACTGTGAAATAACAAAAGTATCTCTTAAGGTGCGGCAGAGAGCCATAATAATGTTTCACTCCACACTTTCTGCAGGTTTATTTATGTTGGCCCATTAGACCATTAGTAATGCCAAAATGGTAAAGATAACAAACAATCTAACTGATATTATTTGCCAAATCAATCCAATATCATAAAAGGGTTTTCGCCTCTCTTTTTATGTAAGTCAGACGGGTTATGGTAATGATCAATGACACTGCTGCTACATCATGTTGCTTAATTTAGACCCATCATGGCCTCCAAAGATCTGTTTTCAGGATTTACATCACAAATCAATATTCAGGTCCGCTGCATTTATGAGTAACTCTAGATTGCTAGTGACAGACAGGGTGGAGCACGAAACTAACAAGAACCAGTCCCCGCCTCTTGTGACTTGAAATTGAGCTTCTATTCCTTTCGACCTTTTTTAGTAAATGATCAATATTTCTATTTTATTTTTGCTTCAGCATTAGTCGTTCATTATAAATACACTATAAGAGCAGATTTAGCTTGTCCTAACCATTTCACCCTTCGTTTGAACCCAATTGTATTTTTACTTCTTAACTTCAAACGTTTTAGTATGTTTCTACAAATCTAAGAACAATCTCATCTAAAAACAGTTAAATCGGGGTTAGGGTTTCAACGTACCAAATGATTGACGATGTGAGAACCAGAAGTATTTCCCCGGGAGTTGCAAAACCACTTCCGGCAAGATGGAACATTACATCTAACGACGCAAGCTGGATTCTGAACACCACAGTACTTACAAGCATGTTCTGTAAAATCACCCTTCCCGTACTCAAAGTTCTCATCTTCACCTGTTTCCTCAAAATTAAGACCAGACATTCCTGTTGCTAGGGCATCAACCACAGCCTGATTATTATTATTGCTACTGCTACTGCTGCTACTACCACCTCTAACCTTTGAAGAACTTCCTAGAGCAGGAGAAGGAGGATTATTTATCTCATTTTGAAGATCAGAACTTCGTTCAGCCGGATCCGTAATGGAAGCATCGGGCGGCGGTGGAGACCAAACAGATGACCTAATTGGTTGCGAAAGTTCACCAAATTCATAATCGTACTCATCGCCTTGCGTGTTAAATTCAAGAAAAGTATAAGCATCGGTTCCAGTATCTGGTTGAGAAGCCGTTTCATACAGATTGTTCACGACTGTCTGACCGGCCATGATGAAATCCCAAACCCTAGTTCCTTACACGATAAAACTAGGGTTTTCGTTGAGACGGTGTGTTAGGGTTGCGATTTTGGGTGAGAGAGATGGAGAGACGAAAGAGAAATTGGGGGAGAAAATTGAGAGAGCGAGAGAAAGAGAGGGCGCAGGATTAAAAAAAATAAATAAAACAAGGGTTTTAAAGAGCGGGGACTCAAAGTTGCATTCTGACGTCACAAATCGTCCAACGAGTAAACTCTATTTTTTTTTTTGATGAAAGATAGTAAACTCTAGTTATATTATGCAAGGAGATAACTTGCAGCGACTGCCAGTCGATTCCAAATTTCGAATTATACAATGAAATAACTTGGGGAAGAAAAGTGAATTTTGACTAATAAGAGTATTCTTTTTTTTTTTTTTTTGAGTAAAGTCCCATCATAAATTAACATTAACCAGTTTAATACAAAAGTGAAATAAAGCTGGTAAAATTAAAAGTTAACTACAGGACAAGACTGACTAAGTCAGTATTAGATGTGGGTGGCGAGATCATGCGCAAGTTGATTTGCTGATCTCGAGATGTGGGTTATAGTAACCCCCAGTGCTCCCATCCGAACACGTGCCTCCTCGATGATTCTCAGCAAACGCCATGGGCAATGGTCCAGATCTTGTGATAGAAATCCAACGGCTAAGGCCGAGTCGCTTTCTATTATAAATCCCACTAAACCCAGTTGTTGCCCTAGCTCTAACCCTAAAACCACCGCTTGTATCTCGCTGTGGAGAGCTGAGACGGGAGGAAAAACCTTCGATGATGATTGAAGAATCTCTCCAGTAGATGTTCTAGCTATCGCAGCCGACGAACCCCTTTCGTTTGTAAAACCCCCATCTACATTAATCTTTATTTGTCCGGCCAGAGGAGGTGTCCAAGGTTCGTGATGAAGCTGAGAGGTTGAGACAGTCGCTTCTGTGAGAAAAAGGTGAGAGTGATACCTGATTTCGCTTGAGATGGAGCTTATGATCCTATGCAAGTTTGGTTCAATACCATTGAAGTGAAGCTTATTTCTTGCCTTCCACCAAAACCAAATAAGATAAGTGTAATAAATCCAGATTTTATGTTTAGTTATTCCTTGATTGAGAATGTTTTTAAGAGTCTCAATAGGGTTATCTGTTATATGACTCTTAATATCTTGATCTAGAAGATCAATGAGGCCAGTGAATCTAGGGCACGAACCAAATAGATGGTTAATGGTTTCTATATTGTTGTGACATAACATGCAAGTAGGATTAATGTTGTTAATTCTTTGACATATATTATTTAGGACTAATAAGAGTATTCGAGTTCGATTCGAAATATACAAGGAAATAACTTGAAGCGTAGATCATAACCAACCGCTTGTATAAAGAGTTTGAAACTGAGATTTTTTTTTTTTTAAATAAAAGTTTTCTATAGATCGGGTCTTGAAAGTACAAGTCTTCTTCCACAAAATTGAATGTGGATAGATACAGAAATTTAGATAAGTAAATCTCTAGAAAAATACGGTAATTTTTAATAATTAGACAAAAATACGGTAAATCAACATTGGCTTGGCTTCTCTTCTCCTTTCCTTTCTTTTGTATAGGTCCATTAACAGATTTTGTACTCCTACAAATATTTGGTGTTTGGTTGCTTGCTGGTGGAATACTAATTACGTTAATAAATACTCGTGTTCAAAAGAGGTAGAAGAGATTGTAGAGAGAGCGGATGGAGCGAGACAAATAACAAACGAGATGGTAAGGCCAATTACCTTCCTTTTAAGAAAAATGAATTACCCTTATTATTTTATATCACTCCCACATAATCTTCTTAACAATCAAAAATTCCTTTTTGTTCATCAAAGGCGACCTTATATCTGTGAGGTATATGAATTATTTGATAGCAATCCGCTTTTCTCCATTAATGTACGTAAATATTTTAAATTGTCGTGAGGAATTGATAATGTGTCAAACTTGTGCTACTCATAAACCCTGTCCGGTGCAATAAGATTTACTTTCTTTTTATGAAAGATGATATGTTTGTAAGACTAAAGAATCAGCTTTGTTTGACAATAAAGACTAAAATTATCTTTGTTCAGAAGAGAAGTATGTTTACTATAAAAATCTTTATATTTAGCAAAATAATCCCCAATGAATCAAAAGTTCCCAAGTTTGTTTGGAAACATAGTGTAGGGTGGAAGGAATAATTTATTTTGACCCCTTAAAGATGACAAACTCACTAAAGTGGTCCCCTAAAGATGACCAACTTTCAGTATAATCTCTTATTGAGTTTTCTATGTTAGTCAATTTCAATCAACTCTAACTGTTGACTATTTTTTTCTCGCTATTTACCCCTCATTTCAAATGGAGTTATTTTCCTTTTAGCCCCTTACTTTGTGACTGGCTTCCTCCCATTCATTTTAACGTGAATCAGTCGAATAACACTAGCATTAGCTTGCCAAGATTTCCAAAGTTTTCCAAGTAAAGGGTGGAGGGCATGCCTTAATTTTATAGAGGATGACCATTGGAGGGGAGTGTGGAGGACAATCTTTGAATAATATTCTAACAACTAGAAGGGAAGAATTGATATGAACAATTGATCTTTTTATGCATATGACGCCTTTCAGATATAGAGGAGGTATTTATATCCAAGATGAAGCATGTGACTCGCACACCCTTCATATAACGGTCATTTACGAAAAATCGACCTTTGAAAATTAACGGCTGAACGATAATCACTTAGGCGTATAGCCCTAAAGTAGCTAAATGAGTTGAGGTCAATCACTAAATCACCCAAAATAAGTAACTCATTGAAGCTCCATTAAAATATAAAAGATGAATTATTCTGAACCATTATCCATTATAGCACAACAATGCTGGAATGATTATGTTCTAAAATCCCAGCCATGTCAAAAAATAGAAAATAATATACATATATATATATATATAAGTTCACAATTAAAGAACAACAAATTATAAATAACTAAAATAATCAAGGAATCAAACTGTTTATCTTTTTCTAATCAATAATGATTCATGATGAATAAGCATATTAGTAATAGAAAGAGAAATAGCACTTAATTGAAAAAAATCATTGTCTTCTTTCTCTAATGGAGAAACCAATTGATCTTCATCTTCTTTAAACCCATCTTCACAAGTTGTTGAAGCATCCATGGCTGAACTCATCTTTATATTTGCAGAAAAATAATCATTACCTTCAAAAGCTTTAATGGCATCTTTTATATCAGAACTTGAATCTTTATATAGCTCTAAACAATCTTTCATATACTTTGTGGTTCTTGGGTCACCAAATCCTTTTCTTCTATCATCTAAAAGACTTCGAATAAGTGAAGTAATATAAGTTGCATTACTTGAACATAACTCCATTGATATTATACCAAGTTCTTGAAGATTTGATGATTTGCTTTTTGGGTTTGCTTGTAAAGATGATATACAGAAGTTGTAATTGAGTTTTGGATCGTTGTCAGCGGCTTTCTTACATGTTTCGTCTGTGATATCGACACCATTAACACATTGAAGAACAAGAAGAAGAAGTAAAGAAGATAAGAAGGGGTTGATAATCATTCTTTTTTCTAACATGGGTTTTCTGAGGAGAAGGATGATTATTAGTTAAGGAATTGTATTATAACTTATAAGTTAAAGTTTGAAAAACTGGATTTGTTTTATAAGGTATGTAATACAGATAGATAAACACTAGCTTGAAGGAATGGTTATAAAATTATGGAGTTCCAATAGTATTTCATTTATTTGGTTTGGATTTCATTTACATATAGTAAGTAAGACAACAATTCCAACAGGAGAGAGAAAGAGTCGAGCAGAGATATTTTGTTCTGGGCGCCGCTACCTATTAATTAGGATAAAATAACATCTTTTCATGATCTTCAAATTTTACTGGCGTAGGGAGTGATTCCTACGCCGGATTTTCCACTTTGTTTGTATAAATCTTTTAGATTTAATATTATCCATGTTGGAGTAGAACAAAGAGACATGGACAAAGATGACGGTTTGGATAATGGTTTCTTCATCATCAATCTCCATATCACTAAAAGGGTTCTTCTCGGATTAAAGATGATGGATCCGTCATAACAATTTCTTGATCACCAACTTCTTGATCACCATGGTGGTTGAGTGTCTACTTGGTTAAATCTTCTTCATTAGTACAATTATGTTCACGACTTTTATGGTCTCTTACGTGATCTTTATGATCTTTAATTTGTGACCTTTATGGTTTTTTTATTTTATTTTTGCAATCTTGTACTTATTTCCCTTCAAATTGTCTTTATTGTTGTGAGTTTCATGTTGTTATTTACTTTAGTAAATCCACGTAGTACTTGTTGGATCGTATTCCTTCTTTAAATGAAATTCTAATTTATCTCAAAAAAAAAAAAAAAGAGGTGGGGACTCTGGAGAATAAATAAAAATCTCTAGGGAATAAAGACTTAGTCAATTATGATTGACTTAGGGGTCATATTTATTTTTGATCCAAAAATTAACTAACTTGTCTCTTGCTCCCTAATCTTCATCTTCCTCAAATCTCATCCCACCATAGATTCCGACCACCACCTTCATCTCTCACCTTCTTTCTCTTTCTCTCTCCCGTCTTCTTCTCCTTCCTCCCATTTTCCTTTATTTCTCTCTCTAAAGCAAATAAGCATAAGCTATCAAGTCCTTTTATTCATCACCACAAGAAGCAAGTTCAACAAGATAAAAAGTAGAAACCCTAGTTGACCAAATCACAAAGGCTCATGTTATCACAAAAATACTAATCCAACCTTGTGGTATAAACAATCATAATGCTGATAAAATCACCACTGGTAACATACAATAACCTAATAGACTAACACATCTATAAAGATCTAAATTCCCATTCTTACCAGCTAACATATTAAAAACAACGTAAAAAACAGAGAACCTAATACCCTACCTAATAAAATCCCAAAATGTAGTTTACCAGCTGGTAATTGAAACAACCCAAATTCCATTATGAATAAAAATTGACCGGATAAATCTGAATCTTCATAAATATTTAAGTTTACTCTAAATGGGTTCGGATCTACTGCCCTGTGGTAGCAATGACGAAGGGGAAACCCCTTCATCTCCCATTAGTGGAAGAGATGAAGGGGTTTCCCCTCTATCATCTTCTTCAACTCAGATATGAGTTGAAGGAATAGGTTTAGAGAGAGAAAGAAAGGAAAAATGTGAGGAAGGAGAAGAAGACGGGAGAGAGAAAGAGAAAGAAGGTGAGATATAAAGGTGGTGGTCGGAATCTATGGTGGGGTGAGATTTGAGGAAGATGAAGATTAGGAAGCAAGAGACACGTTAGTTAATTTTTGGGTTAAAATAAATATGACCCTTAAGTCAATCACGGTTGACTAAGTCTTTATTCCTTAAGAGATTTTTCTTTATTTCCCAAAGCCACGGCAAAAAAAAAAGCTTCAACAAAAAAAAACAATTTTTGAGGAGGGCAAGTTGTGGGTGTTTGTTTAGTCTAAACATTTTGAAATCTTTGACTCTTGCCATAGATAAGATAACTCAAAATCAAACTTAGTCAACATTCATATCAGTTAGACGGGCATGCCAGATATGGGCAAACATTTTGAAATCTGACTCGAGTCGCCTTAAATCAAATTTCAAATTGTAACAATATAAGCAAACACCACCTTGGTCTAAACCGCTAAGCTCAATCACTAATTATGTCTAGAATAAACTAAAATTCGATTTAAAAATTGATCGGTCAAGCTATTACGTTTGAGCAACTAGTTAATATTTCATTGATGTTGTTGTTTATAAAAACATTATACATATCCGCTGAAAATTTACGACAGATTAATCAAGATCAAAATGTGAAATTTAGCTTTTTCTTTTGTTGAAAGTTAAATTTAACTTAGAGGGTGTTTGATTTTTGCACTTATTAAGTGATTTTCACTTAATAAGTGCGGGCCGACAATTTTGGGTTGTTTGATTTTTTTTCACTTAATAAGTGAATATCACTTGTAAGTGGGGTCAAAGTAAGATAAAAAAAAGTAAGCTCCAATTTGAAGCTTATTTTTTTGCACTTACTTTTTAAGTGCTAAAAAAGACATTTTTATCCTTCTCCGAATATAAAAATTACCAATATAATTATAACTAAAAAGAAAATCTTAAACAATTGATAAGTAAAAAGCTTTTTCTTACTTTAGCGATGACTATTTCCCTTCTTCACTCATCATTCACCTAAGTTTTTCTCCTAAATTTTTTTCACATCTCTTCCTTCATTAATCACGGAATCATCAAACTCCATGACGTAGGTTCTTTCTCGTTCATAATTTTTAATTATTTGAGGTTAATATTTTCAACACAAAGTATTCATAAATCGTAATTTTCTTGTATCCAAACTCGCGAGCATAATGAATTAGTATGAAGTGTTAATATACTTTAAGGTCAAAATAGACAATTTCGCATTTTTATGAAATTTATAATTAATATGAAAACAAAAATCAAACACTTAGAAGTGATAGAAAACAAAGCCATAGCACTTACAAATGATATCACTTATTAAGTGATTATCACTAGTAAGTGCTAGCACTTATAAGTGCTAAAAAATCAAACACCCTCTTAGACTTGGATTAAGTATGATCTAGTTGACACCAATGTTCTTGTGATTTGTTTTTTCTTGCAACAAAGACAACCACGCCCTATTGCCCGGTTGTAATTTTCGTACCAAAAATAGAATAAATTGTCTTCACTTTTAAGGAAGATTCATATATCTTGTGATATATTATTCAACAGTGGGTAGTGGGTAGAATGTGAGCAGGTCGCTTACAGTGCCAGAGTACATGTGCTTGACAGGGACCTCACCAGCAATTTACTACAAGAAATAAGCTTTAACAATTTTTCAAACAAAAGACTAATATTCAGACTTGGGTAATTTTTGTTTCTTTTTGCTATGTCAATTCTGAAACCTGACACGAGATCTAAAGGTGTACGAGTCCGTTCTGGAGTGGTATTGGTGGGGATGTGTTGATCAGAGTGTTGGGTAGCGACCACAGAACCCTTCATCTGCGACCCCTTCATGTGCTCAGAAAGGGTAAAACCGTGTTGCAAAGGGGCGTGGCTAACGGGCATGAGGAAGGGGTTAACAAAAAGAGAAGAATTGTGATGATGGCAATTGGATAGAGAAGATCAAGATGGCAAATGACAAGATAGTCTAGGGTAACATCATGGTGGTTAATGTTAAAGAAAAGGACGAAGATAGCGGTGGAAGATGGCAAAGGAGAAGATGAAGTCACGAAGATGATGGTCTGCTGTAGTGGTCAAATATTTTGCTTTTGGTTCCTCAATTAGGTTTTCCTATCTTAATACAAATTTTATCGCTCATGTAAGGAATCGTACCATCAATATATGGGAGGCCATAATCAAAATCATCCGACCAAAAAATATTACTTGGCCAAGTTTTGAGGCGCCCAGTAGAATTAGTAAGCACATAAATCTATTATATCGAGCGATTTTAAGTAGAATTTACAGTTTTTATGAGCTTTGAACTTCCCTTCGTTACCTTTTCATTTACTTGAATCTCACCTCAGCAAAAGAGTAAGAGAAAAGAGCTGCAAATTCACAAATTCCAACAAGTTGTGTAAAAGCTGTTCTTACAGAACAGATTAAGATTATTTGCCTAGCACAGAAATCTAGTTTGAACAACTAACAAACAAGTTAAAAAAGTAAACGACGGCTCACCCAGAGGAGACGATAGATCATAAAACAAGACTGAAATTCAATGAGAGAAGCACGAACTCAAACTAACCAGCCATTGGATGGTTAGCAATGTACTCGACTGCAAGTTTACAAGAGTCGATCTTGTCAGCCTCATTATCTGGAATTTCCAGCTTGAACTCCTCTTCCAAAGCCATCACAATCTCGACTGTGTCCAAGCTATCCAAACCTAAATCTTTCTGGAAATGGACGTCAGGGGTAACCTGCAGAAGGTTGCAAAAGATACTATTGATAAAAAATCCGAAGCTATTTCATTCCGCATGCATTAAGAAGTACATATCATATGTTTTCTATGTTTCTACCATCTACCAAGGAACCATAACTTTGGGAAGCCCAAATATTTGCAGGCTAGGGGATCAAGAGACTAGCTTGTACAAGCCTAAAACCACGAGAGCTTTTTGGGGTGGGGGTGGGAGCGGTGGAATCAAGAATACTGAATTGCTCAAACCCCAAGAACTAGTATATCAACCCTAATTTTGAAGTTTCTAATGTGATCTACATATCTTTCGCTTCGGTTTTTATATCGTTTGCGTCATGCTTAAAAAGTTACACCTTAGCAAACCTCGTTTCATCATTTACGATTTCATCTTTATATGTGTAAAAGACATCTATTTAAGCTCAATCATCATATCGGGTATGATAACTCTATGAACATGTTGTTTGTGAATTCTACATCAAATACTAATAACTTTTGGTCAGAAGAACTAACCTAATTAACATCACTAAATGCAATTATTCAACCATCTAACTATTTCTTTTCATCATCACTCTTTGTCCCCATTACTCATCTTAGTCTGGCGTCTAAATGCGAAACTTCGCAATCTCAACAAGAGCGAAACTGGATAATGTAATAATCAATTGATAAAAACCGAATATACCCTAGAAAAAACATCCCTTGTGTTTCAGCTGTTAAACAACAAACATCAAAAACTAGGGTTTTCATTGGAATTTAAGTGATAATGAAAATCGTGAAGAAACAATATTTTGGGGTTCACAATTAGGGGATTGAGTAAAGAAAACTGACCTTGGAAGGATCGACCTTGGGGAAGCTCTTAACCACGGAAAGAACTCTCTCGATCACCTCTTCTTTGTCGAGATGATCGTCTCCGTGAGAAGACATTGATCTAATCGAATTGAAGAGGTTCCATGGTTGTAACACTCTTCCATTTAGGGTTAGGGTTTGAACTGGTACTCTAATGTGACCAAGGATCGCAGCTCTCAAAGCCATTGTCAAATGTCAATCGCTCTCTCTCTCTCTCTCTCTCTCTCGATCGAAAGTGAATAGTGAAGAGGAAGGGCAGTTGCGATGCAAATTTAATCACTAGTTTCAGTTGGGTGCTTATATGGGCGGACACCTAACCTTTTCAACTCAAGGCCCAGAATTCTGTCTACCCCTATTTTTTCATCCATTTCATCTATAACCGGGTCGGGTACTCATTGACTTTTGCCTCTTTTATTGGGAAATTTATAGGGAATTAGGATATATCATGTGCAGTTGTATTAATTAAATGTGACGATTACGTAAACACTAGTAGTATTACTGGTGAAGAAGAGAGAGAGGGAGCCGGGCGGAACGATTTCCTCCCTGGTGGCGCCGACGAAATTGGTAAAACCGCTCCCTTCTCTTTCAATATCTCTAGATAATATAGATCTCTATTCTTTTTCTTCTTCCTCTTAATCTCTCTCTATCTCTTCACTGGTACACTTGATCTTAGATCTCATTTCTTCCCTTTCTCACAATCACACTCAAATCCTTATTCTTCTCTCTGCCACAACAACTTCAACAAAAACAATGGATCTTAGTTGAAGGTTCATAGTTCCAACGTGGGTTGATCTACTAAAGTTTTGTTTATGGTTTCCAGGAAGGATATAAAACTATGAGAAATCATAATCCGGATCTGAAGAATCTATCCGAATCAATCTACAATGGAGGGTGTGGAGTAAGTTTATAAAAACATTCTAATCACGATTGTGATTCGTGAAGAGGAAAATATGAACTTTGATAATGGTTTGTATTTGATTAACAATGAAGATATGGGTTGAAAGAACAAGGAATCGCGTTTATCAATAACAAAGAAGGAATTGACTCGTTGAGACTTGCTGAGTTAATTATGTCTCCCGGTGTTGACGGCTGTTGTTTTCTATGGTGACAGCGGTTTTCCGGTGATGACGACGGTTTTCCGGCGACAATGGCGGTTTTCCAGCGAAAACGAGGGGGATGTATTTAGTATTTTCTTACCAACGAAGGAATCGTGTTCATCAATAACAAAGAAGAAATTGACTCGTTGAGACTTGCTGAGTTAATTATGTCTCCCGGTGTTGACGGTGGTTTTTTTCTATGGTGACGGCGGTTTTCCGGTGATGACGACGGTTTTCCGGCGACAATGGCGGTTTTCCAGCTAAAAAGAGGGGGATGTATTTAGTATTTTCTTAATTTATTTTTCTGTTATTTTGGTGACCTTTAGGGTCTTTTCATCCGTGATCTATAAGATCCTTTCATTTTTGACCTTTAGGGTCATTTTCTTGAGTCGTGTCTAGTCCAATTTCTTTCTCATCATGAGGCACTTTGCATTTAAAGGTATGCAACTCTCATGATGTTTGAAGAGAGAAATAATTATGATCATCCATGTAACAATTGTGATTCAATCACGTACGAATGAATATGGTTCGCTTGGTTTCAAAAAAATAAATAAATGTGACGAAATTCTAACACAATGCTTCTACAGTTGTCCACCACCCTTTGGTGTAACGGTTGGACACCCCTCTTAAGACCATGAGGTCGTGGGACCGAGTTTCGGTGGAAGCAACTGCCATCAAGATTTATCTTATGTAATTTAGGCTATATATAATGTAATAATTTGTCGGGCTTTAGGCCTCTTTGTTGTCGGGATTTAGGCCTCTTTCATTCTCAGTTTAATTTAGGCGGTTATCGTGCTCATTACATCTCCATGATGCATCTATGCCTTGTAACGACTAACGTAGACCGTAGTCGAATTCTCAAAAAACAAATGCTTCTACAATCGCTCTATTGTATTGTTTTAGGTGCTCTCTCCAAACGTGTCACCCGATTTTCCATATCCTAATTTTGTGGTATTATTTTCTTCCGTTTCCTTTTCTTAAATTAGTTATTATTTTATTGAAAGATATTTTAATTTCTTTTTTTAACTCTTGAAATATCTTTTGTTTCCATTTTTCTTAAATTAGTTTCTAAAGACATAGTTATTTTCTTCTTCAAATAAGTTATTTTATTTCTAAGAAATAATATATTCTAAATTTTGAGAAGAGCTTCTAGACAATATCCTTTATTAAAAAAGGATGTTTGTCCCAGTTATCGTTCTCCCTTCTGTTTTATACACTTGAGAGAGATTTTAATTAGTTATTATTATTGACAGAGAGAGAGAGAGAGAGAGAGAG
Source organism: Eschscholzia californica (assembly GCF_041429995.1). NCBI lineage: Eukaryota > Viridiplantae > Streptophyta > Magnoliopsida > Ranunculales > Papaveraceae > Eschscholzia > Eschscholzia californica. The sequence goes on from NW_028238198.1 coordinate 80,946,062, forward strand.
AGATTTTTATTAGTTATTATTTTTTTTGTTTATTTTCTCTTAAATTAGTTATTATTTTATTGAGAGGGATAGATTTTAAATTCTTTTTTAACCCTTGAAATTTATTTTGTTTCTTTTTTTCTTAAATTAGAATTTTTATTTCTAAGAAGGAAAGGGTTATTGTTTTTTAAATAGATTTTAACCCTTGAAATTTATTTTGTTTCTTTTTTTCTTAAATTAGAATTTTTATTTCTAAGAAGGAAAGGATTATTGTTTTTTAAATAGGTAACTTTATTTCTACGAAGGACTATATTTTAAATTTTGAGAAGGGCTTCTAGACAATATCCCTTATTAAAAAAGGATGTTTGTCACAGTCATCGTTTTCTGTTTTATATAATAGATGTTCAAACTTGATAAAGGCAAAGTATTTTCCACCTATGATTTGGTCAAAAGAAGTTAACCAACTATAGTTAAAGACAATACCCAAATTTGAGGGTTTTTATCACCCACCTTTTATTCTCTTCTTCTTTCGGCAAACAGTGGTCGTCGGTCGGTGATCTCCGACCGACGACTTTTTTTACTCACTTCCTTTTTTTTTCTCTACTTCTGCCTATGCTCTCTCTCTCTAGCATTTCTGGCGAAAGGGTAACCTTTCGCCGGAGGTCTTGTCCGAGAACCACTTTCGCCTGGATCCAGATGGAAGAAGAAAGAAGTGAAAAAAAAAAGTCGTCGGTCAAAGATCACTGGGCGACGACTGTTTGCCTCTTCACCGGAGGTAGAAGAAGAAGAAGGAATGAGAAAGTTTTCAAAAAAAAAAAAAGGAATGAGAAAGAAAAAAAAATCTTTTTTTTTTATGGTTGCTGACCAGGGATTCATCGGCCGACAATCTCAACCCGAGGCATTGTCTCCTTTGCATACATTGCCTTTAACCGTTTTAGGAATTTCTTTTAGCAAGTTTGTCTTTAATAAGTTTGGACATTGCCTATAAAACCTCTCTCTTTTATTTTATTTTATTTTCGTTTCGTTTTTCTTTCAGAATCCTCATCAAAACTCATATAGATTCTCTTATTTTTTTAGTCAAATCTTTGAAAATAAAGTACAAAGAAAGATCTCAAAAGACTTCCATTTGTAATTAAAATTACTTTTTTTGTGATTTACTCTTTTAATCTAGAACTGGAAAGGTTTTCAAAGTGGTTAAATCTTTGAAAATATTTATTGTCAATTTTCTGTTGATTTTAGTGTTTTTATAGTGATTTATAAATAGTTGTTAAGTTCCTCAAATTTGAGAGATTTCGAATGGTCTCTAGTTCCTAAATTTTGTACAATTGGTTAGTTCTAGTTGTGGTTAAAATATAAAAACTCAATGGAATGTGCGCAAAACTCTTAATTTTCAGACAAAAGTCGAATGCTAACGTTGATGGATTGTTTTTCTCAAGCAACATAATTACACGAGTTCCATAAACACGTACATATCATTATTTACAAGCAACACAACAAGAGGATAAGAGTCGAAGTTTAGTTTAGATCCAGACTTGCACGAGATCAACGGTCTCGATTTTTAAGTTAACTTTCTCTACATTTACTTTTTCCGTCTTGGTGAACAGTTGATTCCTATGGCAGGTCTACTTTGGTAGTCTCTTCTATCATTTTCTATTATTTACATCCTTAACAACACAAATTCAATAAACAATGGACTTTCGTATGGATATCAAACCTGTGATCTTGGAGATTTCAAAGTCGATCTACTACCCCAAGCCCGAATGGAAGGACCCAATGGGACGGACCATTGTTTTGGTGTAACCAGCGTTAACTAACACTGTTTGTAATTTTAAACTTAACGATAATTAACATCCCCCCGTTAAAAACCACAGGAGAAAGGGAAAAAAAACAGAGCGGGATTAGAAAGAAAAAAGAAACCCTGATCAGAAGGAAAAATTGTAATCTCTTCAGAAAAATTTCCATCAGGAAGAAGAGGATAATCTGTCTGATCAACTGAACTTCAAACTACCCCAGAATCATGGCTGCCAAATCTTTAGTTCTGCAAGAAGATGATTATTCGTTGCTGAAAAATCTGAATTTTGAAGTAGACAGTGAAGATGGCACGTTTTCATTATGTCTCTGGGTTTACTTATTGAACTCTACTTCCCCTTCTGCTACAATCATTCAACAGGTCTCTCTCTCTCTCTCTCTCTCTCTCTCTCTCTCTCTCTCTCTCTTCCTATTTTATGATTCTTGTAAAATTTCATGGGGAATTAACAATTCTAAGCAAATCCCAGTTTATGTTTTATATTTCTGGGGGATTGGTGGAAGGGATGATCTAATTTGGTGGATTCCTGTATATATTATGTGATGAATTCAAGATTGCCACAATTAGTCGGAAGAAGCAATACCCATTTCTGTATTGATTTCCTATTATTCATTTTCATTCTCTCCTTCACTCCAGTTTTGAGTTTGTTTTTTTAGGTTTTCATATCAAACACTTTGTTGAGAGGGGAATTTTGTGGGTTTCTGATTTCAATACCCAGTGAATATACTGATTTATTCTGTTTTCAGATAGCAATGTTTGTAAAAATTGATATGGAATTCTAGATACGATAGTGTTCTTTACTCTTTAGTATAAAGGATTTAATACACGGCCAAATGGATTTGCAAAAGTTGTAGTATTTTCTACCCGAACATATAATCTTCTCGCAGTCAATACATTCTGGCCGGGGAAGATCATTACTCGAAACGCTTTATGGTTCATGATGAAATAAGACTTAAGAAGTTCGGTTTCATGGCACTCGGTATTAAGAGAATCAACTCATATCCAATTTTTGGTGTTTGTGTCTATGCCCATGTTCTTCTAGGTAAGAATAATGATGATTTAGGATGTGAATGTTTTTCTAAAGACACAAGTTTGGAATCTCAATCCAATTATGTAAGTTGTATAATATGGGTTTTCCATGCCCTTATCTCTTTAGTAAATTCAGAAGTTAAAACAAGCATTTTGCCGAATTAGGTTTATTTTTAACCTGAAATAACATCTATTGGAGGGGAAGATTTGTTGTAAAATCTAACTCTGTTGGAGAGAAAGAAGCATGCAAAACAACTAAAGTTATGCATAATCTTACTCCATTTCAGATCTCAGATTATTTAAAAATACAAAAACAATCGTAGTCTCTCGTACATCAGCCAGTGTGTTCTATACTGACTCCAACATCTGTTTCCATTTCTTGTCGTTCGTTGTTATAAAAGGGATAACCAATGTTATTTGAAACTTCCTTTTCGTATAATTATTTTCTTATGATGGAAGGACTAATATAAATTTTTTGGGTGTGTATATGTTAACCAGGTGCACTCTGATAATGAAGGCAATGCTCCTTTCCTTGTTTTGGACCAGGAGAAAAAGTTGACCCTCTACCCTTTGCTGTTTCTACATGAAGAGGCTCCAAAAACCAGCGACTCCACTTCATGGACTGAAGTTCCATGTGTCTCAGCAGAGGTCGAGTTTCCATTGGCAAAATGGGTCCACGTTGGATGTGAGGTTTGTCTGATATCATAGATTCGAAGTTCAAATGCAAGCTTTATGGTTTTCTGAAACCACCAAATGCTTTTGTGAACATTAGTTTTGGTTTTTTTACCTTGCATGAAATTGGGTAACTACGTTGTTTACTGTGTGTTCATATTCGCGTTGCTTTAGACTTATGGTGTAAACTACAAATTATCGCACTGTCAAGTGTCAAGTAAGACGTGACTCATTAAACACTGTTCTCGTAGTCTAATATGATTCCATTTCTTTTTATGTAGAACAAGAGTCTGAAAACCTCTTCTCTTTGGAAGTTAAGGTCTTTCAACATTTTTCTATGTATGTTTCTTAAAGGAGAAACAGTTCCATGATGAAGTTCACCAAATGAAACCACGGTTTCTTATTTTCTATAGTTTTCCCAGATTAAGAAGAATACAGCTTCTTTCATTCGGTTTGCTAATTCCTTTAGATTTCTCTCTTCTACATTTTTCACGCAAATTGCACTGATTTAGTTGAAGTAAGATTTGCAAGCTTGTTTTGGTTTAACTCGCGAAATCCCACAGAAGTTGAAGATGAAACTCAAACAACAAAAGTAGAATGAAGCCCTTTGGTTTTGAACTCAGGATTTATTTTTTGCTTTTATTATTTAAGCTTAAACTATAACCTTTCTTTCTTTTCACCCTACAACATGTAACTACAATAATCTGTTATAGATTTGTTTTAGGAAGTCGTATTGAAGGTATTACATTTTGGTGAACTTGGCAACTGAAAACGTTGTGGATATATTTGGGTAATTGCCGAAATAATAATTTATCCGAGTTAATGGAAATGTTGTGTAAGTGATCAAATATTATGGAATTTGTTGATAGAAAGTAGGGGAACCAATGAAAGAAGCATACAAAAGTGTCACCAAGTTTTAGCAAAACCGATGTTGTTTAGAAATGAAATTTATGGCATTTTTGTCAATCTATTGTAGAAGAATGTAAGTGATTGTTGTTATAAGCGTCATATATTTTATTTACTAACAAAAATCAATAGCGTTTTGTGAACGCTATAAGCAAAGATTCAAAATCAACTAAATAAGGTAAGTTTTTTTTTTCCATTTCTTAAAATCCAATGTTAGTGAAAGGAACATTAGTTTCCATTGAAAGATTTGCGTATCCACAGGTTTTCTTAAATGAACAACGATTTTCACTGAAATGATTGCAAACATTGTATGTTGAATTTCATGTCGACACACCAAAATATTTCAGTCATTTTGACCAAAATATTTGATGTATGATGACATGGTCCTCTGATTGCATAAATGATCCACTATTTAGCTTTTTATAACATCGTACATAATTGGTATATGCGTAGCATGGTAGCCAAAAGGAGAAGGTGAAACTAGAGATGGTTTAATGGAAGTTAAAGCTAATTCATCGTGATGTCTAAGTGTAGCAGACCTTGTTGTCCTATTCACATATGGGTTCTTACCATATATACATATCATTCTTTTGTTTGCATATATTCGTTTGGTAGAACTGGGTCTTTGTGGTATTATGCACCTGTGGTAGGCGTAAACATTTCGTTTAGGTAGTTAACTTATATTTATATTAGTCTCTAAAATGCTTATGAGCCAATTTATTCCATTAGGTATCTACAAAGTTTGTTCGTCTTCACATTGATGGGGTGGTGGTAGGAGAGAAGCCTCTATCATCTTTCTCGAAGGAGGATTCCAAGATAGGCGTGGATAAAGTAAAGAAAGTAACTTTGGCTGGTGCTGATGGAGTTAATGGGAAACTGCATGGTTATGTTCATTATCCTCGTATTCTGCCTGTAACTTCGTCTATTAATGGTCATTTTGTTGAGGTGCTTAAATTTTTTTTTTTGCTTTGGTTCTCTTGGTAAATTTTAGCATTTGCATATAAATCCGATGCTTACGTTAGAGAAGTTTCTTTTGATTGCAGAACCCTCCACTTGAATTATCTATTGATAATTCATGCGTTTCCGAGATTGAAGATGGTGGAGATGGTGTTTGGAACATTGTTGGCGGGAAGGTTGTTGACATTCTTCTTGTGGTTTTATTACTATTCCTCGTGTTTGAAACGGGAATTCTCTAATTGTATATATCTTAATACTATTATTGGCATAGTTCTATTATTATAGTCTATAATATACGTATTTAATGATAATTCGACATTGACATACAACTATTTTAGTTACCTAGTTTGTTTCTCTTCGAGCAAAAAACTTAAAGTTGTTTGGAACCCTGAATTTAGCGTATTTGGTATCTCAGATATCTGAAGACACGTCTTCTTATTTGTTGTTATAGAGCTATTATTTGCCTTCTTTCCATCTCCTTATACTAAGTATTCAATCTTTTGCAGGCATCTTGCCGACGAAATTTTTCCGTGGATGTTGTTTTGTTAGACGCATTTGGCAACCCTGTAAACATGGAAATGGAGGTTTTCCTCTCTCCGGATTTCTGTTATTCCTACTATTCCCAACCATCTGTTTTTATCGTCATGATGGCTTTCCATTTTTTGTTCAGGTTGTTGCATCGCTTCAATACGCTGACAATGGATTACCCGTTGATAAGCCAAATGATGCGGATGCTTCGCTTTTAACAAGCTATGATGGAATTGAATTTGCTTCTTCTGTACGACCAAGCAAATTACTTCAGGGACGGGCATCTTTCAAGCTCAAAATATCTCAGGTGCTTATATATAATAAAGCTTTTTAGTCGTAGCTCTCTCTAACTGTAACTGTGAGCAAATCATCCATTTTTGTTGTTTAATTTCGGAAATATTTGTGATCTTTTAATATGCTAGCTTCAGGGAGTTTGGTTGAGAACTTCTGAAAGAAGTTCAAAATCAGTTTTTACCATTTCATTCTGATTACCTAATGAGTACTAACTAGTTTTTCTTTGTTAATAGCTATCCTCCAAATGTGACAACAGACTTTTCCGTCTTCGGTTTGACTTACCAAAAGCTGGAAGATACCCTTTCCTTGAGGCATACTCCAATCCAGTTCGTTGCATCTCAAGGAGCCGTAATACCCGTACAACCTCCCTTGGGTTGAGAAGGTCTGTGTCTTCGCCGCTTGATGGACCCCAGCCATTGGGACTAGACGCCGGATCACCAGAAAATCAACTGAATGCTGGATATGGTCAAAGCATGATCTCAAGTATCCAAGAATTAAAATCCAATCCTAATCCAAAACGCGTCAAAGTCGGAGGTGAAAATTTATCTATGAGAAACCAAGCGGACCCAAACATGGAACACCCTGATGGTGTGAATGCTAATCAGGTAAATTTTTTGCCTTTTTGTTGTTCTCTTTCCATCTTTACCGTTTAAGGTGAAGTAAGTTTTCCATATTCTGAAAAATGATAAAAAAAAAAAACTAAATTGGTAGTAAAGAGTTAACGTTTTGACCAGTTAATGGTTGTTTCAAGGGACTCCAGTCTCTGTTCTCTAGAATCTTGTGAACAACTTGACCTTCTTACCCACGGAAGATATTAACTGGCTGAGTTCCTGGTTCAGGAGATTTGGTCAGCTGGTCTCCTCATTGTATATTTGCAAAAAGTAGTAAAACTGTTAAGTATTGTTCTACTGAACCACATGTTACGCCGGTCAAGCCAGATCCCGCCTTTGGTCTGAAAGGGCTTACTTGATGATATCCTGAGTTTAGAGTGTCAGATCCCACCGAGCACATTGAGAGGTCTTGTTGAGTCTGTTAACCAACGTAACATGGGTCGACAGGATTGCATTCTAGCTGTTATGCTATTAGGGACTTTCCTAGCGTCACATAACTGAGACCGTAGACCGTATATTTCTGTTATATTCTGATGGTACTTCATGGTTCATTAGCTTTTTCACGAATTGAACCTTATATTCACCAATATAACAGGGAGATGATAATTTTGGGGCAAACGACGGGGGGAAGCCTGAAAACCTTGAAGTGTCAGACAACACTTTATCAGACTCTGAAAGCGTGGAAGCGACTAAATTAGTCCCTATGGTTACGAGCATAACAAGTCCGATCTCAGATATGTTCATTTTTAAGTACTGTCTTGGAAGCATGAATGAACGATGTTTGATGCTAAAGGAGCTAGCAACCTCTGCTACTGATCAAGAGATAACAAACTTCTCTCAGCTGATCTCCACATTTACAGGGTGTTCTCACCACCGGTAATTTTAATAGAAATGTATTAAGTATTGTATGGTCCTTTGGTCTTAATCTGAACAACATTCTCTCTCTCTCTGACCCATACTACTTTTTAGGTATCAAATATCAATGGCAAAGAAATTGGTGCATGAAGGAAATGATGCCTGGGATTCGATCTCTAAAGGAAACCTTCAGGTCCTTTGGCAGAATGCAATTCTAGAAATCGAGCAGCAATTCATGAAGATCTCTCGTTGTACTACTAGGTGTTTAAAAGCGCAGGTTACGTTCTTACCATTATTACTTTTCAACTAAAAGCTGGGAATTTATTTGATGGCTTTCAATGCAATTGTTTGATCATAAAGATATAGCGAGATAGTAGTTATCGAACTTTTCATTTCGAACTGGTAAAGAGACTACAGTAATTCTTAAAATGGAAACGGCAAAGTTTGTCCATTTCATATCTTTATTAGACTCTCGAAATTCATGTCTACGTAACCAGGCAAAATGTACTAACTTTGGCTTTGCAAGATCAGAATTGACTTGCCTATATTTCTAAATCAAGAAGTTTTCTTTTTTTGATCTGTTATCATTTCAGGACTTTGAGCTTCTCCGAGAAATTGCTGGATGCCGGGACTATTTGACCTGGGAAAAGTTTGACAAGATGTGGTATTGGTTATATCCCGTGGCTTTTACATTATCAAGAGACTGTATAAATGCGGCATGGGGGTGTATGTCACCAAAATGGATAGAAGGGTTGATTACAAAGGATGAAGCAGAGAATTCACTTAGAGATAGAGCTTGGACTGATGAACCTGGCACATATATACTGAGATTTCCTACTTCACGGAGCTGGCCTCACCCTGACGCTGGTAGCTTGGTTGTTTCTTATGTTGGCCCTGATCACCTTATTCACCATAGGTTTCTCTCCATTGATTGGTATGTGCTTCATTTCCTTGTGCATTTTTGCTTATGTGATCTCGTGGAATACATGTGATATGAGCTCGAAGGTCATGTGTCGCACTTAGTCCCCCATTGCTTATTAAGAATTACACCTCTGATTACAAGGTAGCACCATGTATTATATATCGAGTAGGTCTTTTGGTTGGGTTTGGCGTTTAAACTGGTCAGACAGAGAGGGGCGGTATAGGGCAAACCCACGCTGAGAAAGACCACATACCCTGTCGAACTAGGTTGAGTGGGTCTAGTTGCAGTCTAAACCACGGACAATGTTATGTATAGGCAACAACCCCGTTGCTCAGTATAGCAGAGTCTAAACTATCCTTGTTATTACTTTTGGATCAGGGAAACGAATAAGCAACCATTGCAAGCTTTGATACGGGCAGAACCTCAACTTACTGTATTAGGAAGGTAAACGAATATCAAAATCTTTTTTTTTCTCAAGATCTAGTAAACCATAGCTTATACTAATTCTAGCATTCATTTTTTTCAATGTAGGGTTAGCAGAAACATCGCTAAAGTTGCTGAGAAGAAGACTGAGAAAAAGAACCCCATTTTCTGCTGACAAAGATGATTCTTGTGGTTGTACTTGTATTTGTTGGCATTTTTATTCTCTTTATTTTCGTGATATAGTTAACCTGGAATAGTCGAAGGAATTTTTCATGTTGTTCCCTTGCACAGACAGAGCTGCTGAAAATAGAAAGGAAATTAGTCCAAAATGAGGTTTTTTTTGCTCAAGGATGGAAACTGGGTGTGATGAAGGTATAGTAACTATGTTCAATGATTTAAAGTTTTTATAATGAACAAATTAGATTATTAAACTACATATCGTGACATCATTTTTCCTCATAAACAACGAGTACGTAATTTGTGAGTAGATTTGCCCACACTTCAAATAGTTCGTGCAAGTTGCACAAACTGCAGAGGTTGAAGCCCTAGGCAAAAAATAGTGGACGGGGACAAGGTACCTAAAAAGTAGTCTCTTGCCCTGCCTTCTATACCAGCCTAATAGCCTATATCTTTTTTTCTTTGTATTGTCAGCGTGTCTCCAACCCATAACCTAGAAGGTGGAAGACTAAACCTCCTACCACTCCAACCAAGGGTTGTCCTATAAGGTGGAAGACTAAACCTCCTACTGCTCCAACCAAGGGTTGTGGACGCCTATATCCATTTTGCTCAGGTTGTTTATTATGTGTCCCCCCTGTCATTCTAGTTATACCAAAATTTATCGCAATCTTCCACGTTATTTACTACAATTTAGTTGCGTATGCTTGCTTAGTTTGTTGTGTTTGGATATTTCGAGATAGTCAGTGACCCCAAATACTAGGTATCTCACGTTAATCTTAATTTTAAGATTTCAATGAACACGGCTTCTCTTCTTAGTGAACTCTGGTCGGTATCTCGAAAGCTTTAGTTTGTGTCTCCTTTCATGTCTCATGTTCATCTTCTTCACCATTATTAGCTACGATCACAATTTAGAGGTTCAAGTCAAAGACTTGTCGAACACCTCTCCTTCTCATGCTCATGCCCTTTTTTTTCTTTTTCTCGTTGTAGTGAAGAAAAAGAAAGTGTTACCACCTCTTCTACAAACTGCTCAACAAACAGGAAATTTATGTGACATGGGGATCCTGGCTTGGGCCATTCTTCTATAATATGAGTAGAAAAAAAGCATTATGTATACATATTTATGCATATGCATTTACTCTAGCATAAAACGATTGAGCATGAATTTGAGGAAGACAATCTGAGTATGAATTTTAGCATTTCAAACTATCATTTGACTTTCCTCAAAAAAAAATATTTGTCCGACAATTAACATGTATGTTAAACGATTGTATTCACTACAAATTGTCTTCTACAAAACTAACGTAAAATGTTGACTTTGTCCTTAATTTGATATACATCCATAAAAAATAAAAATAAAACATTATATATCTAATAACGTATGAGTTGAATTGCGAGAGGAGTGAACTTCACAGCTGAATCAAATTTCAAACAAGCGCGTCAAATTTCGAAGGAAGTATGGATGTAGACACGCACACGACGCACCCACCGTCTCAAAGGAAAAGGAAAAGCTCAACAAAGAGAATAACAAACAACAACTCAGCTGTTTCAAACTCCTCTCTCTCTCTCTCTCTCTATAGAATTCTTCTCTCTCTTGAAACTCCGTCCATCCCGAGAGAGAAAAGAACAGCTTCTGAATAAACCCTTCTTCCAATTCTTTCTCTGTTAAAAATACATTTCTTCATATTAAAACGATCATCTCAACTGCTGACATTGTGGATCTCGATTGTCAATTATTATTAAGTCAGTGAGATCTAAAAGAAAGATGGCTCCAGTTTCTGCTCTGGCCAAATACAAACTTGTTTTCTTGGGAGATCAATCTGTTGGAAAAACAAGTATCATCACTCGTTTCATGTACGATAAGTTTGATAATACTTATCAGGTAATTAATATATCACAATTCTATTCATTTTTTAAATCATAGAGATCGGATTCAAGGTTTTGTTTTCATATTCTTATTCTAGTTTCTAGTTTCTAGGTCTAGGATTGATATATTTGTTTGATCTAGGGTTCAACTCACTGATCCTGTTTTTCCCCCTTTGATCTCGTTGTTTTTGGTTGTGTATGATCTATTCTTCTTTCTTTCGCTTGGTTACTTATAATGATTTCGTCTGTTGAATAAAATTGCTGGACCTTGAATTTCCATGAGTTGTTTGATTAATTTTTAGCAGATCTGTGTTTGGAGATTCGAGTTTATGAACCAGGAGAGTTCATTACTTAAATAAGGTGAAAACCCAATTTTGAAATCTGTGTAATTTAATAGAAATTGTTGTGATGACTAACCTTGTAATATCATGTAAGAACAAAAGATTTAACCTTTTTCTGTAGGAGTCAGTTCAGCTGTTCACTCATCTCCCCTCCAATGTACTATTGGGACGATTTTTGTGTTCTTTGAATGCCCAATCAGAATTTAAATGGGTTCGAACCCATGGCACAAAAATCATTACTGGTAAGGATGAGTTCTTAAAAAAACTCTAGGATGTGAATGCAGTTTATAGGTGCTGCAGAATCCATGGGAACAGGAATTATTTTGTCACAACCATGTGAATTTCTTTACTTTACCTACATGATACATTTGTCAGTTAATTTTAAGAAGAAATTTCGTTCGGTTATTTTTCAATGCATCTCTTGCTTCATATGTGTGTTTATGTATATTTATACTGTTGGACTTGTTTCACTTCTTTATTAAAAAAAGATTACACACCAAAATTTTGTAAACAGGCCACAATTGGGATCGATTTTCTATCGAAGACAATGTACCTTGAAGATAGAACAGTCAGATTGCAACTTTGGTAAGAAGATCTTCCTCACATCATATATAATCTTAACTATGGCCCTTGAATTGGTAAACTTTATCTAGTTCTCTTCTCTTCGCTCAATCTTCCAGTCTGTGTGAATAAATGTAGTTAACTAGAATAATGAAAATATGAAAATGAATTTTTGACTCTGAAGAAATTGTATTTTTTCTGATTCACATAATTTTAGATGAAGTTATGTAGCGTGTTCTCTCTACTTGCTCAGTTTTACACTCTTACTAACGAAAAAGAAACTCGGTTAATGTTGCTCGTGTGTAAATGAGAGATTTGCGGTTAGTAGTACTACTGGAAAACTGGAGGTCTATGACACTTATGAATATAGTTGAGTGTGAGTCATTGTGGCTGTTGTATTCAGCTTATTATCTGTATCGGATCCATTTCTAAATATCGAAAATAAAACATTCTGTTGTATTGAGACTTGAGAGTTCATTCTTGATGACACATCAATAATCTGATTATGCCTTAGTCCTATGAGGGGTTCAGGATCAGACAAATCGACCTGGGAAATGGCTATTGCTGGCGAATTTTTACATTAGTATAACTTAGTAGTGTTTCTTATTGTTACATAACTGGTCAGATTTTTTAGAATATTTTCTATTGGGAAGACCAACTGATATGAAACTTCATCTATGACAGGGATACTGCTGGACAAGAAAGATTCAGGAGTCTCATTCCCAGTTACATTAGGGATTCCTCCGTCGCGGTCATTGTTTTTGATGTTGCAAGTATGAACCTTCTCTATTTGCCTTCACATGGGCGGAGTCTGAGCAATTTATCGAAGTGTTTTATTTCTTAAATGTCCATCTAATCTGCCTCATAAAAACTCATTTTAGCCATTTAAGTCTGAGCAATTCATGCTCTGTTAACTAGTAATTTGTATGACGTTGGGTAATTTACTTTCCGACCTAGAGCGAATCCTAACTACTTATGTTTTCTTTTAGGCCGGCAATCTTTCTTAAATACTTCAAAATGGATCGAGGAGGTTCGCACTGAGCGTGGTAGTGATGTTATTATTGTACTCGTCGGGAACAAGACAGATCTTGTCGACAAAAGGTGATTCTCGATACGAGTTTATCTTAGCACAATCATTTATTTCTTCATGCTTTTGATTTATAGGAAATCCTCTATCTGCAAGTGCTCTCTAAACAATGTTTCTTTTTTTCCTAACCAATGGTTGCAACATGTAAATGGTACTTATTTAGCTTATGATATTGTTTTGGGTGTCCACCCATCTGCTGCCATTGAGGTCATCTGATATCTCTCACTTGGACTGCAACAGGCAAGTCTCGATAGAGGAAGGAGAAGCTAAAGCTCGTGATCTTAATGTGATGTTTATCGAAACCAGTGCCAAAGCTGGGTTCAACATTAAGGTAGGCGCTTAGCTTGGAAATTTTTTCATCTTATTAAGGGGACCAAGAACCTCACATGCGATACCTAAACCTGATTCTCCTCGCTTAGCTTGGAAATGTTTTCATCTTATAAAGGGGACCAAGAACCTCACATGCGAGACCTAAACCTGATTCTCCTCGATAGAAAGCAACACATGGTACAAACCAGCCAAGTCAGGGTTCTTGGCACGGATGTCCTCTGCCATGATTTATGGGTCAAACTAAAAACCAATCTTTTCAACTTCTCGGTTTCCTCATCTGTGTTCTTTAACCCAATCAGTTTCTTTCATTGCATTATGAAGCTGGTTGTTCTTTTCCGCATTCGCCCTTCTTTTTAGGTTTTTCTACTTGTACAAGTGCAGGATTGTCGTCGATGAATTAGAGGTTATTTATGAATATTATTTATTCTTCTTCTCCAGGCTTTGTTTAGGAAGATAGCAGCTGCATTGCCAGGAATGGAAACACTTTCGTCGACAAAGCAAGAGGACATGGTCGACGTGAATCTGAAATCAACTAATGCAAATGCATCACAGTCACAGCCACAGGGTGGAGGATGTTCTTGTTAATCCAATTATTCATCACTGAAATTCTTCTCAAACCTTGCCCTTCTCTTCCCTTTTCTTTACTCGAATTCTGATCAGTTGCTCTTTGTCATCTGTAAAGGTTTTCGACTTTTTTTGTTTGTCGAGCATTTTGTTTTTCGGTATACAGTTAGGTTGTTTGAATAAGCTTTTTTGCATAATGGAGTGTCTATTAAAGAAGGAATTAGATATCAGAAAGGAATTTACTTGGAGGTTGTGATCATGGTGGTCATAGTATAGTACTAATATGTCTGTTCTTTGTATTAAGATTACTAGAATTTCTCATTCAGTTTATCTTCATTTTGAACCACCACCCATATATAGATTGTTACTACCACTCTCTCTTTTGCAAACTGATGGGTAGAATTTGGTGAGTAATGAACCTACTTTTTCTCTTACCCCCATCCTGTTACTAATCCTTCCTTTTACCTCCTCTTCCTTCTTGAAAAAGCATGAGATATTATTACCTCATTTTGAGAAGGAGAACCAAAAATTATAGCAGAGTAAGAGCTCCTTCCAACAAGAGAGACTGACCTAAATTTTTTTTCTTGATGACAATTTCTTACAAACTTGTTTTTTTGGCCCGGTGGCGACAGTTCCATTTAGTACCTAATTTTTTTTTTTTTCCTATTGTGTTCTAGTTTTCCTTTACTGTGTTTATGTTTAAATTTTAGTGTTATTTCTCAAATGACCCCCAACTTTGTAACCAACTTCCTGCCTGGTCCCCTAATTTAGCAAAAATACTCACATGTTCTCATTTTTCCGTTATTTTTAACTTTCTGTTACTCTCTCTCCTCCATCTCATTTTCTCTCTCTGTCACATGGTGTTGACATAAACTCCAAAATTCTGGAAGTCTTAAGTTTGATTTCCAGAGAGGTGGAGTCCATTGCCACATCTCGATAATATATCAACCGCACGTAATTAATGGTAGGGAAATTTTAAAAGGCCCCCCCGTTTTTGTTAAAAGGCCTCCCCGCTAAAAGCGCCCCTCATTATAACCCATTTGGTTATAGGGCCCCCTCTACAAAAGAGCACCTCCTTCATCAATATTTGACCTAACGGCAAAGTTAACGCCGTTAGGTCAAACTTAACCCAAGACCGGTGATGTTGACCACGCCACATCATCATCTTCTCCGGCAGAGTCGCCGGCCGGCCAAACTTCCGGCCGGCGACCTTCAAAACTTTTTTTTTTTTTATCCTCTCTCTCTCTCTGAAAAATAAAAAAAAAAAAAATTCTCTCTCTAGATCTGGTTCATATGAACCAGATCTAGAGAGACCTTCAAGAAGGTCCGAACAGACCTTCAAGAAGGTCCAAACAGACCTGCTTGAAGGTCTGTTGCAGACCTTCAAGCAGGTCGAACATACCTGCTTGAAGGTCTTTTACAGACCCTCAAGCAGGTCTGTTCAGACCTTCAAGAAGGTTTCTCTAGATCTGGTTCATATGAACCAGATCTAGAGAGAGAAAAAAAAAATTTGTTTTTAAAGAGAGAGAGAGAATTAAAAAAAAAAATTTGAAGGTCGCCGGCCGGAAGTTTGGCCGGCCGGCGACCCTGCCGGAGAAGATGATGATGTGGCGTGGTCAAATGATGTGGGTGAAATACACCTTTTAAGGGGTTTTTTTTCACCCATTCAAAGAGGGGGCCCTTTAACCAAAGGTTTTTTACTAAGTCAACGAAACCATGGGGAGGCCTTTTAACAAAAACGGGGAGACCTTTTAAAATCTCCCTTAATGGTAGTATATAAAAAAAAAAAAAAAAAATTATGAGGAAGAATCAAAAAAGTTTAGGAGGAGTTAAAAAAGTTTAATGAGGGGTAGATTTCACGCACGTGGGTGATGTATGAGGATGGAGTTAAAAAAAATTATGAGGAAGAAGACTCCTTTTATTTTGTGAATCTCCCATGATCTAGCCGATTTGATTATTGGGTCAACTCAATATAAGGAAGGACCCAATAATCAAGTCGGCTAGATCATGGGAGATTCACAAAATAAAAGGAGTATTCTCTCTTTCTGATTTTGAATGGCACAGATTCTTCCCTCACTACAAGTCCGGATGTTAGGTTTTTTTTCTCTCTCTCTCTAAGACTTTCTCCTTCTCTCCTGTTTTCTAAATGATATCTTTTGTATGACAAACCAAATAATGTATAATGGTATCTTCAATTGAGTCCCAATTTCAATTTGAAAGGAATTTTGGTGAATTGTCTCATTGAACAGATTAAGAATCTCAATTTGTTTATAGGGTTTTCAACAATCAGAGATTCAGAGATGAAATGAAGAATTTATTGGAAATGGGTTCTCACAGAATTTTTAGGAGGGATGGGTTTTCATTAAGTATAATTATTTCATGATTTATTGTCACAACCCCAAGAAATTATCTTTTAGAAAGTTATCATAGTTATGAAATTTCAGTTTGATGTTTGAATTTTAGTTTTAAGTAAGTTGATTTATGAGTTTTATGCATTTCTCAATAGAGAAAACTATTTGTTTTTTTTTTTCATTTCATCACATCTTTAGTTTATGTTTCTTTGTTTACTTAAAATTGTCGTCGAATAATACCAAATGGGATCGCCGTGTAGGTTAACGAACTTGTCGTATGAACTTATTCTGTAGTTAATAAAGCTCAAAAAACATGTACTAGTGGTTATGTGACTTGGTACCAAAGTATATTCCAAGGAGAGTCGAGTATTTGAGATAGTTCGGTATAAAGGGTTAGATGAACAATTGTTAGATTTGCTATTGATTGATTGTGTCAATTTGCTATGATGTTCGTGTAGATTCTCACTTTCATCATGTTTATGATAACACAATAATGATTTCTGTCAACTATAGTTTCTCGTGTCGGAAAGACTAATTGTTTTTTTTTTCTTTTATTGTTTGTTTTTTCCGCTACAAGAATCTGAAGAACCAGACTCTCGCATAGATGCAACAGTCACAGACAAGACGCCTTACCTTGGACTGAAACGATGGCAATGGTGGTTCTTAGTGGCACTCAACATCGTCTTTCTTCTTGTCGGGCAAACCGTCGCAACTCTTTTAGGAAGACTTTACTACGAAAAAGGCGGAAATAGCAAATGGATGGCTACACTTGTTCAAACTGTGGCGTTTCCGATTCTTTACATCCCATTATTTCTCTTTCGATCCTCCCAGGAGCAGTCTACTCCGACTATCAAGAAACCATCGATCTTCACACTTTCTCTAATCTATATCGTCCTTGGTCTATTGGTAGCTGCTAATAATATGATGTATTCAGTTGGGCTCTTATACCTCCCTGTCTCTACCTATTCTCTTCTCTGTGCAACTCAACTAGCTTTCAATGCAGTTTTCTCCTTCCTCATCAATCGACAAAAGTTTACCGTTTTAATTCTTAATTCTGTTGTTATTCTCTCATTATCCGCCTCTCTCTTAGCAGTTGGCTCCGAATCATCGGAATCCACAGGAGCATCCAAAGGGAAGTACATTCTAGGGTTCTTCTCCACTCTCAGTGCATCAGCTACATATGCTGTATTGCTCTGTTTAATGCAGTTTTCCTTTGAAAAGATTCTAAAACGGGAAACATTTTCAGGCGTCTTGGATATGCAAATATATACGTCTCTTGTTGCCACAGTTGTTTGCGTGGTGGGCCTTTTCGCCAGTGGAGAATGGAGTAGCTTGAGTGCAGAAATGGAAGGGTATAAAATGGGTAAAGTTTCTTATGTGATGACTTTAGCTTGGACTGCTATTGCTTGGCAGATTTGTTCGGTCGGTGTAGTTGGGTTGATATTTGCAGTTTCTTCGCTCTTTTCCAACGCTATTAGTACATTAGCATTGCCCCTTATTCCAGGTGTTGCTGTTATAACTTTTCATGATAAGATGGATGGGGTGAAAGTGATATCAATGTTGATGGCTATTTGGGGCTTCTCGACTTATCTTTATCAGAATTATCTCGATGATTATAAGTTAAAGGCGAATGTAAATGCTGCTACTGAAGTTTGTGATACATCTACGTCTTGATTGATGTTCTTCTAATCGCGGCTTAGAAGTGAATACTTTCAAGATATCTAGTTTTGTGTACCCTGTCATCTTGTATTAATTTATACAAAATTGTAGCTCTGCTTGTCCTCAGATAACTGAAATTTTAATAGAGTTGGAGTTTTAGTTTCTAATGCCTGGCAGTTTCGATTAAGATAACAGACTGCTGCTGTTTTTTTTTTTTTCAGTTTTTGGTCCTACGGATTCGCCTAGTTTGAACATTCAAACTCATACTCATTCAAACTCAACATTCTATTAAGATAAGACGGCAACCAACTGCTGCTGATAACTTGATAGTTTGGTATTTTAGGGCTGTCTATTGTAAGAAAGAGCATAGAAAGAAGATAATCGAAGAAATGTTAAGTTTATTGATAATGAAAAGATGTTAATAACACAAATGGGTTGAGAGGACATTGTAAAAAATTAATGCAAAAAGAAAATATATTTATAAGCTTTTGAACATGAAATTACTCTTGATTTCTTTCAGTGCTGTATGCCCTATATTCTTCATTCAACAAATGAAGTTAAAGTAATCAGAGTAAAAAAAAAGTTTTTATTATTCCGTGGAATTACGAACTCTGTTATTTGGTTGACAACTAACTTCTACGAACATAATATTCAATTAAAAGTTTTTATTTACGTTTTATGTAGTCAAAAATGATTTTTTTACTCTTGTGTTGCCAAAATTACATTTTCATCTTGAAGCTGTCTAAATTACATTTTTACCCTTATGTTTTCAAAATTATATTTTTTTATCTCTATGTTGTAAAATTATTTAACCTTGTGTGACTTTGCTAATTTAAGAGTAAGAATGTCAAGCCGTGAATAAAACAAGATAAAAATATAAATTTGACAACCTATGGATAAAAAAGAGATTTCACTAATATAAAAGGACAAAATTGTCATTTTAATGTAAAGTGTAGACATGTCATTTTTATAAGATAAAGGTAAGAATGTCATCCAGATCACATAAGGGTAAAATGTCATTTTGATATTATACGAGGGTAAAAATGTCATTTTGACAATATAAGGGTAAAATGTCAATTTGATACTATAAAAGGGTAAGAATGTAATTTTGGTTATATAAAGGCAAAATGTCATTTTGACAACTTTGTAAACATGTCATCCGGTAAGAAGGACAAAAATGTCATTTGCCTAATGTGTAAGTAGAAGTTTATTTTGCTATTATGGGTAAAAATATCATTTTGAACATATATGCACTCGTGTAGCCAATGTGTTTCTCTAGGCATTAGTAAGCGTTCTCAAAAGATGACCAGTTATGTCTCTCAGAGGAATGTGCTTTCGGACATAGAAATCAACAAGTTTTTTGTTCCTATTGTCTTCTAGTTGTGAAAGTTTTGAACCGGGATTTCTTAAATATAAGCATCGAAGGCCCTTCTTACTCAAAGGTCAATTCTCTGAAAAATTCTAGCATCTATGATATGTAGTTATCTGAAAATCTCTAACCTTCATGGTACGATCGTGTCCATTTTACATTCTTTTCATGTTCTTTCGTCCACTTTATACGAATAGTCTGTGGCGGACCCAGAAAATTCTCTTTGTGGGGGCACTTTTTAGTTATTAAAGCAAATCAGAATCGTGAAATGATTGACAACTTTTGTAACTAACTCTTTCAAATCATTTAATTTGTTGTGTTATAAGTGAATTGTCCAAAAATCTTTTGTCACTTTCAAATTTTAAACCAAGAACCCTTATATGCTACACTCTTATTATAAATAATTAGTACTGTATATAATAGGATTTTTTGAGCTTACCCCCTCAAAATTAATTGATAATTGAGTTTACCCCCTTCAATAATTGGTATTTGAGCTTACCCCCTCAAATTTAGATTTTTTGTCTTAATTACTAAAGATATATTTGGTATGTGATAATAAAATCATAACGTAAATAATATATAAACAAAATCAATCTTTACTAATCATAATCGAACCAAATCAAACAATAAAATGAGGTAGAATCTCTAGTAGGAATCATATTGAAGAATAGTTGTTCTTGGTAGTCGCAATTATTTTACGTACGCCAAACATTACCTTTCTGTTTTTGTCACTAATAGTAAATATAAGGGGGTAAGCTCAATTACTAATTACTGAAGAGGATAAAACTCAGTTACCAATTAATTTTGAGGGGGTAAGCTCAATTACTAATTACTGAAGGGGATAAACTCAGTTACCAATTAATCTTGAGAGGGCAAGCTCAAAAAACCCAAAATAATATGGGGCATAAGATACTAAGGATGAAATCAGTAACTCTAAGGACGAAGCTATAGCAAAAAGAAGTTCTAAACTTAAAAAGAAAAAGAGCATCAAAAGAGAAATTGATCAAAAAAGAAATAGATAGCAAAAGAACGGGGCAAAAGTAAAAGTCGATCGCAAAATTAAATTATTAAAATAATTACAAAAAAGGTTTTTTGAAGTGGAGACAGTGGGAGTCGAACTAAAAACCTGTTACGCACACTACACACATTCACACCAACATGCCAACCTAGATTTAGGCGGACCCGCGTAGAGACCCATGGAATTTTGGGGAGGCTACGGCCAAAGAGGTTTGAGGTTCAATTCTCACCTCCATTACATATTTTTCTTTTTGTAACTTCGGTTTTTTGTCTAGAATTTTGTTTTTGACCCTAGATTTGTGAGATCTTATCTCTTTAGCCCCTTCACATTCTTGATACATTCAAATTCATTCCCTTTTTTGTTTGGGTTTCATCAAACTTTATTCGAGCTATTTTGTGGCCTCCATATATTATGTTTATGCGCAGTTTATCATTCTTCTTTTACTTTTATTAATTTTTTGAAATATATTTTTTCATGTTGCTTTATATTCTCCCACCTTCTAACGCTTTCTTATAAAGAAGTTACGTAGTGATTATATTTTTGAAGATTAAAGTTCTCTAATATCTTCTAGTTAAGTTTTTTTTTTTAATAATTCAAGTGTCTATAAGGCTACTAGTATATGTTGAGACGGAAGTCAAAACAACTCACGAATTAGTGACAACTAATTTGGTTGAGGGTGTTAATAAATTTGTCGAATTTTAGGTGTCTTTTATGTTGTTGGGTGGTTGGGTTTTAGGCCTCTTTCATTCATAGTCTAAATTAGGCGGTTATCATGCTTATCACATCTCCCTGATGTATCAATACCTTGTAAAGACTCACGTAGATCGTAATCAAATTTTAAAAAAAAAGACAATACTTTGAGTATTGTTAGTAGAGACTGCTAGTGTAGCTTTGTACATGATTAATTGTGATATTTGTGTATTTTTCCTATCTATTATAATTGAAAAGTGCCCCCATAGTACAACCATCCTGAGTCCGCCACTGACTTTACATCCAAAGATGGTACTTAAAGTTTTTTTTTTTGTTGAACTGGTACTTAAAGTTTATAAAGTGAAATCTTGAAAACTTCTTAAACCTAGCCACATAGAACCATTTCTTTAATGTGGGGTCTGTGGGGGGGCACGTGTCCCACGATCCCCTACGTGGGTCCGCCCTGACAATAGTATTTTTCAATTTTTGTATAAAGTTTCTCAATGAATGTTGCTTTTACAGGTTCGCTGCTATTCTGTTAGGCCCTTCTTGCTCTGGTTCCAGAACTGCTGCTTTAAATCTTCTCCCGTCATACTGTAGGTTTTTGTTATTAGTTATTAATATTATTATAGTTCAACAAAAAAAAAAAGTTATTAATATTATTATCAGCAGAACCAATTAATGTTGTTGACACTTTAAGGGTGAAAAGACTTGCTGCTTTTCAAAGAAAAGCTCTCCAGCGCACATTATCATGTGGGTTTTATATATTTTTTTTAAATGTTCAGCGTGTCTCGAACCCTTGACCTCTAAGGTGGAAGACTATACCTCTTATCACTCCAACCAAGGGTTGTTGACATCATGTGAGCTTAATTACTCTTTTAAGTTCTTATTCCATCTTTACTGCTATTATAATACATTTCGATATAACATGATTACTTTATGATGTTCTGACAGTCCCAGTGTTGAGAAAGTGGTTTATAGGCACTTGTTCTATCTACCAAACTGAAAACGAGGATGTTGTCATGTCGGTTCTTCCACTTGCTGCTTCTGTTGGTTTTCACCTTGAAACTCCGTTTCCAAGTTGGCCTCGTCGTTGTTCAACAGAAAAAAAAAAAAAAAAAAGGGACTCGTCATGGTCTCTTATCTTTGAAGGTTGTAAGTGTTCTAATCAAAACCCGTTTATCTCTCAATATTTAGACAAATCTTATCTAATGTTCATTCTAGGTGAAAGTCCAACTGTTTTAATAATGATTTAACCTTTTTCCCTTCTTCCTTTGCCTTTTATTATTATCCTCCCCGGCAAAATTTATCATCTTATTTTTATGCTCTATTAGCTGAACATCTACTCGAACTGATCCCGTTATGGACATGGAGGGTTTCTTTATAACACTCTTTATCGGAAAGAATATCATAAACTACCCACCAAAGCCAATCTTACAAACAAGGACGATGGAAATGGTGTTGCTTCCTTAACCCAATAAGAAGATAGCTTTTTGTTTTACTTTTTTTTTTTCAGTTTGTTAAAAGGTGATTTTGCTTCTCGCAGATTGTCGGGATGATATTTGCTCAGCCTTTACTTAATTATCAAATATTTGTACCAACGGCTAAAACATGGTCTCCGATAGATATTCATTATAGTTTACGGTTCTTGCATTATTCTGATAAATCCTACAATTTCTATAGTTCTTATACGAAAACACATAAGCATGACATAACTCAACACATAAGACTTGCACAAACACATAAGCATAAAAATACATATCCCATTCAAGATCGTTGGAGTCATATTTGTTTATTGATCATCAACTGAACCTCATTGAGTAGGATTAATAGTTCCTCGCAAATATTAGACTTCTCAGTTTCTAGATCAACCGTAAAATAGATCGAACTAATTGTATCAACAAAATCAATCCCAAAAACCCTAACCAGGAACCGGTTACTAAGCTCGCGTATTAAAACCCGAATACTATTATTGAAGGAAAACCCCGTGTGGGTTTGATCGAGAGTTTCCAATATATAAAGCTGGAAGATAAGTACTTGAATTAATCGGAGAACCGTATTTTCCTAACAACACCCGATGGGTTTCTTCCAACTTGAAATGTCATGGTTGCTATTAGTGATGCTACAAGCCTACAACGCGCGTTGCCCTTATTTTGCAACCATTTTTTGTACTAGCTATGTTTTTTAGTTACCGACAAAGTTTTCAAACTATTTTTACTAGTCATATGGTATTATGTTTCTAAACGAGGAAGGACTAATCGGAGCCTACAGAGAGACAGGTTGTACGACGAAGAAGATTGTGATAACGTAGTGATGATGATCCATTGACAGATGGGGAGAACAAAGTTGATGCAGAAGCACAAAACGGACTACCAACGTAACACTAACTTTCATTTCTTGGCTGAACTTTTGAACTCTTCCAAGGAAAATCTCGATGATTAAGAAGGATGTGTGTTCTTGTTAGGCAGCGTTGCACAAGGCATGAAGAAGAAAGCGATGCCAACTTGAAAGAAAGACATAATGCTACAAGTCATACGCAAATAGAAGGTGAAAAAGCAAAAACAAACTAAATTGTAGAGGAAAAAAAATGAAATGGACGACGATTCAAATGAGTACCATATTGGTTATATACATATTAGGTCAAATGATGTTGAAATACATTTAATGACTGAGACTATTCTGATATGACCAGCATAAACTATGTTGCAACGGAATGAAACAGTGTGCATATATCAGGACAAAGTGGGTCACAATGTCACATGAAGCAAATAAGACCAGCAATACATCACTGATCTAAGAGTCTTAACAGTAAAGGGGAATCCTTTATTGACAGTAAAGGTGCTTACAACCTTAGATTTGTAGCTATAAATTCATGATGCATGCGCATAACGCGTGGACCCACGTTCACGCGTGCCCACGACCCGGTCGGCTACATTAGTTGTCCTAGTTAGTTTAGGATTAGGAAATTATCTTATTTTGGTATTTCTATTATTTAGAAGTTTCTATGTTTTAAGTATCTTTAATATTTAGGAATCCTAGTTTGAGTCTATTTAGGAAAGTCTATTATCCTATAAAAGGAGGTCTAGTCTATTTTGATATTTACATTGAAGAGAAAAACCATTGAAGTTAATTAAGTTTTAGTTTATTTATCGTTTTCTTTACCGTTCTTCGTTTATTTTATTGTTTTTATTTTAATTCCGCTGCGTCTACATCAATTCATCTGAGGAGTCTTAATAAATAAATACTCGGTGAACTGTGCTAAAAAAATTTCATTTGTGAAGAACTTAGCATGTGTTGGAGTGCGGACTTTCTAGCAAGTTGATTTTACTATTAAGGACACAAGTGTCAATTTATAAACATATTAAGGACTCAAGTATAAATTTTATTAGTTTATTAGAATACAAAAATAATAGGATACAAGTGTCAATTTATAAAACATATTAAGGACTCAAGTATAAATTTTATTAGTTTATTAGAATATAAAAATAATAGGACACAAGTGTTAATTTATAAAAGATATTAAGGACTCACTTGATATTTTTAGTAATAAAAATAAAAGGACACAATTTATTTATAAATTTTATTAAATTTATAAAACATATTAAGGACTCAAGTATAAATTTTATTAGAATAAAAAAATAGTAGGACACAAGTGTCAATTTATAAACATATTAAGGACTCAAGTATAAATTTTATTAGTTTATTAGAATACAAAAATAATAGGATACAAGTGTCAATTTATAAAACATATTAAAGACTCAAGTATAAATTTTATTAGTTTATTAGAATACAAAAATAATATGACACAAGTGTCAATTTATAAAACATATTAAGGACTCACTGGATATTTTTAGTAATAAAAATAATAGGACACAAGTATTAATAGTAGGACTCACTGGATATTTTTATTTATAAATTTAATAAAATTTATAAAACATATTAAGGACTCAAGTATAAATTTATAAATTTTATTACTAAGAATTTTATTTTTAAATTTTTTATTAAATTTTATTACTAAACATATTAAAATTTATACATTTATAAATTTTATTAAAATGGTGGGACGGTGAGCCTCTCGGCTGTCAATTTATACATTTATAAATTTTATTACTAAAAAATAGTCTCAGTTCATCTCAAAACTAACAAGTTCTTAACAGCAGCGATATTAAGCCAGTAAATGCTATTCGGATAACGAATATTATCCGATTTGAAATTCATCCTTCTCTCAGTTCATCTCAAAACTTGGTATTTTTAAACTTAGGTATTTTACTTCTCCGGGTTCGATTACTACATCAGACATTAAAATAGAAATACAATGTTGAATGTGCTAGAGTTTGCATGAATTGAAGATGTAACAAAAGAGACTAACAAGTTCTTAACAGACATTAGGTATTTTTAAACTTACGTATTTTACTTCTCCCGGTTCGATTACTACATCAGACATTAAAATAGAAATACAAAAAACCCTTAATACTTCCAACACTATACAAGACCCACAAGAAACCCTAGTTGCTTAGTTATCTATCTAACCTAGAAACCCTAGTTCCTTAGTAATCTGTTCCACCTAGAGTTTTCTGAACCTAGAGTTTTAATTTGATTTGAAGACTAGGGTTTAAGGTGGAGATAGAGACTTGACTTGAAGTAAAACAGTTTACCTGATCCCTTGATTTGAAGACTAGGGTTTAAGGTGGAGATAGAGACTTGACTTGAAGTAAAACAGTTTGGTTTAAGGTGGAGATAGAGACTTGACTTGAAGTAAACAGTTTACCTGATCCCGAAATTTCAACAAAAAAAAACTCAAATCCCTAAATGAAAATGTAGTTACCTGATGACGCCATAGCCTGTTTGAAGAACTTAGGCCATGTTTGGCGCGCGGGAATCGCGCGGGAATCGCGTGGGAATGGAATGTGATTCCTGGGAATCACAATCCTGATATTGTTTGGCTCGCGGGAATACAGTGGGAATTTTATTCCCGGGGGAATGGGAATTTTATTCCCGGGGGAATAGGATTCCCTCAAAATGGGGTAATAGCAAACCCAGGGAGGGGGGTGGGTTTGTGATTCCCATTCCCGGGAATGCTTTGTTTTAATATTTATAGACCAAATTATCCTTAATAAAATATTAGAATGACTATTATTAAAATCGTCCTCCACACAATATCACAACTAAAAAAATTAAAAACCTATGGTTAGCCACCACCATAGCAATACTTTCTCTCGCTCAAATGTAACTCTTTCTCCCTCTCTAGTTTTTTCCCTATTCTCTTGTTCTTTTTTCATTACAATCGATTTCATAATGTTTAAAAAGAAAAAAATTTAGCCATGACCTTTATTTATTTTAAATAATTTTTTTTAAAATGGTCAGCGTCCCTCGAACCTTTGACCTCCGAAGTGGAAGATTATACCTTTTACGACTCCAACCAAAGGTTGTTGGCATTTTAAATACTATTTAATTGGTGTGTCATGTTACTATTTCATATCTGCAATTTTGAATAAATAATACAGATTAAAGTATATAATAAAATTGACGTTTTATTTATGCAGTTTAAGGATATAATAGGAATTTTACAAAAAATTATATTCCGGTTCCTACACGAACCAAACACCAAGTTAGGAATCTATCAGGAATCGAATTCCTATTCCTGGCCAAACCAAACATCAAACTGAATGATCTGATTCCCAGGAATCGTGTTACGGGAATGTGATTCCCGGGAATCACATTCCATTCCCGTCCGCCAAACATGGCCTTAGGGTTTGTGAGGAAATGCTTTGAAGCAAAGATACTGTTAGGGTTTGTGAGGAAATGCTTTGAAGCACATATACTTTGTGACCAGCTTCCTTTATGGCTTCTCTTTTTTCGTAAATTCAAATATGGCCCCCTTTTCTTAATACCTTTTATGGTTAATCTATTTGTTTCCATATTTACCCTTCTTATAAGAATGATTTCAAAATTCAAAATTGATCCCCTTTTAAATTTGGGTAAATTTCCAAAAACTTATAGCTACTTTAGAAAAAACTAGGGGGCCAAAATAGAATACATATAAAAAAATTTAAAAACACCTCATCTCTCCCTCTCTCTCCTCCATCTCATCGCCTCTCTCCTCCTCATCACGTATCTCGCCACCTCATCATCTTCTCCGATGAAAGTCGCCGGCCAGCCAAATTTTCCGGCGACCTTCAATATTTTTTTTTTATCTTTCTCTAACTAATCTCTCTCTCTCATTTCTCTCTCTCCCATCTCTCTCTCATTTCTCTCTCTCTCTCTCCCATCTTTTTGTCATTTCTCTCTCTATAATTCCGGCGAGAGGGATCCCTTCGCAGGAATTATAGTGAGATGAGAGAGAGAGAAATTAGAGAGAGAGACATGAGAGAGAGAGAAATTAGAGAGAGTAGTTAGAGAGATTAAAGAGAAAGAGATTAGAGAGTTAAAAAAAATTTGAAGGTCGCCGGAAAATTTGGCCGGTCGGCGACCTTCATCAGAGAAGATGATGAGGTGGCGAGATACATGGTGTGGAGGAGACAGGCTATGACATGGAGGAGAGAGAGGGAGAGATGAGGTGTTTTTTAATCTTTTTACATGTATTCTATTTTGGCTCCCTACTTTCTTCTAAAGTAGTTATAATTTGTTGGAAATTGGCCCAAATTTAGAAGGGGTCAATTTTGAAATCATTGTTATAAGAAGGGTAAATAAGGAAACAAAAAGATTAACTGTAAAAGTTGACTGACGGTGTTAAGAAAAGGGGGCCATATTTGAATTTACGAAAAAAAAGAGGGTCATAAAGGAAGCTGGTCACAAAGTAGGGGGCCATATAGGAATTAACTCTTTAATGAAAAAGTTTGCCAAAGGTCCAAAGTGAGGCCCAAATAGGACACTAGTCCACCTATCACACAATATGAAATAAAAGCCCAAAAAAAAATTATAAACTTATATCTAGTGAAAAACGGATCTCAATGCACAATACCCCATCTCAAGGAATAATTAATTTTTTTTTTCTTCCAATTTAACCCCCATATATATATTTAGTCAGATTTAACACTTAACACATTCTCTTTCCCTCTTACAAAACATACAACCACCCTCTCTTCCAGCAGGAAAAAAAACTGGGCTTCAAATATCACTCATCCTATTTAGATTTTATAAGTTTTGTGTTCATCACCTTCCTAAACAGGTTTTATCTTCGAAAATGGGTTTCAAATATCACTCATCTTCCATTATCATTCATCACCTTCATAAACTAGTTTTAGTATCAATCATCTTCATCACTTTCATCATGTGTAAGTTGCCCGTTTCCATTCATCTTCATCAAACCTTTGATGTTTTCATCTTCAAAAAAGTTTTTAGTTTCATTGTAAAACAACTCTTTAGAGATGGTTTTTCGTCATGTGGATGATACATTAGTTTTTTCTTTTTATCTATTTTTGATGAACCATATGTTTTTTTATCTATTATTTTCAAAGAAAATCTCATGACCTCATGATGATACATGAGTTTTTTTATCTATTATTTTCAAGGTTTTCATCTTTAAGAAAGGTTTCTAAAACATAAGAAGGATAAATCACACGTTTTTTTGATCTATTTTTTTTTTTTGTTTCTCTCTAAACTTCATGTTTTTTTTTACTGTTGAACCTCTAAACTTTATTTTGTTCATGCATTATATTTAATTCTGAGTACATTTTACTGATTGTATGCACATTATTCAAATAGTATGTACTTTGTTTGTTATTATTTTTATTCCTGGGTTGGAACTCGAAAATCCACTGGTTGAGTGAGAACCAACTATTTTACTTAATTAATTACCTTATAATATACTGGTTGAGTGAGAACCAACTTTAATTTACTAGTTGAATATATTACGATGTTTGATTTAGTAAAGTTCATTTCATATTGCCAGCCGATCTATAGTCCGGACTACGGAGGAGGGACACACTACGTTTGATCTAGTAAAGTTCCTTTCGTACTACCAATCGATCTATAGTCCGGAGTCTGGAGGAGGGAGTCAGAAAATATCTTTTTAGTACCTTTTTATTCTTTAGGGTATGTTTGTATTTATATAAGAAAAGTAATAGTAAGATTACAATAAAGTCCTTGAGAGTAAAAATAAATACAAACATATATAATAGTGAAAACGAATATATTAACAGTTAGGGGGGTTGAAGAAGCATTTGGGTCAATATAAGGGCCCAATAATCAACTTCGCTAGATCATGGGAGATTCACAAAAAAAAAAAAAAAAAAAAAGAGGAGGCTTCTTTCTTCTCTCCTTCTGATTTTGAATGGCACAGATTCTTCCCTCACTACAAGTCCGGATCATGGCCGGCCCTGGGCCCAAAGCAGGCAAAGCCTTGCTTTGGGCCCCCAAATTTTAAGGGCCCCGAAATGTCTTTTTTCTACAGAAAAACTGTTGTACCCATATTACATTCTATAGGTTTTAAAGGCACTACGTTACAAGAAAGGGCCACATATTTCCTAACACTACTACTCTTATGGGCCCACAACAACTAAGAGATAAACATTAACAACCCTCGCTTTCTTATCTCTCATGGTATTCTTCACCTCCCACATTAAAATTGTTTTATCATTATTAGTAATACTAATATAATACCTACTGGATAAAATCCTGAGATCTTAATTTATGTAAAAGCTCATAGTCATGGTTTATTTGATTAATTCAAGCAATTGTTCTACTCTCATGAACAATAATATGTAACACTAAAATCTAGAACATATCAATGTCATTATCTATGTAAACTCACAACAAACTAAATATCTAATCATGATAATGAATTAGTAATCAAGCCTCAATTTAGTGCGTGTTATTAATCTATTTAACATGTAAAAATCTAACTTCTATTTGTATTCCTTTAATTTGGGGAATGATAAGTTTCTCAAAAGAAACTAAACAATAATGAATTAAAATATCGAACTTTCTACATGTATATAATCTTTATCACCTTTCCTCGTGAAGAATACGAAACTAAAAACATTTTTTTAGCAAAACTTTAAAACAACATTAATCAAATAATAAAAACTTTTTTTTTGGTGGAAAAAAGTCTCACAAGACAAGAGTTATTATTTTGAGTTTTTTAATAAATATGGTATACGGTTATCTAGCATATTATACACGTTATATTATCGATTGTAATAAATATGATAGGATGTTGGTCGTGTATTCAATTTCGAAATAAAAATTATTATTTGCATATATTTTAGGGGCCAAATTTTTCGAGTTCGCTTTGGGCCACCAGAAACTCAGGACCGGCCCTGGTCCGGATGCTAGGTTTTCTCTCTCTCTCTAAAACTTTCTGGTTCTCTCCTGATCATGGGAGATAACAGACTGCTGCTGTTTCTGTTTCAGTTTTTGGTCCCGCGAATTCGCCTAGTATGAAAATTCAAACTCACACTTATTTATCATGCCAACAGGGCAACTAACTGCAGCTGATAACTTGATATTTTTGGGCTCTATTTATAAGAATAAGAGCAAGTCCAATCCCATCCTGTCTTAGGCCGAAAAAACCACTTTTTCACCTAAAATTATTGGCCTCAGCTCAGCCTCTAAAATTCAGCTCCACCCCCAGCCTCTCTTGAGGCCAAAAATTTGTTCATGTGGGAAACGCGTGTGTGCACTTTTAGTTGGTGTGCGAAAAACGTGTGTGATTTTATGTATATATAAAATACGTGTTTGAACTATTTTTCGAAAAAAAAATTTAGTCGGGGACCGACATTTGGTGGGATGTATTTTAATTACTAATATTTATGTTTTCCTAGAATTTTTAAAAAAAATTAAAACTAAATAGAATTACAAAAAATGTATTTTGATTTTTAAGTTATTTTTAATTTTTTAATTATTTTTAATTGTTCAATATTTTAAAAAAAAAAAAAAAAAACAAAACAGATCTGGTCGTTGGATAAACCAACGGCCAGATCTGTCCCCAATGTGACCGTTGGGGACCCCAACGGTCACATGGGGACCCCTTCAGTCGCCCCTAGGGGCGACTGAAGGAGGAGCCTCAGCCGGCTGGGGCTGGACTTGCTCTAAGAACACAAAACGAAGATAATCGAAGAAATGTTAAGGTCGTTGACTATGAAAAGATGTTAATAACACATATGGGTTAAGAGGACATTGTAAAATTTTGAACATGAAATTACTCTTGATTTCTTTCAATGCTTCATAACCTCTATTCTTCATTTAGACGAATGAAGTTAA
This sequence comes from Eschscholzia californica, assembly GCF_041429995.1. Taxonomy (NCBI): domain Eukaryota; kingdom Viridiplantae; phylum Streptophyta; class Magnoliopsida; order Ranunculales; family Papaveraceae; genus Eschscholzia; species Eschscholzia californica. The sequence continues at coordinate 80,977,258 of NW_028238198.1, forward strand.
ACTAAATAGAGTAAAAAAAATAGTCTCTCATGTCCGGGTATCATCGAGGAACGCCTTACTCTACAATACCATCTTCAGAACTTCCACCAGAAAAATTAATTATGGCTCCTCCATCAATAACAAGATGATCTAACCTTTGAAGACAGCGAAGCGTTTCAGACAGACTTGGACATGTTCACACGAAAAAGAATTTGTTGATTTACGACCTGTTTCAAGAAAAGAAGTTAGATTTCCGTGATCATAGATCTGATTTGCCCTATACTGTATAAAAAAAGCAACTTGATTCTTATTCCTTCTAATTTCTGTGACCAAAAAGAGGAATTTTATTCATCTTCATGCCTGACCTTGCACATTGCAATGTTTGTGCTCTTGGTTGCATGTAAGCAGTAAGCCTAGACATTACATATTAAATACATTACCGGATATTGTTTTGCATTCGGTCCACACTTACAGAATTACAAAAAAAATTATATTCTAGTCACTAGAAGCTCAAAGATGACTACGACCCGCTCATTCCTAAAAATCCAGATGCCAAGATATAGATCCACAAACATATGTCTATTTCACAAAACCAAGTTAAAACTATCTTCATACATCAAATCAAGTGAAGAATGAAATACTAAAATCCATGTCGAGATGCTTTTACTTAACGGCTTAAAAGCTTTCAGGTGGTCCAAAGCGAAGTCTTCATGAAATGGGGAGTTAGACAAGATCTCTCAGCTTACTGCGATCGAGTTTTTAGTAGTTCAAGTAATCATAATGCTCGAGTCTGACGCCATTTTAGTTTGGGGAGCTAGTTTTTTTCGTTCAGCACGTTCACATAACTATACGACGATAAATGTGTGTGCACATGCGTTGCATTGGTACATACACGTATACATATGGCTTCTCAAGAAACAAAAAGGGATACTCCAGTGTACAAAAGGTGTGATCACAAAAATATGTTGGTCCGAAATCGTGGGGAGTTTAGAAATGTACCAGTATCCGCTAATAGAATTCTACATGAGACAACCGACGTAGTGAGTTCGGGGATATTGTCTTTGCAGTTGAGGCCATTGCACAAATATGAGATCGGCAAGATGGAGTTTGTAAAGAAGCAATCCACTTAACGAGAGCCTCCTCACTCTTGCAATACTCTCAACATAAAAGATGGATGACCATCTAATCCCCAATACCTATAACAAATAGCAGAATATTCAATAATATTTCCCTTCACGTAATTTTTTCAAAATATTTGTTTCCGTCGTACATACATCTTAGGAAATTTAAAACTCTAATAAAAGAAGAAAAGAAGTATTTCAACCTTAAAAAGGACTGCGATTACACAAAGAGGAAAACAAGTCCCGGGGCCATTGCATATGATCTGAAAGAATAGCCTCACTTGTTAAATAATCCGAAAATTTTGAAGTTAGTTCGATCATGATTGCGAAGTTATATTCAAAGTAAACAAAATGATAGGAATTAGGATTGAGACCATACCACTTGAGGCCTGATTTTTATCATTAAAGAAAGAGCATGAACCAAAGCAATTAGCGTTGTACCAACAGATGTAACATATGATTGACCTACTTCGCGGCTTCGATAAATTTGCATGAACTGAGCTGCCTCTTTTCCCTTCTCAGCACCTGTCTGCATTTTCCAACCAATTTAACAAAAGTTATTTCTACAGATACCAGTTTTGGAAAAATTAAAAATTCTATTTATCCTTGGAGCATCATCATAATTGCTTTTAAGTCATAACAATAAAGGAAGAAGCATTTTTTAACCATGAAAAGTTATTTTTCTCACTACCATTATTTGGAAGTTGGAATTTGGAACCTACAGACCATTAGAAGTCAATTATGCATTTAATTTTAAGTCAAGTAAAATTTGTACATTTAAATTTTGTTTTAGTGATTGTAGTTTCTATATGTTTTGTCGTGCATTCCTTCTACGTTGTATATACATCTGTAGATTATAGAAGTGGAAGTTGTTTCACGAGGATGTCAAAAATACCCGCCCTACCAAAGCACATACGAAGATGGGGAAGATAAATCCCTTTCATTTCTTCAATCATTGGAAAGAGCTTGGAAACCAAAACTTCACTCCGTAGACAAGCTAACTTAATAAAGAATGGCAGTTCCACGGTGAAAAGGTAATATTTATGACATACCTGATCACCCACAGAGGCTTCCAGTGCCTCAGCTTTTTGAAGACTCATATTATCAGTAGCAGCTGCGATATAGAATCGTGGAGTAAACCTGTCCATTTGAAGCACGCGGATGAGATTGAGCATTTCTGCAGTATGACCTCCTTCATGATTACGTCATATGAGGACCATATTAATTATGGTTTAAGATAAAACAAGAAACTACTAAAATAAAATCAATATAGATTCACGAGCTTACCTGAACCTAGGACGATTAGGGTGCTCAAAGGTTTTGAAGGAATGGTTTGACGAGGCTTTCCATTTTGGCGTAAAACAAAAAAAATGCGAAGCACAAAGATGACAATAATGGAGATGAGAACAGTCTTGAGATCCGGCATTGTCATTAAGGAGAAGCAACAGTCGTGCACCTTCTCCATAACGTGATTTAATATCTGGTTATGGTAACTTCTGAAAAAACTTTAAACAAAACAAACATTCACCAACAGAAAATAAAAGTAAAAGTAACTCATTCACTTGTTCGAGAACAATCAAGTTAAAGGAATATCTATCAATGTATACGAGACAAACAAAACCCAAATAGAGATAGAGTGATAGACGTAAACCGTTTTTCTCTCAACGAGAAAATTCCACATATAAGCACAAAATTTCTCAAACTATAAGTAACTACCTACTAAGTACTAACTTGCATTTAGTGTCATATTAACAACTAACCTTCAATTTATTCCAGAACAACATCACAACTAACCTAGTGCATAACTAATCAAAAACATATTGAGCATCTCCCAATACTGCCCATTTACTACAAAATAAACCAAAGCTGTATTAGCCATGCCCGACTAAGCATGCAGTAAGCTTGTTTAGTATGTTGTACTGAAGCCAATCTTGCACATATTAAAATAATAATCGAGTACGTACAATTATCCATTTTTCTTAAACCTGATTCTTGCATCTCGTAATACATAGTTACATACTTAGAGCTTCCTCACTAAAATCCATGAAGATCAAATCCAACTATGATTGCATGACACCCGACTACAGTCTTCTATGGCGTCTCAGAAAAACTAGTTTGAGCATCACCAATGCTCCAACATTTCCTACACATATTAATCAAAGCACGGGATACGAAAATATCCGTCTCAGTCTCCATTTTCATGGCAATCAAGTTCCTTTCGACACAATTTCTAAACCTGCCGAAGCTTTGATCATCCTCGTGACTACACGAGAACATCCTACTTGCTCAATATTGATCCCGTTCTAAATTACTTTCATTTATGAAATTGAATACCCTTTTTAGTATAACCGATTTCAAACCCATAAAAACAAGCATCCACAAGAGCATTATAAGTACTGCTACCCACATCATTATCTTTTTCACTTTCCAATGTGTCAAATATTCGACTTCATATCATATTTCATGGATTATTTCAACCTAATCACTGCTAACGTAATTGGGTTTAAGATAATTTGTAAACTGAATTGAAAAAGAAGGAAAGAACCGGGGAAAAGTGAATTGTAGAACTAAATCAAACAACAAAATTCAGAGTTGCTGAGTAAACCCTAATATACATATACATATAAACAACAGTACAATCTTGTATTCCCTAAAAACAAACAAATTCAAAAGTTTAAAACAAAGAAATGAGGGAAAGAAATTGAATCGGATCCAACACAGTAGAGGGAGATAGAGCTGAGAGAAGATTTCAGATCCGGGGACAGACCTCTCACTTGTTCTTAATATCCAAACAAGTACTAAATTATGGAGATGATCAGTCAAATACCCATTCGGCGATTCGTAGTTAATCTAATTCTATAATTCATAAAAGGAAGCAGTAAATTACATTAATCAGCAAAACCCTAACATTTGTTTATCACAAGAAAAAAGAAGATTGAGTAGAATAAATAACTTTGAATGAACAGACTAGTGTGGAAGGAGAAGAGTTGAAGATTATGCTAACCTGATTGGTTCGCCGGACTGATCTCTCGGCTGAAGAATGACTGCCGTTCAGGGAGGAGCAAGTCGAAGACGAAATTTTTTATAACATAGGCAATTACAAAATTACCCCTACCATTTTTTGTCTCTTCTTCTTTTTACAGGTTGACTAGGATGGTCTGTTATAACAAATAACATTGATACATCAACAAGATACGATAAAAGAATCACACAACATTCAAACTTTAAGTGAGTTACCCCTACCCGTTATGTTGTCGAATTGATTAGGTGTTGCTGCAAACTTGACAAAACATAAAGAGAGAAGTGAGAAAAAGTGAAAGTTAGACGGGGAAGAAGATGAGTTGGTGAAATTTTTCTTTAGATTTTATGCTGTGACAAATCAAAATCCAACAAAATCGTAAGCTGGCATTTACTTCAACAAGGAAAAATAAGTACATAAAATTTAAAGTTCGTGCCATTTTCATTTCTCAAATGACCAAAGAATTCAGATTTCCGTCAAACTCTATTTTTCCGCGTAATCCTACTTTGGATCTTTCTATCCAAACATACCATTAATCCAACATCAATGACCAAAAGAAAATCTTAAAAGATATTCTAAATTTTTGACTAAAAGCAGCTTCAACCTGTCTTTCTAACTAAATATAGAAATGGACACAGTGTGATTCCTAATTTTAACATAAAAAAAGGGTTTTTTTTAATGACCCCCAACTTTGTGACCAGCTTCCCGCCTGGCCCCCTACTTTACGAAAAATACTCATATGGTCCCATTCCGTTATAACACCGTCAATCTCTCTCCTCCATCATGTTTTCTCTCTCTGTCAAGTCATGTCACATCATCTGTTACGCCACCTCATCACATTCTCCGGCGAGAGTCCCCGGCCGGCGACTTCAAACCTAAAAAAAAATATATATTTTTTCTCTCTTCCTCTCTCTCTCTAAAATTTTTTTTCTTTCTTCTCTCTCTCTCTAGAACTGTTAGATCTAGAGAGAGAAGATTCATCACGAACAGAGATCTGTTCGTGATGAATCTGTATGATCGTGATGAACAGATTCATACCTCTGTTCGTGATGTTCGTGATGATCGTGATGAACAGATTCATACCTCTGTTCGTGATGATCGTGATGAACAGATTCATACCTCTGTTCGTGATGATCGTGATGAACAGATTCATCACGAACAGATCTCTGTTCGTGATGAATCTTCTCTCTCTCTCTAGATCTAACAGTTCTAGAGAGAGAGAAGAAAGAAAAAAAAAATTTAGAGAGAGAGAAGAAGAGAGAATTTTTTTTTTTTTAGGTTTGAAGTCGCCGGCCGGCGACTCTTGCCGGCGTAACAGATGATGTGGCATGACTTGGCAGAGAGAGAAAACATGATGGAGGAGAGAGAGTGACGGTGTTATAGCGGAAGGGGGCCATATTGGTATTTCCGTAAAATAGGGGGTCAGGCAGGAAGCTGGTCACAAAGTTGAGGGCCATTAGGGAAATGATGTCATGTCATGTTAATATGTCATGTCTTTTCTTTGATGAAATGAAATATTCAGCATTAGCTGCTCATTATATTCTATGTGGAAACAGCACTTGTATCTAAAGGGCACTCCACTAGGAATGTGTCCCCTCAACAGAACCTCCTATTTTTGTTCCCATTATTTATGTAGTTTTGACTAGAGCAAATAAAACCTGCCCCACCCATTTCTTCAGTCTCACCCCATTTTTGTGCACTCCATTAATTTTGGTTTGTGTCCGGGCTGACCTAGAAATACACTACCAATTTATTTTATCATTCACCTCCTATACCCACCACCTATAACTATAATTCCACTACCATGTCTTTTCAATGGCTTTGGTGAGGATATCTGAATATTTTAACCTAATTTTGTTTAGGATTTTTGTTTAGAATTAGGTTCATAACTAGATTTGATTAGGGGTCTTTCCACATTATCCTAATACTGATTTGCCTAATTTAGTACAAGAATTGGAACCATTTTTATTTTATGAGTTCCTATTTTAGGATAGGGTTATTGAGGAGTTTTGTCGTTTCCATATTCCTTACCAAAGTGGTCGTTATTTTCACTGTACTATAAGTTTATAACATAAAATAGACCGTCGTCCGCATAAACACTTTTCTAGGCTTATCAGAGTAGATACAAAAATAGAACCTTCGTAGGTACTTTCACATATAGGATTAACCACATCAACATAAAAGACTCGAATTTATCCAAACATGCTCTCAAGTAAAATGACGTAGCTATTCTCCCCTTCTGAATCCACATTTGTGAATAAAATTAATAATTATGTATTTCCCGTCTCAATCATCTCATGCTGAAAATACCTTGTACTTCTTGTCCAGATTTCTTGAAGAATTTATACCGTAGATAATTAATTCTTGGAAGGTTTTGGATCACTAATAGTATCATAATTCCCTTTGAAAAAGAAAAGTTGAAAGATAGAAAACAAAATATAGTGGTATATGAAATTGAGTGCTAATAATTAGTCGGCCCACAAGTCATTTTCTATTCATCTCTTACCTTAAGCACTTGTCTTTGGAAGACATTGTGATTTGATGTTAGGTACCCAAATAATTTGACTTAGAAAGTTTCTTTTGTCAAGAGGAAAATATCCCTTCAACAAAAAAAAGAGAGAAAAGTATTCGAACAAGAGGTGTGAAAGGAATTTCTTTTAGTAGATTCACTAATTGATCTAAAGTTGAAAGTTTTAAATCTTATCGATAGAAACTGGGAAAATAGACAAAAAGATCTAAGAAAACTACAAAAAAGAAGTTTAGAAGATGTTGCAGACAACCGTTATTTCATTACACCAACCGTTTTATAAACATAGTTTGAGCAGACTATTAGACTTTTCAAATATTGTGGTCGACTCCTTTGATTTTATGGTACTCGATTAGTTAAATATTGATGTTTCATATGTCATCGATGTTCTTCATTTCCTTGGATAAATATTCTAACATTGAGTTGTACCATGGGCATGGTCAAGCATTGACTTGTTCCAATGTAAGATATATCTACAGGGACATGAAGAAAACATCACATATATTACTTCTCTTTTCTCTGATTTTGATTTTATCGTCGGTGTCATTTACTTCTTTGTATCTATTCAAAAACCTACTGCTGAACATACTATACCTACAAAAATACTTGATATCATTTCGATTTGTTTTCCTTAATCAACAGAAAAACAGACAATATATTCATAGATGTTGTTAAGATAACCACAACACCTATTACTTTACATTATCTTACAAAAACAAAAAACATTACTTTTCATTATATGTGAAGCAACATTTCTACTCCAAGAAACAAAAGGGATGGCATTCTTTACTTGATTCAATTAACTTGTAACTAAAGAAAACATAAGATAATAGTTTTATTTGGGGAAAACCAACATAAAACTATTACCTTGTGGATGGAGGGAACAAAAACTAATAGGATCTTGATTTTCAATTACAAGCTAAATGGACATGCATCAATCATTCAAATCATTGTACTAAATTGAATTAAAGTATTGTTGATTGGGAATCAACTCTAAAACTACTTATACTAAATTGATTATGATTCTGCCAAATGAGAATTTAGATAAGAATGTGGAGTAACATGTATAATATTGGGCAAGTATCCAAAATCACACCCAAGAGAGGGAAATCAAGTTCTCCAATTTCTCTTAATAATCACGTATTCTATTTTTTTTTTCAGTTTTTTAACATGCCGAAGATTGCAAAAACGGCTCAAACGAGAGAAAGCAATCGACAAAGGGCGACAGTGAGTGATGAACGACCAAGATGAAACATCCATCTCCCGGTGTGAAATCGACTGGTTCATCCTAGTAATTCTTATTTTCAACTGTTTTTTTAGCCTTTTCATCATTTTGTATCTTCTAAACTTTATTGTTAAACAAAAGTAAATGAGCTTACATGCATCTTATCTTTATAGTCTCTACCTAAATGGATCTTAATCCAAGAACACTAAGATTTGAAATAACCCTTATATTTTCGATATACCAATCACATTTCTTTGGGGCGAAAGGATGTCGACATTTATTCATTATCGACACTCGTTGATCTAATAAAAATCAAGTCTTCATATATCTTCAAAATAACTAAATATTATTTTAGAAAATTACTTCGCTACAGAAACAAACAAAACAACTTCAAATATTTACATTACAAACGAAAAAGAAGATCTAACATCTATGTTTTTTGATATCATTAGAATGTGTAGAAAGTGAATGGGTCTATTCTTCCACAATGATATTCAAACCAGGGAAGAAAATACAAACACACCAAGGAAAGAAAGGAAGAGGAGATTGAGACTAATTTTATACACTTTATTATATTATTGTAATTTTATTTTCTTACCAACACAAATAAGAAGATTTCAACCTAAAAAGAAAATATAAAAATTAGAAAAGAATACAAGGGTAAAATCGTCAAAAAGAGGAAAACTATTATCACCATTCATTCTAAGAATTGTAATTATGCCTCCCAAAATGAGTAAGCTTTCTCGATCTATTTGCACAAAACGAAGCTGCTGTTGAAAGATTAGGTTTATTATTCGAAACCCTACCAATCTCTCCTGAAATTCCCACCGGTATATCTTTCTGATTCCGGTGATTATTATTAGGGCTTGCCCTGACCAAAGGACTCAAACAAAAAGCCATTCCAGATACATGCCGACTGTGCGGAGATTGTCCTCTCCGACGAGACACTGGCGGCGCCGTCGTTGATTTTCTCAGTCCTGGTGATGTTTCTGATAGATAATCACTTATTCCTATTGGAGATTCTTGATCTTCTTCTTCTTCACATGAAGGAGACATTCCTCGATCTCTAGCTCGGCATGAACGCCGATTATGATGATGAATCGAAGAATTCGATGAAGATTGTAATTGTGATTGCTTATTGTGTTTCTGATTTCCATGGTTGAAGGATGAGAACCAGGTGGATGAAATCGGAGATGAATTTGAAGTAGATGCAGTTAAATTTGCCCTAGAAATTGATGAAACTGAAGGATCTGGAGTTTGATGATTATCTCGTTTCTTAAATCTAGTTGTAAAACGGAACAAATTTGCTAGAAGATTGAACTTACTTTTTTTCTTCTTCTTAATTGTTGTGGTTGAGGTTTCAACGGCGGATGTGGATGAGAAGGTAGGAACTACTTGAGGAGTACTGAAGAATCTATGATCACTTAATTGACGATGAAGATGCCGGGAAGAAGAATCGTCGTTACGACGACAAATATAAGGAGAAACAGAACGAGGAAAGATTAATGGAGGTGGAATTGGATCAGAATTCCGACGATCTTGTTCTTCAGAAAGAAGAAATTGTGATCTTAATTTTGATTGTTCAGCGATTAGAATGAAAAGACGATCACGAAGACAAGAAGCACAAACACCGACGGTGCTACTTCGATCGGAAATATGTTTCTGACACCTCTTCATCTAATAAAACTTTTTACTGATTCTTCTTCTTCTCTGATCATAATCATCCTATGATCTTCTTGAAAGGAAATCCTTTCTGTTCTTTCTCTTTTGAGATTTGTTTGGTCAGATATTTTAGAGAGAGAAAGTAGAGAGAGAGAGAGAGAGTCAGAGGGAAGGTGTGTTCAGTGGGTGCGGGTAGGGGGGGGACTATTAAATTGAAGGGACACGCGGATTATAAAAAGGTCACCGTTCCCGTTTACTATTTTATTAGGAGAGAGAGAGAGAAAGTGAACTTTTGCTGACGGGAAATGAAAACGTGTGGCAGGCGCGTGTGTTGCTTTTGGAAGGAGTGCCCTTATGGTGTGTTTGGTTGTAGGATTCCTAAGTAGGATTCCTATCAAAAGTGGGATTTGGTAGGAATCATGAATCCTTGGTCTGTTTGGCTACCAAGAATCCTAGGACTCTTGAATCCTAAGGATTCCTAATTCCAAAATTTGTATTGGACCAAAATCCCACCCTACCCCCTAGGATTTGCTAGGATTTTGGATTAATGAACCTAAATTTCAAACTTAAAATCAACAAAAAAATATTTCCTTCTACAAAATCATTATTTTTTTTCAAAATCATTATTTTTTTTCAAAAATCATATTTTTTCTAAAGACGTTTAAAAATACTCAAATAATAATAAATCATAGGATTCTTAGTTGCCAAACAAGCCAAAAAATATTACTTGGATTCATGAATTCGTGGAATCATGAATCCCAAGGACTCATGAATCCGCGGATTCATGATTCCGCCATCCAAACACACCATTACTTTATTTCAATTTTCAGCCGGTTCTCTTTTGACTTTCAACTTTGGGCTTCGTTTTGGTCTTAAATATTGGGCCCGGACCTGGGCTTAGACTTGGTTTTGGTATTTCTAGCAGGGAGGGAAGTTATATGATTACCATGGGTTTTACAAAGCCCGTGCCCGTTCAAGGTAACCTCCCAAATGTCTTTTCTAGTTGGTTCATATGGTAGCCCTTTTAATGGAAAATAATGTAGCCCATTATAAAAATTAAATAATAAAATGAATTTTCATTAAAAAGAAGGTGCATTAAGGAGTGGGAGGGACATTTGCATTGAGAAAGGTATTTTGCTTTTTTAAGTTTAACAATTTAATTAAAACTTATACAAAGTTAAAAGTAAATAACTAAATTAAATCTGCAAAATATGAGAATTCGACTACGATTTATGTCAGTCGTTACAAGGCATTGATGCATCATGAAGATGTAATAAACACGATAACTGCCTAATTTAAACCAAGAATGAAAGAGCTCTAAAACCCGACAACGAAGAGACTTAAAGTCCGACAAATTTTTACATTATTTATAATCTAAATTACATAGGATAAATCTTGATGACAACTACTTTCACCGAAACTCGATCAAACTACTTCATTGGCTTAAGAGGGATGTCCAACCGTTGCAACAAAGGGTGGTGGACAGATTGTAGTTGTATTTGAATTTTTGTAAGCATCCAAATGATATTATGTCATTTAGAAAATTTTCTATGTACAATCATTTCATTAGATAATTAGTAGTGTTGCATCTTAGTCGGTTCGACCATAAAAAGTACACTCCTGAATAGAATACACCTCAAATTCTATCTCTAAGTTAGGTCAACCCTGGAATCACCTTTAAGCTTTAACAAATAATACTAACTTCTTTTATTCTGTGACTTATTATGAATATATGAAGGGCATGACTTAACTCGGATATTGGATAAATCATTAACTAAATATTTATTTAAGCAACTATCAATTGACCTCATTGACTATTTTATTCAAAATTATTTGAAGGCAAATACTTATTTGTCAACAATGTTGGAAGGTGTAGTAGTAAAGTTACATACATCATACATGACATGCGTATTGTGACAGGAAAACCTACAACAAATCGCAATAGATCTAAGGTGAACTAATTAGTTAAGAGTTTCATGCGGTACCAACGAAAGAATTGTCTCTACGAATCTTTTTTTCGAGATTTTCGGCCACATTTTTCTTTCAATATACAATGTGAGATATATTGATATGACTAGCAACGGAGTTACTTTTTCGATTAAGTAAATAGCACACCGGTATGACCAATGTTCCTCATCAGCTGTCTACTATTTGAGACACATAGCACGTACAATGCAATACACATCTTGATATAAACAGAACGACAAATAGAACGACAAATTACAGTGATTTATGTTCGGATTGTGTAAAAGGTTCCAGACAGAAGTCCACTCACTATGTTACTAGAAAAAAGAAGAAATTCATACCGATAATCAAACATCATACGAAGAGCAAAACCTTCTTGAAATATACACCAAGAAAACACTTAATATCTAAGTTTAAAGAATGTTTGTATCCTTGTCCCAGTATCTCACTTCATATGCTACTAACTATTCCAATAAGCATTTGAACAAAACCCTCAATACAATTAGTTTATACAATTTTTATTACTCCCACTAAATAACTTCTACCCTCTAAGACTAGACCTTCATGTTAGCTTAAAGAAACACTTATTACTCCAATCAATATCATTTTTATTACTCCAACTAAATCTTATTAAGTTAAACCTTATAATTAGTTAAACCCGGCCTGCTAATATTTTAGCTCCTCCTTGCAATACAAAATACCTGTGGAGGAATTTTTACACTCTCTGGTTCCAAATGTAGCTATAGTGTTGGGAGGATTACAACTTGAGAACTCAAATAAATGAACTTGAACAAGCTAATAGTATGATTATTAAGGAAGTATGGAGTAATATATACAGGTTGTATGATAAATGAAAAATTGTTTTACATATTTGTGGTGAAAAACACAATGACATGTTCATCAACAAAACAAAAATGATAAGATGCCCGAAAAAGTAGGACAAATCTAGGTCGGAATCCCACGGTGAACGTTTCCAACCTACATACTGGATTCAACCCCAGGTGTTGGGAGGATTCAACCCACTTTTTCTCTTATTTAAATACTGGATTGAATCCCAGGTGTTCACGCGGAGTTCGAGAGTAGGTTGAATCTAGGTTGTCCACGCCAGATTCCAACCTACATTCGTCCCACTTTTTCAGACAAGTTGTCATTTTTGTTTCATTGAACATGTCATTGTGAAGCTGCTTATGTACCCTCGTAGTTCTGTATCCAATTATCTAATTACATCACCCCAAGTATCTTAACTACGTAAAAGAAAGTCAATGGCAGTTTCTCTGAGAAGCAACAACGCCCTTCTTCGTAGGTCTTGTTCCCGACCTCTACTTGTGTTTGAATTCTTTAAGCAATTCGAACCTCCTTCATTATGCGTTGGCACACATTTTGGATCTTCGGTTTAGCTTGACAACGATTAGTTGGGTGGAAGATCCTTAAACTCAATTATCTATATGGTTCTTTGCTTTTTCTTTATTCTTTCGTACCCATTATGAAGTTTTCTCTTGTTGGCTTCAAGTTTTGTTTGGCATGTAAACTCTTCGTCTTTGGAACTTGATCATTTTTGTTGTTGGTAACCAATAACTTTTTCTTTTTCTGCTTCGTCTTTGCGTTTGTAGGTTGTGCTTCTGCAGCTATATTTTGTGGTGGTTGGTGTTTCTGAGATTCACATTTTAAACGAAGGATGATCTTATTATTTATCTTCACCCTTGTTGATTACTTTATGAGTAGCAACTTTAATAGTAACACTAACATAGGCCGCTTATATAACAATGTTAGCCATTTAGTTAAGAAGAGTTTGGGCAAGTTGACAGATTTGCATGAAGTTCGATTTTGACTTGATTTGAGTCAAAACTCTTAGTAGTCTGTAAAAAAACTCTTAGTAGTCTGTAAAACGATGATATCAAAATCAGTAATGGGTAACTAGGTAGTAGCTTTAAACTCTTCTACATTCTCAAAACCCAAAGTAAAAAAAGAAAACAGAGAGAGAAGAAGGTATATTATATATAGGCTGGAATGGGAATGAATTGAAGGGACCCCAAGCTTTCGACCTGTTGTTTAGCAGGAATTAATAAAAATGGAGATGCGGGGTATCGATCCCCGTACCTCTCGCATGCTAAGCGAGCGCTCTACCATCTGAGCTACATCCCCTCCTACATGTTTTGTCCTACGATTACCCAACATGTACAATGATCCTAGTCTAAACCCTCAGAAGTGTGCACTTTTTCAGTGAACTTTTCGACCTTGTTGGGTGTCACTTTGGGCATAGAAGTAGGCCATAGCCCCAAACTAAAGAGCCTTTGATGCTTATTGATGTTATTAATAGCATGTCGCATAAGTCTTAAACCTAGACTTCACTACTTTTCATACATCTGTATGAAAGAAAGATGGTCAAGAGTTCGGGCATTCTCGGTCAAGGCTCGCTCCTAAAGAAGTATATCGACCTGAAAAGAAAAAGAGATGGATGATCTCTCTCTTCCACTCTCTAGTTTTCTTTTGTGCATCTCCTCTCAACCAGATTTCTCTCTGATTCGACCTCTCCCTCTCCTTCAGCAGTATGCCACTAACATATGGCCCCATCGAACAATCGTTCTTTTTCTCATTTTTCCTATGATGGGGTTTGACAAAAGAAGAGGTCCAAGTCAAGAGAACTGGGATTGGGAAAAAGAATTTGAAGATGGAGATGCGGGGTATCGATCCCCGTACCTCTCGCATGCTAAGCGAGCGCTCTACCATCTGAGCTACATCCCCATTCACGTCCTTATCTGTGATCTCTATGATCAAGATACAACCTTAGATATTATAAAAGGTAATGCCAAAGTTCACCATTTTGGAACCCAACTGTGCATATTTTTTACATGCAGAATGATCCTAGTCTGAAGAACCCTTGTTATGGAAACTGAGTTGTGCACTTCTTCAGTAAACGTTTAGACCTAGTTGGGACTATCACTTTCGCCATAGAAGTAGGCCATAGCCCCAAACTAAAGAGACTTTGATATTTATTGATGTTATTAGTAGTCTGTCGTATAAGTCCTAAACCTAGACTTCAGAATCTTTCATACAACTTAAGAAAGATCATCTGGCTATGAGGACAAAACCCCGTATGCACTAGTATCCGAGAACAAAACCTGCATAAAGATGCATTGCCACCATTAGTAACATGAAGCAGTTGATCGCTAACCAAAAAAAGGAGCTTGAAGTATAGAATCGTTGTTGTACAAAAGTATTCCTTAACCAATAAAATTGGGATTATGATCAACTCGTGGTTGTCTTATTTTTCATTTTTTTACTGGAGGAAAGCAGAAATTATATTCGGAAACCACTGCGAAGATGCATTAACAAACAGTACAAATATTTAGAACTAAAAACTAATTAAAAAAAATACAAGTATCGTCCTACTAGGTAAAATTGCAAAAGGTTCACCAGAAGGAAATTTTGTGAAAGAGATCCATAAAGTATAAACTTAACTTCTTTCCACTCTCTACTTCCCCAACTTCGGCACCAACAAACAAAACATGTAACAGAAGTATTAAGTATTGTTATCAACAATGAGTAATAGATTTTGAGGCAAGCTATTGTTGTTCCTGTTGCAAAACTATACAACTAAAGAGTTGGCTTACCATTGCTACCAACGTGTAAAAGAGAACATGTAACGACAACTTAAGGTAAATGAAAGAGTTGTCCCAACAAGTCTTTTTTCGAGATTTTCGACCACATTTTTCTTTCAATATACGATGTTAGATATATTGATATGATTAGCAATTAAGTTACTTTTTCGATTAAGTAATAGCACGTCAATATGACTATCCATTGCTACCAACGTTGTTCAGTAGTCTACTATTCAAGTCACATAGCACATACAATATTGCAATATACATCTTGATATAAATAGAGCAACATATTACAGTGATTTATGTTAAGATTGGGTAAAAGGGTTCGAACAACATCCACTAACTATGTTACAAGAAAACGAAAAAAATGGTTCTTACTGATAATCAAACATCATTCGAAGAGCAAAACCTTCTTGAAACGTACACCAAGAAAACTCCACTTCATAACTTAGAAGATAAAATTTTTATAGTGATATTCAAGCTCAAGGTAAAAAAGTTAAACCCCAACCAAGATGCCCCAACCCCTACCATTAGCTTCTATTCTGGAAGCTGACTCCACTGAATCGAGTCAGATTTTAGATCTAACTAAAAGAACAAAATATTCCTTCA
Organism: Eschscholzia californica; assembly: GCF_041429995.1. Lineage (NCBI taxonomy): Eukaryota > Viridiplantae > Streptophyta > Magnoliopsida > Ranunculales > Papaveraceae > Eschscholzia > Eschscholzia californica. Next base: position 80,992,967 of record NW_028238198.1, read on the forward strand.
AACACTCTCTCGCACCGTCCCGCGCACTCTCCCTACCTCCATTAGAAGCCCTAGAAAGTTTTCACACCGTCCTCTTTGGAGAAACCCTAGAAATTTTGTGCTGATTCTCATCACGCATTCTCTCTCCATTCGCCAATGACAGAAATTCTGCCAATGGCGGAAATCGAATCCAGAGCTAATCGGCTCGGAATCGATTTCTCCCATATTGATTTTGAATCTATACAACTCCCACAGGGTGAAGATTTTGGCATTAAAAGGTACGAAACCCTAACGCTGCTGCATTCATTAGCTCTTTTTTCTTCTTCTCTTGTTTAAAAACTCAGTATGATTTTTGTTGATTTGTCTAGTGATGATGAGGAAACAATTCGTGATGAAGATGCTCTTCTTGGTTATGAAACTGGATTAGGGAACATTATTGTAGTTGATAATCTTCCTGTTGTGACTCCAGAGAAGTTTGAGAAGTTAGAAGGTGTTCTTAGAAAGATTTACAGTCAAATTGCTGTTATCAAGGAAAATGGACTTTGGATGCCGCTTAACCCTGATACACAGAAAACCCTAGGCTACTGCTTCATCGAATTCAACACTGCTCAAGTAATATCTCATTTTCGTTCTCTATTGGTAGTTCTGTAATACATGTGAAACTCTAAAAGATTTGTAAAAGTTCAATTTAATTAAGTCCTTATGTACTTTTTCCTAATATAGGTGTGAAATTAGTATGATGATCGAAGCAGACTATTTAGTTAGTATCATAGATTAGTCTACTACTAGTTTCTGATTCAGGATTTGCATCCAAGGAGGCTAAATTAAAAGAAACTAATAGACTATTTTGCCGAATTCCCCATCTATAATTTTACTCCCCAATGCTAAAATCTACACTTAGCATATATAATAAACATCTATCTCTAATAGTTAGTATGAACTTGGAAGAAACATATCTACCAAATATTCAACGAAGAGGTTGGGTTTTCTTCCTGATTGATTGCACATTATATAATTTCATGGTACGTACTCACTACAATAAGTTATATATTATTTATTTGAAAGTAGAGTAAATTGTATATATCTTGTCATAAGGGAAAAAACTTTTGTAGAGCATCTTAATCCAATCCCTTGATATGGTATCGTTCTCAAGTTGGTACATCATTGCTATTTAAAAAAAAATAATTAGTCTAAGCATAACTCTGAACCTATTAAATGATCTGGGCAGTATTCAAAAAAATTAAATGGTATGGGTTCTGTTTTGTCTGCACTATTTGTAACTAAGTTATAGTAAATGCTACACATAATGCAGTATGTTGGAGAACTACTTTTTATTCTACCTTCTTTAGTATGTTTGATGTTGCACTCAGAATTTGTACAGTTAAGTTTTCCCTGTATTAGACAATTGATATCTACTTCTTTTTCCGTGATAGGAAGCTGAGCTTGCGAGGGAAAGGACGAAAGGTTATAAGCTTGACAAAGCCCACATATTTGCTGTCAACTTATTTGATGATTTTGACAGGTTAATGAAAGTTCCGGAGGAATGGGCTGCACCAGAAACTAAGCCATATAAACCTGGGGTAATCCTCTTGATATGTTCTTTAATGTTTAGATCTTACAAATAAATTTTTATTTGTGTGATTTCGTCCTGAATCTCTTATACTTTTCTTGAAAGCTTAAAATATTTCGAGTGGGCGATATAATTTTGAACTTGTACAACAATGTCATGCGCATTCCGTTTGGCTTTGCCTCTCTAGTGATAAAGTTTTGACAAGACCTGAAACAGTTAAACCTTTTTGCCTCATCAAGTCATCAATTCCAGCTTGTTGTGTTTTTGGATGACTATATATATACATACATATATTCTTTGTCATATCTTTGCTTGTGTTTTTGCTTCTTTTCTTAGAGTTTTCAAGTTTGTTAAATTGATACTTCATAACTAGTAAAAATCAGATAAAGGAAGTGATCTTCGATTTTGCATTACTGCTGATGCAGAATACTTGAATATATTGGAGCAATGAAATCTATACTTTATCTTGTTTATGATTGTGTAAGTTGTAAATGTTAATTATATTGGTCTTTGATTTGGATGTAACAAACATTGATTATTCGTACTTTCAATCGAGTTGGTTGCTGTGCTGTTAGGTTTGATCCTAAACACAATAATACATGACATTCATATTGTGACAGGAAAACCTACAACAATGGCTCCTAGATGAAAAAGCCCGTGATCAGTTTGTTATTCGTGCTGGTGAAGAGACTGAGATCTTGTGGAATGATGACAGGCAATTAAAACCTGAGCTTGTTTATCGTCGTAAAGTAAGTAATTGTTTGTTAGTCTTATCATCATTTCTATAAAACTGAGCTTGTTTGTCATTTGCTGACGTTTTTGTCACATCTTTGAAAAGCTAGTTTATCATCGTTTTGTTTGGCTCAGAAATGGAAATATTTCGGTGGAAATTTCGCAGAATTCAATAACTTGTATGAGAAGCATGATTTGAGTTGTAGATAACTGGAGAAAGGTGTTTTTAGTATTAGAAGGATGGAAGTCAATGTACACTTCCGAGTGCATTTAGTTGGCTAAGTTAGTTACTCCAAGTTTTCGGCACTCTTCTTTTGAAAATCTGTACTGAGCTGTATTTTGCAAATGATTAAGTACCTTTACTCCCTGCTATAGCCGCTTCTGTTAGTTTGGTGATGTAAAGCTTATCTTCTCCTGAATATGATCTTTGATTGGCAGAACTGGACTGAGAGTTTCGTTCAATGGTCACCGCTTGGGACATATATAACCACTCTTCACAGGCAAGGTGCTGCCCTCTGGGGATGTGCTGCTACCTTCGACCGTTTTATGCGTTATGCCCATCCACAGGTTGTGTCCTATTCTCGGCTGTTCTCTCTCTCTCTCTCACACACACACACACTAATATCGTAGTTTCTCTGACGTCTGGTGTAGGTCAAACTCATTGATTTCTCTCCTGGTGAAAAATATATGGTTACATACAGCAGTCATGAACCTAGCAATCCTCGTGACACACATGTAAGCAGTCATCTTGTTCGTATATATATTAAGTGTATGGTATCTATGCCTGTTACCAATGCTTTTTATTCTTAATTTCAGAGGGTTGTCTTGAATATTTTTGACGTGAGGACTGGAAAAGTCATGAGAGATTTCAAGGGAAGTGCAGATGAATTTGCTACAGGTGGCACTGGGGGTGTTTCTGGAGTGTCATGGCCTGTTTTTAGGTGATCTTTTGTTCATGTGCATCCATTGGTAAACTCTCGACATGCACTCGTGGACGTGTATAACAGCTTTACAGTTTTATCTTTTCAGATGGTGTGGTGGAAAAGAAGACAAGTATTTTGCTAGAATTGGGAGAAATGTGATATCTGTTTATGAAACTGAGACTTTCACTCTTATTGACAAGAAGTCGTTGAAGGTTGAAAATGTCCAAGACTTCAGTTGGTCACCCACCGACCCCATTATTTCACTCTTTGTTCCTGAGACGGGTGGAGGCAACCAACCGGCTAGGGTGAGTTCCATAAAATTTCCACATTTTATTGTGAGATGCTGATTGTTAATGTCTCATGAGGAAAATTATGCCCTTTATTCACAGGTGAGTCTTGTTCAAATTCCCGGAAGAGAAGAACTTCGGCAAAAGAATCTCTTCAGTGTTAGTGATTGCAAAATGTACTGGCAAAGTAATGGGGACTACCTTGCTGTTAAGGTTGACCGTTACACAAAAACAAAGAAAAGCACATATACTGGCTTTGAACTTTTCCGCATTAAAGAAAGAGACATACCTATTGAGGTTTTGGAGCTTGAAAATAAGAACGACAAGATTATTGCTTTTGCTTGGGAGCCAAAAGGTCACAGGTTTGCAATTATCCATGGAGATGGCCCAAGGCCCGACATTAGCATCTACACGATGCGTACTGCGCAACATACTGGTCGTGTCTCAAGGCTAAAAAAACTCGAAGGGAAGCAAGCTAATGCACTCTTTTGGTCTCCGACTGGTCGTTTCATTGTTCTTGCTGGCTTGAAAGGTTTCAATGGGCTATTGGAATTTTTTGATGTAGATGAGCTTGAGACCATGGCCACTGGCGAACATTTCATGACAACAGACATTGAATGGGATCCAACTGGAAGGTACCTACGTCTATTCTCTGCCGAAACTCTTACCCTATTTATGTCTCACAATTCTATTTTCAAAATTTATTCATCTAGAGTTTGATTTAATGACGTAGCACTTTTTATTACAACATAGTCAAATTCATTGATATTCGGTTACGCCAAAATATTTTTTTTAGAAATTTCATTGTCTGCGTGACATTTTTGCAGATATGTTGCAACTTCAGTTACTTCAGTTCATGAGATGGAAAACGGGTTCAACATCTGGTCTTTCTATGGTAAGCTACTATATCGGGTTCCAAGGGATCATTTCTTTCAGGTAAGACTTCTTGGACTACTGTGATATTAGTGTTTGATCTCAAGTCATATGATCATTTCATCTGAATAGTAACATAACACTGTTGTACGAATGAACTTGAATGCTATGCAGTTTTTGTGGCGTCCAAGGCCTCCGTCTCTCTTGACTGCAGAGAAAGAGGAAGAAATTGCAAAGAACCTTAAGAAATACAGCAAGAAATACGAGGCAGACGATCAAGATGTTACAAAGTTACTAAGCGCACAGGACAGAGAGAAGCGTAAGACGTTGCAAGAAGAATGGCAAACGTGGAACAAGAAATGGAAGCAAATGCACGAGGAAGAGAAGATGGATAGAGAGATATTGCGAGACGGTGAAGCTAGTGATGATGAAGAAGAATATGAAGCTAAAGAAGTAGAAATTGAAGAAATTTTAGATGTTACAGAGGAGATGGTTCAGGATTAACTATTTTAAGTTTATTCAGAGTTTTTCGTGAGATTGTTTCATATTCTTTGACTGAGACTATAAACCATAAATTTGTTATAGGAATTAAGGAACGAATAGTGGTTGAGTAGAACTAACTATTTATGAAGGGTTAATGACTTAATTCACATGTCTCTTTATTGGAGAGGATTCCATTTTTGTAACCAGAAGAATTTGTTTGACCAAGTAAGAAGAGATTTTTTGGTAGCCAGAAAAAGTCACAATTTTAGTTTTATTGATTCCATTTATTGTTTGATTGTTGAGGTAATGTCAAACTCTTTTATTCAGTTCTTCCTGTGTAATTTGATACGGGAAAGAAAATTCTTTAACGAAGTTGTTCGGGTCCGCTTGATAGAGCATTTGATTGTTTTGAGTCTAAATACAGTATGTCTCATTAGAACAAATTGTGGAGTAGATATAACTTTTGAACAATTAGAAAGAGAACTTAAAGAAAGGGTTGAAGGTCATCCATCCACTTGCAGACCATAAGAAAAATAAAACCAAGCTATTACCAACCTCTTAAAGATCAGAAGAAAATAAAATTAAAACTCAAATTGAATATAATTAGTTCCATTTTGTTGATAACAAAAGGTATCGGTAAAACTACTTAAACAAAACATAGAATCCAAAACTTAACAAGTAATTTTAACTATCATAAGTTGAAACTCATCATCATTCACTTCCGAGCTACAAACACAAGCACTCATCTTGTGCAGCAGTTGTGATTGAATCCCGCACCCTAGGTCCTCCGACTGATCAGAACTTCCTTCTTTTCTTTCCTGCAGACTCTCCTTGATTGAATCCTCTGAAATCATCTGTTGTTGCTGCTGTGTTCTGCTTATTCATTCCTTTCTTCCCTCCAAATCCAAATTTCGAGTCCCTTCTTTCCCTGTTATTTCTCACCTTGTCATTGCCGCCACCGCCTTTCTTACCACCCTTGTAACCACCACCTGCTCTTGCCATTCCACCTGATCTATCACCTGGGCGAACTCCAGGTCTCTTCCCCTTAGACTTCCCGTATGTTTTAGGAGTACCATCTTCAAATGACAAACCCAATTCTTCATCAGCTTCTTTCCCTGGGGCAAATCCACTCTGTTGTCTTTGCTTCCTCCACTTCTTAACATTTTCAAAATCGTCTTTCTTTTGTTTGGATTTCTCTTTCATCTTTTGTGATTGCACTTCTTTAGCCATTTTCTTAGACTCTCTATTTTTCCTTCTCTCTTCAGACTCCTCTATCTTTTTCTTCTCAACTAAGAGCCGACCCTTCACTTTCACCATGTGTGAATCTGTCTTAACCATCTCTGCGTAATAGTCGGAAGGCCTGAGGAACGGAATATTCATTTTCTGTAGCTTCTCAAACGCTATTTTTGTTCCTACCAGTGCTTGGTTATAGAACGAAAGTTCACGAGCTAAATCATCATTCACGTCCACCTTTTCCTCTTGATCGATATTAACAGTCAGTTTATGAATCCATTCTAACTTCTCAGGCCAGCTCATATCTGCAAGCTGCTCATTGAGACCTTCTCTGTTGTATATAGAAGTTTTTGAAGGCTCGGCCAATTTTACATCTCCCTCTTCTTCTGACTCTTGTTCAGATTCAGGTTCAGATTGAGACTCAGAATCTTCACTCACAACATCTTCCTCAACTGGTTTTTGAAAGATCGAAGGTTTTCTTTTGAACCCAACCATTTCAATCTGATAACAAATCAATCAGGAAAAAAAAAAAAAAAAGAAATTAAAACTGAGGATTCAATTGACAATCAACAAATATGTCTAGTTTCAAATAACCACTCCTCCAACCCTAACCCCTAATCGATACAGTATATTACAAAGCGAAACCCTTTCTAGTATTTCAAGGACTGGTGATGAAAACTAGGTTAAGATTTGCACGATATGGGTCTTTAGGTATACATAAAAAGATGTATCCCTATCGACTCCTAGGTTATCTATCTATATGAAGCAGTAAGTAGAAACTGAAAAGATATTCAGTACTAGAGACAAACTCATAGAGACTAATAATGGGGTTATGTATTCAACAGTTTCTGTAATCAAACTATAAAACAAACGAAAAAAAACCAATTACCCTTCAAATAAATCGAAAGGTGTAAACCCTAAAACCCTAAGAGTGACTAATAGAATCCAACAGTAGTATGGAATCGGAAATTATGATGTGAAACGAAGCCTGAAAGGAGAGAAATGAGAAGTTTACCGGATGGGATGAGATGAGAGCTATACGGCGGAGCCTCGGAGAAAGACGAAAGCAAAAGTGAAAAACTCTGGAGGAGATGATGAAGTAGTTAAAAACCCTAAACCCTAAATATTGTGTCTACGCCGGGTCCCCTAAATATGGTCTGGCCGTCTGGGGCATCCAATTTTGGTTGGGGCATGTCGGCATGAAGATTTTAGTCAATCAAATTTGACCACTAAATTGAATTAAGTCAAGTACTAAAAGGGGATTAGTTAAGAAATTTTATTGAAGAGCTAAAGGGGAGAAGAAGCTTTAGAATAATTAGAGGGTTGCAACTTCAAATTTGAAATAAATAGTAAGTTATTATCACTTAATCTTATGTCTTTAGTGTTCTTTTGTGCTGCTTTGTTTGTAGTTTTTGTATTTCATGATCAAATCTAAAGATTTATTAGGGATTTCAAATTCAAAATCTAATCTATTAGTAAGTTATACTTATTAATTCTGTAAATATTGTTTTTGTTTTAATCTTTTTTGTATAAAGAAATGAGTTTAGATATTCGAGTTCATGTAGTTATTTTGTCAATATACTTGTGTACGTGAAGTGTTTGATAATATGTCTACTAATATCTGCCTAGCATTGCTAATTGTTTTTTTTCTCTTTATTGTGTATAGCTATAAATAAATTTAAACTACGCCCATGTACTTGTGCACATAAAGTGGTTGATAATATGTCTAGTAAATATCCATCAAACATAGCTCATTTTTTCCCTTTATTATGTATAGTTTTGACTTTGGACAATGTTTGTAGTTTCTAGATTCCTATATTAAAACTAATCAAACTTCATTTATTTTTGGTATATATATATACACATCAAAGATACAAAATAGATACTTCGTGATTTATTTTGTAAGTTTAGAATTTCAAGTTTTCAAGATAAATTCATGGTAAGTTCGTCACAAGAAAACAACTTAAGTAAGGGGTTAGTCCCACCGAACTAAAATCCTAGTTCCGCCTACCTCCATTTTCCTATCTTTATGTCCTCATTTCTCTGTCTTTCTCTTTTTTCTCGACTCGTCTCAAACTCTCTACCTTCGTTGAAAGAAAGAGAGGTTTGAGAGGAGCAAAGAACAAGAGAAGAAAAGAGAGTAGGAGAGAGAATGATGGAGGTGCTATCCGCAAGTCGGAGAGGTGGTTGGAGGTGGTGCATCAACAATTCTTAGTATATCTGCCCGAGCCCGCCCAATAATGACTTTAGTGTTTGTAGGTGCCCGTCTAATTTATATTTCAAACCTGATTCGCCTTAAATCCAAAATTCTAGCCCGACGACGTTCTTCTTTTGATTATTTGCCATGTGGTTGAATCCCTAGTTTGTGACCAGTTTTTCTTCTGCCCTCTTAGTTTATAGAAAATACCTAGATGAATCTGTTTTTGTATTTTCAATTCATTGTCGGAAGAGTCAACATTTCACTTTCCTATGCACTACTTTCATTTTATTTATGTTCTTTATTTTCTCTTTTCCTATCTCCTTCATATCTCTTAGCTCTTTGTCGAGCCCTAAAATATTCGTTTAGTTTTACTAGACAAGAAGATCTTGTTTTACCAAATAAAGACTTCGGCAAATGGCTTCCCCTAGGGGTGTAAACGAGTCGAGCTCTTAACGAACTGCTCGAGTTCAGCTCGACTATTGCTCGTGCTCGACTCGAATATTAACGAGCACGAGCTTAATACGAGCCCAAAATCATGCTCGTTTATGTAAACGAGCCGAGCTTGATCATTCTTTAGTGTATTACGAGCTACTCGTGAACAACTCGTTTAACATACTTTTATAATATTGTAGTACATAATTACGTATTAATATTGAAACTTGTACATGGAATATCAACCACTAAAAAATTATCGGAATATGAATCATTAATCATTATTATTGTATGTGACAAATGATCATTGAAGTGTTTTGATAATGTAGAAAGATTTCATTTGAAGTATTTTGATAAACGAGCTTAAAAGAATGCGAGCTCGAACTCGAGCACTTTCAAACTTATACGAACCGAGCTTGAACAAGTGGACAATTACTCGAACGAGCTCGAGCTCGAGCTCGACAGTCAATTACACGAACCGAGCTTGAACATCTTACTACTCGGCTCGGCTCGACTCGAGTACACGCCTTCCCCTTCCCTCTACCAGACAAAGAGGAGTGCGAGAGAGTGTGAGAAAAGAGAAATTAAAAAAAGAAAGGTCGTAGGGTGGTGGTGGACTGACCGACAACTTGTTGTAGGATATGAAGAGGAGAGAGGGGATGAAGATGAAGAGGTTTGAGAAATAATGAAATGTGAAAATAATTTGTTTCAAGAGGGGTATTTTTGGAAAATTAATACGATGAAAATACAAAAGAAGGGCCCAATCAGATATTTGGCATAAACTAGAGGGTCAGACTGAAAATTGGTCAGAAACGAGGGGACCAAACTGGAAATAACCCTTCTTCTTCCTACTAGCAAAACTTTCATAAACAAATCTCTAACTCCCAAAAGAATTTTTCCAGATTGATTTTCTCTCTCTACTCCATGGACCAACATCAAAGAGACATTCTTTTAGAAGCAGCTTCTCGCTACCCAATCCCACAAGGTACTAAAAAAAGATCATTTTTAGCTAAATTTCCTTCTTTTTTAACTTATAATTCTTTATGTAATTTGGGTTTCATGTTTTTTGATTAATTTTAATTGTATTAGGTGTGAAGATTTCATATGGGACTGCTGGATTTAGAGCGGATGCTTCAATTTTGTCTTCAACAGTTTTTAGAGTTGGAATTTTAGCAGCTTTAAGATCATTAAAAACCCAATCTTTAATTGGATTAATGATTACTGCTTCACATAATCAAGTTTCTGATAATGGGGTTAAAGTTGCTGATCCTAGTGGAGGTATGATGACCCAGGAATGGGAACCCTTTGCTGATTCACTTGCTAATGCTGTCGATGCCCAACATCTTGTTCAAGTCAGTACTAATCTCTTTCTCTCCCTCTCTCTCTAAGTTCAATTTGATATTTTTTTCATCATATTTGTTGAATTTGTTAACATTTTGATGTTAAAAAGATCTTGCTTTGTACTGGGTTTGACCATTAATTAAGTATTTTGGTGTTGATTGTCTGGCTTTGTTTATGTTGAATATAAAACTAGAATTAGATGATCACTACATTTAGTAAGGACATTGTGTGGATTGGGGTGGTGAGTGGAATATCTAATAAGAGTTGCTACTAATTCTAATTATTTTTCATTCTTGTTTATTCGATATATTCTGTTAGCTTCAAAATTGTACTCTCTAAGTGTTACGATCAATCATTTCTAATAGTATTTAACTGCAAGAACTAGAAGTAGACGGGATAGAGACATTCAGTTATGTGGTATTTTGTTTTCATTAATCACGAAATGTTGATTTCATTGTATTATTTATAGTTTATCAGCATTTGCTGGATTTTACTTTTGTCATGCTCAATATATATTTATGTTTATCGAGAAAGTTGAGTGCGGGGAACTTTGGAGTTTGGTGGTTCTGTGCTAGGTTAATCCTTTATAGTTAGTCTAACAGTCCCACGTTGCTCAGGAGGGAGTCAAAAGCCTGGGCTATAGGTGTGCGCTTAAGCCTAGACGTGGCCTCCGTATGTGGAACAAAACGTCACACCATGTTAGGTGGTGGCTAAGTGAGGACAAAATCGAATATGTGGGATGTCAACGGTGTCGCTGCCTACACTGATGGGTAGGGCAGTCGTGTGTCTTCACCAATGTCGAGACCTTTTTGGTGGACTGATGGAGCCTTTGCCAAGAACAAAACCCCTTGCCAGTGGAGGATTTGGGTGTCAAAAGAGGGGAGAATATCGATAACGTCTAAGACTTGTGGCGTTACAGTTAGCTTTTTTAGTCTGTAACTAAATGAAGATCGAAGAATGGGAGAATCTGATTTAATGCAGTGTTGGTGGGTAAAGTGAAGAAACAACTAGTGCATTTTGATGTTTTTTTATCATATTTGTTGAATTTGTTAACATTTTGATGTTAAAAAGATCTTGTTTCGTACTGGGTTTGACCATTGATTAAGTATTTTGGTGTTGATTGTCTGGCTTTGTTTTTGTTGAATATAAAACTAGAATTAGATGATCACTACATTTAGTAAGGACATTGTGTGGATTGGGGCGGTGAATGGAATATCTAATAAGAGTTGCTACTAATTCTAATTATTTTGATTTCTTGTTTCTCCGATATATTTTGTTAGCTTCAAAATTGTACTCTCTAAGTGTTACGATCAATCATTTCTAGTATTTAACTGCAAGAACTAGAAGTAGATGGGATGGAGACATTCAGTAATGTGGTATTTGTTTTGATTCAATCATGAGATGTTGATTTCATTGTATTATTTATAATTTATCAGCATTTGGTGAATTTTATTTTCGTCATGCTCAATATCTATTCTTTTTTATCTAGAAAATTGGGTATGGGAGACTTTGGAGTTTGGTGGTACTGTGCTAGGTTTATCCTTTATAGTTAGTGTAATAGCCCCATGTCGCTCAGGATGGCGTCCAAAGCCTGGGCTATAAGTTTGTGCTTAAGCTTAGACGTGACCTCCATATGTGGAACAAAACCTCACACCATGTTAGGTGGTTGCTAAGTGAGGAAAAAATCAAACATGTGGAACAAAAATGTCGAGACCTTTTTGGTAGACTCATGGAGCCTTCGCCAAGAACAAAATCCCTTGCAAGTGGACTTGGACTTGGGTGTCAAAAGCGGGAAGAATATCGATAACGTCTAAGACTTGTGGTGTTACAGTTAGTTTTTTAAGTCTGTAACTAAATGAAGATCGGACGATGGAGAATCTGATTTAATGAAGTGTTGGTGGGTAAAGTGAAGAAACAACTAGTGCAAGATATATTTTAATAAACTTCTCTGTGCATCAATTACTTACAAATTTTTTGGGTGGTGTGCACAATAAATTCTAGAATGTGTGTCTGTTGATTAGTTCTTATTTCTGTAACACTATTTTAAGACTGTAACAGAGCTTCTCTCTAACATATCAAGCAGTTGGTAGCTGAGTTTGCAAAGAAAGAGAGCATTCCTCTTGGTGGAGTGCAATCTGCGGAGGTGTTACTGGGAAGAGACACTAGACCAAGTGGACCATCTCTTCTTGAAGCTGCAAAACAAGTACGATTTGTTTGTTACTATGAACTTCGTAATATGTTAATTTTTCATATTTGTTCGTACTATTCACATATTTTTCGATAAACAGGGAATCAATTCCATTTTAGGTGCAGTTGCCACTGATATGGGGATTCTGACTACTCCACAGCTCCATTGGATGGTCCGGAGTAGAAACAAGGGCATGAATTCATCCGAACTTGATTATTTTAAACAACTTGCGAGCTCTTTCAGGTTAGTGCAGAGAACCTCCCTCAGTTCTCACTTTTTCGTTCTAGTGCTTATTGGTTAATGTGTTTCGAGCATGAACACAGGACCCTAATTGATTTGATCCCTGTCAAGACGACTGCGTTTCTGAGTGACCAATTGATAGTAGATGGAGCTAACGGTGTAGGTGGAGAAAAACTTGAACTGTTGAAAAAGCTGTTGAGTGATTTGGTCATTCAAGTCCGTAATTCGGGTAAGGAAGGAGAAGGTGTTCTGAATGAAGGAGTTGGCGCTGATTTTGTGCAAAAGGAAAAGGTTGCGCCATCTGGATTTGGCCAGAACGACGTTGGAGCGAGGTAAAGCTTGTTCATGTTCAGGAGTTAGCAGTAGTTGAAATCTGACTGGTTGAATATTTCTTTTTTGTATTTAACTACATAAAAGAAAAAGAAACTTTTCGGCTGAATGGTGCATTATAAAATTATCTGAATAAATTGATGGGAACTTGACAAATTGATAACCAAATTATACGTATGTTGAACCTATAAATATGTAGACATGGAGGGATAGTGGTAAATGGGGATTGTAAGTTACATAATGATGTGTTTCTCTTCAAAACGACATATCAATGCTCACTTTATCATATCGGACTTTAGTGTTTTTGAATCCATGCCAGCTTAGATTAACTCTTAATTAGTGAAAAAAGAAGCATATTCTTTGATAAGTAGATGCATCTCGTGTGAAGCAAAGAAGGATTTCAGTAACCATCTCTTCCTTCATTTTCATCTTGCGAGAGAAGTGGTTAGGAATTTGGACAATTCCCGAGGATTTGAACAAAATGCTCTGTTCTTGGGGAAGTGATTTTAAGCTATGCCAAGACCTTTATTAACTTGCCACATTTTTAAACACCCTGGTAAAATCTTATTATGGGATTAGTCCAAGTTCATCGATGCTAAGTGTACTGCTCTTTCTAGTGTTTCAGGTGCGCGAGTTTGGACGGAGATGCCGATAGACTTGTTTATTTTCAAGTTCGGCCCGAAACTAACAACGAGATCGAACTTGTTGATGGAGACAAGATACTGTCCCTTTTCGCTTTATTTATCCGGGAACAATTGAGCATTCTAAACAAGAAGGAAGATAAAGAAACAAACGACTCCGAACGGCCAGTATCACTTGGCATTGTACAAACTGCTTATGCAAATGGTGCATCGACAGATTACCTTAAACATCTCGGCCTAGAAGTCGTGTTTACTCCTACAGGAGTAAAATATCTACATGAAAAAGCTACTGAGTATGATATAGGAATCTATTTTGAAGCAAATGGACATGGAACCATCTTGTTCTCGGAAAATTTCTTATGTTGGTTGGAGTCGAGAGACAAAGAACTTGCTTCCAAATCTGAAGGTTTTATTAGCAACATAGTTTCAAGTTGTTTACAGGTATTTTGGACCTTAAATCATCTAATCATTGACAAAAATCTCATTTCAATCTTTCAGGGTCGGAGCAGCATAAGTCTGTCAAGAGACTGTTGGCAGTAAGTGAGCTGATCAATCAGGCGGTTGGTGATGCTCTAAGTGGCGTTCTTTTGGTTGAAGCCATTTTACGACATATGGGATGGTCGATCCAAAGATGGAGTGAACTTTATCAGGATCTACCCAGTAGACAACTCAAGGTCAGTAAGTTTAGCCTTATTCACAAAACGATTTATATTTTGAAGTTGCTGCAGTTTATCATGTACTATGTCGAAAAGATCACGAAAGCAACGGAAGTTTCTTTATCATCTATTATGATTAGTTTTCATTAATCTTGTGTTCATTATCTAGTCTGTAAACTAAAACTTCGTAATTTTATGTCACACAACTTCACTGCTAATAACAGGTTTTGAACACTTCCCAAAAGAAGATGCATTTAAGTTCTTTCACCGTGATCTTGATCTGTTAAATGCATTACATTTCCAATTTTCTTCTTAAATTTCAGGTAAAAGTTGTGGACAGAACTGCTGTTATCACAACAAATGCTGAAACTTTGGTCGTGAAACCATCGGGCCTTCAAGAAGCAATCGATTCGGAAATTGGTAAGACAATCTATAATCTAGGCTTTGCGAAGTTCTCTCTCTCTCTCTCTCCCTTCAATATATATATATATGGAGTCGCTTATCTCTCACTTGGTATTTTCTATATACAGCAAAGTATCCAAAGGGGCGATCATTTGTACGACCATCAGGTACAGAAGATGTTGTACGCGTATATGCAGAAGCATCAACACAAGAAGCAGCATATAGCCTAGCCAAATCAGTGGCACAACATGTGGATCGTTTCCTAGGGTTTAGCAGCGACTAATTCGTTCACTTTTTAAACTCTAACTATATCAACTGAACCAGAAAACTATCTGATTTCTGAGTTAAAAAGTTGTAAGCTGATTGATAATTGACTATTTTCCCAGGTTTCAGACCTGTTAGAAATTGAGTTTTGGCTTTATTGATGTTCTGTCCTCGGTGTAGATGAGATTCACTTTCTTTTGCTCGAGTGTTTAGTGTAGAATTAGGACCTGGAAATCAAATTCAAAAGCTAACCAACTGATCGTCGTACCTATTTCGCTATTTGCTGGCATATTAACCCTGTGCATACCCCAATCTAATATGCTAACGGTTAGCCATTAGTCTTCATGACGATATCGTTTCAATCCTGTAAGATTTCTCCTTCTGTTTGATGGTTGCTAAGGCATCGAACTAGTAAAGAAAATTATTTCCGGAGCGAATCTGAATGATTTTGTCGTAGGTACAAAAGGTTACTCTCTCTGTACTTACCAAATATTTTAATTCTCAATTCTTTTTGCTGCTGCAAGTTGGAGGGTTTATACTTAGACCTTGCGTGTAAGCAACCATCATCGCACAATTTGTATATTGTTTTTACGGGTGACCTCAAAAATTTATTCTTATAGTTAATATTATATTTTTCAAACAACAATCATGTCTACAAATACAAAAAATACCATCATCTAACAACAGGAAAAACAAAACCTGATTTTGAAACAATCCAGACTTAGTGTAGTGCCCCTTATTACGGTATAAGCAACTCTTTGTAGTGATGCCTTCTGAAGTCGTGAGTGGTGAAACCTTGAGGTACCAAAGCAAACAATATCGCTAACTGTAACAAAAGCAGATCCTCCCAATACTATAGGAGCCCCATATGTTGCTAAATTTGGGCCAGTAATGTTTGTAATTGGGTTCAGACACCTTATAGTCTATTCTGATTTTTGCAAAAATAATAATAACGTTTAGCATTTTGGCATATTTTAAGAGTACGAATTTAGGGTAAAGATTTGTCTCACATTACTAATTGTCCTTGGGCTACTACCATAAAGACATGCCAGATTAATATGAATCATAAGAACTCAACTTGAAAATATACCATTTAATTCAAAGGCAAGTACCAAACTGAAAATAGAACACAAAAAACAATGACTCGTAAAATAAGAGTCAGATAAAACCAATGTTACTGTGACTCTATTCAACAACAAAAAATGTTAATGTGACTCTAAAGCATCCATGGTGCCGACAAAATACGACCAAATTATCCCTTACACATCGATAAAGGAAGAATATAAAGAGAACTATCTCTGTGGATAGATTATTACGATTTGGTATTAAGAAAGTTCGGTCACATTAAGGATAACAATATAAAGTAAAAGGCATAAACTTGCCTAGTAAAATTAATGCTATGCTATAATTGTAAGTAGATATGCTGCTTTATTGCCATCGTTCAAGTGTATCATTAATGCTACATAATCACCACCTGGAAGAAAAACACAAACCCTAAATATTAAATCATAGTCGTACAAAATTGGAGTACTATTCAGAACTTAACTTATTTCAGATTCGGAAAAAGGAAAAAACACAAACCCTAAATATTAAATCATAGTCGTACAAAATTGGAGTACTATTCAGAACTTAACTTATTTCAGATTCGGAAAAAGGAAAAAAAACACCCCATATCAATGTCTTAAAAGCGGATCTCATGACAGAAATGACAGTTATTTTTAAGAAAAGATTCTCCACCCGTCATGATTTTTCTTCTCCGCTTTCTACAAGGTCATTCTTAGTGATACATACATAAAAGGTAAAAAAGAACTTCTCTTATCGTGATATTATAGTTTAAAAAAGTCCACCTTATTTTCGCTTAGCCTAATAGTTTAAGTCCAATAACGATCAATATTTAGCCACAATAGGACCTCTCATATCTAAAACTTCAATCTTATTGCTTGAAACAAGTATACGTGCATATAATGAGGATTTTGGAACTTCTAATTCAGTATAATATGTAATATTGACTTTCAAAACACTAACATTCACACACCACTAAACCTTCCTAGTCTTCTAAGATTGATTTGAGGAACAGCTCGATCAGTAAGATTCAATAGACGGTCTGTCAAGTATGAAGACATACCTCAAATACGGTGGTGTTGTGGCTGCCATATAATCTCTAAGCAGCCTGAAAACATGCAAATATCGAGTAACTAAAGTATAAACGTAAACAATGCTTGTGGAAGGTGCATGTTGAATTGTGTGGTTTACAAGTGGAGTTTTCAATAATCTAAAGACGTATAATTTAATTTTCTTTTCTCTTTTTTTTTTTTTTTGCCTTTTTCTATCTTTATCAAGAGAAAAAGGTATAAATTGCATTCTTTTTAGGAATTTTAGTATGTTGGCAATCATGTTTACTCCTAATGCCAGTGACTAGGGAGCATTAAACCTATTATGAACCTTCAACCTAACTTTGTGCTAGCTTTGGTCGGATTACTTCACTAGTG
The DNA here is from genome assembly GCF_041429995.1 of Eschscholzia californica. Taxonomy (NCBI): domain Eukaryota; kingdom Viridiplantae; phylum Streptophyta; class Magnoliopsida; order Ranunculales; family Papaveraceae; genus Eschscholzia; species Eschscholzia californica. The sequence continues at coordinate 81,010,230 of NW_028238198.1, forward strand.
GTGATGGATAATGAGTGTAATCTATTAACTGACAAATGATAATAGACCGAACAGAAATGCCCTTTTACCTTCTCATGAACTGGGGCAAAAACAGTTTTGACCGACTCAAAAACCTCTCCAACAGGTTTTGCGGCATCAATCTGCAAAATAATAAAAAGAACGATTTTTCAAAAAATAAATAAAAAGAATGATGGGTTAAGTCAAAGCCTTTCATAATTATTGAACAAGGATAGAAACAAGATATTACCTTTCGAACCTTCCCCTTAGATCCATAATAGTCAACCACGGGGATACTAGATTCCACAAAAACCTTGAAGCGTTTCCTGATTGTTTCGATATTGTCATCTTCTCTTCCCTTCATTCCAACCAAGTGAAGAGTTATTAACATGAAAGAAAACAAAAATAAGAGGGATATAGACAACCTTTATGAGAGGTTGACAAAATTTCTACAAAGATAATTAAAAAGAAAGAAACAAAGACAAAGAACAATTAAAAGAAAGTTTGTATCTAGAGAACTTGTAAGCTGGCTAAATTATCTTACCTGGTTCCTACCTAAAAGACGCTTTTCCATTTCTTCTTCTGAGCAATCAAAAAATAGTACAAACTCTGGGATGATCCCCGTCTGTGAGACAAATAAGTAACATCCTTGATAAGAAATACATAATCACTAGCATCCAATTTATATAATTGTGTTTGTATATATATATATATATAAAGTTCACTAGTTCTGTAAAACGCTTACCACTTTTTCAAATGCAGCACGGTTTTCTTCATTGCGAGGGAATCCATCTATAAGGAATTTGTCGTTCGCACTTTCCTCCATAGCCCGTTGGAGAAGTTTAACTGTAACTTCAGAAGGAACAATCTTTCCTTCCTTTATCATGTTCTGGATCATGGTACTAAAGCAAATATAAAATGACAAAATGAATTATTCCACAGTTGATATTTAGTTTAAGAAACAGTTAACAGAGATGTTAATATATATGGGTGGTAGTAGATTTCAGTTGTAAATTTGCAACTAGAAGAAATACTTGGATTCAAGATAACAATGTCTCATTTTCCCAAGAAACCGTGGGATACGTCAAAACAGAAGGTCAGTTTGTCAGTTTCACCCAGTGTATGTGACTGTGCCTTGGATATGGTTATATGTAATATCCCTTTGGCATATTTGTTTCAGTCTCGAGAGTATTACGAGTAATTAGTGTCCTATAAAGTTACGTTCCAGTTAGCTTCATGTCTCTTTCTTATGTATTGGACAAGGATGATTAGGTAGAAAAAAAAAGTAATTATGACGTACCCATTTTCAGAACCAGATTTGATTTCTGCGCGAAGAAGATCTCCAGCACTGAGATGGGTGAACCCGAAGTGTTCAACAATATTAGCACATTGGGTTCCCTTTCCACTGCCTGGACCACCTGTTATATAATCACAATCACATTTTCAGTTAAATAGCTCTCTTAAATCCAAGTATTTCTTCCAGATGTGAAGTCACTGAAACATAATCTTCATTTGCACAATTGCACCTAGATATATACAACTGTATAACTCTCTGGATAGCTTTTTTCAGAGGATGAAGTTATACTTTTTATTGCTTAAACAGACGGAAGTACGGAACTACTGGAACTGACATTAAAGTATGATGACCAAGGAATAACTGACTAGACGAATACCCATCTATAGAACAATATCGTATTGCAGGCATAAATTATAGTAGCTTCACAAGCCATCCCATAACCTGACCAAATTAAGTTGATTCAAAACAGTTGGTATTTTCCTTTATTCGAAGTATATCTTCTAAGTACAACTGTTTCCTGTAGGTATTACATTATATCAAAGGTTCGAGACCAAAATCAAGATCTAACATTCCAAGGTCAAGATTCAAAAAATCAAATTAAGATCTCCAAGGTTCTACAACATATTTTTTTTTTTTGAAAATACAACATATTGCTCCAAAATATTTATTGTTTCTCAATATTTACTAAGTTTTTGATGATTCATATATCTAGTCTCCTAAATAGGATAAAAGTCCATAGAAGTAAAATCACATAGATTACTTATAAATATGTGCGGCTTCTGTAATTATCCATCGAGTTGTATTCAGCCACCAAGTCCAGCAAGTTGTAATTAATCGATCATACAATTGCGGAGAACAATAGATGTAGTCTTCGTGACCCTTTTTGTGGATCACAACCTACATCTACTAAAAAAAACCACAAGGATGCATATATTATTCTCTACAATTGTAGGAATGATTGGTTACAACTTGATGGAGTTGATAACTAAATGCAGGAACTCAGACATAATTATAACGTGGTTTAAGTGTTTTTATTTCCTAAAACTTCAACTTAATCTATTAAACTAGATCTACATGAATCTTCAAATATTTGGAAAATATAATAAGCCATAGTATTATATATCTTACAAGATTACTACTAATCTAGAAAACTATAGTATAGAAACTTGAATTTCTCGAAAATCTTAATTTAATTTGTTGAATCTTGATTTCGGACCTCGAATCTTCAATATACTCTAACAATAGCTACTCTCGTATTTTAAGTTTTAACCACTTGAAAATATAATCAACACAAACGGAATTCTTTATAGAGGTTATGAATTTTATGGGCATTTATTATACTTTTCTAGTGAAACAGTTGTGGACTTACCCAAGACGAAGACAACTTTGACCTTCTTCTGGTTGGCCAAGCTTCCGATTTCCTACAACAAAACTTGAGTTAATAATATAGAAGAAACTAAATTTACTGTACAATATATAATAATGACATAGGTTTACTAAACGTATGAATTATAAGCACCTTCCTTCAACCTTTTATGCCTACTTTCCATTCATTTGGTAGGATGGTATAGGTCAACTAAATTATGAGATAGTATAATTGTAATTTACTACATATTTGAAGGATAATCATATTATACACACCCATGCCCATATTAAACCATAAGTACATTTTTCCATCTCCAAATTATGAGCTTTGATCGTAGATGTTTAACAAGGCTACCTTCGACAAGTATAATAAATATATGGAGAAGTGGTGAATTAGAAAGATACCTGAGATGTAGCATCAACAACGGTACCCATGACAGTAGAGAAGGATGAGCTGCATTCCATCACAACGATTGTCAAATTTATAACTCAAAATAGGATGAATGAAGATGAAACTAAAAGAAAGGTATCATAGATACCACAGTTTCTGTGAAAAAAGAAAATTTGAACTTGAAATTCCTAAAATCCAACAAATGCAGAAACAACAATCCAACAAAAACCAATTAGAAGAATACCTAAAATCCTTGATCACATAATGAAAGAAAAACAGAGCTAGATCCGACTAGATCTAAGCATAGTTATTGAATTGATATTAAATTTTCTTTAGAAATAATGAAGATCTTTCAATAACAATTTCAAATCACTTGAATTTCAGTATTCCTATTACAAATGTCACAGATCTGATAAGAAAACAATCATTGAAAACAAAAGTTTAGTTGAAAATTTCATATACCATTCAGATCCAGATGAAATTTGTTGAAACAGCTAAATGTAATGACGTAAATTCAAATTAAAAACGCTTATAAGCATCAAAATGAGATTTGCTCAGAACTAGGTAAAATCATAGAAGATCAGAGCAAATAAAGATCAAGAAAAAGAAAAAAAGACAGAGATCTGTGAGTTACCTGATCGGTTGAGTTGGAGAGATGAAGCTTTGAAACGTATAAAGGATAGAGCGAGAGAGAGAGAGGGGAAGGGCAAAAAGCGAGGGAATTGAATAGAGAGTTTTTGGCTTTATATAGCCGATGCCGATCTCAATAAATTTTTGGTTTCCCAAAACTACCCCTCTCTATCGGGATTATGAACTTCAGTGACTAACTTGCGCGGTTGTGCCTAACACGTTCTGGTGGAACCTCATTCTCTTTTTGGACCAATCAGAATATCAGATGTCGTCGGTCCATAGAAGCAATTTGTTTCAGCATTTTTACAAGTAAATTTTGTAAAAAAGAACATTGAAGAATTTTTAGCGAATGTATTAGAAGATTAATCACAAACATTCTTAGGGTCTAGATTTTGGATTAAATTGCTAAACAACACTAAATGTGTTTTTATTGGTTTTATCTAGTAAATATTTTGTTGAATCTTATATTGTTAAAAATTATTTTTAACTGTGGAAACTATTTATTAGACACGACGTCTATTTGTTAAATTGCTAAACAAAACTAAAATCTGTTTTATTAGTGTTATCCAACAAATATTATAGGCCAGCGCTTTGGGGAAAGCTAAAAAGTTTCCGGGGTGTGAAGACTTGGTCAAAAATTGGTCAATTTTGTTTGACAATTTTATTTAGGGGGAAAGCAAAATACTTCTCCACCTCACCTCACTCTCTCTCCACCTCACCTCTATCTTCTCCGATTAGGTCGCCGGCCGGAAAATTTTCCGGCCGGCGACCATTAAAAAAAAAAAAAAATTCACCCTCTCTCTCTCTATAAACTCCGGCGAAGGAAACCCCTTCGCCGGAGTTTATAGAGAGAGAGAGAGAGTGAAAAATTTTTTTTTTTTTTTAATGGTCGCCGGCCGGAAAATTTTCCGGCCGGCGACCTAATCGGAGAAGATAGAGGTGAGGTGGAGAGAGAGTGAGGTGAGGTGAGGTGGAGAGAGAGTGAGGTGAGGTGAAGATAGAGTGAGGTGAGGTGTAGTGTTTTTTTTTTCCCCCTTAAAATTTATTTCCCCGGAAAATCTCTAAAATTTTACATATTCCCTTTAAAATTTCACACCCCGGAAACTATTTAGCTTTCCCCAAAGCGCTGGCCATATTATATCGAGAATCTTAAAAAAGAATCACTCCAAATTACCTCGAAAAATAATAACTATAAAATAGAATTTCTCTTTAAAAATGATTACTAATTTGTCTTTAACACAATCTATTTAAGAATTTCTTTTAAAAAGATTACTAATTTGACTCTAACACAATCTAATTTTCTTCTATGAAACCTAAATATTGCACAAAAACTCTTAAGAAAAATCATTAAGGAAATTCGTTGGATTAGACACAACTGAAGGTACCTTATATCTTTTTTACTCTTACGATAACATATATTCTGTTTACCTATTTATTGTGTCGAAAAATTATAATTTGATTCAGTAATTTTATTAATGTATTGCTTAATTAAATGAGTTAGATAAAGAAATAATTAATTCAAATCCACATATAAAGTGGACTCCGAATAATGTAAGGGAGATTTTATAGGCCCCCTCATTTTTGTTAAAAGGCCTCCCCTCAGTGATAATTTAGCAAGTAAAATGGTTCATGGGGAGGCCTTTTAACAAAATTGGGGAGGCCTTATAAAACTTCCCATAATGTAATCCCTGATAAACCAAATATAAGTAATCTACCGCTAAGAGGAGATGTCCCAGTACAACAAATTGCACTTGTTAAATCTAATAAAGGAAATCACTTTGCTAAGGTAATTTTGAAATAAAATGATCCAATTCCACAATTATATATAGGTTGGGGTCGCTATTATCAACCTTGTACATTCAAATTGGTCAATTTAGTTTTACCTCGAATTACAGCATGGGATGCTCTGATTGGATTATAATTTTTTGGTTATTTATTAATATTTGGTTATTTTTTTAACTCAATGTTCGATTAAATTTTATTTATGAACAATTAATTGTGGTAATCTTGTCCAAAGAAAAAACTGAACCCTCAGATTTTTAGGAGGAAAAACTCGGTTATATTTTTATTTTTGATGTTGATTTAGCAATTTAAGATAATATTTCATTATTTTTATTTAGTTATTTTTGTCCAATAATTTTTTTCATTGAAATAAAATTGTGCATAGCATGAAGGAGAAATTCGAGTACTTTCAATTTTTATTTTTTTGGTGTTAGTTAGCAATTCTTTTTTTTTTGTTAAGGATATATATTTATATTAGACTACATAATAAGAGTAGCATTACAATACATATTAAGAAGAAAATACGGAATATAGGCCCACTCTTTAGATCTTTCCTTCCTGCGCGCCCATTTAACTAGCTTGTCAGCTTGATTATTCTTTTCTGGTTTGATATAGCTGAATTTCACCTGCTGAAGCTCATGCTTTAAATTTCTGATTTGACGAATGTGCACCAGCGATTGCCATTGAACTTGATGCTTTGGGTTATTTAGGTGTTTTATCAGGTTGATATTGTCGCTTTCAATGATGACCTGCATATGATTGTTATTTTTTGCCCAAATAAGACTGTTGAGAATGGCTATTGCCTCACCTTCCTCGCTGTTTCTTGCTCTCGCAATTTTCACATTTGCTGAGACAAACTTCGACCGGGCATCGTGAACAATGAGACTTGTTCCTATTACCTGTTCCACATTAATAAAAGATGCATCCACATTAATTTTCGCGAAAGGGTGGATTGGAGGTTGTCGTTTGACGCTAGCAGTGTTATCATGTTTTAACTTATCATTGCTAATTTTTGGAAATGTTTTAATTAGATCTAGAAAATTATCCACGTTGTATAATGTTTGTTGAAAGCAGTGACCACATCTGGTTTTCCGTATATACCATAAAATTGTGACGAAATGAATATTATCAGCAGTATAACTGGTTTGATCCGGATTTTGCCACGACATAATCCATTCAGACAAAGAGGGAATATTATTTGAAATAATATTAAAGTGAAACCATATCCTTCTCGCTATGGGACAGTGTAAAAGAGCATGCTCTATAGATTCAGTTTCAGAACAGTTAGGACAGTTAGTAATATTACCAATATATTTTCCTATGCGTTGTCTGACTGGTAGTGCTTTAGTGCATATTTTCCATATAAAGAGCTGGATGCTAGGAATAGTGGGTATGTACCAAATGAAATTCCAATTTACTTCCTCCTGAGAAGTAGATTGGTCGACTGAGCTTAGGTGCTGATTCATGGATTTAACCGAATGGTTACCAGATTGTGTTAAATTCCATTATCTTATCTGTACCCTCAGATTGAATGGGAATAGCTTTAATAAGATTACAAATATTTTCAAGAAAGGTGTGACTCAGAATGTTATCATCCCATTTATTATCGATAATAAGTTCAGATACTTTATTCAAATCTGAAATATTTATATTCTGTAGATGTAGAATTCCCCCAGGGAACTATATTAATTAGTTGTATTTAGTTCTTTTGTGTAAATATAGAGTTGCGTATAGCATCCAAAAACAAATTCCATAGAGAATCCCCGTCTCCGAGAAATAAAAAGAATAAGTATTATAATACTGCAATTACCTTGTTACCCCTAATAAAGAGATAAAATTACAATTCTATATAGGGTAGTTGTTAGGTCTGGTCTCTTAATGGATCCGAGACATTGAAGAAGGTGAAGCTATAACCTTTCTTTCTGTTGTACAATGGGCAATCGCTAGAGGCCGCAAGAAGTACTTTTTTTTTTTTTTATGGAGACACAAAGAACATCACTGGTGTGGTAAATCGAAAAGCCTAAAAAATACACCAACCCCATTGCCCTACCTTTCAACAAAGAAACCATTGAACTAGTAGTCATATTTCAAAAGATATTAAAGAACCGTGTAAAACCATTGTTTATGTAGAATTAACTATATCAATTAGTCCCCAAATAGTGTAGGGACAAATTTGCAAAATGGTCTAAATTGCATAAAGCACCAAATCATAGTTAATACAATCAGGTGTTAATCCAACTTCATATTGTAACCTCAACTTCGAGTAACCTATTGTAGTTTCTCTTAAAAGAATATTAAGTTTTTGGCACATAATGGTTTGACATTATGAACGATTTTTGAGTCAACGGTCCAAAATCTGGGGGTAAATCCAAAAAAAAATCCACTCTTGCTCAAAAATTAGTTGCAGGTCCAAATGTCAGTTTTTTTTTATCCCCCTCTTGTCCTTGGACGGGACATGTGACGTTTTCCTGAAAAAAAAAACTGATTGGTAAATAAAATAATTTACCAGTATACGAAAAATTCGAATTTTCAAATTCCCGCCCAGCAAACCATCTCTTCCCGGTAAATAAAATAATTTCTTGTACACAAAAAATTCTAGTTTTCAATTTTTTTTAAATTTTGAAATTTCAAATTCCCGCCCAAATTTTCAAATTTTTTTGAAAATTTTAAATTCCCGTCCAGGAAAAGTGTCTATTACAGAAAAAAATTTCCAATAAATAAAATAAATTTCCGGTCACAAAATCTTTTTTTTCGAAGTTTTGAAATTTTCAAACGAAATTTCAAATTCTCGCCCAGCAAAAGTGTCTAGTACAGAAAAAATTTCCAGTAAATAAAATAATTTCCCGAAAAAAATTTCGTTTTCCGGGATTTTTTCGGTAGTAGTTCCGTAAATTTCTGAACAATACAGATTCTGATGGACGGGTTGTCAGATTCTTTTTTCAGAAAAAAAATCGTTTCCCGAGAAATTTCGATGGCAATTTTGTAATTTTCGATGCCATGAACGGTAAATATTTTATTTTTCAAGGGCCCTTTACGTAATTTTGAACCCCAAACTGACACATTGGACCTCCCTTTCATTTTTAGGCAACCGTGGGTGGGATTTTCATTTTGGGCCCCTTTTGGACCAAGGGCCCAATCCCTCCATTATGAACTAACTGATCAATATGAAGCCAAAAGAAAACCATATTAGTTTTAAAGACAAAAAAAGAAATCCAACAAAAAAAAATGTACGATTTGGAAATCAGAAGATTAGAAAAAATAGAAAATGAAGATGAAGAAATGATGAATATGATAACACAAACAAGTGATGAAGATCAAGATACACACAAACGATAACACTAGATATACGAAAAACGACAAAGAAAATAATAATCATACAAGATTATTAATATTAAGAAAAACGTAAAGGTTTTTATGCTTACCCCCTCGACGCTAATTAGAAGATTATTAATATTACAAAAAACATAAGGGTTTTTTAGCTCCATTCCCTCAACGCTAATTAGTAATTGAGTTTATCCCTTCCAGTAATTAGTAATTGAGCTTACTCCTTGAATGTAGATTTTTTGTCAAAAATACTAAGAATATGTTTGACACGTAATAATAAAATCATAAATTAAATAATATACAAACAAAAACAATCTTTACTAATAATATTCCCGATCAAATCAAACAATAAAGTAAGGTGGAATAATTACCACCTTACTTTTGATGAGACATAAAATGTATATATCAGAAAAATAATATGAAATGTCTTTTACGTCTCTTAGTTGTGGTATCTCGGGAGAGCTAAAGACTCCCCTCGTAAAATTCTGATGAAACATTAAGCAATAGGCGAGATTTGATTTTACCAAAATTTATCAAAAAGTATGAGAGGTTCATATGGAACTAGCCCAAATTGATACAATTGGAGAGAAACCAAGTTGTTATAAGATTATCCATGAAGCTTTGGCTATCCAGTTGAATTTTCATGGTACATTTATAAGTCCCTCGACCTCGGTAAGAAGAAATGAAGAACATAGGGTCACGGTTTGGGCTTCACGGGAGAGAGGGAAATTAAAAATCAACTTCGACGCAACATTCTCGCAAAGAAGAGCTGATTTGGCGGCTGTGCGTAGAAACAAGTATGGAGAATTTGTATGGGCTGCTACAAACACTGTTAGTTCTTCCTCGGCGATGGAAGCCGAAGCTAGAGTTGCCTACTTGGCAATTGAAATGGCACTACAACTACCGGAGTATGAATGCGTTATTGAAGGAGATGCCTTAGCTATTATTAAAGCATGCACAGAAAAAGAAAATGACATTCCATGAAAAATAAGATCCATACTAATGAGAATTCGAAGAGAAAGTATACCGCTACATGGTTGCACTTTTGCATTTTGCTACTGTAATGCAAACTAAGTAGCACATCTTTTAGCAAAGAATTTGACACAATTGAATTTAATTTTAAGAAGGGAGATCATTAAGACTCTCTCTCTTACATTTACATTGTAAGTTAATTAGCGGCAGATAAAACCAATATTTCAGCGTGCTTGAGTAGCTAATAAAATCGATCAAAAAGAATTGGAATCTTATAGTTTTGTCACGTGGAAGAGACTTCTTTTGTTGTTGAAAATGTGGAAGAGGCTTGAAATTCAAGTCAAACCTTTGAGGAGTGCGTCTAATGTTACCGTTTATCAATGAAATTTGAAGATGTCGAGGTCAAAATCGAGACCACAGGCTATCTTAGTAATTTTTCTAAAAGACGAGGGTTGTTATTTCACCTCCTTTAATTTGGGGACGGGCAGAAAAGGGAGAGTTTCAGCTTCTCGGATCGACAACAGCAAGGAGGAGCTGAGCAAATCAACTGAAGTGACCAACACTAGCACTAGGGTTTATCTTAAATCTTCACTTTCTCTCTCAAGGATTCATTTCAACTCTCAATTTTGGAATACGCCAACGTTGGGGACACTCAGATTTCTGGTGAGTGCACAATAAATACTTGATTTGATTCTAACCAATTTGATGTGTAATTTGCAAAAGATTCTGAATTGTTTGAATTATAGAGAATTGTGGAAATGGTTTAGGTTGTGTAGCACAATTGTTCGATGAAATTCCTCTTTTAAGTTATTGTTAGACTACCTAAGACTAGAAATTGCAAATTAAAAGACTTCAATCGACTGATGATTATGATTTATGAACTATGATTCTTACTTTCTTATAAGTTATGAATGTTAGATAAGTCCAAATGTTGTTAATTAGTCAATGTTCTTTTTGTCGATTGATGGTTATGATTTACGAATTATGATTCAACTGCTGAAATTATGGGGCCGCTGATTTGGCTCTGCCACATCCATGGCATCGGGCCCGAGTTACCCGACTAGCTCGGTCTCGATATAGTATCAGGCCTTGCGAGCAAGTGGTTTGCAATAAATGCAGTTTACACCATTTTAGTGTCGTCCCAATCAAGAAGAATGATATAGTTTCCGAACGATTCTTGTTGAAATTGTGAATAGGCAAATGTGAACTTTAATAATTGTAGAAGAATGAAGAATAAAAGTTCCATCCATGGAGTAAAGTTTCCTTTTTCTATATCCATTATAAAGAATTATTCTTTAAAGTATGTAAGAATTTGAAGACAACTCACGGTTGAGGTACAAATGAAAGAGATACTTGCTCCACTTTGTTCTTAAGAGATCATGTCTTTTTTGGTCATGCGATTCTTATTATTATACCCCCACTATTTAGTGGAGGAACTAAGGTATATCCTAGTACAACTTTTCGGTATGGTTGCTTAACAGAAGATATAGCTTTGAAGTTGGAATGAAGTTGGATGTTGACAAGAAATCTGTTCTCAATCCCAGATTGTCGGAATTATCATTGTAGATGCTGGTGATGGTCCAACTTACAATTACTTATTACGGTGACGCATTTACTTATTACTGTGCAGGCAGTAGCTTTGGCGATTCACTTGCTTGAATATTTGGCGGGAGAGTGATGAGAAGTGATCAAACAATGTATGATCCTTCTTTTCTCAATAGCCCAAGAAGGATCCTGAGTTTATCAAAAGAGAGAGCAACTGTGTCTTTTTCAGATCCGGATGACAAAGTTTCTGGTTTTGCTGTATCTGAAGAACATGGCCCGAAGCCTTCAGAAGTTTATGGCTTTGTGGGATCTATCACAACCATTGTCGCCACAGGAAATTCTAAAGCTTTTCCATGATACTCAAATGGGTCTAATGGCTACCCAACTGTCATCCTTAATATTCATGTTTTTGTTTCTGATGTTTCACTTTTCTCGTAAAAAATAATCTTACAGTCACTTTTTCTCTGTTAACAGTTATATACTTTATATGGGCATATACTCCTGAACAATGGCTACATTCTATAGGAATCACTTACTATCCTAGCAGGTCAGTGAACTCTCATTTTGTTTGCATTTCTTTCTATATTCTCCTACCATGTTATAGTAATTTTTTTTAATTTACAAATTCTTCTTGAAAGTTGCAAGGAAGGATCTAAGAAATGACCTGTTTATGCATCATCTTCTGAACAACATCCAATCTCAACATTTTTTCACTTCACACGGTATCATTATAGTATTGGAAGTTGATTTGATCGAGACTGGTTTCTGAAGTTTTGCAGGAAAAATCACCAAAGTTGTCCTAATTGTGCATAACTTTTTTTCCTTCTTATAATGAACTGTTACTGTTTTAGGTATTGGGCATTAGCACTACCAGCTTATGCCATGGTAACGATAGTTTTAGCAATTGGATTTTACATTGGCTTGAATTTCATGGCAACTCCTCCTCCCACTTCGTTGAATACGATATTTGGTAAGTCTTCTACCTGCTTATAGGAGCAAAGGATTTTTATCCTCTCAGATGGTGGTTTTGTATCATTGGTTTGTGAACTGCCATTTTTACGCTAAAAGTTAACCGAAGCCAGTCTCGACCTAAGAGATTAAACCATCTAGGCCATAAGTATGGGAGCCTTAAATCATGTTGTCCATCACAAAGCATCCCAAGTAGGGTTTTATTTTTGTGCATGCAATGTGAATGATGTACATATAGACTTTGATATCTTAACGCCATCTCATCCTAACGCTTTTGACTTTGGCAGATGAGTTCAGTCGAGAACACTGCAGTTTTGGAGCTTCAAAAGATGGAGATGAGCAACCTATTGAGCCGATATCAGATATTGGAATAGATCGAGTAAATGCTCTCATGTTCAATTCTGCAAATTGAGCGAAGGTATTGAAACTCCAAACAATCTAATGCAAGTTGATTTAACATTTCAACTACTTTTTATTAGCTTGATAACACAATTAAGAAAAAGAAAAATTAAGAGATTACAAGCTACATTCGAAAAACAAATACTAAGGTTGATTAAGAATTATAGGCGTGCACATGATTATAGGATTAAATGAATCATTAGCTAAATTATATTTCTAGATTAATTAGTAACTAAACTTGAATTCCTGAATCATATACATCTCCTGCTTTCCAATTCGATGGTATGTTATTAACAGGAACCACCCACTTCTCATCGTCGGTATCAATATCAGACAACAACATCCTTATCGATAGAGGCCCGCTCGGAGGGGAGACTATGGTCCATACAGCCCCATGGCTCCGATCTAACAGCTTGCAAGATAAACTTTGCGTCTGCATTTTCAAAATCAAATTTAATTCTTACTTCATTAAACTGTTAACCGATGAGTAGAAAGACTCAACATTTAACTAACCGTAAAAGTTTTATAACATCGGGTTTAGGTTAAAGATAATAAGGATATGGTGAAGGAAGTGATTATGTACAATATATACCTCACAGAGTTGAACAGCAGTGATGTCCTTCTTGCCTTGTTGATACCAAATAACAAAGGCCAAGTAGTAAGGGTAATTACTGCTCTCATCAATTTTGAAAGTGATATTGTTGTTTGGGTAGCTGCATGAAACCCTGCATGCATAAAAACATAGAGGAAATTATAAACTTTGCACAAATGGGCACATAGTTCACACATGTTTGTACTGAAATCAACAAACATCGAAATGTAGGGACGGTCTATTTAACCAAGACAAATATAAGCTTTTCTTTATGTACCTTCTATATTCGATATCAACCACACCGCGGTCCAATAAAGAAGGGGCTAAATCTTTGGTTTGAGCCATCTTCGCGTAGGCGTGCCTACTAAGTATGAAGTCAGAGTTACCACTTGAACCACTATCAGTAATTACTACAGTGACTCCATTATCTGAACAGTAGTCACTATTTGTACATCTCACCTATAAGAAAAGAACGATAAATGATTATAAGAAAATAATTTAAACATAACGTACAAAATAGGGCTAAGTATTTAAAAATCATGTAGTACTATGTATTTTCGTGATCAAGTTGCAGCACCTGATAGCATGCTCCACAACCTACACCATCTCTGTATAGAGCAGATGCAGCCGATACATCTCCACCGTTGATTTTCGCCCCGAAAACACCAAACCCACATGCTCCATCTGCCATAAAATACCACCAAAACATGTAAAAATAACTTCAACATATCATACTAATTAGTTTCTATAAAATAAAAAAGAGAATTTTTTAATAGAAAACTTGGAATTCTTTTTCACCCTGTGTTCCATTTTCATCGGAGTTCGGGTAGTAAGCTGCTGTAGAGTGAATGAAACAGTTGTTACATGTCGCGGCGTGAGCCACAGGTCGCCCGAGAATGAAAAAGAGTAGTAACAAAAGGGAACATTGAAAATACTTGGCCATTTTAGAACAATTTAGGTTAAGATGGGAAATGGGAAGCAATCAGACAAAGAGAAGGTAATACTAGCTATTAGTGGATATGAGGGAAATACACAAGAGTTCAAGTATATATATATACACACAGACACTAAATTGCAGACTTTGGTATAGGGTAAAAATTAAGACTTTTGAAATTTAGTTAAAGTATTGGAATACAAGAGTAAACCAATGTTGATGTCTAAAGGGTGCTCTTTAGCAACTTTTTTAGACTTGAAGTTTTATGTACATAATGAAGATGACTTTGGCTTTCTTATCCTATACTCCTAAATCTATACCTTAATTTGTACTTTTTTGTTTATCAATTGATGGCAATCCCCTTAATTAAAAATTTGGGGTCTTAATTAGGAAACATCTAAAAGTAAGTAGTAAGATATTCATTTGAATTACTACTTCATTTGAATTGCCTCCATGGGGTCGAACGCATGCAGGCAACTGGATGTGGCTCTCGGAACAGGCATATCGGGAGGCTTTTCTTTCTGGTTAGTTTTTGTTTTCTGTTTTCTCAACAAAAAAAAAAAGATATTCATTTGAATTTTTTTTGGTAGAATCTATTTCAAGGGTAGGTGGGAAGATTTTTCAGTTTTTTTTTTCTTACCATGTATAGTCAATTTTGTGTTTGATTAATATCTTGATAAGGAAAAAATTAGTGTAATGCGATTACGATTAAGTTCTTTAATCATGTGAAAACTAGTAGCTACGAATCTTTGAAATTCGAAGGCGACTTGGTGGCTGATATTGACCTTGATTTACATAATTAGAAACTAGCTAGCTACTAATGAAAGTCACAAGAGAAGGATGAGATATGTTATTCGTGGTAGTGGGTTTAGACCTAATAAAGATTGAATATACGGTACTTTAGAATTTAAATCTACCATATACATGTGCAGAAATTTTTGTTTGAAAATGACTCAATTCATGGATGTTAACATGACAGGAAGGAGACTCGTAGAGTATTCCGGAAGTGAACTAGGATTGCTAACCCTAGGTTAGGCTCGACTTTGTTAGGTTTAATCATAGATTAGAAATGCTCAACTTCATTGTAACTTGTACATTAAAATGCGAATACTAACTGTAATATTGTTAAATCACTAACTAGTTCGACTAATACATCTAGTTTGCATTCTTTGTCATATTAATCTTTAAACAAAAATAGATATCCTTCAAGAAAATCCAACGAAGTTTTGTAGGAAAAATCCAATGAAGTAATATACCCTACCCTCTAGTAGGAGGGCCGATTAGATAAATACTTGCTTAATGAATGATCATGGCAGGCGTATGTTGGATATTTGATTAGATTGTCATGATTAATTCCGACAGTCGTTAGGATATTATCATGTGCAGAGCTTTTCTTTCAAATGGTTATGATGATTATCCATTTGATCAAGGTTTCTTATTCTATATATATACTACGTTCCTTCCCCGTCCTACGGACGGGAAAGATCCCTCTTGGCTAACGCCTTCGAGGAGAAGAAAATAAATTTAAATCACAACATAAATAAGATAAAATTACAGGGGAGAGTGATAACCACGTGTTTGAAGAGTAGAGAGGGAGAACCGTATTTATATAATTTTGAACTGACTTAGAAGTCTAACCGAATCACTAAAATTAAGGGGAAAGTGGATGTGCAATCGTGAGTGAGAAGATGCCTGAGATATAGTTATTTTAGGGAGATTGTAACCGAATATTCAAAATAATTAATTGTTTACACTAATACCCTTATTTTTTAAGTCAAATTACACTAAAAAGGATTTTATATCAGTCGTTCGATCTAATCAAAGGTAAATCTCTAAAATAAAATGGACGGCCAGACTTATCCCCTGGATAACCGACTGATCTGTTTTAATATAATATACTAGGTATCTCCCGTCGGGCGCGACAAAATGCTAGCACGTCTAGGTTTTTGCTCGGTCTGCGTGACGTTAGACAACGATTTAGGTAGGCATCGCGTTATATGCACTCCGGTGAACATTTAAACTCGTTATGTTGGACGACTGGCGTAAGCCCGACGGGATTGACCGCGCCCGCAGGGCGCGGGAGATACCTAGTCAATAGTAAAACGACTAATTCAAAAAGACCACCTTGCATTACAAAAGAAATTACAGGTTTAAGATCCAATAATTTAGGTGTCAGGTCTATATAAAAGAAAATGACAAAAAATTTAACAAAAGTTGTAAATCTTAAAATATTCTGAATATTCACTTGTGCTTGACATAAAAGAAAATGTTTATCATTTGAATAATTGTAATGTTTAGAAATTGTCAAAAACAAAATAAGAACAGAATAAAGTTCACTCAACAACAACAATAAATTAAATATAAGATAGTAAAGAGTTAATGCATTAATTAACAAAAGATTAAGGTACAAAATAATGGTAAGAATTATAGTATTTGAGATATCTTAATTATTTGCGATAAATTTTTTCGACACATAATATTCCTTCACCAATCACGAAGGAACAAATGTTACAGATTTTTAAGCAAGAATTTATTCGTTACAAATTACATAAAGAAAATCAAATTCTTAATTATTTGCAATAATTATTTTCAGACACAGAATATTCCTTCACTAATCACGAAAGTACAAATATTACAGATTTTTTAAGCAAGAATTTATTCATTACAAATTACATAAAGAAAGACTTGTAAATTAAAGTATTTGTTGTTCATCAACCATGTCTAACACAAAATTAAAGAACTGTTAGTAATCCAGCAACATAATTATAATCTATATAGATTTTTTAAGCAAGAATTTATTCATTACAAATTAAATAATTATTATTTGTATCGTATCTGTTTATTATCTAAAGATTTGCGAAGCTTTGAACTGGTTAAAAGAAATTGTGTTATCTTGCTATGAACCTTAGCAACATCTCAAAATTAGAAAACTACAAATCCACTTTTTTACTTTAAATTTTCTCTCCAATTATCAAATTCGGGTTAAAAACTGATCCACACTCCACCATCCATTTTTCCAACTCTCTCTCCAATAATCAAATTCTGGTTGAAAACTGATCCACACTTCACCATCCATTTTTCCAACTCTCTCTCCAATAATCAAATTCTGGTTGAAAACTGATCCACACTTCACCATCCATTTTTCCAACTCCCTCCTTGGATAATGCATGAGAACTTCATTTAAGTTGGACATTCCTTCGTCGTTAGTTATCAAATTCTAAATAAACAAAGAAGTATTAGTTTACAAAAGTAATGAAAATTGGTCAACCCCAACTTACAATTAGACAAATTAAGAATAATCAACACCATTTTACAATTAGACAAATAATCCATTAAAAGTTGCAACTAATAAAGAGATCTAAGGAAAATGGGGATAACCATACCATCTTCAAAATAAAATAAAGGGAGCCCTTAAAAACAATTTAATTAACAACGATTTAATCAAATGAGAAAAGACAGCCATTACAAACCAAAAAAGAGAAAGAAATAGAGAAGCTGAATCCAAAATTATATTAAAACCTATGCTAGGATCCACGGTGATTACCGTCTTTTTCTTTCTGCCTACAAACAAAAACAAAATGAAAAATAAATTATCTTTTAAATACACATCAAATAAAGATAATATAAATCAGAACAATTGTTAGTTTTAGGAGCAAGAAATTAGAACAATTGTTAGTTCTCAATTATAAACCACAACAAAATAATGAACTTGAAAATATCTACCAACATGAACATTAGTCCCAGAGTCACCAAGAAAATGGAGAGGATTGTTGAATAAATGAGAGAGAAGAGAGAGCAAATGAAGTAATCGTATAAGTTGATATGAGAGAGGGAAGAGTATACTGTATTAGATAAGAAAGGGAGATATTCAGTTTCTATAGTGAGAAAATCAAGGATTTGGAGGAAATCATGGGGATTTTGTAAGGCCAGCGATTTGGGGAAAGCTAAATAGTTTCCGGGGTGTGAAGACTTGGTAAAAAATTGGTCAATTTTGTTTGACAATTTTATTTAGGGGGAAAGCTAAATACTTCTCCACCTCACCTCACTCTCTCTCCACCTCACCTCACTCTCTCTCCACCTCACCTCACTTTCTCTCCACCTCACCTCTGTCTTCTTCGATTAGGTCGCCGGCCGGAAAATTTTCCGGCCGGCGACCATGAAAAAGAAAAAAAAAAAAATTTCACTCTCTCTCTCTCTAGAAACTCCGGCGAAGGGGTTCCCTTCGCCGGAGTTCCGGTCTGTTGAAGAACAGGCCATTTCCGGTCTAATTTCCCCGGAAAATTTCTAAAATTTTACATATTCCCTTTAAAATTTCACACCCCGGAAACTATTTAGCTTTCCCCAAAGCGCTGGCCTTTTGTAACTACCTCTCTAATCACGTAAGACATAAAAGGGAGGTTTAAAAAACCGAAATTTGAAATAACTTAAACCATTAGATCATAACCTCAAGAGATTGAGTGACCAAGATTTATAAAGCCAACTTATGACATGGCAAAGAAATCTAGCCGAATTGTTATTATAGATTTGTAACTACCTCTCTAATCACGTAAGACATAAAAGGGAGGTTTAAAAAACCGAAATTTGAAATAACTTAAACCATTAGATCATAACCTCAAGAGATTGAGTGACCAAGATTTATAAAGCCAACTTATGACATGGCAAAGAAATGTAGCCGAATTGTTATTATAGATGGTTAAAATATGGTTACTAATTTATATAGTATACTTATTTTTCTTAAATGTAAAGCTAAATTGCTAAACAAAATTTCTGAATAATCAATTGTAAAGACAATAATCACTTGTGTGGTGTTTCTTTTTGTTCGACAGTGGATTTGAGATCTGATTAGAAGCCTAACTTGACTCGGGTCAAATTTGATAATACTTGTTTTTCATTAGAATTTCTAATTTGTGTTTTAGACTCATCGAAAATGACTGATTTGTATTAATTTAGTCATTTTTCAGATACAATATAAATATGAACTAATACAACGAACATTCTTATCAAATGAATTTGAATCAATTTGAGACAATAATAAAATGAAAACTACTTTTGTTAGTTTTTTTTTGTTGAATGTACTTTTGTTAGTTAGGACTATACATTGTTAATAGGTCCCCCAAAATTTAATGTGGAGTGCTTGCTTTGTACACTTTTCATAAATGGATGAGTGGCATTTCTTATATCTAACTTACAACTCCAAGGAGATATGTGCTTCTACAGCTTTCGCTATTATTGGCTACAACAAATTTTAAGTAGGATACCAATGAACTCTTTAAGAACTTTTCAAAACTTTTTGCATGTCACCTAGCCATTTGCAATTTATACAAACATGTGTGTAGCACTTATTATGCTTCGGCCTTTCGAAGAATAGAGTATTTTCATCTAGTTGGCACTGTGTCGTGATTTTAACCAAAAAAAAATAACATTAACATGAAACCAAATAGTTGAATGGGGAAAGTATTCCCCCACTATAGTGGGGTTATTTAAGGAATTTGGACCCTGTGGTGTTCATCAATTAGCCAACTACTAATAGTTTTCTTCATCATTACATTGGGAATCTTTGTGGAATGTTGAATTTAACTATTCTTCAAGAAATAGAGATACAGACACAAACATATAAACTAGATAAATTTGGAACTCCTGTGTTCCTTGTCATTGATTTGTCAATAAATTTATCCACTAAAAGGTATTCAACAAAATACCACAATGAAACTTTTTCAGTTGAATTGCATTGGTGAATCCAAATTCTCAAACTTTTTTTTAGTGGCCAAGAATTTGTAAACTTTGCAGTTAGTATAATTTTGTTGGGCCGCGACTTTGGCGCATAAAGAATAATTTCTGGGGAATAAATTCTCTAGAGAATCCATATTTTTCTGTAAATTCTCAAGAAATATTATTTTTTAACTAAAAAATTAACTTGATCAAACATTGTCTTCTAATCTTCATCTTCTTTTCTATCACTGCCACAACTTCCCACCACTACCATTTTGACCACCATTGCCTCCTCTTCTCTCTCCCCTCTCCTCTCTTCTCCTCTCCCACTTACTGTTACTCTCTCTCTCTCCCACTCTCTCGGTCTCTCCCACTCTCTCTCATTATCTGTCTATATTGCTCTCACTATATGTCTTTCGATCTATCATTGTTCTCTCTTAATCTCTCATTATTTATTGATCGATCTCTCATTGTTTTTTTTTCTCTCTCTCACTCTCTCAAACAAACACTGATCCGGCGAAGGGAAGTGTTCCCTTCGCCAAAACTAGACCTCGAGGAGGGGTTTGAGCGAAACCCTTTGAGGATTTCGTGGTCACGAAACGTTTCGTGACCACAAAATGTTTTGTGGTCGTGACCATTTCGTGGCTACAAAACGTTTCGTGGCCACAAAACGTTTCGTGCTACGAACTCTGTGAACTCCACAATGAGATCTATACATACAACAAGAGAGAGAGGACGAGATAGAGACTGCGAGAAAGAGAGATAAAGTCTGCGAGAGAGAAAAAGAGAAACTAATCTACAGAGAGATATGTCTACACCAAGAGAGATGGGAGTGATCTACAATGAAATAGAAAAATAGATGTAGAGTGAGAGCGACAAAAAAGATAGTCATTGAGAGAGAGAGAGAGAGAGGGAGAGAGAGATAGAGAGAACGAGAAAGAGACAATATGGGACCGTGCGAGAGAGAGATGGTAAGTAAGAGAATGAGAGAGAGAGAGAGAGAAAGGGAGAAAGAAGATGAAGATTAGGGGGCAATGTGGGACAATGGGAGAGAGAGATGGTAAGAAGATCAACGTATCTTCCCATGGTTCAACAAACAACCTACTTGCCCCCTTTGCCGCGCTACCCTGTATTCTATTAATCCATTATCTTAATTTTTCAACATTGTGTGTACCCTTCTTTGTTACAGTTTTGTTGGTTCCTGTACAACCGGCCCATTTGAACCGCCCAAGAGACAAACTTTACCCGTGACGTCACGTGGAGAGAGAAACCAAGGTTTGTCTCTTGGGCGGTTTAAGGGCAGTTCAAATGGACGGGCTGTGTAGAGTTTTTGTTAATTTTATGTGAAGTTCATCAATTCAAAGTACGTAGTTTAAATTCACTTCAGTGAGGACTGACAAAGCTAAGGTTTTAGTTTACTTGGTGCGTTCACTTGGTATTTATGACATGTTTTTTATTTAATTTTATTTTGAAAAAAGATTTATAGAAAGGGTATTTATGACATTTACATTAAAAAAATGGTCTATATTTGAATTTACGGAAAGTATGGGGTCATAAAGGAAGCTGGTCACAAAGAGGAGGCCAAATAGGAATTAACTCTTTTCAAATTTGGCAATGCTTCTTCTTCAAATCTTCAAGTCTGACAAATCTTACCAAAATGGAACGATGTTTGCATGAATTTCATACTGAATGTATCATCCCATGGTTGGGCAAACAACCTACTTGCACCCTTTGCTGCCTCACCATATCTTTAACTAATCCTTAATCTAGCTACTCTACGTAGAGCACTTTAATTAATTGAAATTTTTTATTAGTTAAATTAGCAGTCTTATTTTTCAACATGGTACGGTGCCTAGATTTTTCAACATTGAGGAAGAAAAAGGTAAAAGAGTAACAACAGAAAGTTAATATTTGATATTTTTTCGACAAAGTCGTGAAAAACAAAAAAGATGCCATCTCCATATTTATGTAAACTTAAGAGATTACACAGGAAGTTGATCACACTTTAGGAGGGCAATCGAAAAATAACCCTAACTTTAGTGTTGATTGTCATCTTTTGTGGTCTAATTAGGTCTAATTTTTTAGACTTATTGCCACCCCCGAACAATTTGCATCCTTTCTTATAGGCCCAAAGGAAAGAGATTGTGCTAGCCCATATAGGCATAAATAATTGAATTTATAGGGGAATGTTCTAGGAAGCCGCCACAATAATAATCCACCACGACAGGAATACTAACTAGTTTAGAATTCGTTCAACAAAAAAAAGAAACTAGTTTAGAATTAGAAGTTGTACTTATTTAGGATTTATTAGAATTTGCTTCGATCCCACTCTAGTTCCCTAACTATATAGTTAACACTCAACCCCTTCTTCTCATCTTGCTCCTCACTTCAATCTTCTTCTCAATATTACCCATAGAGATCAAGTAAGAGATTATACCAACAACAACAACAACATAAATTACCATGTCGCATACCTTCACGAAATCGTCATCGGGTGTCGTTATACAATTCCAGAAACCATATTTTTCGGATTGTTATAACGTCATTGAGAAAGTTCCCGAAGAACCCCAAGTTTTTGTCGAAATTCAAATTATGTGATGGAGACCATCAAGATGGGCCTCACGGTCGAACTAGTTAGAAGGCCTCATGGCCGAGCCCATTAGGATTAGAGTTTAGGAGTTTCCATGTTTTAGTATTTCCTACTAAGTCTAGGTTTAGAAGTTTCTATATTTGAGTATCTTTGATATTTAGGAATCCTAATTTGAGTCTATCTAGAAGTTTCTAAGTTCCTATAAAAGGAAGTCAGGTATGTCCTTGTTATTCAGATCAGAGAATATTATCAACTGATGAGACATGGAAATGTCCCATCTGAGTCTCTTAATTTAGACGAGTTAGTCTCTCTAGAGCAGTTACTCTCACGAATTACTCTCTTTTATGTTCAGATACCTTTTTACAGAGTTACGCGTGCAAAACGGATAAAGTCGGAAAGAATACAGACTAGGGGCATTTTGGTCATTTATTGATTCTGACTTCTTGGTCAAGGTTAGTGTTTGGATGGAAAGTAGAGTCCAAGACGAGCCCGTAGGCGAAAACGGAAGTCAAATCGGAGTCCGGATCAATAAAATAGAGAAGGTCAAAGTTCGGGTCAAAGTTCGGGTCAAACTTGGTGGACTAAATGACAAGACGGACACATGGCATGCATCCAGGAAACAATCGCACGAACCAGAAGAGACGCGGGCTACATTCGGGTACGGAAGGATGGCATTCGGGATTTTCTGTGGTCTTTGATTCCATATGATGCGATCCAAGATAAAGTAGTAACCCGTGAGTATCTAATGGCCGGGTTCATGTACGTGACACGTGTGGACATCTAAAGCAGTGCAGTAACGATCTTCACTCTTCCGCGAAACACTGGATCATTTTGATCCCTCCTCATCAGTACGTGAAAATTGAAGTTGCTATTATCTTCTCCGTTCTTTCTTGCCAAATCGAAGATACTCTTGAGAAGATTGTCAGTCAAACCGAGAGAGAGAAGGAGATATTTTAGAAAAGAAATCAAAACAGAGAGGGAAACCGAGAGAGAAGGAGAGTTGGATCACGGTTGTTAGAGATGGTTGTTAGGATTTTAGAGAGAGAGAGCACCGAGAGATTCGATTCAATTCGAATCAAAACAGAAACAAAGAATTTCGATTGGGTTTTGGTCTATAAAAACAGAAGAGAAAAAGAGATCAACGGGGACACGGTTTTAAAGAAGAAAACAGCTTGTAGAGAGAAGAACAGGAGAGAGAGAGAGAGACAGAACCGAAGCTAAGGAATTCGATTTTCTTGATTTTTGATTTTCCTTTTTGTTTCCTCTGCTTCTTAGTGAGAGAGAGAGAGAGAGAGAGAGAGAGATTACAGAGGAAGAGAGAGAATTAGAGAGAGACAGAGAGATTAATAAGAGAGTTATTGTAGAGAGAGAGAGAGAAACAGAAACTCGGTTTTAAGAAATTAATTTGATTTTTCGTGATTTTTTATTTCTCTTGTTGTTTTCTACTTCTTAGTGAGAGAGAAGGAGATTACAGAGAAAGAGAGAGAGAGATTACAGAAAGAGTGAGAAAGAAACAGAAAGGTTAGAGAGAGAAAGAAAGTTGAAGAAGATGAGAAAATAATTTTCTCAGAGAGGAAAATATTTCCGGGAAGACGAGAAATCGTTTTCCCTGGGGGTGCGTTTGGCAGAATTCTCTGGAAATCAGAAGGAAATCACTTCCTTAGGCTCTGTTTGGTGGGAAAATCGCAGAAAAGTTAAGTTTCTTTCTTCTTTTTCTTATACTAATTCAAATATTTATCGTTTCTAGCATGAGTAGCTAAATCTTTTCTATCTAGGGTTTTAGATGAAGTCATAATAATTATTTTCTCGATAAATTTATTAAAGTTTTTACTATTTTAACGATAATATCTTCCGGGTTTTTAGACCGTTCATGGACTAAAACCTGAGTTATATAAAGAACTATCTAATTAGATCAAAATTAAATTGTCGTTAGAATTGTTAGAAAGACGGATTCGAAAACCCTAGGTTCCCTTTTTCTGAATACCGACTTATTTCTTTATTTATTATTGAGTTTTATATTTTATTTTTATTTTACCACCATCAAACCATTTTTAAATCTCAATAGTTTTAAGGTTAGAATTTAGTTTAACTTAGTCTTTGAGGAACGAACCGGTCTTACCGGAACTATTACTTAGACGCCCGTATACTTGCGGGTGGAGACCCTTTAGGGTAACCTTTTAGGCCCATCATCAACCAAGTTTATTATTAATCAAGTTTATTGTTTATCGTTATTTTATCAGTTTTATTTCGTTAATTTAGTTTATTAACAATGGTGGATTCCATTACTTTTACGCTTCCGCAACAATCTACATCAGCTGGTATTCAGAGCTTTAAAAATCTGGGAACAAAAGATGAAATTTTTTTCATGGATACATCTCTCCTTGAGTGTTGGAAAATTTTTCCACGTTTAGATTAGGATCCCTTTCGAGATTCAAAACAATTTTATGTTGATCGAAAATATCAAGAAAAAATTAATACCGTCTCTAAAATTCCTTTATTCGACGGTCAATATCATATAAATTTTTGGATTCAACATATGGAAGATTGGTTCATAAACCAAAATATCCATGATGAAGATAAGGTTTTCCTCATCGAACAACATATGTCCGAAAGAATCTATGAACAATTCAATGCAATGCAATGAAGACTTATTAATCAAGGGAAAACATTCATAGACGATTGGACTACATTAAAAAGCATCTTCAGGTATGTTTTTCTCCCTTTAGATGAATACTTATCTTACGAAGAATCTCGAATCGAATCGAGAAAATTTTCTGAAATTTCTTCGCCTACCGTGACCATTACTATTGAAGGAGGTGTTCTTGATAAAAAAAATACTAGTTTTTCCAATGAGGGATGAAGAAAAATTCGTTGAGACAAATAAAGAAGAAGTGATCCAATTGGATAACACAAGCTCCGACGATTTATTTGATCCATATATAATCCCGGGAGAAGAATTAGTTGTTTCGAATCATAAAAATTTTCCGCATCAATTATGTCCCACATCACCTCAATCGTCTTATTATTCTACACCTACGAAAGTTACTACAACTTTCGGAGCCAAATGGGAGAACACTGAAAGAGAACCTGTCAGAGAAAGTTCACCACCTCCATACGCTTATTATACACCACCATCGTATTCAACACCTCTCATACCATCTTCACCACCACCACCACCACAAACGTCTCCTTCTTTTTCAGAAACGGGTCAATCGATGAAGTCCGGTTGCGATAAGATACTACAAACTTGTGACAACATCGCGACAATTATATGTCAACCATCCTCCTCACCTAGTATATCTTTCAATCATGGAGAAGAAAAAGAAGATCACGAAGAAGTCGAAGTTGAAGAAGATGAAGATAAAGGTGAAGAGGTAGATGAGTCTTCCTCTAAGAAGAAGGGAAGTGATCGTCCAACAGAGAAAGATAGAAAGAAAGATGTGCTCCATCCACGTATGCAGTTTGATGAAACAAAAAGTGTGGAGACAGCCCAAAAACGTGTTGTTAACCAAACCGAAGCTATAAATAGAGTTGGAATATTTAGGCATCTGCCTCAGTATGAACATGGAATGCAGTTTCCTGATCTCGAAACCAAGTTTTTTCAACTTGATCCGATGCATCTTGCTGTATACAAGGTTGGGTTCCGTTATTTAGCTGGTGATATATCTGGTGGCATTACACGTTGTATGGCAATGCTGGAAGCATTCAAAGATGCTATTAGAGATTACTCAACTGGGAAAAAGATCTTATTAGGGATTTAACTGCACAAATAGGTAGTTATGTTTCTTTTCTGATAGAATGTAAGCCACTTTATATTAGCATGGGTATTGCAATTAAGTTTTTGAAGAAACGCCTCACGAAATTACCTTTGACTCTTTCCTAATCAGTAGCACAAGCAACTCTTCAGTCAGACATTAATCGTTTTATATATGAGAAGATTATAGTCGTGGGTAATGTGATCGTGGAGCATGCAGCAACAACGATTAGAGATGGAGATGTGCTACTACCATATGGATCACCTACAGTTGTTGAAATTGATGAAGAAAAATTACGTGCTTATGAGAAGAGTCGCTTACGGTACTATTATGCCGTCGTGGAGTGTGATTCGAGTTCTACAACCGACCATCTATATAACAATTGTGATGAGCTTGCTGAATTAGAGTTCAATGACATTTTAGCTTCTGGTGATGGGGTTTTGACAATTCTCAAAATTGAAGTAATTGAAGGGGATTTATATAAGAAACAAGCGATTGAACATCAGTTTGATAATATTTCTAATGAAGAGTTTGATAATTTGAAGCGTGTTAAAGGGTTGGTTACTGATTTTACGAATATAGAGCAGTTGACTCATCAAACATCAAATTGTGTTTATTCATTGAACCAATTGAATTATACCGATCACATCTTCGATTCAATGTCCCTTGATGGGGTTTCACCTACTCGATTCTTTTCATTCAAGGAAGAAATTAATAGGACACTGATTCTTGCTTCCCAAAATACATCTACTACAAAACTGAATTTTGGTGATGTATTGGCTAAGGTGGTTCCAAACTTGACAATTTATGATGTAGTTTTGGTTTATAAGCATCACGAAGATGAACGTGGGAAGATCGTTCAAGTGAAGAAATTCAAGGTTGATTTTTCCATAAAGTATTATGTGGTGTTTGTGGTCTTCTTCATCAAATTAAAAGATGACGGGAGATGTTGCAATTTGTTGGAAGTTTCTTTCCTAAATTTATTTTTGCAAGCTTCTTTACACTATGAGATTGAAGCTAGTGATTTCGTCCAAGTGGGTGTCCTTCAACCCCAATGCACTGTTCATTCGAAGTGGGAATTAAGGATTGCATTTTTGAGTCTCACTTGAGGGCAAGTTCGTTCTCGGTCGGGGAGTATGATGGAGACCATCAAGATGGGCCTCACGGCCGAACTAGTTAGAAGGCCTCATGGCCGAGCCCATTAGGGTTAGAGTTTAGGAGTTTCCATGTTTTAGTATATCCTACTAAGTCTAGGTTTAGAAGTTTCTATATTTGAGTATCTTTGATATTTAGGAATCCTAATTTGAGTCTATCTAGAAGTTTCTAAGTTCCTATAAAAGGAAGTCAGGTATGTCCTTGTTATTCAGATCAGAGAATATTATCAACCACGTTTATTATTAATCAAGTTATTAATCAAGTTTATTGTTTATCGTTATTTTATCAGTTTTATTTCGTTAATTTAGTTTATTAACAATGGTGGATTCCATTACTTTTACGCTTCCGCAACAATCTACATCATTATGCCATATTATACGCTTTCTGATACTATTAATGAGAAGTTCCAAATTCCTATGGTCATGAAAATATTCCCTATCTCTTCTTCTGATTTAGTTTCCGATGATATCTTTTGTCATACCGATCTTGACCCACTCTTGTCCCTCATTTGTTCCGATAATGATTCGCCATGGTGTTCGTTCAAACAAACCGCAACAACACTTGGTAACGAAGTTGCCAAATATATAGCAATTACAAAGCCTAGAGTTGTATCCATTATAGTAAGAATGTATATTCTAGAAGTACATTTCAATGATGAAAAAGATGAAGAAGAAGCTCTGAGAGCTATTAACAATTTTTATGACACAATAAGTCTAGAGGATAGATGGACTACGAAATCAATAATTTCTTCAGAATCAAATATGTTAGAGATAAAGACGTTCAGCGATAACATCAACAAAGGTGAAGAAGAAGAAGAACGAGGCGAGTGTGCAATTTGTATGAATGAATTTGAGAAAGGGGTGAATGTTACCAAGATGAAGCAATGTTTCCATGAATTTCATACTCAATGTATCTTCTCATGGTTCAACAAACAACCTACTTGCCCCCTTTTCCGCGCTACCATATCTCTAATTAATCCTTGATCTTAATTTTTCAACATTGTATGAGCCCTTTCTTTGTTACAGTTTTGTTGGTTCCTTTACTAGTGATGATATTGTTGATATATATAATCAATGAATTTTGTTTAGTCGATTATCGGTATTAATAGCTTTTGCCGCTATAATTTTTTTTAACCAAAACTAAGTGATGTCTCAAATCAGTTAACAATATTAAATACAAAATAAACAAAGACGGCTACAGGAGTTTTCTTTAGCAATTTTTATTAAACAACCATGAAAATTGTCATGGGGTAGAAACAACTATCAGATTCTAAATATATATTGAACTTGTGAACCAAGAAAAAACAAAATAGTGAAGACATGTAATTAATAAGTTAGAGAATTCCCGATATATGAAAGATGAAGAACTCTATGCGTATTCTCATACTTTCACTCAGTTTAGACGATTAATAGTTGTTTTAGAGCATCTCCAGTAGAACACTTAAAGGAAAACTCTAAAATCCTAGTTGTTAAGTGCGAATGGAGATTTTCTTTTCAAAGTGGTAATATAAACACTCTAAAATTTTTCTTTTGTCTCAATGGAGATCTTTAAAATGCCTCTACTTAACACATGCAATTAGGAATACTAACTATACATGTGTTAGTGTCTCTACATGTCAACAACATTTGGTTGGAGTGGTTAGTAAGTTGATCTCTACCTTCTAGGTCAAGAGTTCGAGACACGGAATCATACCCCTTAAAATATGCTGACATGTAAAAAAGAAATGATTGTGCCTTTACCACAAAAATATATGAGGTTTTACCCAATTAGGTCAAAAATAATATTGGAAATAAGTATTGTGCATTAACCACAAAAATATATGAGCTTTTAACCAATTAGGTCAAAAGAACTTCACAAAAAAAAACGACATTCTTTAACCTTATCTGTTTTAAGCTGAGTTTGCTCTTAAAATATAGCAGACTCGGTTTGAATATACATTTTGCAAACTAAGTTTGCTTAAGTTTATAGCTGCAAATTGGGTTTGCGAAATTTTCCAGCCTAAAACTTAAAAAATTAAGAGAAAGAGAGAGAGATATGGAGAACGCGATAAAATAAATCAAACTCATTCCCTCTCACACGGTGGTGGATCCACATGACCTCCATAAAAAAAATATAGTGAAAGTTTATTTATTTTTGAAATCTGACGAAGATTGTTCTTTCAAATTTGTGGATGCTTCTTCTTCAAATCTTCAAATATGACAGAATATTACCAAAATGAGACAATGTTTGCATGAATTTGATACTCAATGTTTCTTCTTCCCATAGTTCGACAAACAACCTGCTTGCACCCTTTTGCCGTGCTACCATGTTTCTAATTAGTCCTTAATTTAGCTACTCTATGTAGAACATTTTAATTAATTGAATTTTTTTATTAGTTAAAAGCAATATCCATTTTCAACATTGTACGTATCCGCATTTGATTATCCCGTCAATGCTTTGAGTAACACAAAAGAGAGTCATCTCGGTATTTATGCAAACTTAGGAGGCCATGTGGAAAGCTGATTACACCTTAGAAGGGCAATCGAAAAATAACCTTAACTTTAAAGTTGATTATCATGTTTTTTGGTCTAATTAGGATGGATTTCCTCTTGTTAGGAGTGTGGTCATAGGTAATCCGATGGAGTATGTAAAACTTTTCAGCCTTATTGCCACCCCCAACAATTTCCTTTATTATGGCCCAAAGGAATGAGATTGTGCCCGCCTCTATAAAATTGAATATATAGGGGAATGTTCCAGGAAGCAGCCACAATATTAATAGTAATCCCATTAGGACATGAATACTAACTAGTTTAAAATTAGAAATTCCTAACTTGTTTAGGATTAGAATTTGCCTCGATCCCTCTCTAATTCTCTAACTATATATTAACACTCAACACTTTCTTGCTCCTCACTTTAATCTTCTTCTCCAAAATTACCCACAGAGAGTACCTAAGAGATCATACCAACAACAACAACATAAGTTACCATGTTGCCTAGCTTCACGAAATCGAAAGTGAGACTCCGTGTACAATTTCAGGAACCATATTATTCTGATTGTAATATCATAGAGAACGTTTCGGAAGAACCCCAAGTTTTTGTCGAATTTCAAATTATACCATATTATACGTGTATGGATACTATTAATGAGAAGGTCCAACTTCCTATAGTCATGAAAGTATTCCCTATCTCTTATTCTGATTTATTTTGTGATGATATCTTTTGTCATACGGATCTTGACCCACTCTTGTCCCTCTTTTGTTCCGATAATGATTCGACTTCGAGATGGTGTTCGGTCAAACAAAACACAACAAAATTTGGTAACAAAGTTGCCAAAACTGTAGCTATTACAAAGCCTAGAGTTGTATCCATTATAGTAAGAATGCCTGGTCTAAAAGTATATTACAATGATGAAAAAGATGAAGAAGAAGCTATGAAAGCTATTGACAATTTTTTAAACACAATAACTCAAGAGGATGTGTGGACTACGAAATCAATATTTTCTACAGAATCGGATACGTTAGAGATAAAGAAGTTCATCGATAACAACAACAAAGGTGAAGAAGAAGAAAAACGAGGCGAGTGTGCAATTTGTATGAATGAATTTGAGGAAGGGGTGAATGTTACCAAGATAAAGCAATGTTTCCATGAATATCATACTCAATGTATCTTCTCATGGTTCAACAAACAACCTACTTGCCCCCTTTGCCGAGCTACCATATATTCTACTAATCCATAATCTTAATTGTTAAATCCTTTTTTTTCTTACAGTTTTATTGGTTCTTGTTGCTGTAATCAATGAATTTTATTTAGTCGATTATCTGTATTAATTAATGATATTTTCAATCATGAGATTGATTTTATGTCGAGATAAACTAAATGTAGTTTAGATTCATTGACAAAGCTAAGATTTTAGTTGACTTGCTGCACAATTTTATAAATGAAATACCAATAATGTCCATAGATAATGGTTTTTGGGGCTATAATGACAAATAATAACAACCATTTTTTTAAACCAACACTAAGTAATGTCCCAAATCATTCAACAACAGTAAATAGCCGAAGATAGTTACAAGAGTTTTTTAGCAATCTTATTAAAAATAAATAAATTAAGTATTGACTTCGTAGTTTAGAATGTTTAATTCCAAGCGGTTATCATGATTATCACATCTTCTGTCCAGACTGGTCTAGTCCGAATTCCCCTTAAACGGGTCGGTTCCACCCATAAGCACTATTATGTTTATGTAGAATAATAGTCATTATGTAATGTAAAAGTATAGTAAGTGATACGGGGGACGGAGGGGTTGTAGGATCATGTGCCCCATATGCTACAAAAATAAACCGTAATGACCGTGATATTAAACCCAAAACCATTGAGCTACAGCCTAAAAACCTCCGTAACTCCGAGCATGAGTCGAAAGAAATTAAGAAAATACATGACATAGCGAAGTTACATAGCCTAGCACCAGGAATTTTTATAGGCCGCGATTTTGGGGAATAACGAAAAATCTCTGAGGAATAAATTTTTCGGAGAATCCATGTTTCTTTGTAAAATCTCTAGAGCATATATTTCTATAGGGAATACAGGAAAATTTACATCCATTCTTATGGGCAAAGGAAAGAGATTGTGCCAATGAGATGTTTTTTTTATTAAACCATAATTTCATTCATAAGTGATAACGATTACAAAATTACATGGTAGATAATTCTTATTCCTCTGAGAACTACATGAGAGTTACGTAAGTAAAGTTCACAGAACTTTCGAATGTAAAGTGCCTTATGAAGGAAAAGGAATTGACAAGACACAAACTCAAAGAAAAGACCGTAAAAGTCGAAAAAAGTGATCCTTAAGATCGAGAATGAGAAGACCCTAAAAGTCGACAATATTGAAAAAACTTATTTACATCCCTTCACACGCATCAGTATTGATTGCTCTTATTTACAAAATAGAACAACTGCCGCCATCATCGGAAAATCGCTACCACTACTGAAAGACCGCCACCACTACGAGGAGACTACCGTCACTGAATCGGAATGTTGATGATCATGTTTTCTAGTCTAATTAGGACGGATTTCCTTCTGTTAGGAATGTGCTCGTAGGTAATCCCATGGAGTGTGTAACATTTTTCAGCTTTATTGCCACCCCCAACAATTTGCATCCTTTCTTATGGGACAAAGGAAAGTGATTGTGCCAGCCCATAATAATAATCCAAGAATACTAACTAGTTTAGAATTAGAAATTGTACTTGTTTAGGATCCTACTTGCCCCCTTTGCCTAGCTACCATATATTCTATTAATCCACAATCTTAAATTGTCAAGCCCTTCTTTCTTACTGTTTTATTGGTTCCTCTACTAGGTAGTGTTGATATTGTTACTGTAATCAATGAATTCTATTTAGTCGGATTATCCGTATTAATAATATTTTCAATCATGAGATTAATTTTATGTTGATATATACTTAATGTAGTTTAGATTCATTGACAAAGCTAAGATTTTAGTTGTCTTGGTGCACAATTTTATAAATGAACTACCAATGGTATAATATCTATAGATAATGGTTTTGGGGGCTATAATGACAAATAATAACAACCATTTTTTAAAACCAAAACTAAGACGGTGTTTGATTTTGCACTTATTAAGTGACTTTCACTTAATAAGTGCGGGACGGCAATTTTAGGCCGTTTGTTTTTTCACTTAATAAGTGAATATCACTTGTAAGTGGGACCAAAGTAAGTGCAAAAAAATAAGCTCCAAGTTGGAGCTTACTTTTTTGCACTTACTTTCTAAGTGATAAGAAAGACATTTTTACCCTCTCCGAATATAATAATTACCAATATAATTATAACTAAAAAGAAAATCTTATACAATTAATAAGTAAAAAATCTTTTACGACTTTAACGATGACTCTTTTCCTTCTTCACTTATCCTTCACCTAAGCTTTTCTCCTAAATTTTTTGCACATCTCTTCCTTCATCAATCACGGAACCACCCAAACTCCATCATGCAACATAAGTTATTTCTCCTTCATAATTTTTAATTATTTGGGGTTAATATTTTCAACACACAGTATTCATAAATCGTAATTCTCTTGTATCCAAACTCGTGAGCATAATGATTTAGTATGAAATGCTAATGTGTAAATACTTTAAGGTCAAAATAGACAATTTCTCATTTTTATGACATTTAGAATTAATATAAAAATAAAAATCAAGCACTTAGAAGTGATGGAAAACAAACGCCATATCACTTACAAGTGATATCACTTACTAAGTGATTAGCAGTTAGTAAGTGGTAGCACTTATAAGTGCTAAAAAATCAAACACCCTCTAAGTAATGTCCCAAATCAGTCAACAATAGTAAATAGCCAAAGATGGTTTATCACATTGTGGTTGTTTCCAAGTCTTGCTCGACTCATCTTTGATTTCGTTCTCTATATTAGGAGGGATTTCTGTTTTTCCTCTCCTTTGAAAATCTGACCACATCTTAATGGCGTCTTTAATCACCTTGATGCTCTCTGGAACTTTGTTTTCAAACACTTTCTTGTTCCTTGTTTTCTAAATGTACCACAATAGGTAGAACTCAACTGAACACCTTCATCTTCTATTTTATGATTGATCCAATGTTGGAGTGTTTCAACAATTGTTTTCTCTGCCTCAACTTGAAAACTGAGTGGTGATTGAAACCAAACGTCGATGGGGCACACAAAGAATCTAAAGGGTTGCAGTTGCTGTTATTAGAGATGAAAATGGTGAGTTTATAGCAGCAAAAGCGATGTGGTTTGATACTAATTATCCTATAGAAACAGAAGCTCAAGCAGTTCTAGTGGGTATAAAGCTAGCGATTCAGCTGAACATAAAGGAAATAGAGTTTTTTTTTGTTGAGAGATAAAGGAAATAGAGTTGGAAAGTGATGCGATCAATGTGATCTAAACTTGTACGACAGGGGGATTTGATCCTTGAAAATAAAGAACCTGATTACTGAGATAAAAAAGAAAAGCTACAAAAATTGAAGCACTTACATCTCGACATATTCCGAGAACCCCAAATAAAGTCGCTCATGCTCTACCAAAAAAGAACAACAATATTTTTTTTAACCAAACTAAGTATTGTCTCAAATCAGTTAACAATAGTAAACCCAAAATGGCCAAACATGGTTACAAGAGTTTTCTTTAGCAATTTTATTAAACAAACATGGAAATTGTCATGTGGTAGAACCGGCTATCGGATTCTAAATATATATTGAACTTGTAAACCAACAAAAAACATAATAAGGAAGACATGCAATTGATAAGTTAAAAGAATTCGGAATGACAAGGAAGATGAAAAACTCCAAACCCTAGAAGTCCCAGGTTCAGTTCTAAGTAGGGGTGTACACGAGCCGAGCTCTTAACGAGCTGCTCGAGCTCGGCTCGACTATTGCTCGTGCTCGACTCGAATATTAACGAGCTCGAGCTTAACACGAGCTCAAAATCAAGCTCGTTTACATAAACGAGCCGAGCTTGAACATTCTTTAGTGTATCACGAGCTACTAGTGAACAACTCGTTTAACATACTCTTGTAATAGTATAGTACATAATTACGTATAGTGTTGAAACTTGTACATGAAATATCAACCATTAAAAAATTATCGAAATATGAATCATTGATCATTATTATTGTATGTGACAAATGATCATTGTAGTATTTTGATGATTTAGAAAGTTTTAATTTGAAGTATTTTGATAAACGAGCTTAAAACAATGCGAGCTCGAGTTCGAGTTCGAGCTCGAGCTCTTTCAAACTTATACGAACCGAGCTTGAACAAGTGGACAATTACTCGAACGAGCTCGAGCTCGAACTCGACAGTCAAATACACGAACCGAGCTTGAACATCTTACTACTCGCCTCGACTCGACTCGAGTACACCCCTAGTTCTAAGAAGAAGTGGATTTCATGGTTTATTCAACTTGGGTTACTAAGGTACAAATAATGTTGTTGAATTTTAGGCCATAGTTTAGTTGGGTTATAAACCCTTTCTTGTAGGAGTTTGAATTAGATAGTTATCGTGTTTATTACATCTTTGATGATTTATTGAACTTGGGGTTAGTAAAATAGGCATTTCCTATCCAACATTATTTTTCTGCCTACAGCTCTATACCACTTTTTTTTTGCCTATACCACATTAATATATAATTTTTGGGGTTCTAGTCCAAAAATCTATACCTAAACACATATTTAGTTCACCCTAATATTAATATAGTGTTTTAAGCCAAAATAATAATTATAATGGATATTTAGTCCAAATTGATCTATCGCTATAGAAAAAACATATCTTTATCATTTCTAACCATTTATATAAGAAAAACCCCACTTTCGAAAACCAATCCTCAAAATTCTCTCTCTTTTTTTCTCAAATTTTTTTCGATTGATTTCAAACTTATTATCTGTTTCTCAATATACACGTTATTTAATATCAATTACATATATTTTTACAACAGAACACATTTAGTATAGTTAAAGTATGTCTAGATGTCAAAGTTAAAGTGTTTTTGTGTTTAGTGATTCTTATTTTGTTTCATAAATAACACGTAATTTTTGTTAAAGCTCCATACTTTATTTTTTATATGTTTGATACATAACACATGATACATCACACATTATGTATCAACAATGTTTCTTCTAAAAGAGAAAATGACTAAAATCTTCTTTTCTGAGAAGATTAGACCTTAAACTTTTTTTAATTTTATTTTGGGCCTAAAACCCAGAGCCGTGGCTGAGAATTTGAGGGCCCAGGGCAAAATTTAATTGCGGGTCGTTCGTACATAAATAAATTACGTTCACAAAATCGAACAAAATGTAAGATGATGAAAATCATCAGTGATTCACATGTGTATTTATGTATTATTATTTTTTTGTGGAAAAAACATTTAACTTTCTATTTTTTAAAAAACAGTTAAAAAATTAATGAAATACACCTAATATAAGAATGGTTAAGACAAAGTGTAGTGGAGCAAAAAATAGAGATTGACTTAGCAGTTATATTCTCATCCAAAAGAAAATCAAAATGTAGCCATCAGGATTTGAACCCGCGTCAAAAACATGGAGGAACATCACCCTTCCCACAGAGCTACTGGTAATTAGATGATTAAGGTGGTATTGTAAGTTATATAACTACTCTGGCTCTTTAATAGAAAGTGGGCCCTTTTGAGGTGGGGGTCCAGGGGGGACGCCCTGCCTTTCCCCCCCCCCCCCCCCCCCCTTCAAACACGGCTCTGCTAAAACCCGTAGACTCAATAATATATTGGCCTACATATGCACACACATGCAAACAAGTAGAGACACATGTATTTCCCCCACTCAAACGTGTAAAGATTTGATTGCCAAAAATCTAACAGATTCCACAAAAATTTGATTCCAACCTTCTAGCAACCCAAGTGCGAATATCTTTTGGAATAATACTACAGTGTCATCTTTTGATCCCCAACAAATCCCCTTCCTCTTTATTTTCTCATTGCCTTCATTTTGATCTAAAAACCACCATCACCTTTTTCCTCCTTTTTTATCTTCCCATCTCACAACAAAAAATCATAATTTCTGCAGATTAATCTCATATCTCAAATATGACTATTTCATCAAATCCCATATCTGGAGAGAGGTATTTGATTGATCTGTTTAGTTATTTAGATTGAATTGTAGTTTGGGTATGACTTGTTTTGCTTAAAATCAGTAATGGGTTGTTATTTAATTTAGATTTAGAATGTTGGATGGATCTAGATTCAGACAATTGTTTAGTTCTTCTCTGTGTTATCTAGGTTTAATTCTGCAATTTTAGGAAGAAGCTGATCTTTCATTATAAAAAATTATTATCTGCTTTATTGGCTGTAATTTATTTGTTTTGGCTCAAAGAGCTTCTTATACTTCTTGGAGTCCTTATATATATCTTCTATTAATGGTTATTTGGTCTTTGATCCAATTCAAGAAGCCTTGCTTATGGAAGAAAAAATAAACCCAAACTTTGTTTCTTGAGTCCCCAAATGAATGAAAACTAGTGCATAGAATTGGATCTCCAAAATCGTATAAAGTACGAAAAATGAGGTGCTAATAACAGTTTTGTCTAGCCTGATTTGAATTAATATGATGTGAAATTAGGCAAGTTTTCTTGATCTCCTGGATTGTAAAATAACTTTACAAACATTTACATTTCGTGTATAATGTTTACGATTACGATTATGTGAGTGATATAACACATATGTCGTAAATTAGCAGCATCATAGACATTTTTGTGTTGGGTATTAACTTGTTCTCTTCATTTAATGAAAGCAACAGACGTTCTATTTCAAAACTTGCCCCTCTTGAAGCGGTATTATTCGATATCGATGGGACATTGTGTAATTCTGATCCTATCCATTTGCTAGCTTTCCAAGTGATGCTTCAAGAGGTATTTATTCTCTCTAATGCCTACAAAGAATTTCTTTATATTGTATCTTGTAAGATGAATTGATTACAGGTATATTTCGCAGATAGGTTTTAATGGTGGTGTCCCAATCGACGAAGAATTTTTCATAGAAAACATCAGTGGGAAGCATAATGAGGATATTTGTGGGGTACTCTTGCCTGACTGGGAACATCAGAAAGCATTAAAATTCATGGACGATAAAGAAGCAATGTTTCGCAAGTAAGACATTCAGCATCGATCTCCTTAACTTGCATATTTATCTTCCTTCTTTTATTTCTCCATCAATGAGGTGTACCTTCTTTCCTATACCTAGATTGGCTGCAGACAAATTGACGCCTGTAAAAGGTCTAGAAAAGTTGCGTAAATGGATTGAAGGTCATGGGTTGAAGCGAGCAGCAGTGACTAATGCTCCACGACCAAATGCTGAGCTCATGGTATCAAGCCTAGGTTTATCCGACTTCTTCGAGAGTGTCATCATTGGCGATGAATGTGAGCGAGCAAAACCTTACCCAGATCCTTATTTGAAGGGTCTTGAAGTCCTCAAGGCTTCTCCTGAGCATACTCTTGTTTTCGAGGTAACCTAGAAAATTCACTTCTTAAGGATTTTAGGTTCGGTATGACACGTAAGTTGAATTACAATTTGGAAACAGATTTTCGACATAGATATCTTACACCTGAGTAAAGCCCATATTTTGAATTTATCCTAGTTCGTGAAAATTCATTCTGATTTATGAAAAACTGCGACTTTTATCGGGTATCTTTAACCTCTGATAGTTCCATTTCTTTCGTTAGGATTCTGTATCAGGGACAAAAGCTGGGGTAGCAGCTGGGATGCCAGTTGTGGCTTTAACTACCGGAAATCCTGAACATTTACTGATAGAAGCTGGAGCTTCTTTGGTTATCAAGGATTTCGAGGACCCGAAATTGTGGGCTGCCTTGGAAGAACTTCAAGGCAAAGCAGCAAAATCGGCAATCGCTGCTTGAAAAACGGTAATCATCATTTACAAAAATAGTCCCATTAGATCATCTGTTGCAGATTTTAACTCCTGCATATAGGTAATAACAGAACAATTCAAATAAATGAAGTTTCTCTCTGAATAAGAATTTAAACATTTCAGGGAGGTTAAACCACTTAGACGTTATGTTTGTAAAACCATATTTTATGTGTCCCTCTGGGATATATATACCTAAAAACATTATCTTTTCTTCGTTATTATCATTTAAGATTAAGCTGAAGTATGTTCCGCTTCTATACTTGTATGTCTTCAAGATATATCTGAGTTTAGCATTGTTATTTATCGTGAAATCTATGCTTCTAGATCAGTAATTGTCTAGTAGTTTATATACATAAACCATTCTGTAAGTTTTATCAGGATAACGAAACCATGGTGAATATACATCATACATGGTAAGAAACTGATGTGAAACAGAACTTTCATGTGCAAGAAACTTAGTCCCGCGTTTCTTAGAAAGACGTCCCAGACCTGAGTTATAATATAGCACATTGTTCAGACATATTGGCTAGGCCTTTAGGTGAGTTTGGCGCGTAGATTGGTCAGGTGGAGAAGGTAGCCTGGATGGTGTAAGGCAGCAGGCTCATGCCAAGGAAAGCCTGTTCCATCTTTTATGTTGAAGCAGAGATGGGCGTTAAATCAGAATTATGTTCTCAGTTTAGGACAATGTCGATACAGTGACATTAAAGAGTTTATTTGTGTTGGGGAAGGGCAAGCACCGACCATGATCATTTTTTTCGATATTCTCATATACTAAACTACAAGTTTGCCATAGAAGCCTAACTAGCCTAAGCGTGTATCAGAGTAGAGCAGTCGGCATACGCGAGATAGAGCCAAAAGCTGTGTTGAAGGCATGTAGTGATAGGGAAGGCTTGTCACTGACATATCTCATGACCCTTTCTCAGTGTCTTCTCTGTTCTACCCTTCTTGTTTTAAAACCACTCTCACATAACATTTCCATCACCAAGGATATTGTTCATAGATTTTGAATCCAATTTTCACAAAAACAAAGTAATAAAAGTAACACCTCTTCATATACCCTAATACAATAGCTGCTCATAGATATCTTTTTGCTTATGATTTCAGACTCAACTGATTCATCTGAACTTATTCAACGGTAAAATAGTAATTTTAACTGAGCCAGATATATATATCTTCCAACAGATAACATATCAAATCAAATATTTATCCATTATATTGGAAGTATTTCAACAAGGTAAGCTCAAGAGATCAAATAATCTTGTATTTAGGCAGAGACCCAGCTCGACTAAAGTTGTATCTGAAATTTACGAACGAGTGTATGAAACTAAGCGGATAAATGTATATCTACATATAGTAAGACAAATGTACATCTACGTATAGTAAAAGTTCTCGATACTGAGATCAAGACATACAAAAAATCGTGTATACCACCAGTGGTTATTTTCACAACAAATTTAGTAAGCTGGTGGCAAATTGTAACATGATCCAATCTTCTAACAAATGTAGAATAATCTCATCTTGCCCAGGAAACAGAGTCTATCTCGTTCCTAGCCGATTTGTATAATTCCAGCCTCTTAGCACACTGCAGTCTTTGCTCCATCAAGGCAGGATCTTCATCCAATAATTGTGCAAGCTGTTTTCCCTGTTTATCAGATCGCGAAAACCAAATTACAAAACATACTAAGTGAATTAGGTATCTTGGTCCAACAGTCCATACTTGACGTGAGAAACCCTAGCTTACGAACTTGATTCTTTAAATAGGAGGTCCGATATTGATTGCTCAGGGACTCCAGGGAGGTTTGAACTAAGCAGTTAGGGGCGGGTCTGGGGTCGGGGCACCACCCATCTGAGCCGAGCAACTCGACGAGCTTCTACTAACTCATATTTATACACACACAAACTACTCCAATAATTTGATTCAATATGAACTTTGGAATTCCAAAGTTTCTTACATAACAACTCACTCGCGAGTTAAGGCATAAGATCAGGCTCCCCTGATCCCCGAGTTAGTCGCAATCCATATGATCTCAAGGTATGCTTGATTTTGATTGTGTAGTAGATAGAATTCTATTCATGCAACTACTACGGCTATTCTCAAGTTTTCTCCAAGTTCTAACCAACCAAATGTTATAATTTACAGGAATAGTGATAACATATAAATGGTGTAACGTTCTAGATTAATCTAGAATCTACTCTGGTCTAGGTATCATGCAAGTGTTACTACTTCAAGAGAACACAAATATTGCAAGAGATATTACCTCCATTTTACCCACTCGGGTATAGAAGTAGTGGAGTAAAGACAGCTTCGCCTCCCTAACTTGACAATATACCACTGATTTTGGTATGTTGTTCCTGAGAGTCTCAGAAACCATGCCTACATACGAGGAAACATTTGATCCAATCCTCCTGAAATGACCTTCTGTGTATCGATCAACTGTGGAAGCAGCTGGATTTCCTCCTTTTTCCACTTCTTGAGGGAGTTTCCTGAAGAAATCTACTGTCAGATAGGAGGATTCCATATCCACTAGCCGTAAAGTTGTCTTGCGACTGTCTTCACGAAACCTTTCCAAGGCTTCATTCGAAGCAGCTGCTAGTTCAGATTGAAGGGTTGGAAAACGCCTCAATTCCTGCTCCATATAAAAGCGATTAGTATCATTTACTTTTAGTCACCAGCAGCCAGTAAAACTTTTAATTTTCTTTACCTCGGTCTCTCCAATGGATTTCCTCACAAGCTCCTTCAGCACGAAGTGTACCTGTTGATTAGAAAATGATCATTTAAGTTCAAGTGTAACATCAAAGACAGACATTTTGTAATAATATTTTTGGTTTTTCTGTGTTGCATGCAAGAATCATCTTTTTCAACGTGACCTAACCAAATGTACATGATTTGCCAAGCAAAAAATGAATTCAACCTAGAGAAGAAACAATTGATGTGTAACTTCTAATGCCTGTCTACGGGAATAAGGAAAAAAGAAATAGACGTCATCAGAGTACTAACAGCATCAACTGAAGCTTCCGCTGGTCCTCTGAAGTAATTAAGAGCTCCTTCTATGAGACGCCTGTAACCTTGCTCAGGAGCAATGAGATGAGGTTGATAACCATCTGCCTCAGAAACCACTTTTCTTACATTTTGTAATGAGAGATGTCGATCAAATGGGAGCTTCTTCAAAGCAGCGGGAAGCTGATTATCAAAAACCCCATATATACGATCACCACCAGATCGTCTGTGGTAAGAATTAAAGAGATATGTGAGAACCCAGAACACTTCAATCTGGAAAGGTCTAGAAAAACTACTAGCATGGAAAAGATGAACAAAGAATAGTACGAAGTATATTGGATTCAAACAATAGACCATCTAAGGACTTTTTACTGCTGCTCTCAGCGTTTCATAAATGACATACAGACCCAATAGTAACGACTTCACAGTTTTGCTGTCAGTTGCAGTTGAGAGAGAACTTCGGACTTCGAAGGGACTTTCTAGATCAACAAAGATGGAGAAATAAAAAAACATTCACTAGAAGACTTTACCCTCCATCTAGGTGCTCCTTAAAAATCCGATCAAATGCACGGCAGACCTCCAGAATGGTGTACAACTGAGCCTGGAGATTTCAGAAAACAATGAGGTTATGAAGTAAATTTAACTAGTTCGACAAATGAATATACGTAATGAAAATTCCCTTACCCCTGCATCAACTGCAACTGGTCTACCAAGATGATCCATCTCCCTTTCAAGTTCATCAATTGTGTTATTTATCAAGGATGTGATGCTAGGTATACGTGACCTAATCACAGCCTCCAAGTGCTGGAACAATATACACTTGTTAAAAGACTATTTCTCAAACAATCCCAAATTTTAGTTGCAGACAAGGTAGCAATAGATTTACCTTTGAAAGAAGTTTAGCAAGATACTCTGAACCCATTTTACTTGCTAAGTGTCCATAATCAGGACTTGATTCGAAGTATTCCCGCTCCCTACGTCGTGCAACAATCATGTCAATATTTCTGTTGATATCAGCTTGAGAACGATTTACAATTCCAACCCAAGGATGTTGCAGCCGATATGCTCTTCCCTCAAGCACCTTCAAGAACAAAGAGAAGTTCAAGTAACATCCAAAATTTCAACTCTTGTGCACCATGGAAGCTCTGATTACTTATTCGGAACATATACCAGCAAGATTCTTTGTAGCATAATTCTTTATGCAAATTTTAAGCTATACCATTATGTTTCTTACTGACATGGAATAGATACAGGAACTTACATCAAGTGCATTTGTTCCCTTGTCCATCAAATCTAGCTTGGTTAACACCCCAAATGTTCTTTCACCTACACAAGATTGATCATAAATTTTATCTGGACGGAAGAATGAAAATATTGAATGGAAGTTCGATAAAGGAAACGAAAACACAAACTTATTTTGCGCCACATGAGATTTATAAAAGAAAGTTTTTATCCCAAACCACAAATGTTCACCGAACCTGCGGGGTCAACTTCTCTCGCGAGTTTAATTGCATCTGATGTCGCTATATCTTGATTTGCAGGAGATATTGCCAGTATGATGCTGTTAGGCTACAGAATACATGCACCGAAAAGTGGGTTAAAATAAAACAATTCAGCAGCATATTGAACAAATAGTCCATCTAACAGTACATTTTTAACTCTAAAATATGCTACAAGGGATGTGCTGGTTTTCCAATAATGTAAAATAGTTCGGAACCAATACTACGTACCTTCTCAACATAAGAGCGAACCATGTTTTCAATGTCTTCAACAATACTTGGCGGCTGTCCCTCTGCAGAGAACAACCTCATTCATTTAAAATTGTTTCCATACTTGGTAGCTCATTATTTGCAGATGGAGTGCTGGAGGAAAATAGCATGAGAAGAAAATATTACCTATCGCAACCTTAGTTAGACCAGGCAGGTCTATCAAAGTTAAATTGACAACTGCAAAGAAATAAAGGCATTAGATAGTCAACAACAAATAGATAGCATGTTAACTTGATAAAGGAAAAAAGAAAACATTTGGAAAGAGAAAAA
Organism: Eschscholzia californica; assembly: GCF_041429995.1. Taxonomy (NCBI): domain Eukaryota; kingdom Viridiplantae; phylum Streptophyta; class Magnoliopsida; order Ranunculales; family Papaveraceae; genus Eschscholzia; species Eschscholzia californica. The sequence continues at coordinate 81,054,079 of NW_028238198.1, forward strand.
TTGTTGAAGTCTCAATCCTCACAAACGACATGGATGAGCCCGGACAAGGCCCTGCTGTGCTACTGCTGCAGGAGTGCAGGACTCCTGTCTACAGTCCATAGATAGTTTGTCTGTAAGAACTCCAAGGGCAAATAGGCGAAGGAGAAAAATATAAAAACTCAGCATCCACAGTCTGATAAAAGCGGATAAGGAATTCGGTGACCAGTTTATATGATATGAAGGCCCTAGCTTGCTCACTAAATGTTGTGTAACGAGGACATCTCTTGTACTAGTGACAGCCCAAAAGTAGCACAAAATTAGATGATCCTGTGGTGGACATTACCAAACTCCAGTGAAGGATAACCGAAGAACTGAATTCCACCCTAGAGCACATTTCCTTTATGTTATTGATCTTGCAAAAGGATCAATTTATTGTATTCACAAGTCATCAACTGAAAATTATGTTCATTGGTATGTCATAGTTAACACTTATTTTCTTCTTAAATGAGCAGCGAAAGTTGAATACGACTTGTCCAATTTAGGGTAGGCAATAAACTAGTAAGAATTAGTCCACGTTATAAACAAGCAATGATATCAAACAATTCTAATTTGACCCATTATAGTTACTAAGCCAGCGATAATTTAATATCTAATAACTTCGTTAAGTAGCATTGTATGTTCAATCCCTACCTTTGGGAGAGTAGATGCTCAGATGAATAGGAATGGGTGAAATCTGTTTGGATTTCCCAGTAATTCTATCAGTTTCATCCTGAATTTCATTTCGTACCATGCCTGTATAAGAACCACATGAAATAATCCAATAAAAATATAGTAATCAAAACACTGGAAACAGTCAAATAAACCAATTAACAAAATGAGGGTAACTATTTGTTTTCGGATTTCGGTATATTTTTATTATCGAAAACTATATTTTCTTATTTCAGTTACTCGATTTTCTTTTCGTAAAGCTTCTTAAGTGATCCAAACTCTAAGAACTTATAGAATTCAACTCCATTAAAATATCACTAAATCATTTTATAATGAAAATAAAAGAACAACAAATCTTCTAGTCAACTATAAAATTCAAGATAAGAGCTACTACTATTATACTACCCAAAAACAGAATCAGCAAAAGGAAGAATAATCGCCCAAGAAACTCAACATACCAAAATCGGTAAACCTCTTTTTTGGTAAGTGAAGAAATTCTGCGTACTCCTGTTGTCCTTCTTCCGTTTTTTGAAGCTGTAAAACTAATGGCCGCCTAGTAACAATTCCTGAAAACACCACAAAAATCAAAATCAACCTAACGAAGTAAAAAAAAAAAAAAAAAAAACTAATAACACAAACTAAAACCAAAAGTCGAAAACCCTAACCAGATCCTCTTGGAAGAAAATCACGTCCAACGATGCTCTCCAAAACAGAAGATTTTCCAGAACTCTGTTTTCACATAAGAAATTGAAGTACCAAATTTAAAACAGATAATCGGATTAGAGCTATAAAGAAGTAGAGATCAGTAAAAGTATAGAGAGAGAAGAAGAAGAGGAAAAACCTGGCCTCCGACGACGGCGACGGAAGGAAGAGATTCCCAGAGAGTAGGTAAAGCGTTATCACCGCCATAATCACCAAGAACAGTACAAGCCCTCTGAATTCTGTTAACAAGACCAATCAAGCTCTCCATAGTAGTAGTCATCTCTTACAAAAAAAAAAACCTAAAACTGTATAATCTGACTGATCGGAAGGATGATGAGTAATTACTACAAAGTAGTAGAGAGAGAGAGAGAGAGAAAGAAGAGAGGAAAGCGAGCGAGTTTGGAAATGAAATTACTACTGTATGAAAGAAGAAGAAATTGGCTTGTCTCCCACGTTTGAAATTTGAATGGGGTTTTTATTATTAGGACTTATTTTTGTGGAAGCACCCAAGAAGGTTATAACTAGGGGTGGGAAACGGGCCGGGCTCGGGTACCCGTGGGTACCCCTGTCTCGGGTTCGGGCGTTCCGGGTACCCACACTAATTGGCTACATGGTTTAACGGGCGGGCGCGGGTCGGGTAGATTCAAAAAATCTCTGCACAAAGCCCGCCATGGGCACTAGCCCGTTAGTTCCCTGACGGGCTTCGGGCGGGTCGGGCTCGGGCACCATCACTAACAAAAAATCATAAACAGAGAAAAGATCTCTAAAACCCTAACCCATAATAATTTCAAATTATAGCTTCAATTCATAAAACATGAAAGATCTCTAAAATCATAACCAAGAAAGATCAAAATCATAATTAATGCACAAATTTTCTTTAACATTTTTCTTGATCATCAACTTTTTTTTTTTTTTTTTTTTTTTTTGGAAGTCGACTACGATCTACGTATGTCGTTACATTTGGCACTTGATACATCATAGATGTGATAAGCTCGATAACCGCCCACTCAAACACTAACAGGACCGGGCCTATAGCCCAACTAGAACATGCCCTAAAGGCCAACAACATTATTTACACCCTAATAATCCCAATTCAAATAACCAAAGATTCCACCTTCTCTGGGATTCGAACCTGGGACCTCCAGGGCTTTCTGGAGTTTATGTCAACACCTTGGAACCACTTGGGCTACCAACTGTTGACTTGATCATCAACTTTTATACATAGATATAGGGTGAGAGAGATTCAAACAGAAAAATACTGAAAACTATACAAACATTACAAAGATAGATAGAGTGAAAGATGTTACAGATCCTAAACTACACAAAAAAAAAAAGTTATATTATCATCTTCATCATATGAAATGAGAAGTTACATATCTGAAAAAATATAGATATTAACCTTTCAGAAAGAAGAAATACAAGAAGAATATACAAGGTAAAAAGATCGTTACAGATCTGAAAAAAAACTACCTTTCACTTAAAGATCTAAAACGAAACTAAAAACCCCACCATCATTTCTTCATCGTGATTTCTTGACCCTTGTTTCTTCATCTCTGTCCCTCTCTCTCTCTCTCGGCTCTCTCTTAGATGGTAGAAGAGATTTCTGACGGGAGGCAAAAGAATGACTATGGTAAAAACTAAGACTTTTATAAAGTAAAACCCTAAAATAGTGGTGCCTATAGTCGGGTAGTTATAGCGGGCCTAATGCTCGGGTGATAAGATCGGGTAAGGGATTTTTGCATGATGCCCAAGCCCGCCCATTATTTAGAGGCGGGCCGGGCGGGCGCTACCCACCTCGGGCTTCGGGCGGGTTTTTTCCCATCGGACTCGGGCGTTCCGGGCCGGGTTTCGGGCTCTGGGGTGAAATTCCCAGCCTTAGTTATAACATACTACATAGTAACTTAATACGTAAGTGTAAGGGCTTTTAACATTTGACTTGGTAAAGGTGGTCGGACCAAATCTTTGTTAACAACCAATACCAAATTGATGACCAGCAGTTAGAAAGAAAAAGATTTTAGGGTGGATACTGTTAGTGTGAGAGACAATTGAAAAACATACTAAGATCATGTTTGGTAATCGAGTTTATCCTCTCGTTTTTACTGTAACTCTTTAGAACTAATTGGTAGTTAAATTTACCCTTTCCTTGTGTTAATATTGATGTAAAACTATGAAAAGTGTCTCTCTTAAGAACAAAAATACGATTCTCTAAGTGAAAATATCATTTCTCAACAAAAATAAATAAATAAAATGCAATATATAGTATAGAAGATCGTTGAACTCCACAAAAAATTGTCTTCTTTTTTACTTTAGCCTCCCTTAAACATTAATCCTGCCTGAATCCATGATCCACTTCGTTTTTATTCATTAATCTTCTAGTTCTGAAAATATATTGACAGCAATAAAGTCTATATGTGTAAATGTTGTATGGCAATTAATCAATAGAAATAATGGCAGAAAAATTCAAAGAATTTATGAGTCGTGCTAGTAAAGGGGCAGCATACCATTCGTCTTGACTATTACTTTCTGGGGTTGGGCTTAGTGATTTTTTTATTTGTGATGCATTTATAACAACCCTAACCAAGGCCCATAACCACGTATGACCTAAAACTAAAACACCCAATACACCCACCAAACTCGAGCGCTTCCAAAATATCAAACTCTCACAATCCTCTTAAGAATTCCTATTAATACTTTTACCAGAAGTTTTAAAAGCACTCCCATAAGTGCTAAAGGCGCCCTGACTACACAGCTTTCTTAAATTTCATTCATTGATGTGGAAAAACAAGTCCACGTACAATTTGGTTTTTTTTTTGTTAAGAGACGTACAATTTGGTTTAGTAACTAGCTTTCTTTCATGTTCAACAGAAAAAAAAAAAAAAACTAGCTTTCTTTCACCATCCATTAGTAAACGATGCCGTGACTTAGACTTCGGAAAATCCAGTAACACTCGTGTAGATTCTTTACCGTTTCTATTTACATTACCGAAAGGTTAATCTCTTTTAATCATTTGAGTTCTACTTGTATTGAGAAAGTCTGGCTTTGCCACTAACAACTCCCACGTCTCATTTTAGGCTACGTATGTTCATTTCTACGTATTATTGAATTGGAAAATCTGTCAGAGTGATTTATTATGTTCACGTTTATTTCTTAGGTCCAAACCTAATGAAGCCAAGGAGGGTATGACTATTATTTTGGCATCCCTCTACCAGATTTTCTTTTTTTTTGAAGTTGTTATTTGCTGGTGTCACTTTCTCTCGAGTAAGCTAGGCGGCTGTCACGCTTACCAATCATATCATATAGGTCAACAGTCAAATTTGTTCAACTCTTTGACCTTTCGGTCCGATACGACGTATACAACTTTTTCGGTCCGATATGACGTATACAACTTGACTGCTATAATACAACATTAAAGTGTTTATTAGTTCACCCTAATCTAGTAAGGACTTTTCTTTTGGAAGTCGACTACGATCTACGGACTACGATCTACGTATGTATACATTTGGCACTTGATACATCATAGATGTGATAAGTTCGATAACCGGCCACTCAAATACTAACAGAACCGGGCCTATAGCCCAACAAGACATGACCTAACCAACAATATTATTTACACCCTAATAACCCCAATTCAAATAACCAAAGATTCCACCTTCTCTGGGATTCGAACCTAGGACCTCCAGGGATTTCTAGAGTTTATGTCAACACCTTGGAACCACTTGGGCTACCAACTGTTGACTAACAACTTTCTTCTTATTCCTCTAGAAATGACAATTTTTGGATAAATCCAAAATTTCATGGCAAAAGAGTTACTTATTCAAAATTTGTGTTGGAACTATAATGAAAATTCATAACAAGTATAGGTGGTTAGGATGGTACCAAGAGCACTTGTTTGGGACTAGGGTATAACCCGTGTCTCCGCCACGGGATAATTTGCCGATCATATTAGTAGATGAAGACAAACTACAATCATACAACAAAAAGAAGTGTCGACCAAATTCCTACAAAATTCGTCTCTTGAAAATCAAAATAAAATTATTTTTTACCTCAATATTAACATGAACAACACAAATTTAAGATGAAAATTGTAGGTAGTTATTTTAAGAATAAGTGGGGAGTTATATGTTGAGAGGTAGTTAAATTAGTGGGAAAAAATCCAATGGTGAAAATTGAACTATAGATATTAACGGATGAGATTTATAAACCAAAGTTATGACATGACACCAAAACCTATGTCATTTGTTATATAAATGTAAAATCTTTTCCAAGTAAGCTAAATTTCTTCATAAAAAAAAAAGTAAGCTAAATTTGGTATATTTTCTTCAAACCGAAAGCGAAAAAAGAAAAGAATTTTGTGAGAGTTTTTCTTTTTTATAATTATTTTTTTGACCCCTTACTTTGTGACCAGATTTTTTTATGGCCCCCTAATTTTTGAAAATTCAAATATGATCCCTTATTGTTAACACCGTCAATCAAATTTTGTGGTTAATTTTTTTTGTTTTCATATTTGCCATTCTTATAAAAATGTTTTGTAAATTCAAAATTGACCCCCTAGCTTTTAAATTTGGGTCAATTCCCGAAAAATTATATCTATTTTAGAACAAACTAGGGGGTCAAAATGGAATACATTTAAAAATTAAAAACACCTCATCTCTCTCCTCCATCTCATCGCCTCTCTCCTCCACATCATCTCTGGCCACATCATCATTTTCTCTGACGAAAGTAGTTGACCGACCAAATTTTCCGGCGACCTTCAAACATTTTTTTCTTCAAATCTCTTCTTCTCCCTCTTATTTTTTTCATCTCTCTCTATCTCTCTCTAACCCCTCTCTCTCTTCTAAATACATAAAATTCAGTCTTTTAGGTCTTTAAATATCTTCAAATATCTTCAATTGTTATTGATCATCGGTTCTACACCTCCTTGATGGCTTGATCAGTCACGTATATGGTGTGTCTCATTAACGGCACAATCACATTTTTTTCCCATTTCAAACCAGAAAAAAAGATTTGTAGTCTATGTGGAGCCTATACATGACCTCATAGATGATCTTTTCTTTCATTCTAGAAACAAATCACTATCTCTTAACAAAAAAAAAAAAAGAAACAAATCACTATCAAATATATCAAACAATCTATTCTATATTTTATACTCCATATAATTCATTTATATGATAAGAATTGGAGGCAACATAAGAGGCATAATATATGATGCATGTATGGTCCAAGTAAGAAAAATGTCAAGAGAGTGTTAAGCATCCTCCCCTTTTATCTTATAAAATATTTTTCATCTCTTGTGACACTATCTAGAATGATCCTCAAAAATCAATGACTTGAAGTAAATGATTCTAATATATCATAATATTTAAATAATATATTTCAACAACCAAAATGAGAAGTTAATGACTAATTTGTTCACTAGCTCTTTATATATAAAGAACTCCACCTCATTGCATACAACACAATCTTTTGTACTAATCTTAATACAACAGTAGTAATGGCGACTACTCTATCCTCCCCTTTCTCTTTCTTGTTCTTCACCTTCTTCTTGATCTTAATCTCAGACACCCTTATCTTGTTTGTTCAATCCAGAACGTCTTGTGGCCCGACTCATCCGATCGGGGCAATCCCTATTCACCCCGGAGACATTGATAACTTGCAATTTGTTGAGAATCTTGAACACTTAGAAGCTGATTATTTCTTGTATGGAGCGTTAGGTTATGGCCTTGACAAGGTGGCACCGGAATTAGTAATGGGTGGACCACCACCTAAAGGAGCCAATAAAGCCAATCTTGACAATCTTACTCGAGATATTGTCACTGAGTTTGCATATGAAGAAGTTGGTCATCTCAGGTATATAATCTTTTCTAGATGCTGATAGGTACACAAAAAAAAACGTCTTTTATAGTATTTTATTCCACCGAAATAATATTTTCTATTTTTTTTTCTTTCTGAAAAGGTAATATGTATTTGTGTCTCCAACTCTAGATTTAAATAGAGAAACTAACTTGGTAACAGTTCCAGCTAAGAATTGTTGACAATTTTTCTGTTATTTTCAGGGCGATTAAATCAACCGTTGGTGGGTTTGCAAGGCCATTGATGGATTTCAGTGTCGAAAATTTTGCGAAAATAATAAATGATGCATTTGGATATAAATTGGAGCCACCATTTAATCCATATGCAAACAGTATCAATTATATGATAAGTGCATATACAGTTCCTTATGTGGGACTAACTGGTTATGTGGGTATGAATCCATTCCTCAATGGCTACAAATCTAGGAGGGTAAGTATCAGACTTTATTCTAATAAATTGAAATATAAATCTACAAATTAGAGCTACAAAGACGGATCAACGATCCAAAGAAAATACAAAAAATGTTTAATTTTTTATTATGTATTGCTTGCAGCTAGTCGGAGGTTTATTAGGGGTTGAATCGGGCCAAGATGCAGTCATACGGATGTACCTATTCGAGAGAGCAGGAGAACAAGTACACCCATACAACCACACTGTGGCCGAATTTACGAGTCGTATTTCTTCTCTAAGGGATCAACTAGGGAGATGTGGTCTCAAAGACGAAGGTGTAATTGTACCATTAAAGTATGGGGCCGAAAACAAAACAACTAGCAATGCTTTGTCGGCGGATTACAACTCATTGTCTTATGGGCGAACAGCGGGTGAGATATTACGGATAGTGTACGGATCGGGGAGTGAACATATCCCCGGGGGCTTCTTCCCTAATGGAGGAAATGGAAAGATTGCTAGACAATATCTAAAGAAGGATGATACTCAACCTTAAGATCTTGATTGTTATAGTTGGAAATTTAAATAATACATAGAACCTACGATATATTTGGATGATGTGTTGTTACTTCTTTGTTAGCTTAGAAAGTATTATCATGTACTTGACTACAATAGTACGATATCGTAGGTATCCAAATAAAGTCAATAAAAGTTTGTAGTATATTTTGTTATTTTATATATTTTCTGATCTTCTCTTCTACCACATTGATTCTAACATTTGTATTTTCATCTTAAATTCTCAAGCGTTATATGTTTTCTTCTACACCGTCAAATTCTATTGTCCAAAAGAATTGAGTAATTTCGATATTCCACAATAGTAATTTCGATGAATTTCACCAATTGCGTAGACTTGTCTGTCAACCCCAAATTTCAGTAAGTTGAAATGTCAAGTCGGTTTTACCCGAACATTCTGAAACAAACTAAATTGAAGCCCTGTTCTAACATCTAGACCTATAATTCTCCCTACTAAATAAATTGTTCATTGCAGTATTGACGTATGATCTTTGGGTTAAGTTTGTGGTCATTCAACTCAAAACTAATTGAAAATAAGTGGAGAGGACCTAGACCTTATATTATTGGTTGCTAGATACCTCAATTCTCCCATGTGAGACTATTCTCACACTTTGCCCCTCTTAATATTTAGAATCCTCTAAAGCTATACATATATATGTTTTGTGAATTCATCCCAACTTCGAAGATTAATCGTGTTCACAGCATTCTTATTGCACAATTGTGGCTCAAGGGTTTTATATATGTAGTGTTTGTGCTAACCGTTAGAATCCCTCGCACCTGGCACAGTCCAGGTACTAGTAATACTAAAGAACGGAAGAGAGTAACATGATTTAAGAAAAACTCTTTTATTATTGGATACGTGAACATTACTCTCCGTTGTGATTTGATTAGATCGGGTGGGAGAGAAACTTTCGTTTACGATGGATCAAAGCAGCGATACTAATAGCATTGCTCTTTACATTATTACTCACACAAGGTTACAAGGATATATAACAAAAGACAACAACAACGACGACCCAAGACAACATTAACATAGACATAAAAAGCGAATGGCGGTTATGACCCATTCAGCTGAAGGGAAAAACGGTAACATATGTAACTACTAGTGATTACAATTAACCACATATATGATCCTCGAAAGTACAATTAGGTTTTGACCTTACTATCGCCTAAGCCACTGGACGTTGGCAGTGCTTCCTGGGCGGAGTCTGCTTCCGCCTCCCTGGCCAGAATCTCATTGTATTTTTTCCATTTGCCAAAACAACAGTTGTGGAAGTGTTGGTTGTTTTCGGGGTGGACGCTGAACTGTGAAAAGATGAAAAATACACAATGTGACGAATCGTGGAGCCTTGAAAGAAACGACTCCCCGCAGGCTGCCAAGCATATACACGAGCACCTAGCTAGTTAGTGTAAGACGGTCTTGCAATCTTAGATAGTACAAATTTTTAAACTTTGGTCAATCAGTTGTCCTTTTAAGTCAAATTTAATTCACTAAAATCCTTATTAGAAAACAATATATTGGAATGCTCCGAAGTTGCAGCGTAAAATAATAGATAAATTTGTGAGGTGGAGTATTTGAGATTGAGGTTTACTAAAATAAACAAAAACTTACAAGTGTCGTCACTGTGATATTTTTTTTTTATCTTATTTCATTCTAGTGATAAAATAAAAAAGATTAAGAAAAATCATTTTTATTCATAATTAAATTATCTCCTAAGTTCAAAGTCTTGTATTTTTTTTTTAAATCAAATCGATGATGCATCAAGTAAGCCAATTTTTGGTTATTTACCTTACCACCTTAGCTCAACCAAAAAAAATTCTTTAGATAGTTATTTTCAAATCTCCAATCTTGATGAAAGTATTGTTCGGCTGCCCTGCCCTAGTCTTACAAACAAAATCTCGATTAAGCTTAGGTTTACAGACAAAATTTAGAGAGGTCTCTTTAGATCTTGTTTACCGACTAAGTTGCTCGAGATTTTTCCAACCTAGGCTCGTGTAGTTTACCATTTTTGTTCTCAATAAATATTAAAAATGACGAGTAATTGTTAAATGAAGGCTAAAAGTTATAGAACTTACGAGTACGAACAGTCCTCCCATCGGATACACCAAAATCTAATAGAAGTAGAAAACCTACAAAAACAAGGGAAGTAACTGAATTAGCCATCAGGGAAGTTTACGATGATGTTGTATTTGATCTAGTTAGTTTGTGGGAAACAGTACATATCCGGGAAGAATGTTATCTGTTTTTATAGTACAAGAAACTTCTTTTTATTACTCAACAAAAAAAAAAAAAAACTTAATAATAGATCAGAATGGAACACATGATCATATTTTATTAATTAGCTTAACAATGATCAGATCCACTAAGATAGTAACACATTCAATTAAGAGATCTACTAAATCTCTAAAATATAGGGCATAACTTCATAAGAGAGTGGTCATTTTTCAAGGGGCATGGCCAAGAGGTCAATTTTATTGGCCTAAATGGCATGGCACCTTAGTATTTTCAATGGCAACACTCAAGTTCTAAAACTTAGAATATCACGTAAGATATTTGTAGATCAATGATGATGATTTGAAGAAGGAAAAGAAAATGAAAGAAGAATTTGTTTTTAGAATTGGGCGTATTGAGTGTCTCCCCCAGTAAACACTCAGTTCGTAATGGATGCTAACAGACACTGACTCGAATAGCAATTCTTCTAGGCGCCTTTAGCCGCTCCCCCAAACCAAATGGTGGGGAACATTTTGACCCTAGACTTTACTCTGAAGTAATTGACATCCATTATGTTTGGTGGAGATCCACTATTTTTTTTTTCTTTTTGTTGCCAATGGTGGAGATCCAGTTAGAACAAAATCTTTTCCCTTTCATTCTTTAATAAAATGTCAACTCTTGATCCATCATTTTTAGAGTTTGAGTTGAAAGAATAACAACTGGAGTATATAAAATAGAAGAATACCTAAAAATGTAAGATATTGTACTTCAAATCTTGCTTTGGGTAGATCTCTATGAGAATGAAAATGTTGAAATTGTAAAATTCACAAGAAAATACGTTGTTTCTGCTTTTATTGTGGAAAGAGAATTTTAATATTTATAAAATTGAGTTAATAGGAAACCAATAAAGTAAAAATAACAATAAATTACATTTCGAACTTATATATGGTCTTTGGTACACGAAGAACACTACTTTGTAGAGTCAATGCATTAGAAAGGGAGAACAATATTTTTGGTATAGGGGGAGAGACATCTTACTTGTTTTCATAATGTGCTAATATTTATTGGGTTAAAAAAAACGTCATTCCACTAAAACCGTACTCGGTCAGAAAGAGATGGAAACCCGAACTTCTAATTGGTTGCCATAGGTTTCATCTCCAATGACGAAAGAAAAGATTCATACCTCTTGTTAGCTCCATTGATTTCGTTACATTTTCCTAGTTTAAGCTCCGCTGATTTCAAGGACGTCAACTCTAACAAGATTTCAACTTCATTAACTATCAATTTGCTACGAAGAATACAAGTAAGCAAAGGGATTCAATGTTAGGTGTGCTTCCACTAGTTGTGCCTTGGCTGAAATGATTCAAAGATCTTGGCCTCGGAAGACAAAATAAATGAATCGAGTAGATATGATGTGACTCAAAATATATATTAACGACATTTATACAAATGAAGTTTCGGCTTAACATAAAAAAATTCATGAATAATGAAAATAGTGAAATTCTCAACCAAAATCACTGAAAATGTTCATCAATTTCGTCCACAATTGATGAAATATAGCATTTTTTTTTGTAATGAATCGCTCAAAAAATAAATCAAATCCATCCGCTTTGGTCGAAATTTGTGGTTTTCAGTTTACCCAATTGAAAATCGTTTACGAGCTAGAACAAAAAAACGACTTAAATCTCTAAGAATATTTGTTCAACACAAAGAAAGACAAAGTAAGAATTTTTCTTCACATGATAGATATTATTTTCAGTACATGTTTCGTTTAAGTCGATGCATTCGTTTAAATCGATTTTTTCGCTTAAATCGATGTATGGGCCAAAGTACGTCACCAGGGGTGCCCCTAGAAATCTACGATTAATGGGCTTACATGGTGACCAAGCCCATGAATTAACAATTAAGGGGCCGACCCATTAAGTGAAGGATATGTCCTTGATGTCTGAAGGGATGCCCTTCCGAAGGAGTGTCCTTCGACCAAGATGACAATAAGTACGATTTGGCTCATAAGATAATGATGGCCTTATACGGAATATCATCTAGTCCGGTCGAATTAGAGATTGTAATGCTTAGCTAGAAGCCACTTACGATTGTCGGATGACTTCGGTTATCCGCGGCTAACATAGACCAGATCCTACAATGGGTTACACAAAGAGTGGTGGTTTGAACGGAGAGAACAGGCTAGTGGGAGATTGCCTATAGATGGATGTGATTCAGTCCGATAATGCGAAAAGATATAAAGAATCGGACTCGGAAAGGAAGCCCAGAAAAGTGTAAAACCCAATTTTGGGTCGACCAGATCAAACCCAATAGTGCGTTGATCATAACCGTCCATAAGAAAGGGGTGAGCCGGGCAGAACAAGCCCATTAAGGGGCTAGTCTGGTCGTCCACACACCATTAGGGGAAACCCTAATGAGAATCCCATATAGAAGGGATTCCCAATCAGGGTTTCTAACAAGTTTATCTTTTCTGTGGAACTTATGGAAACCTAATTGGACTGGGATTCTAATTACGGTTTTTCTATATAAGGACTAAGTTAGAGAACAGAAAAGGTGTAGAATTTTCTCAAAGAAAATCAACTCTCAGACATCTTAGAGAGAGAGGATTTTAGAGAGAAAAACTCTCAGTTCTTTCTATCTAGTCTACAAGAAGTTGTTCTTCATCTCAACCATCAAGAAGATCCTAACTGACTTAAAGGAAGGGAGTTCAAGTCAACCAACTCGGTGTCTCAAGTAGAGGAGCTACAATTGGAGCTCTTATCTTCTGAATACTGGTCAGGATTTAGTTCGAGGAAAAGCGAATAAGGTATTCTTCTTTCCATTCTAGTTCATCTTTAGTTCATGTATATGATCCTGGAAACCTAGTGTTAAATATATGATGTTTGAGATTTCGGTAACAACACTAGAAAGTAGTCTTAGAGACTTACAAAACCCAACAGTGGTATCACAAGCCGTTTGCATGAACTATCTTTGGCCAGACGAATTATATCCGTACTTGAACTATTAGATAGATTAGTTTGAATATAGATTCTAACATATATTTGATTAGTTTGAATGTGATTTAGACGTAATCAAATAGGTTATTTGAATTGGATTCAATAGCAATACGCCTTGAAAATTCATTTTTTGGAAAGAGTTTTTCAAAAACAAGTTCGTAGGGTTTATGATGGTTTAAAAAAAGTTTCAAAACAGAGTTTTTGGGGATGAATATCATCAAAACATCAGCTGGAACGAACCAAGAAAAGAAGGAAGAATGTGGAACAGTTAGGATTTCTAAAATTGATTTTAGGAACTTCCTGGTCAGACCGACCAGGATGCGTTTGGCTCGGTCCAGCACATCTCGGGATGCCATCCCGAGACGCGGGGATATCGAGTCTGGGATATTCCTAGTCCGTGTGAGACGGGGATTCCTAGTCCGTGCTGGACTAGGAGTACGAGACGCTGAAATCTCAGACATCCCAGCCGCGTCTAGGACGCGTCTGGGCATCCCAGTCAGACAAGGATAGTCTGAGACAACACGTCTCGGACATCCCATACGCGTCTAAGACACGTCTGGGGTTCCCAGCGTGTCTCGATCTAAGACCAAGACACTGGTCTACACGCATCGAGGATGTGTTCGAGATTTACTGTATTATAATTATACGCATCGAGGATGCGTTCGATACACTGGACACGGGTATGGACACTAGTCTAGACGTGTCTCGATAAAAAAATAACTTTTATTATAGTTATATACATAATATGTTCGAGATTTACTGTTTAAAAAAGTTAACTTTAAATACATGCAGCTAGTGGGAGGTTTATTAGGGCTCGAATCGGGCCAAGATGCAGTCACACGAGAGGTACCTATTCGAGAGAGCAGCAGAACTAATACACCCATACAATCACACAATGGCTGAATTTACGAGCCGCATTTCGCCTCTTTCTCTTTACAGTTTTGGTTTTGTTTGTTAAGGTTCAATGGTGTTTCGCCCTTCATTGTAACCCTCTCAGATAAATATTTTTCACTTTATATAGTTGATGAATTATATTAGCCTATTTCCTTCCATGTTTTACTATACTTTTGGCGTCTTCGGCTTCAGTGTGATTTAAGTCATAATTTTATCCTTTTATTATCATCTTGACTTATAGGGTCCAGTAAAATTTAGGAAAATCTATATATTGGAGTTTGCACGCTGATTTTATTCTTCGAAGAAATCTATATGATGTAAGCTTAAAATGATTCAAACTCAAAGTTTTATGGTGTAACTAATTTACACTTAAATTTATCTAATTTCGAGCTTACATTCTTATTGTTCAAAGCCTCTCTGCATATACTTAGCTTACATCTTTATGATTTTATTGCATGACCGACTTGATGTGATTTAATTTAGATTTTGTTCTATTTAGTTTTCCCGTGTTTCTCTATTACGAGGGTTGGGGTTTTTGTTACACAACTTAATAATGAATCCATATTATATAAGTTTGTGATTCAGAGTGGAATTCTCACAATGGTAATTTTTAGTAATATCTTGTTTATCAAAATTATGTCATCGGTTTGTGATACTTTTTTTTTTGATGAAGAGTGATACTTCATGTTTCAAGTTTATTTGTCACTCATTGCTTTTTTGGCAACAATTGTTTATTTCTCAATAAAAAGTTAAATCTTGCGGATTATTTTATTTCACCATTGGTAAGATATGATATGGTTACATACCCCTTTGCTAAGATAAGATATTGTTAAGATCATGATGATGGTTTATAGTGAGAGTGTTATGTTATATGTTACTAATTTCTGTAATGTTATTCAGGTCCAATAAATCCAACATTAGGATGAAAACATGAGTATATTTTTGAAGTCCTAAACCTACATGATGAAAATACAAAAACACTCTTTCGGTTGTAATTTATGATGGTACACATAGTTTCTAGATCTATAACATGTTCGAAAGAACTATCTGTTATCTGTGATAATACACGTAGTGTTTGACTTGGTATTTAAGTCAGTTGTAACCTCCATTTTTTGATTTTTTGAATTGTGAAATATTGTACTTATCTCTGTCAAGAGAGATCTTGTAAACTATCAACTATATAAATACAATAGTATAACCTAACTGTTAAGTATGGAGAATTGAATTCTTTTCATGGTATCAGTGGTTTAGGCTTTTCTTCATAAGATTCAATCAAATAATGTCTTCCTCTGCACTTTTTTCCTCTGTCACACCTTCTTCCTCTACCAACCTTAATCTTCCATCTTTAACAAGTTTTGCTCCCTTAGTTTCCATTAAGCTTGATCATACCAATTTCCTTAGTTGGAAGAAACAACTAATTCTTATAATGAAATTGCAAGATTTGTATCATCACATTGATGCTGCAACAACTTCTCCTCCTCCTTCCTCATTGACCACACAACAAATCAAGAGATACCAAATCTCCATTTCTCGCTTGGACTTGTGTAGATCAAACTTTAATTAGTTGGATAAACACAACTCTTACCCCCTTTGTTCTTTCCCAAACACCCGAATTTGATACGGAAAAATCTTTATTTTCTTATTTGCAATCAACATTTTCAGCACAAAGCACAACTAGAAAATCTCAGTTGAATCTTCATCCCCAAACGATTAAAAAAGAATCGCTCTCAATGGCTGATTATGTAGGTAAAATTAAGGAGATTTCAGATGCTATAGTTGTTGCACATACTCCTGTTCCTGATATTGAACTTGTGTTTCACACTTTGAGAGGTTTAGGATCAGATTACCACTCTTTTGTTACAGCTATTGAAACGAGGGAAACTTTGCCTACATTCAATCAACTACAGCCCTTGCTATTTACTCAAGAAACGCGGCTCAAACAACAAGAAGTTGAATCTAGTCCTACATTATCAACAACTTTAGAGATAAACCTCATCCGCAACCTAGAAGCCAGAATAATCAATCCTATGCAGCTCGTGGAGGTGGACGAGCTGGCAAATTCGGAGCAAGAGGACGTGGACGATCAGGTTGGACTTCTCATAATGGTTGGTATAGTCCAAACCAATCTCAACAAAAATCTCTCCTCCGCAGTCCACCACCTTCCAATCAACAACCCATTATTTGCCAAATTTGTGGGCGTTTGGGGCATTTCGCTTTGCAATGTTACAATTACACTCAAGGTTCTCAAACACAAGATCTTCCAAGTCCTTTGCTGTTTATCAACAACATGTTGTACCCTTTGACCCAAGTTATTATGCTAATTCAGGAGCAACGAACCATATGACGGGTGATTCGACGACAATGATAAACAGAAATCCATATTATGGCTCTGAACAGATTTCTATTGGAAATGGTACTCTCTTACCCATTTCTCATGTTGGTAATGTTTCTTTATAAACACCTTTATCCTCCTTCACCTTAAAGAACGTCTTTCACGTTCCGTCAATTGCGAAAATCTATTATCTGTTTCCCAATTAACTAAAGATTAAGATTGTTTAGTAATTTTTTATCGTCCACATTTTTTGTCCAGGATCGTCGAACGGGGAAGCTAGTACTTCACGGAACCAATAAAAATGGTTTATACAAGTGCTGGAGAAAATCTCTTCAAGGATTCAAAAATGTTGTTAGGATATTTCATTCTAGATTTTTAGGAACAAAAATAAAGAGTGATGTTTGGCACATGCGTTTGGGTCATCTCCATGCCCGTGTTTTTTCTCGTGTTATTTCCACTTCATTTCCTTCTAATAAAGGTTTGAAATCAGTTGGTTTATGTGATTCTTGTAATCCTTCTAAGCACCATCGACTCCCTTTCTCATTGTCTTCTACTAAATCAACTAAGCCTATTTCTAAAATTCATAGTGACTTGCGGGGTCCTTCGCCAGTAACTTCTACTTTCGGTTTTCGATACTTTTTAATACTTGTTGATGACTATTCAAGATTTACATGGTTATATTTTTTGAAAGATAAAACCCAAGTTCCTGGTTGTTTGAAAACTTTTAAAACTTTGGTTGAAAATCGTTTCAGTGTTAAATTCCAAATACTTCAAAGTGATGGTGGAGGCGAGTATGTTTCACACAAACTCTGTGGTTATCTCTTTGATCAAGGTATTGTTCATCAAATGTCGTGTCCTCACACCCTGCAACAAAATGGGGTGGCTGAGCGTAAAATATGACATGTTGAAATTGGCCTTGCTTTACTCCACCAAAGTCATTTTCCAAAATCTTATTGGCCGGAAGCTTTTAATACATCCACATATTTGATAAACAGGTTGCCGTCAACATATTTACAAAACAATTGGCCCTATTTTCTCTTGTATCATCGACAACCTGATAACCAATTTCTCAAAGTGTTTGGTTGTCGTTGTTTTCCACTTTTAACTCCTTACCACAAAAACAAGTTGGATTATAAAAGTGTACCTTGCATTTTCATCGGTTACAGTGAGATGCATAAAGGTTATAAATGTTTCGATCCTAAAACGTCTCGAGTTTATACTTCAAGAGATGTTTTATTCGATGAAAATTTATTTCCTTTTGCTCTCCCTGATGTTTACAATGCTGTTAAAGAAGTTACTGTGGCGGAGGCACCCCAGTGGGTCTATGTAGAACACTCTTTGGCTCCTCACATTATTCCTTTCTCAACCCAGTGTTGAAACTAATCCTATTTCCAATTCACACCAACCCATTGTTTCAAATTCAAATTCCCACTTTGTCCACCTCTTCCCACTTAAATGATGTTGGGACAACACAATTGCTACAAATGCTCCAGATTTAAGTGCAAACCTGGATGAGCCGGCGTCGGTAACGGTTGAACCATCTGCTTTGAGACGTGATGAAGCTAGCTCTCCTATTCGGTCGGTTCCAAGTCATCAAATGGTCACACGAAAGCAGGTGTTACTAAACCCAAGATATTTAAATCAATGCTTGCTTCGAGGTATCCTATTAATTATGTGTTTTTATCACAAATTAATTCTTTGGCGTAAGAGCCTAGTTGTTTCACAGAGGCTTCTAAACATGAGAATTGGCGGAATGCAATGGCTGATAAATTTAATGCCTTCGAAATAGTACTCGGTCTTCGGTTCCACAAACAACGTCGATGAACGTTATTGGTTGCAAATGGGTGTATCAAATTAAAACAAAGAGTGATGGTTCTACCGACCGTTATAAGGCACGTTTGGTAGGTAGCGAAGGGTTATTCCCAACAACACAGTCTTGATTATGATGAGAAAAATGCTTTTTTTGCATGGATTTCTTGCCAAAGAGGGATATATATGGGACCAGCCACCTGGTTTTGTTGATAGTCCAAATACTATGTTTGTCGTCTACTAAAAGTTTTATACGGTCTTAAACAAGCAGGGCTTGGTTTCAAAGATTTACTAATCTTGTTGAGTTAGGTTTCATTGCTTCAACAACAAAAAGTTCGTTATTCACTTGTCGTGTCGGTGATTCCATCACAATATCGCATTTTATACGTCGATGATATCTTCATAACAGGTTCAAACTCATCAACGTTTTCAATGTCAATTTTAGGAGATTTACAAAACTTTTGGGAATGGAAATTAAAAGAACCCAAAAGTGAATGTTGTTAACTCAGACACGGTATACAACTTGGTTTCATGGGCTGGGTATTGTGTTTTATTTAGGTAATCACTTGGTTTCATGGGCTTCAAGGAAGCAACCAACAGTTTCACGATAGAGTAGAGAAGCAGAATATTGTGTAGGACACTACCACAGCAGAAGTTACATGGATTCAATTCTTGTTAAAGGATCTAGATGTTATCCTGAAGCAATTACCTACACTTTACTGTGATAATGTTAGTGCGACATACATGACTCATAATCCTATTTTACATTTGCAAACCAAACATATGGAGTTATACTATCATTTTGTTCATGAAAAAGTACAAAAAAAAAAGACTCTTAAAGTGCTTTACATATCTACGCAACATCAAACTACAGTCCTTTTTACCAAGGGTCTAGTAAAAGCTCGACATGACAAGAATTTCTCTATAGGGTATGAAGAACAAGAAAGATTGTACTGTTTTGGACTTTGGATGGAATTGAAAAAGAGAGAGAGAGAGAGAGAAACGATCAGAACCTGTCGAGATTCAAGAGTAACATCAATTAATTATTAATCAGTGGATTGACAGACCATGAATTTTATCATCATCTCGTTTCTCCTCCACTTCTCTTTTTTCCACCCCCAATAATACACAAATTTCTAATTAATGAAAAAAGATAAACCCTAATACTAATAAAAAGGAGATGAATTGAGTTATTAGTTGCTCAGAACTTCTTAGAGGGTTGTGTTTGCCCGTCACCGACGGATCAATTTGATCCGCCTACAGACACTGTTTTGTTCATCATAGCTACTACTACTAACTTTTAATCATACACAACAAGATATGAGGTTTCTCAATATTAAGTATTTGAACCAAAAAAGAAAAACGTTAATCTAGAGAAAATAGAAAACCCTAGAAAGAACTTGGACACTAGTCGAGTTCATTGTGTTTAGGAAGGAGAGGAGATGCACTTTTATACCAAAGGGAGAAACCCTAATTCGCTCATTTGATGCGGCTACGTCTTCTTGGTCCTCCTCCACCGCTGTTTGCGAATAGGACAGTGAAGTCGCTTTCTCTTTTAACCCTAATTTAGATGACTAGGCCTGTTTGGAGGAGAATTTTATGGGCACTACGTTTCATTATTAGTAGTATTTTTTTTGTTTTTAGAATTTGACTACGATCTACGTTAGTCCTTACAAGGCATTGATGCATTATGAAGATGTAATAAGCACGATAACCGCCTAATTTCAACCGTTTACGAAAGAGGTCTAAAGTCCGACAACAAAGAAGCCTAAAGCCTGACAAATTATTACATTATTTATAGCCTAAATTACATAGGATAAATCTTGATGTCAACTGCTTCCACCGAGATTCGATCCCATGACCTCATGGGCTTAAGAGGGGTGTACAATCGTTACACCAAAGAGCGGTGGACATCTTTTCATATACATTGTATGCAACAAGAAATCGCTCTAGCAAAAGAATAAGACAATTTCTCTCTTTTTCTTTTTTATTGGTAGAGCTTTGATTGGCTCGAACAAATTTTTTTTTCTTTCAAAAGCTAAACACTTTAAGATGTCCCGAAAAACTAATCATAGGTTCGTCTCTCCATCTATTCTGTCTCTCGAACCCTTGACCTAGATGGTGGAAACCAACATGGTAATCATTGACCTCGAACTACTTAAAGTCATGGTTGGCACAGGCCTTCCTTTTTGATGGAATAGTTCATATCATGTACCTAGGAAAACTTTTGTTTCTAATCAATAGACATGTGTTCAACAAAAAAAAAATCAATAGACATGCAGTTTTAGAAGAAAAAGATTCTGCTTCACTGCGTAGAAGAGGACTAGTCGGAGAAAGCATGTAGTCAAGAAACAAAGCATGAGCACTAGTGCGTGTATTTATATCTCAAGTCATCATGAAGTATCGTGTAAAATAGCCTAAAATAACCCCAATACGAAGATGGACATATAACGATATATGTTTTTACGCATTTTTTGTCCCTTGCAATTGGTTAATATGCTTTTGGTCCCTTGGACTAGATTTCTGACCATGCTTATCCTTCTCCGGTTTAAAATTACACACCATTCATCGTATAATCTATCTTGGCATCTTGCTTGAGGTATGGAATATTAACTTCATAGTATATCACTAATGTCCTTTAATTTTGGAGATCTTCCATTTTTTCGTGATTGTTGTCACCTACGATATGATGCTCTTGTCTCTTTCTCCCATCTTGAAATACTTGTACATTCGTGCACACACAACATAAACAAACAAGTCGATCGTTGTCAAGGCTGCTAAGAGGAAGAAAAACCTGTCTAGATGACCTTCGTTAAGATTCTCCGGAATCCATCCTGGCTTACCATCTTTCTTCGTAATTTTCATGACTATAGTCACAAGCAAACTACTAACGTAATTCCCTAACGAAATTGAAGTCATGCAGAAAGCACTTCCAAAGCTTTTTAAACCGTCCGGTGCTTGCCCATTGAAGAACTCCAATTGACCAACATACATAAACACTTCAGAGGCTCCTATTAATACGTACTGAGGGATCTGCCAGAATATGCTCAGAGAACTTGAACCTTCACAATGGGTACAATCTTTGTTAGCAGATTTTTGTCTATAGACTTCAACAATGGCAGCCGAAACCATAGCTGTTATTGCAATAACTAGTCCAACTCCCATCCTCTGAAGCTCTGTAAGTCCTTTAGAGTTTATGCATTTTAGTCTACAGAGAAGGGGGATAAGAACTCGTCCGTAAAGGAAAATGACAGCCGCTACGCTGATAATATTGAAGGTTGACATGCTAGAAGGTGGAATATGGAAGTTTGAAATCTTAGTTTTCATTGCTGCTCCTTGTTCAATGAAGAGGGATGCCATCTGAGTGAAAACTGCTGAGTACAGAATTGTGCACACCCAAATAGGGATAAGTCTCAGTATGGATTTAACTTCTTCAACTTGTGTTACTGTGCTGAGACGCCACGTATTGTTTCGACCATCCTTGTCTTGTAAGGCCAAATCCTTGGGTGTGATGATCGCGGCTCTATCCAGAAACCTAAAAATAAAGGATTGGACTAATATAAGTTCACCGTGTTTGGCTACCATGCTTGGTGAAAAAAAAAGAAAGCTAATCTACTTACTTGAGTCCTCGAGTATGAAGTATTTTTCTTCCACCGTTGATGGCACATTCCGTTCCTTCAACTTCATATAGTTCATCGCCATCTCTCGGCATCCTAGCCCTCCATTTCTTTGCAGCTGCCGCGACAACTTGGGAAAATCTTGAGAGAGGGTTGCCATATGGTTTAAAATGACGGTACTTCGGAGTTCCGACAAGAAACACTACTAATGCAATGAAGGCAGATCCAGTGGATATCCAAAACCCCAAAGTCCACATTCCTAATTCAACCTCAACATAACCCAATACAGTATTTGAAAAGAGATGTCCAAGGTTTAGAGCTAAGTAGAAGTAGCTAAAGAAAGCTCCCTTTTGAGGTTCTTCTTTTGAGTGTTCTTCATCAAATTGATCTGCTCCAAATGTAGCAATAATTGGTTGGTATCCACCATTTCCTAGGGCTATCAAGTATATTGACAGGAAGAATAGTCCTTTTTCGATCGATGAGTGGGGCAGACATTCTAATTCTTGCTTCCCGCAGCCTTTCGGCTTAACTAGAAACATGTAAGAAAACAATGATAATAACGTCGAGCCCTGCATTATAAAAGACAGTAGTTAGGGAGGGCGAAATTCATTTGATTATCGTTAATTAGTTAGACAGCTTCAGACTGTTGACAACGCTTCTTGCCCGAATTTGTATAAGAAAGGGTTACTTACAATGACCAATATAACTTGAAAGATTATACAAGTTTTATATCTTCCCAAATAGGAGTCACTTATGAAAGCACCTACGAGCGAAAACATGTCAACAGTTCCTGTCCATTTACTAACGTTGTTTGCGGCGTCTGCATTGTTTTGTTTTAGAACTCTTGTCAAGAACAATACCAAGTTCACGCCAACACCAAAATATGCCAAAGTAGTCAGGCCATGATTGACTGTTTAACATGAAAAAAAAAGTTTGATTTGGTTTTCTTAGTATGACAGAACAAATTTTCTTTTATGTGAAAGTTGTGTGTGTGAAATAGGATCCTGTGATGGGTTACCTAGTATGATGAAACCAGCAAACCATCTGCCAGTTTTTCGACGAATAGCAGGACGACCATGCCGATCAACAGTTCCATCAAGAGTTGGTTCTTGATCATCATCTTGTACTGTTTCATGTTCACCCAATTCATCACGTCCTTCTCTCATTTTCTCATATATGAATCTTTACTCCATATTTTTCTTTCTTTTTCAACCAAAAGCAAGTTATTCTATTTAATTAGTCGATCATACATGATATATCTATTATAAACTTTTTTTTCATTAATTATACCACCAATCAATTGTTGTTACTTAAGAGACATTGGGTTACTGTGAATTAAGGTGAATGTTGTGTCAAATCCCACCCAAACGAGAAGAGGGAGCAATTATAAATGAGAAGATAATAATGTGGACGTATGCAAATTCCACCTTTAGATTTACATAATTTTCAGCTTCTTTTTAGTTTAAGAGTTTCACGACTATCATATTTCCTTCGTTTCTGCATTGTTTAATCATTTCTATAGTTGTTTCCACATTAACCAAAATGTTTCTATTTCTAAGCGGACCAAAACACAAAACTTGACCTAAAATTATACCTTTGTTTCATAATAGTCCTCCAATTTCAACAAATACAACAATCATCAACTGCAATTTGGAGTTCCTTAAAAGAATTTTCGAGATCCAAAGAACCACAAAATGGTGCTGAAATCAGGATGCTTTTTTTGCTCCTTGTTTAAAAAGAGAAGGAAACATTCAATTGTTTAAACACCACGATTTTAAGTTGTAACATTTGGAGAGTCTTGTTGTTCGCTCCGCTGGGTAGGAAAACACCTGCAATAAAGATACATCTCTCATCAGGCATCACTTCATATCTTGTAGCCAAAAGAATAATTTTACAAGGTAATTATATCGTGAATGAAAACAATCGAGTTACTTCGTTTCAACAAGCAAATGATGCAAAAAGATCTTATGAAGCAGCTTTTTCAAATCGATGAATCCCAGAACACAGACAAATAGATCAGTGTGCCACATTACTACGCACTAGAATAGCAAAAGGTGACCGTCCTAATTCTATTATGCGGTCATGTAAACGAGTTTTTTTACATTTTACTAATAAATCTTGTTGATATTTCTGAAAGTAGGATTCAGATATTTAGGATAGAAACTGGTACTACTACCTAGGTACTAAATCAATGGTTTTATTCAAGAAGTATATCAACATAAGCGGAAAAATTGACATGGAATCAAAGATAAACATCTACAAAGGATACAAAGATATAAAGTAGGAAGCAAGACAACTTAAATAAAGAAGATAGTGGAACTCGGCTACCCAAGGCCTATTCACATTAGATGGTGAAGGAGAGGGAAACTTCAATTAATCAATTCGTTCAAATGTATAACATCTAAAATACTTGTAACTATTTCTACCTTTTCCAAATAATGTTAAGTTGTAAACGAAATGAAGAATATGGATTAAATATCCAAACCAGACCAACTCTCAAGTACTTGCATAATCAACTCACCACATAGATGTTTAAAGTGATGCCGATACAAAAAATTAGGTTTTTTCTATTGGCCAAATTATCAATGACAACTAGTCTGCACGTCTAATAAAACTCTTTTCGTTTTTGGCTATATCCCTGTTAACTATACAAACATGAAATGTTAAAAAGGGGTGGTAACAGATATACCTTCTCATAGTGGGACCCTTGCTTCAATATCTTGGAGCCGAAGTGTTACAGCTCTCTTGTGGGCTTCCAGTCCTTCCACTTCAGCCATCTTTACCACATGTGGTCCAAGCAATTTTAGCCCTTCCTCCGTCAAACACTGTATAGTTATGAACTTGAGGAAGGAGTCTAGAGACACCCCACTATACATCCTTGAATATCCATATGTTGGGAGGACATGATTAGTACCACTCGCATAATCTCCCATGCTCTCTGGGGTCCAGGGCCCTAAAAATACAGAACCTGTCCCGAAAAATTTCGAAAAACTGTGTTCAAGTCACGCTAATAGACAGTCAACTAAACAGAAAGCAATTATGTACGAATTTTACCTGCATTCTCAACATATTCCTCCCAGTTCTCCGCATCTTTAACATTCAATATTAGATGCTCTGGAGCATACAAGTTTGAAAAGGAGATTGCCTAAAGATGTTTAGAAAAGGTAAATTTTAGTCCTAAATAACAGGGGGTATCGGGTTTTAAGAATGTAGAATCTCAATGACATATTTTCTTCAATACACGACCAAAAATTTACAAACAGAAAATAACAATTATTTATCAGTCTGCTAAGAAAGTGCAAAGAGAATAACCTCGCCACTAAGATTGTCATCTTATCACTTTAGACACCTTAACTATTTAATCAAATTTCAAATTCCTTTACCAACCATTCGAGTCTTACTTTTAAGTGAGGACATCTTTATTTCGCTTTATTGGAGAGTTGATATAACTAGAAAAACAGGTACTGGAAACTCACCTCAATCATATCATGGGCAAACACGGTGAAACTATGGGTAAGTGCTTTTGAAGCAAAATCCCCCCTTGGAAGGTTCTGGCACTGCTTGCTGAGTTCCTTGTCAATGGCTTCCACATCTACACCATCACCAGCAATTACAAGAACAACCTGACTATCAGGACCATGCTCTGCCTGAAAACCACGGAGTAGAAAATCTAAGGCATCAGAAAAGATAATTAGTAACCAAGTAGTTTATGCATCAAATATTAAAACTAGGTTTAGAAATATTTTAAATGCAATGTTGTAAAGCAAATTGGAAAAGCATAGTTTCTGTGGCACAACATATTTTAGGTATTGTACAAAGGTCTAGAAACTCAAACCATAACTACTGACAGATGAGTACAAAGACGAAGTGAACGACAATTAATATTATTGCTCAATACTCGGTAAATGTATACTACTACAACTTGGTCAAGTTGTATCAAGATTTCGAGTATGTTTATAAGGAACTACAATAATAAATCGTCATATTTGATCAGCAACAAATATATGAGAGTTCCAGTAGTGGGTTCGTAATTCCACAACAGAATATTTACTTGTGCTCGAGACTTCTTATCATGACGCAGATAGTTTCATCTGTCAATGTTCAACAGGTTCCATTCATGACGCAGATAGTATCCAAGCGTCTCTCTTCCATCGGAGCAGCCAACTGCCCTCGGCTAAAAAGCTGTCCTTTCTTGATTTCTTCGTCTCTTGGGGGACTTCACCTAATATGCTGTAATCTTTCACTTTTGCCTGCATACTTGCCAGGTACGGCCCACTTTTTATAGGTCCCTATCTTTGTTGTATAGTTTTTTCTTAATTTTGTCAATTCGTTAAAAAAAAGTTCATTTCATGGTATAGAATTCAGGAAATCATCTTAAACCCAATTTGTCAAGAGTTGGACGCCGGAACTGTTACCGCGTTCAGTTTAAGAATAAATTTTGAGAGGTAAGTCAATCTCGGGAATAACTTCACCAGTTAGAACTAGCAGAACTAAATAAAATTGATAGACACCTGAGAGAGAAGATCAGCTGCTACATGCACCGGGCTGGCATGTTTATCAGCAATAACAAGAACTTCAGACGGACCTGCTGGCATGTCAATAGAAACCATGGCTTCACTGTTCTGCATTGAAGATATAAAGGAGCATCTAAGCTTCAAACAAGGTAGAACCACTTGTGATACAGATAAAACATTTAGACCAAGTCAAATCCAGAGTTGGTATCATACTTGGAGAATCATTTTCGCAGCTGTGACATATTGATTACCAGGTCCAAATATTTTCTCCACCTGCAAAATTTGATCGTCATTTAGACCAAAACAGAAACAAAATTTGCATATTTGATGATTGAATTTTGTGTATAGTTCTATAGGCTTAAAGTCCATGTCAATGTTGGTCTCTCTCAAAAAATCATATCACAAGTGTATCAATGTTTTAGAGCTCTAATCAAGTAATCATAATAAATTCAATGTCTACATGGAGTAATTAAATAGCTTCGACAATGGATAACTGCAGGTTTTATCATGTACTAAAACTTTCCATAAGAAACTCGAAATTATCAATTTAATGATATAAATTTCAGACCCCAAAGTATTCGACGAAAATCTCTTTAGTTATTTGCAAACTGCTGAGGTCCTTGGACTTTTCCCTAATCCACATTTTTGCTTAGGCATACAATTTATGCGTCCCAATACCATGAACTCTGACTCATAAGTTGAGGATCCTCCCACCATTAATGATGCCATTTCAAAGCTTACAAAAACTAAAAACAATCATGTAAAGCTGAAGTAGGAAACAGAGAGAGCGTTTGTATAAACTCTGAGTAATCCTCCGTGGACTTAAAATAGTTGATAGGTTATCAGTTTAGAGCTAGTTTCCTAACATTGAAGGCAGACCCATTACAGTATTTGCTTTCACATCATTAAAACATCACCTTGGGGCAAGATGAAGTTCCCCACGCCATAGCTGAAATTGCCTGCATAAAAGGAAATAAAAAGAGGTTATCAACTTTGGAATCCAACATATAACCAAACGTTAAATCTGTTATTTACTAGCTACGTATGTATTGTTTTTAAACCTGGGCTCCCCCAGCTTTTAGAATATGAGTCACACCAGCTTTTTTGGCACAATAAAGCACCTCCTGCAGGAAAAAAGGAGTAACCTCGTTACCTAAGGAAATTAAGGTATAGTCAGATTTGTTGCAAAAAGAAAAGGTAGCACAAGAATATATGTGTAAATAATCACCTTGCAGATGCTACCATCTTGACCTGGGGGAGTAGCAAGAACAACAGTTTTGCATTCTGCAATCTGCGCAGGCTGGTGTACAGAACAAACCAAATGTCAACCATATTTGCTCATTCTTTTAACAAGAAAATTGCAATATGAATACTACAGTAACTGAACCAGTAGATGTATTAGTAACACAAATTAGATTAGTTACCACTGCAAGCATAAGAGCAGTTGAAGGTAAAACCGCAGTACCACCAGGGACATAAAGACCTACAGAACCAATGCACCTCGCCACCCGTTTGCATCTAACTCCCTGGTAAAAATTAGACCCACCAAAGAGGCACAAAATTAAGAAAAGACATGGGGTGTAGGATAAATGATCTTTAAACCAAAACCAATCCAGTGTTTCGGTTCTAACTCCTCATGCTGTTTTCTCATTGGCATAATCAAAAGTATACCGCCTATATGAGAAAAGATTACACATCACTTACTTTCATGTTCTCAACTGTCACCTCGGTAGACTTTTGAGCAGCATGAAATGCATAAATATTGTTGTATGCCACATCAAATGCCTCCTTAACAGCTGGATCAAGCTGCATCAAGTACCAAATAATTGAATTTTTTTCTATTAGAGTCAATACAGTAGTTATTTTACATTTTGCGACATCAACGTGCATCACTTACGAATCACAACCTAAGAAATATGAGTGTCACACAATTGCTTAATGGAGAGGTACCCCTTGTCTCTCTTTGGAAGTCAAGATGGTCTTTATGTCTATATGGAAAAGGCATTCGGTTATCGAGAACGGGAAAAAAGAAGACGAAAACAATATAAATAAAATCCCAAAAATTCTAGACTCGTCCAAGCACCAACCGTACTGAAAACGCAAAGGGTATTATTCTGGCGGGCGTTGAATTAATCTGTTACAAATCATGTTTTCCAACTTTCATCTTGAAATCTAAATCATACAGTCATGACATGACCTGCCACAAATTCAGTGATCAGTTCCATAAACTCTCTAAACTGAGGAGGGACTAAATTTGATATCTCGACATCTGAAGAAAAAACATTGTTATCCTCGTCAACAATGGAGACTCTCAACAATTATATGCCTACTAGCTTCGTAGGTGCCCCTACAAGATAATTACAACTTCGATATCCTCGTCAACAATGGAGTGTCTCCATTTTATCTCCCCCTCTATACCTCTTCCCCTCTCTACACTAAAGAGGGACTAATTGTTAAGCAAACCGTTGGATCAAATTCCAAATGAATGGTCTGCTTTCAGTGAATCAGTCCCTCGAGTGGTGTGCCGTGTGCGGTAGGTTTTCATATCAAGAATACTAAAGTCACCTTGAAGTTCCAAATGAAATGAGCTAGAGAGCTACTTGGTGCCACGTTGGCACCAAATCAGTCTCTACACAGAATTCTCAGATGGGAACTGTTACATCACATCTTCAACCGTCTACAAATATAACTTGACATTGTAAAACCTTGCTACAGAAACAGTAAAACCGTCAAAGAGTAAACCTCTTCGGAAATTGTCATTCAGATAACCTCTAATAGTTGTTATTAGAAAAAAAGAAAAGAAAAAAAACAGGATCTAATAAAAAGCCAATCTAATAAGAGGTGAAAGGTTATTCCTAGTAGTGTGAAGTGTGAACCACATTCATTCAAGAAAAAGTATCACGCAAACCTTCGGATCAGGAAGATCAGCAACTCGGTCGACTATTTTGTGCAGTGTGACTTTGTCGAATCTTGCAGTGTAACTACAGAAGTGAACAAAGACAACTTAGCTTCTTATTTGCAGAACTATTAAACTTCACAATTTAATAAGTTGGAAGTGCACAAGCGTGTAAAAATGAATGAGAAAATAAAAGAGAAGCGTAAAAGAACCAACTCAGAAACTGCAGCATCGCCTCTATCACGAACATCATCGACAATTGGTTGAACCTGGTATAATCAAGCAGGTGATTAGTGGGAACAGAAAAAATTTTAAGGCTTCATTACAAGAATTCATGTTTTCCGGCAACTTCATATCGAAATTCTCACCGTACGAAAAATTGAAGAGAAATCAATCCGAGGACGAGCCTTGAGGCTGTCGATCTCACTCTTATTCAGCTCCGACAGTTTATAAGACTTCATTGAACACCTAATAATATTACTCTTTGGTCCTGTCATCAGCCAAAAGATCTGTGACTTTAAATACCAAGAAAAGAAGACAAAAGAAAATCAACATATCAGATCGATAGAAAGGAAGATTAAAATCCTATTTGCTATTTCCTACAAATTCTGGCAATTATTGCAAATTTGAAATTCTATGGGTTCCATCCACCGGTTAAAGTGGATTTACTGTTAAAATGATATCATCCGAGATTAAAATGCAACAGTAAAGCTCTTATGGACTATTCACAACAAATTGATACTATAATTTTGTTGAGTAGATTTTGTATCTCATTCAAACCCAAATACGATGACTTCAGGCTTTCGTTCAACACAAACTTGAAATCTTGGATATATCAATTGATTAAAGATAGCCGCCTCTCTCTCTCTCTTTCTCTCTCTCACCCTACTTAACGAGGAAAACTGATACAAGGATAATAAGGAAAGAAAGATTACTTGCAGAGAAGAGGAGAGAGGCAATATATAAGTTGTTTGGAAAAGTACCACCATATCTTTGTGAATGTTGGACCAAGGATGATGGAATCGAGCATTTGCTCCGATTAACAGACAAAAGTCGAATATCCATCCACTACCTTCCATCAAAACATATTTGAATGTAAAGAGAGAGAGAAAGTTAAAGATTGACAGATTAAATGGAACTTCAGTGAGAATGTGAACTGATACAAAGATAGTAAGCAATACCAAGGGCGGAGCAAGGGTTCCAAGGCAGACAAAGCTAACCCTTGCCTTGATGTTGGCAGATTTGTTTGAACTTTGAATCAAAGAAAAGGCAAATCCTCTTACAATAACGAACTATTCAGAGTTAAGTACTAAGTAGTAACTACTAGCGAGTACTAAACTAGTAAGGATATGATTCACGGAACAATAAGGATTCAAATTCAGTCATTCAACTTTCAAGAATCAAGAAGACAAGTTATATACATAAAACAAACTAGGGTTTTTTCAAAAGTAAAAGAAATTAGGTTTCAAGAACTCACCACGCTAAATTCAGAAAACCAGAGTACCCCTCTACTACACTTTGTTCTTTCTTAGTTGTTTCAAGCTTCAACTCTATACCTATAAGACTGTAAAAGAGTAATAAATACAAAAACAGTTACTAGTACTTATAAAAGTTCATCGAGCATCAAATATCCACTACTATGAATCTATGAAAGACTGAAATACCAAATATCCACTCAAACGATCGACTCTTAAAGCACAAAAAACAGTAATGAGTACTTGTAAAAGTTCATCGAACATCAAATATCTACTACTATTAGTCTATGACGGATACTGAAATATCACATTTTTCATTCAAATGATCAACTCTTAGAGCATTAAAAAGAGTAATTAGTACTAGTAAACATAAAAGCTCATCACAAGTCTGACACAACTACAGGTATAACACCCCATTAAATGAGATAAAAATATTATCAGATTTTAGGGTATTGATTCGATTTCGAGTGCTGATTTTTACGTAATTCATGTGTTCTTGTTTAATAAATTGTTTTGGATTTGCAGAACACTATACCCGAATGTCGGCCAAGGAAACATCTCTCTTCAATCAACGAACTCTTACAAACACTGGTTCAGTTGATGAGAAACAAAACCCTAAATGGCTAAATGAACCAATATTTTGAATTGACAGGCCATGTACAATAATCCCTAATTTCTGATTAAAAATAACCTAAATCAGAAATATCACATCATTTCACTACCCAAACAACCAATCTTAGTTTTGCTATCAATCCATTATCAATAACATATGATATCCTCACGTACAAAAATCAAAATCTCAACAACAGAAACCATAAAATTACTAGGAAATGAACAAACCAATTTGCACAATCTATAGATAGTCTGAAGAAGAATGACTGGCCTCCTTCGACGAGAGAGAGCTCACAATAATTCGGTAGGGATAATAGCTGAGGGATTTGGTGGCCAGTGCTCGTGAAGGTGGTGGTCGGTGCTAGTGAAGGTGGTGGTCGGTGCTAGTGAAAGTGGTGGTCGTTGGTGAAGAAGAAAAAGATAGTTGCTTTAGGCAGCGGCTATCGGGCACCCAAATATTGTCCTACCTATAAAGTAAGTTTGTCAATGAATATCCTTGATATTCAACACCCGATCCGCATACGTATTCGAATTTTAAAAAAATATCCGAAATTTCAGATTCAGATTCGGATATTCCTTATCTGATATCGGATACAGATACACTCATATTCGATCCGATAAATATCCGTATCCGATAAGTAACATAAAAAATTAATAAAAATTTAAATTTATTCATAATAATATATAAAATGTATGGTTGAGATTTATTATTTAGATCTAATGGTTAACAACTCAAAAAAAAATTTAAATTTTGTTAAAGTTTCGGATATCGGATATTATTCGATATTCGTTGATATTATCGGATTCGGATATTGATTTCTAATATCCGTCGAATAATTATCGGATTCGGATAGCTTATCGGAATCGGTTACGGATATGCCTATATCTGATCTGATAAGCTACCGTTTACAAGCCTGGTATAAAGAATTGTCAAACACAGTTGGACTTTCTTTTGAGTCAAAAAACCAACAACTTCTGACCATTACATCCACCATTCCAATTACCACTACCAATTGATTGTCTAAGTGGTTGATCGTGTTAACATAAACTCTAAAAATTTTGAGGTCTTAGGTTCGATTTCTAGATGAGGTGAAATCTATGGTTATTTAATTTGAGTTATTAAAGATATAAATAATGTAAAAAGTTTGTCGGTTGTTAGGCCTCTTTCATGTTGTTGGGTTTTAGACCCCTTTTATCATTGGTCTAACTTAGACGATTATCGTAGTTATCACATCTTCATGATGTATCAATGCCTTGTAACGAACATAGATCGTAGTCGATTTCTCAAAAAGAAAAACGTTTATAACTGCCAATTTTCTTTCTCCTCCTCTCTGTTCCACAAAAATGGACCCTCTAGTTCTCTTTCTAAAGAGATTATATTCAGAACTATTATATGTTCAAGATCCAATATTGAAAAAAAAAAATCAAAAGTTTTCCTTAACCTTGTACGTGTCCATAAAGAATTCAAAATGTCTTGGCTTTTTAAAGCATGTCTGAGTCAAATAGCAATAATTCGAAACCACTTCTTTATTACACTATATTGGAAACTCCAAGAACTCAATCATATAAGATTTCTAGAGTATTGAAAAAGAGGATAGGATATATAAGATACAATGGAGGATGATGGAAGCAGTACTGGTCAGTGAGTATGTTACCGTCGTGGTAGATGTCAATTTATTTTGGTGGTCAATACGTGGACAATCATTTTTCTTATATGGACAACTATCTTATGTGGACAACTAAAATATTAATTTTTTTATATAGACACCAGTTTCTAAGGGGACATCTCTCTATTATTTTCACTCAAGTCCTCTTAGAATTAGATGTATTATTTTAACACCTCTCTCTTTTCCCATAAACCCCAAGTAAGTTTGGTCTTCTTCTACTACTTCATCTTCATCATCAACCTAAAATTCTAGAGAGAGAATTTTTTTAAAGAAGATTATGACATCAAACAAAGGGAAGAGAATTGTTGAAGGATATTCCTAACTAGAAAGATCAGATCTAAAAACCTGTTAAACTTTTAAAACCTAGAAATCAAAATTTTCAAAGCCCTAGATTTTTTTACAAACAAATAGAGTTGCTCGTGCTTCGGGGAAAATCGACAAAACACGAGAGATCTTAATTTCTGAGTTTTTGTAAAAAAAAGAAAATCTGACTTGCCAATTTCGTAGATTTCTTACGAAAATTTGGCACGACAGAGGGAAACTTGCCACGAAAAATCTAGCATATTTTCGTAGATTTCCCACGAAATTCTAGGAATTTCTTCTTCACTTCGATTTTTTGCCTTGAAATCGTTTTGTATTCTTTCAAACTACCCAAACGAAAATACAAAATAAAATTAAAAAAGTTAGAGTTTTACCTCATCAATGTAGGGTTTGATTAAAACCCATCTAGGGTTTGATAAAAAAAACAAAGGGAAGTAGTAGAAACTATAGTTCACTAAAAAACAAAGAGAAGAGGTAGAAACTATATTTTACTAAAAATTAAGGGAAATGGAGATTGATGAGTTTTATCTTCTTCACATTTAGGGTTTGATAAAAAACAAAAAGAAGTGGTAGAAACTATAGTTTACTTTTAGTAACAGTACAAGAATAAGAATAAGACTAAGAAGAAGGAAGAAGAAGAAGATGCTGAAGAAGAAGACAACTTAAGTTTTCAATTTTGAACTATTATTTTGTTAATGGTCCACAAGTTAGTAACTGTTAGTATTTAAGACTTTATGGAGTTGTCCCCTTATTAAATCAAAATCAACTAAGTCAAGCATAATTGACTCGCACCGGACACGAAAATAGTTGTCCATATAAAAAAAAACAGTTGTCCACCAGGGGCGGTCCGGGCCCAAAGCAACCAACGCGGTCGCTTTGGGCCCCGACATAATCAAGGGCCTTGTATATTGAATGATGTATGTTATTTTTCGAATAATAATTACGTTATAAAGAGAATTTTGACATGGATTGAGTTGTAGCTCACTGGATCAAGAGTTTAGACTTTCTATGAGAGGTCATGAGGTCGACTCCAAATTTTGTTTTGTTTTTTCTACCAAATACTATATAGGGTCCCATAATTTAGTTTCGCTTGGGGCCTCCCACATATTAGGGCCGACCCTGTTGTCCACGTATTGGCCACCTTTACTTTGGAGGTGGTCAGTGAGATCTATAGAGTTTGAATATCTAGGTTGAAGTTTGGATAGATTAGGTAAAGAGGAAGGTTAGATCTCTAGGTTGGGTTGACATCACCCGTAAAGTACTATTTATATCCTAAAAGAGAACTCGGGCTCCAATAGACTTTTGCAGTCAAATGATATTGACTAAGTCAATCTCTTCAGTCGGGGGCCAACAACAATTTTAATGTTATTAGCTGCTCCCCTCTCTTTTGCGTGAAGAAAGAGATAAATAAATGTAGGAAAGAAATGGGGAAGAGGGAAGAGAGAAAATTGGTGGCGGTAGTGATCAAAGGTGGTGGGTCGTGGACAGTGGTCGGAAGTTGTGGTGATTATCGGGGTGAAGATGAAAATTACGTGGTAACAATAACCTAGTTGATTTTTGAACTCAATATGATGGTGCCCCTAAATAAATTTTGTTTGACTTAAAGTTTTATGCTCCAAATAATATTTTGAATGCCCAAACCCACAGACCTTATGTTGTGATCATTAGATTAATTTTTATTTTAATGTTGGATGTTTGTGTTGGGTTCTCTCTACTAATAAAAAAGATTGATGAGATACATTAAACATCCATTTTACCTTGAGTTTCTTGACTCGGTTATGCAAAATTACCCACCGCCTCTCCATTTTCCTTCACCACATACTCCCTCACTAATTTGGTTCTACGAGTTTTGATCAAATCCAATAATATCAGTTCTCTTACATGAAAGAAATAAATCATAGAACTTGTAAGATTTGTTTTCACATATTGATGCGTCTCTGGCGACACTCACTCATTCCACGACATGTATAACACACAGTGGGGTAACTAATCCAAGCTATACAAAACGGGTTCGTATTGCCGTATCGGTTGAATACGACATTAGTTTATTACCATCCAACTTGTAGATGACATCGAATTCCACAACTTAAAAAGAATAGACAGCTCGCAAGTGCACAGAATACAAGTTGTAAGTCTCAGCTAGACATAATATAGTTATGGAATATGGATGTTGAACTTGTGTTACATATGGTATGAATTGTGCCGTCATTTAGCTGGAATTTGGTGCTTTGGCATACTATACAAAAATATCCCACGTTTTTCATTTAATGAATTATTATCATCCGTTGATGGTAACCTCAATCATCCTCATTCATAAATCTTGTGGGTCCGATCTGGCCCACATGAGCCTGATCTGACTCACTAACGAGTCAGCTTAGGCAAGTTGATAGAGATGAATGATAATAAAAGGGATTGATTAAACAGGGAGAACTAAAAGAAAAAGAAGAAATCAAGAAGAATTCTAACACGAGATTTACGCAACCAATTTAGGTACGATTTCTTCTTATTTTCAGTACACCATAACCCTATCTTTTCGTTCCTTTTTATTACAATCCTGTTAAATTTCTTTGTTAGTATTGAATTACAGTTACTAGATTGTTTCAACTGATTAGGGTTTACTATGTGGTACTGAAAAAGAGTAAATTTGATCTTTCATTAAAATATGTCTGATATTAAAATATGAGAAGTTTCAACAACTATAATGAAAAAGAAAAGTTCTTGTTTGTTTGCTATGTTGAATCTCTGGTTATTTGTAGTAATTTGATAAGTTATTGAGCTATAAAAACATGGGTAGATTTTCTTTTTGGAAAGGTTTAGATTCAAACCCTGGTTTTTCCCACTTAGAAATTTAGATGTTACCATTATACCAAAGTGAGCTTGGGAAACATGGGTAGTAGATTTCATCTTTGGGGAATCGCGTATTTTGTAATTAACCCCCCCACCCCTTGTGAGCCGGTTAGCTCATCCGACTCTAGGGGTAGTCCTCTCTTGGGTAATGGACTCTGTGCTTGGTTGGTTTGAGACAAGAAACCTGCCACGTTTTACTATAAGAGTTAATTGAAATTTGAAATACCCATTAAGGCTAGTTGGGATGTTCTTTGTGACGAAAGTGTTTTTGAGTTATAGTTGATATATTTGGGATGTCGTTTGTTCGTCCACTTTGAAGTACTGGTAAATTTAGAGGAATTTCCACCAAATTCCATGGTGATTAAGTGGCATGAGTGCCCTTAAATTCATTACAGGAGCATAATGGTCAACCTTATTGACCATGTTTCGTGTTCCCTCATTTGCTTGATACTTCATCTTGTACAAAATTGACTCAGTTCGGCATTAGAGGATAGTATATTTCAACGAAACACACCATTATAGGTTTTGGTGAGTAGAAATTGGAAATTTTCGGCATTACTAGACCTTGTCCACATAATCAAGTAGGGGTCCTGGACTGTTGCTTTTATACATTGCCGAGTCACTAACACCCTGCCGAATAGTTCGAACCTGAGCAAATAGTTTTCGATTTATGACATTTCCCTAGTTCAGTGACAAAAGAATACAAATTCAAAATATGCTTTAATTCAAAGTTCGATGCATTTCTGAAACAACTACTGCTTATTTAGAGGTTTGGGTATCTTCATTTACACATCATTTTTATTTTGATTGTGCTATAGAATTTGTAAAAAAAATGCACTGTTAGACTTGGGGTCAGGATATGCGAGAAGGAGTACACTGTTTTATAATGTCAAACACATTTCACGCGTTGTTTTGTTTCTTAAAAATTATGCTAAGACAGCCTGACACGGTGTAAACAATGTTATTGGTTACTTAAAAAATGACTAGACAACAGGAACCGTGTACAAGTATAGAAGATAGAAGATCTGTATAAAATGTCGATTGAGTTTAGTTTTCCGAATGTTATATTTGCATGCTTCACCATGAGTGGCAGTATCTGATGAAGACTCGTTAAATTGGCATATTACAGACATCTCTGTTTAGTCTATATTTTGTATAGATGTTATTCCCATCTATTTGGCATCGTCTACAGTTTCAGGAAATATCCGTCTTTATATTCTTGTGTTGTTGGGTGATTGCTCTTGAATTGAAATAACTGTGGTCTCTTGTATTCAACAGTAGTCATTGTATGGATACCAAAGTCCCTGGCAAGGAGGTGTCTCAAGAGCTGACCCGGGAGTCGCTTATTGCTATATCTCAGGATACTGAAGCCCATAGCAAGGAGGTGTCTCAGGAGTTGATTCGAGAGTCGCTTATTGCTATATCTCAGGATAACCAAACCCCTGGCACGGTGTCCCAAGAGCTGGCTCGGGAGTCGCTTATTGCTATCTCTCAGGCAATCCCTGATCAGATTATTTCCGCTGAACTCTCAGCTGAAGACTTTGTTATCCCGGAGTTGGTTGAAGTTAAAGCTGGAGATGGTGCTGCAAGTTATAGATCCAAGCTGATCTCAATTTCATATCCGCAATCACCGAATACTAACACTTTACCAGTGAAAGACTACCACTTCACCAGTTACAGTCGCGACCCTCGGCAATTAGCTTAAAGCTGAACTGTTATACGTTTTAATGTTCAAACCAGTTAAGTTTCCACTCGAATTCGTTGGTATTGTTTTTTTGTTTGATGTAAACTTAAACATAACAACAAATTGTTTTACCAACAAATGTATAAATGTATGCTCTTTTGAAGCCTTTCTTGGGAGGAATACATAATAATGTTTTATATGTTAACATCTCGTTTAGTTCATCTGAAGTTGAAACCCTAGCACTCGGTGTCTTGAATATTTTCTGGCATCTCATGCCCTATTTGTAGTTGTGATGAACTAAAGATTTGTACAGGTATTGAAGTTGATGATTTGTATTAAACTTCTGCATGTATAGGGACTCAGTTCTGGACTGGTCTAATCTTTCTATGAAATATATAGGCTTCTAAAATGCATCGTAATTTGCTTCACTCATATTTTTTCGAATTATCCGAAGTCCTACTCATTTGCATCAATCTTGTCTGAGGAAAGCCATTATAGTCACTTGAAGCTACTCAGTTTGACATAAAATCAGCTCAAATTAGTCATTCAAACGAGTTATACTTCACCACTCAAGCCAGACAAATTACCTAAATTTGGTAAACGTTTCAAAATTTGATAACTGTAACCAATCCTGCAATTTTGGATACAACATTCATAAACCTAAGAAAATGAAAAATTCATCACTAAAAATTCTTTTACAGCAAAACTGCAGTAGATTGAACACCAGATTTCATCCATGACACTAAATCCTCTCTTGTTGCAGTAAAACAACCAGCTTTCTCTTCACACTGTCTAAATGGTACACCAAGTTTCTTCAAATGTGAATCAATAGAATAAGCCAATCCTTGAGAGAATTTATGAGTTCCAGCACCTGTATAAGCCGAAAACAACTCGGGTAAGTCCTCTTTTCGGTCCATGATTTTCGATAAAGTTTCCATCCATTCTTCAAATGCTGTATAAGCTGCACCAACAGATAATGATCTAAGATTCAATGACCATTCTTCTGATGTTTTTGAATGTAAACCAGGGTATAATCCATAAAGAGTTCCCAAGTAAAGCAACTCATGACCTCTCTCATGGAGATTTCTGTTTCGACATATATCGATCAAGCAATTACAATACGGTCTACGAACTTCTACCACAACTTTGTTCAGTATCTCTTTGAATTCATCTTTGATTTGATCAAAACTTGCTTCTTTTTCATTTAACAATCTAACAAATGAAACCAACTTAGGATTTCCTTTCTCTAAGCAATTAAGAACCATCTCAATTTCTTCATTGTCTTCTTCACATAAAGCAAGAACAGATAATAAACACCCACATAATCTATCATCAGGTTCAATTCCTCTTTCAACCGAAAACTCGAAAACTGTTACTAAATCGTCGATTCTCTTAGCTCTCCCTAAGCATTGAATCAAACAAGTACAACCCATTACATTAAGTTTAATACCAAATTCACTCATTTCATCAAAAAGTTTCATAGCATTATCAACTTTTCCTCCTCTTCCATAAATATTAAGCATTGCTGTATAACTCCAACTATCTGGCCTACATCTTTTTGATTGTTTCATTTCTTCAAACAGTTGTTGAGCTTCTTCTTCTAATCCAAGATCAGCACACATACTAAGTAAAGTATTATAAAGCATGAAATCCATTTTCCACCCATTAGTCTTCATTCTATCCCAAAGTTCTAAAGCATCTTTGCCCCATCTTGCTTTTCCATAAATCTTGATCAGAGCTGTTAAAGTTTTCTCATTTGGTGTTAAACCAGAATCAATCATTTCCTCAAAAAGGGTTCTTGCTAAACCAGGTTTTCCAGCCTTACCCATTGCTTCTAACAAAGTATTATAAACAACTAAGTTAGGTTCAACTTCAAGTGATTTCATTTCTTGTAAAACATATCTAATTCCATCATAATCTCCAGCTTCACCAAACATTTTACCTAATATTGAGAAAGCAATTGGATCAGGCTTCCACCCACTAGCTCTTCCTCTCTCATATAAACTCAATACTTCTTCAACTCTACCTAATTTTGCATAAACATCAAGAATAGCAGAGTAAGTAACTTCATCAGGCATCAAACCAGTTTTATACATTCTTTCAAACCATTCAACAGCTTTATCAAAAAGGTCACACCTTTTTGCACAAGTAATAATGGTGGAGTAAGTGATGTTATCAAGTTCAACATCATTCTCCATCATTTCATTAGCAAGATCTTCAATAAGCTGAAATTGTTTACCAAATCTCAAAGATTTCATAGTAACATTGTAGAAAATTGTCTCAGGAGGAGAAAAATCCTTTTGGGTCTTGAGCCAAGTCAAGAATTGATAAGATTTTGGCCATGGTTTCAAAAAATTGAGAATTGAAAGAGCATTTTCTCTTGTTAATGGTTGTGGGATTTCTTCAAGAACTGATAGGAAAGAAGATTCAGAAGATGGGTCACAATCATTAAGTTTTTTGCAGAAAAGTTTGAGGTCTTTGAGTTGAGGGTTGTAAGAGTAAGAAGGTCGTTTATGGCGTTGAAGTGAGAGAACTGAACGTTTGGGTTTAGAAGGATTAACCCAAATAGACTTGGGTTTAGAGAGAAGATGAGGTTGAGGTTGATCAGAGAGAGTAGTGAGAGAAAGGGCTTTTAGTTGTTCAGAGAGAGAAGGGTTTTTTTCTTGGGAAGAATTTGGAGGAGATTGAGTTGAGTTACATAGAATGGTAAACCTTTTCTTGATTGGGTTTCTGAATCTGTGAGGAGAAGAAGAAAAGAAGTTAGTGGGTTTCTTATTAGGGTGAGAAATAGTGAGATGAAGATCGAGAGTTGTTGAAACTGTAGAAGATGAAGCCATGATTTTAGTGAGATTTTAGAGAGAGTGAGAGGGAAGAAGAAGTGAAGAACATTATCCTGTTTGTGGAGATATTTCGTATTGAGTTATCCAGTGCTACGCAGTGTCGCATTAGGCTACTACATAAAATATTTTTATAGGCCCTCCAATTCTATAAGCAATTCAATCCTATCATATAGGCATTCCTAGTTGGGTGCATCTATAGATGCCCTCTCTTTTTTTTATTTAGGCCCGTTCTCGCTCTCAGCGCCCACACAGACTGCTTTGTCCACCGGTCTCGAAATTGTTTTTTTTTATTTAGGCTCGTTCTCGCTCTCAGCGCCCCCACGGACTGCTTTGTCCACCGGTCTCGAATTGCTCAGTCCAAAACTTTTTTTTATTTAGGCCCGTTCTCGCTCTCAACGCCCCCACGGACTGCTTTGTCCACCGGTCTCGAATTGCTCAGTCCGAAGTCCACGAGAAGTGTCACAATCCTATCCTATAGGCATTCCTAGTTGGGTGCATCTATAGATGCCCTCTCTTTTCTTATTTAGGCCCGTTCTCGCTCTCAGCGCCCCCACGCACTGCTTTGTCCACCGGTCTCGAATTGCTCAGTCCGAATCTTTTTTTAATTTAGGCCCGTTCTCGCTCTCAGCGCCCCCACGGACTGCTTTGTCCACGGGTCTCGAATTGCTCAGTCCGAAGTCCACGAGAAGTGTCACAATCCTATCCTATAGGCATTCCTAGTTGGGTGCATCTATAGATGCCCTCTTTTTTAATTTAGGCCCGTTCTCGCTCTCAGCGCCCCCACGGACTGCTTTGTCCACGGGTCTCGAAATTGCTCAATCCGAAGTCCACGAGAAGTGTCAAAAGAGGGGAGCCAAGAGTAAAGGGACGGGGCGCCTATAAAAGCACCCATCCCAATTTTGAAGGAGTGAAATGTGGATGAGTTTGATTAGACTTGAGAAAAGTAGTACAAGAGAAATAACTTTTCATGTAAGCCATGGCAGATGAGACAACAAACTATGGAAATGTCCAACTATGAAGCTTATCACCAATAATTGTTCATTTTTTCTCTTATGGTCTTATTATTCAAAAAGGCAAATAGCTCTCATTATATTGCCGGGTGAAATTTGAGTTCAAAAGTAAATTAGAGCAATAAAGTGATTCAAGTATACTTACAAGTGAATCTAGCTAGTTTAGGAGTGGGTAGGTCAAAAGGTGAAAGATGCTTTAAATAGAGTGTTGGTTTTTCTATTAAGAGTGTTACATGTACAACTAAATGGTTTACAAGGAATTTATGCCGACGTAATTGCTGAAATTCAAAGAGTGACGGCGGCTTGGTTCATACATTTTACAAACTAGCCTAAA
The DNA here is from genome assembly GCF_041429995.1 of Eschscholzia californica. NCBI lineage: Eukaryota > Viridiplantae > Streptophyta > Magnoliopsida > Ranunculales > Papaveraceae > Eschscholzia > Eschscholzia californica. Next base: position 81,096,341 of record NW_028238198.1, read on the forward strand.
GTGATCAATTTATTAGATTTCATAGGTTTTGCATAAAAGATAATCCGGGTGTTCTTTCTTGACAGTTGAGGATCATCTTTAATGGGTCGAAAGTGTTCATTTCACTCAAAAATGAGTTATTTGGGTGGTATGTAGAAATCATAAACGGAAAACATTGAGATTTGGTGTGAAAAACAATGAGTACGTAGTTTATGACCGAACGATCGTTCGGTCATAATAAATCAAAATAGGTATTATTTGCTTTACTTGATAACACTATTAAAGAGACTACAACAATATTTTCAGGCTATTAAAGAGACTACAACGATATTAAAGAAATAATCGATATCTTTACAACTCACAGTATAAAAGTCATTTGCAATGCGAGTTATTTGTCATGGCCTCATGGGATACCTGTGATATGACACATACTTGTGATACTAAAATTTGTGCGGCTATTCACGTAAAACTGTTTTGTTAATTATTGTTTTCACATCAAATTTGCAAGAAATTAATATATTAAATTGACACCTACGAATATTAGAAAATCGACTAACAAAGTCTTAAATTTGTTGAATGAGTCATTAATCTTTCAACATTTTTCTATGCAGCTTAACTATTCTCACACCTGAATCCACATCATCTCAAATGTGACGCTCTGAATGCTAATGTGAAACAACCCATTTTGGAATTCAAACTTGGTGCATGCTATGGCATATAGAGTATCAAAATGAGTTAACTATAGACACCTAAATATGTGTGTTGGGTCATAGAGTGAGAGAGAGAGAGGGAGACTGATTGGACATTAAGGACCCACCTTCCACGCCCTTTGTGGGCGATTACATCAACAGACAAAAGAGTTGATGATAATAGACAAATAAGGGCCGAAAGACCCAAACAAGTAGTAATCATATCTCACAATAATGTGTTGATAATGTTGTCCCTTTTCAATTCCCTTTCCCTATGAAAAATTACAAACATCTACAGTTTTTTACATATTTATTCAAACTTGTTGTTTTTTTCAGCTTCCAATTCATACTTGTTCATCAAACTATTGCCCTTGTAGTATTGGAAAGTGGTCTAAATTCTAAACTATGACTTAACTTTGTTTTGTCAAAAGGAAAAAAAGAGTGTCGTTATTGGTATTATTAGTGTTGTTTGGGTCGTTGTTTTAGATGTAGAAACGTATTTCATCAACACAAGTCCTTAAGAGTTTCATGTTATAATTCAAAAGCTATGGTTATTTCCGATCTTTTAGGTTAATGGAAATTGGTAAAGAGAAGGCAGCCCAAGGATGTGTTAAAGACTATTCCCTTGATTCCTTTTTCTTGACCTTTGGGCAATATTATTGGGGGTATTAGACTTGCTTGCAAAGATTAACCTACAAATGAATTTTCTTAGACAAACTGATGTAGATTGTTGCGGAAGCGAAATAACTTTGGAATCCATTACTAAAACTAAAGAAGAAACAAGAAATAACTAACGATAAATTAAAATAATTGTAAAGAAAGAAGATGCAATCAAGAGGTTTGTTTATAATTCAATTCAATGTCTTACAAGATAAACTGGGCTTCTTTTATATAGAGATTATGCTTTCCTAATTAGACTCAAAGTGGGAAATAAGATAACTACTAATATTACTTTCCTTGATTGCTAATATTAATAAACATAGAAACCCTAAATAATAAAATAGGAAACTTATAATAATATAACTTCTAGGCAGTTAGGCCTATAGTTGGAATAGCCGTGAGGCCCATAGGTGGATGGCCGCCATCATACTCCCCCTCCGTGGAACAACTTGTTCCCAAGTTGGTGTCTTCATAAATTGGCTCGTCCGGAAAAAATGGATAAATATCGGAAACATTAAAAGTGTTGGAAATATTGAAATCTGATGGAAGATCAATCACGAACGCATTATCATTGATTTTGTGGAGAATCTTGAATGGACCAAATTTCTTTTGGCCGAGCTTCTTAAAAGTACCTACGGGAGTTCGTTGCTTGGAAATATAAATCATGACCAAATCGCCTTCTTTGAAATCTTTATGAACACGATGACGGTCGGCGGACGTCTTATACGACGAATTTGCCATAGAAATATTATGACGAACCTCATCATGTAAAGAGAGGATATGAGAAGCGAAGGTGTCGGCCATTGGGTCGAACTCGTCAATAGAAGGAAGAGGGACGAGATCGACTACATGGTTCGGCCGAGATGTATACACTATCTCGAATGGCGTCTTCCTCGTAGTACGGTTAACGGTGCTATTATAAACGAACTCTGCATGAGGAATAGCGGTTTCCCAATTGACACCCCTATCTTTGATAATACAACGAAGTAGGTTACCAAGAGAACGGTTGACAACTTCCGTTTGTCCGTCACTTTGAGGGTGACATGTACTACTGAAATTAAGCTTAGTATTGAGTCTCTTCCACAAAAGCGCCAAAAGTGGCTTTGAAATTTCACATCTCGATCAGAGACTATACTTTTAGGTAACCCGTGAAGACGAACAATCTCCCAAAAGAATAAATTAGCAATATTAGAAGCATTGTCAGTTTTCTTGCATGGAATAAAGTGAGCCATCTTGCTAAAACGATCAACGACGACCATAATTGAGTCTCGTTCTTTCTGGGAACGGGGAAGACCAAGAACAAAATCCATAGATAAATCCTCCCAAATAGTACCCGGAGTTGGTAATGGTAAGTAAAGGCCTGAATTTTGTGTTTTGCCTTTACTTGATTGACAAACATAGCAACGCTCTACAATACGGGAGACATCTCTTTTGAGTTTAGGCCAATAAAATCTTTCGGAAACTAACGTGAACGTTTTGTCACGTCCTACGTGGCCCTCGTTGTGTAATTCTCGAATAATATGTTCCCGAAGAGAAGAGATAGGAATACATAACTGATTACCACGAAATAAATAACCGGAAGAGATAAAGAACTCACCTGAAGAACGATTTTGACTGCATGAATCCCAAATTGTACCAAAATCGGGGTCATCTTTATATTGGTCGGGTAAGATCTCAAAACCCGGAACGTGAACGGTCATAGTGGTTAATAGACTAGCTCTCCGACTAAGGGCGTCGGCCACGGTGTTAGAAGACCCGGATTTATGCTTGATAACGAAGTTAAATCGTTGAATAAACGAAATCCATCTCATATGCATAGGGTCCGCGGTTCTTTGATCGTTAAGTGTTTGTAACGCTTTATGGTCCGTATATAGGACAAACTCGACCCCGAGGAGAAAACGTTGCCAATGACGGAGTGCTCGGTAGAGAGCATAAAATTCGGATTCATAGACCGTCCACTTTCGTCTTGCGTCTCCCAATTTTTCACTCATAAATTCAATAGGTCTTTTATGTTGAGATAGTACTGCTCCAATACCTAAGCCTGAAGCGTCACATTCCACTTCAAAAGGTTTGGAGAAATCTGGGAATGCCAAAACTGGAGCTGAACATAATCGTTGTTTAATTGTAGAGAAACTATCATCTTGTTGGGGTCCCCATAAAAACTTACCCTTTTTTAAGCAATCAGTAAGTGGTGCCATAACTGTACTGAAATCCCGTATAAAACGTCTGTAAAAAGAGGCCAAACCATTGAAACTACGAACTTCGGAAGGTGAGGATGGAATAGGCCACTCAGAAATAGCTCGGACTTTGGCGGGATAAACTTTCATACCGCTTTTACTGATAATGAATCCCAAAAAATAAACTTCATCCAAGAAGAAAAAACTTTTGGGAATATTCATGAATAGTGAGTTTTGTCTCATAACCTCAAAAACTGCTCGAATATGATCTAAGTGATCATTTCTTGATTTACTAAAGATGAGGATATCATCGAAGTAAACGACTACAAACTTGTTCAAAAAAGGTTTAAGAAATTGATTCATGAAACGCATAAAAGTACTAGGAGCGTTAGAGAGGCCAAAAGGCATAACTAACCATTCATAAAGTCCTTCCTTTGTTTTGAATGCTGTCTTCCATTCATCTCCTTCTCGAATCCTAATTTGGTGATAACCTGCTTTGAGATCAATTTTGGAAAAAATTGTAGCCCCTGTTAGGTGATCAAGCATGTCTTCTAAACGAGGGATTGGGAAACCATACTTAATGGTAATTTTGTTGATAGCTCTACTGTCAACACACATACGCCATATACCGTCTTTCTTTGGAACCAAAAGTGTCGGAACTGCACATGGACTAAGGCTTTCCCGAATAAAGCCCTTAGATAATAAATCTTCTACTTGTTTCTGGAGTAACTTATGTTCCTGAGGACTCATCTTGTGGTGAGGTAAATTCGGTAAATTAGCTCCCGGTATAAGATCAATTTGGTGTTGAATATCCCTTAAAGGTGGAAGAGAAGGTGGTGTGATGGAGGGTATAAGATCTTGGAATTCGTCAAGAAGGGGTTTAACGGATGGGTGTGGTGGTCGGTCGGTGGATGATGTGTCTTTGGTTGCTAGCAAGAAGCCGCGAAGTGGGGCTGTTGGTGGTGCGGTTTCGGTAGGGGTAGGTGTCGGTGGTTGCTGTTTTGGCTGCTGTGGTGTTACGGTGGTGGTGGGTTTCGGTTGTTGTTGTTGGTGGTGATCGGTGATAGGTGACACGTTGGGGTGGTGGAGCTGGTTCGGGGTGATGGTGTAGGCTCGGTGCGGTGTAGTGGATGGGACGTCGGTAGGTTTGTTGGCTTGCCGTGATGGAAGTGTTAACCGAGAGATCGGTTTTCTCCGTTAACGGTAATAGTTTAAGGGTACGGTTAGACCAAGAAAACTCGAATATGTTTGCCCGACAATGATATGTGGCGTCGACGTCAAAAATCCATGGTCTTCCGAAAATAAAATGACAATTATCCATATCGACGACGTCACAACAAATTGAATCACGATAATAAGAGCCAATGGAGAACGGGAATGTGCATTGGGTTGTTACCGATAATTCTTTTTGATCAGAAATCCAACCAACTTTATAAGGATTTGGGTGTTCAGTTGTAGGTAGTTTAAGAGCATTGACAAGTCGTTGAGAAATCATGTTCTCTTCACTACCATTATCGATGATGAAATCGCAGACTTTCTTGTTTATTGTAAGTCTTGATTTGAACACTTTATTCCTTTCTGGATGATTTGTTGGAAAAAAAATTTCAGGATTTTGAAGGCTCATGATACCAGCTGATGTAGATTGTTGCGGAAGCGAAATAACTTTGGAATCCATTACTAAAACTAAAGAAGAAACAAGAAATAACTAACGATAAATTAAAATAATTGTAAAGAAAGAAGATGCAATCAAGAGGTTTGTTTATAATTCAATTCAATGTCTTACAAGATAAACTGGGCTTCTCTTATATAGAGATTATGCTTTCCTAATTAGACTCAAAGTGAGAAATAAGATAACTACTAATATTACTTTCCTTGATTGCTAATATTCCTAAACATAGAAACCCTAAATAATAAAATAGGAAACTTATAATAATATAACTTCTACGCAGTTGGGCCTATAGTTGGAATAACCGTGAGGCCCATAGGTGGATGGTCGCCATCACAAACTTTAAAGGTTCTAACATTTACAAGTCTTGATAAGTTAGCACACACATACCATCATTTCATACTATAACAAGCTAAATTAAACAAGATGTGGGACATTTTGTCTCGTAATAAGTTGTTTATGTAAAAAGGCATATGACTAAGTACCAGTTGTGTCCGATCAATAGTTGTAAATCGTGTGAAACATTTGACACATAGTCAGCGTAAAACACGAAAACGAAGAACACGTTAACAGATGGTGTAGAGAAAGGGTATCTAATCTATATATACAGGGGCGGGGCTAGTAAGGGGCATGTGGGGGTGCATGCCCCCACATGCTCCCAAGACCTCTCCTAACACTATCCCTAAACAAAAAGATTTATTCTTAAATGATATTTTTTATTTCTTTTCTAGGTAGCAAACCCACTATTTATTTCAAGTCTACGGAAAAATAGTGTAAAACCCATCGCACTATAATATGATTCTTTAGCCGTGAAGTGAAATATATCGACTATTTTGTAATTTAATTTCTTGGTAAACCTAGTCTAATGAGTAACACGATTTTTTCCTAATCATCTCCTCTTTCATAATAAAATTATTTTTTGGCATAAAATATACATTTTTATTTAGTGTGTTAGATTAATTACCTAGTTTGACTATTTTAGTAACCATTAAATTACAATCAAAAATAAATCGTAAAATATTTTAGTAAAAAACGTTACCGTGTATAGTCAGTTTCCTTAGAAATCAAATAAGATAAAAGCATGAATATATATAATTTATTTACTTTCAGAATTTTGATTGCGTGTAAAGTTCTTCCACGAAAAAGCAAGTGTAGTTATTTTTTGGTTTCCTTTGTATATATTTCTAAATTAAATTGTGTAATTCTTTTTTCTTAAAAAAATTGAACTAAATTACCCTAAAAATATAATTAAGAATATAATGAAATTCACCTACGTATTTCATATATCATTCAAAGAAGATTAAATAGCAATAGGTTGATTGGAAAAAAAATTTGCTAGAGTTTGTTGTTTTCTAAATATAATAACTATAGTGTAGGACGAACCACTTTTATACTAAGTGGTTCCAAAAAGTATTCAATATAGTAAATTAAAATGTTACGGGCTAATACATATTGCTTGATTTATTATTTTATGTGAGTTTCTCTTTTTAAAAGTGCCCCCACAGAAGAAAATTTCTGACTTCGCCACTGTATATATATATAATATTATTTTTTATTTCCTCCAACAAAAGAAGTGGTGATTTTGCTCTTGTTACACTTAAGCGCATACACTTTAAAGCACTTTTTTGAAGGAAAGAACAACCTTTTGTAAAAGCACTCCTTATTAGACCAATAGACAAGCTTATAAGCAAATTAATAAACAATGAAAAAAAGCATTTTTGTCCGACTCAAGATGACGTGTATAAACCCTATATTAACGGTAATTTAATAATTTGGCGGGAACCACAACGATTTTTTACAATGTAAACGGTTCTAGTTCCGGGCCCACAACTTTGGAATTTTGTGTTAATTTTTCAAACAATCAAACTCTTTCTCTCTCTATCTCTCAACCTTTCGGTGTTTTTTTTTGCTTTTGATCTCCTCATCTCTTTACCATTTCTATATAAACAGAATCCCATTTTCTTCTTCTTCAACACTTCAATTGTCTCACCCTTTCTCTCTCTCTCTCTCTCTCTCTCTCTCTCTCTCTCTCTCTCTCTCTCTAAAAACTGTAATTCCATTAATTCAAACACATAAAACATTCACATTTTTAGAAGTTTTAAAGATAATTCAGAAAGTTTTATAATCTGGGTATCAGTTGAAAACAAGTTTTATTTAGATTTTCAAGTTGAATTTGGGATTTTAGGGTTTAAAGGAAGGAAGGGTTTGGGTGTGTTTAATTATAAGAACAAAATCTGAATTTGAAAGAGATGTTACTATTGTGCAATTCTTACATCATCTTTTATTCAGTTTTAGACAAGAAACTTTCTATTTCTCAAAGCTTTTACTATTGGATCTTCCAAATCTTCAATAGATACAGCTTGGGTACTTGATTTCAGCTCCAAATTTGGTCTAATCTCCATCAGTTTTTTCTTTTTTTAGTTTCTGTTTTCTCCGATTTTATTTTCCGATTTTGGAATTAAGATGGGATCTGCATCACTACCACCTGGTTTTCGATTTCATCCAACTGATGATGAATTGGTGAGCTATTACTTGAAGAGGAAAGTAGAGGGACTGAAATTTGATCTTGAAGTTATTCCGGTTATCGATCTTTATAAGTTTGAGCCTTGGGAATTACCAGGTACCCATTTTACCAACTTCTTGATAATTCCAATTAGCAATAAGAACTCATTCGAATGCGTCAACTTCATGAATAGTTTCAGCTTACTCTCCCTTGATATGGTTAATAAATCGTCGAATACTATTTACATTTGTGGAATGCTGAAACAAAGCTTAGACTAATCGGAAGAACATCGTGGGAATAAGATTGAAGAGAACTTTCTTAGGGATTAGTAGTGTTCAATTAGGTCTAATCTATAAGCTAAAACATTTGAAGGTGTACTTTTTAGGGAGGAATCTCACTTTAATCTATTACAAAAGCCGATTTAATCGGGTTTGTTTCCTTCTTTTAAAAAGATAAATTCTAGTTGAACCTAAATGAAAAGAAACTACAACAGTTAGTCTTTCCTAATGTGATTAGTTTAATTGTTAATGAATATTAAATTTTGTTACTACTTTCAGATAAGTCATTCCTACCAAAGAGAGATATGGAATGGTTCTTCTTTTGTCCACGTGATCGAAAGTATCCAAATGGGTCACGAACGAATAGAGCAACAAGAACTGGATATTGGAAAGCCACTGGAAAAGATCGAAAAATAGTAAGCAAGTTAGAAGAAGTTACTGGTTTTCGAAAGACCCTGGTATTTTATCGAGGAAGGGCACCTTCTGGTGATCGAACTGATTGGGTAATGCACGAATATCGGTTATGTGATGATCTCCCTCATGGATCATCTAGTTCTCAGGTATTCTTTTTTACTTTAGTCATTCAAAATTCTCTAAAAACGTTATGAACTATTTGAGTGATGAGTTTACTAAAATTAAATCTTCCAGGGAGCTTATGCTTTGTGCCGAGTAGTTAAGAAGAACGAGAAGATGGGTGAAGTCCAAGGAGAATCGAGTTCCAAGATGATAGGAAGATCTTCTTCAATCGGAAACTTCAATTCGGGAGGATTTCAAAATGAGAATTTGAATACTTACCATGGGACTCCTACTCAAGCTACTAACACTAACAATGGAAGTAACTACTCAACACCTGTAACTTCGCCTTACGAGAGTAGAATGATAGGGGAGTTTGATCCAATTTCGACTCAGACCCGTTCCATAAACGAATGGATATCGCCAAATTTGACTTCAGAGGTACCAAACAAAATTAGTCAAAACTACTTCAAGAACAGAATTAAAACCACCAATGAAGTTCTCAGTATGTGCTTGTTGATTCATTTTAAACATTTCAGGTTTATATGCAAGGCGAAGATTTACTCTCTGAATACTTAAACGGGTCGGAGTTCTTAGACTCGAGAACATCATGGAATCCATGTCAATCTGGTTCTTCTGAAATCTCTCAAGGGCAATCTTACAACATGGACGGAGTTGAGCAAACCGACAAATTGTTCACTCAGAGCAACTATTTGTCGCCTTTTACCGGAGGCATGAACTACATGGGATTCTGCGAAGATTCAACATATTCAAGCTTCGAGAGGAATCTGAACCCATCAATCAACGGTGAGAACTTTTATTCGACGTTCTAAAATGTGTCTACATTATAAAGATTCTTCTGTTTAGCTCATTTGGTGTTATAATTTCAGGGTGTGAAGCTTGGAATCCTGCAGGATCTACTCCTATTTGTAGACAAACCAGTGGAGATGGAATTGAGCTTACTAGTTTATGGGTGCAGGAAGAGATGACTTGGTGATTGAGAGAGATTGGAATCGATCAACTCATCACGGATAATGTTAGAATTGGGGTTTCTAAGATCACACATTTTATCGATTGGTCTTGGTGTATACTATACTATACGTACTTATGTTTCTTTTAGGTTCAATAAGAAAGAAATCCAAGGGCGGTCACTTTTAACGATCGACATTAGGAGATACTTTCATTGTTTGAATAGCTTCGTACGTAAGAGGCATATTTTTTTTTTTTTTTGAATCGTTAAGCGTGTGCCTCGAACCCTTTGAATCGTTAAGCGTGTACGTAAGAGGCATATTTACGTCGTTTTTAGTAGTCATTTTCTCTATTATTTATGGGCTTAGACGTTAAATCAAATTCTTCACAATGCTTACAAGTGTGATGATCACTTTTAACGATCTGCACTTCAATATAGTTTCATTGTGAAGATTCTTAGCTTCTTATGGTTTTACGATGTAAAAGTCATATATGAAGTCTCTGTTATGTCATTATCTCTATTTATATGAAAAATGTCTTATTATCTACTTCAATCTCGTTATAAAATTGAAGTATTGAACTATGAAAATGTGGAGATATTCTAGTAATTTTGCTAATCCTTCACCACTCCATTGAGTTTTAACTCAATTCTATGATAACATGTACTAAGTAAATACACTCAAACTCTATTTAAACTCCATCCGTGATTATAGCGATGGTGAAAAGTATTGAAAAACTATCTTGTTTTGTGAACATTTCAGACTTATTTGTTGAGAGGCACAATCTAAATGGGCTGAGCCAGGTTAACTATAATATATCTCAAAATGTTAGCTATTAGGCTACCTCTAAAGGAAACAACAGGTTCACCTGGTCTTCGAAAACAGTTCAATTTTCCATGAAACTATTGAAAAGACTAGCAAGTTCCAAAAACTTATATGATGGTAAAAGATATAAATTTCTGGAATGTCACTTTAGTAACTCTTTTCAGTGAGTGAGAGAGTATTTTGCTTATTTATTGGAGTCAACTTTTAAAGAAACAAGTTACTTGACTCAGAGCTACGACCGTTAATGTTTGATGAAAAAAATTGTTAAAACCTATTCTTTCAGTAAAATGATTATTATCGCAAAACAGATAAAGATAAAATAAAATTCTTTTTATAAAGAAAAAAAAATTAGCAAAAGAAAAAATTTGAAAATAAAGTGATGCTAAAAGTTCATATTTTTTGAAGTTTTGGAAGTAGAGGTATCATCTAACCAATACAAGTAAAAAAGAATTAGAATTTTGGAATCATATATGATATATGTAACAAAAATGGATATTATAACGAGTAACGAAGGGAACAAGAAAAACTAGACACTCTGGACAAAAATCTTATGTGGTTTACCGTGATTCGCGACATTCCATGAATCTAAATCATCGGAAGCACGAATCACAACAAACCAAATTATATTTCTGCCCATAATCTGTCGGTTTTTTTCTTCTCCTATCATTATAACATCCCCTTTTCAAAAACTAATTTTATATGATGAAAGTTTAGAATAGTATGTATGATTTACATAGATATGCCTTTTCTAGCCTTATTACTAAAATCATATAGATCAATAAAGAGAGAATCTTAGGGAAGGGACTCATCACTCAGAGGTCCTTTTCTGCAACATAAACTATATCTAAAATGTATTCTCTCTTTGGTTTTTCAAAAGCTTCCTCGAATAAATTCTCCGTCCCGCCCGTCTAGTCCCCCCATGTCCCATGAACTAAAAATATATAATCCCCTAGGCAAGTAAATGGTTTCCTTCTTTGTCAGGCAAAGGAAAGGGATAAAATTCAAACCCATACTTATAAAAACACCGTCCAATTTACGTGTCTTTTCAACTTTTGTCCGAAAAGTTCATGCCTCAATCTTTGTCCCAATTTTTAGTGATCACGTATGCTCTAGCATCGTTGTGTTGCTCGAAATTGTTGCCTCTATTCATTCGCAAAGTTACTTCCCCAAACCTACCAACCGTCGGGTTGCTCGAAAGTTGAAAATTCTTTCGGGGGATATACTTAGATTCAGATACGTTTAGTAATTATAGTTTGAACACAAAAAGAGGTGAATTTCAGTCTTTTTATAGGTAATAATCCAGCAATCAACAACCATCATTGGCAATCTTAAGAAATCATTCGCTTCAGCAGCAGATTAAAACATCTTGTACATGAACATTTTAAGAATTTTACTCTATTTTATTTGCTAAGATACCTGAACAAGCATGAGGATGGTGCAGATTACTATTTGATCGATCAAATTGTAGCTTCAATTTCAGAGTCAGTTTCGATGGGCTCTGGCACATCAATGTTCTTTCGACCTCTCAACCTTGACGAAACATTATCAATGGCGGAATTCAACTGGCTTATCTTTGCATTTAGAATCTCTCTTCTCTTCTGTACTCAGAAAGAAAATTCAAATATTGAGAACACATTTGTTGATCGAAATCTTAAGCGGCATTTTAAAGGCAAATTGTTACCTCGAAACCATCATCATAGTAAATTGGGCGCTTAGCTCGGCGAAATCCATCTTCATCCTCATTAAGAAGAGATCTCCTGATCTGATTGAAGGAACATTAGAAAACTAAGAAATCAAACAGATAACAAAAATTGTATCAACTTTTCAGCTAAGCAAGTGGGCCAGGATCTTCTTAGATTGGAGAATGCCTGACCCCGACCCACCTATCTGAGCCATGTAACTCAGTCGAGTTTTTACTAACTCTAGGATATGTATATCCCGTGTGTGTGTGTGTGTGTGTGTGTGTGTGTGTCTAGGATATGTATATCCCGTGTGTGTGTGTGTGTGTGTGTGTGTGTGTGTGTGTGTGTGTGTGTGTTCGACATGGAACTGGCTCGGGCTACCCCCAATCCGATCCCCAAGTTACTTGGGTGGATCAGCCAACTCCAAACTACTTTGTTTTTGCCGGGAAAAACACATAAGCTAACAGAACTTCTAGCAAAATTTGGATAAAATAGAATATCTCGTTAAACCATTAAATCTAAGTGAATATCTTATAGTCATTAATGTTGGAAATGATTCTTGTTGATGATGTTTTCCATGACAGAAAGGAGTCTCTATATTACTGGATTTTTAAACAGATAGTCATGGAACCACACCAAAAGGACTGTGAATAGATTAATGCATCAGATAGGAAAGATAAAATAACAATGTGGAAGCTTGCAACAATGAAACCAAGTTACCTGTGGAGCAAAGATATATGCAAGAGTTCCTAAAACTGCACCTCCAAGAACAAAACCAGCAACAAAATCACCACCTCCACCTCTCCTATCATCACTTGGATATCGAAAAAAGATGATTTATTGAGAGAATTCATCTAAAGATGTAACTTAAATACTGGCTATGAGATTTTCAAATTGAAAGTGGGGTATATACTCAATACCCATTGAAGGAGTGAGTCAGAGAACACAAAAAGTGGTTCTCATAAGATTGTCAAATCGAAAAAAAAGTTGAACGCAGTTGGGAACATATACACATTTGCGATAGTAATATATAACATGGAGCAACAAGTAATCGACAACTATTGCTATGAATATAACTCAAATGTGAGGCAGGGGGGACTTAAAATTGCGAAGTAACAGATAACAGCTACTAAAAGGGAACTTTACTATCTTACAGATTGGTATATTATATTTCTTTCCCTAAAGCTACCATACTATTAATATAAAATTTTCAATCACTCTCTTAAATCACATCTATTCTTCTAAAAATAGTAAGAGTAATTACTAATTGACTAAACTTCAAACTAATAACATAATACGTACGAGTATTCAGCACAAACGGACAGTTTCTTATTTGTTCCTGGCTGCTTTGTTTTTTGTTGAAATGTCAACCTTGATGAGTTCCCAAAGAAGTTTCGCTTTGTAGTCCATGGTTCTTGCTGCTTGAAATGGGATCCACCTACATCCAACAAGAAACCTCGTATTCAGCATAGAAGAGGGCAAAAAAGCACTAGGAAAATCTGAAACAGTCCAACTACTTTCCTATTAAACCTAAATGCAAATCCGGTATAGTGGGAATTCTTAAAGAACTTTGCAATTGGTTTTCTACTAATAATAGAAGTCAAACAAGACATCATGCACTCAACCACAAAAAGTGAGCCCAGAACATGCAAGAGAGCTTGCAAGGGATCATAAAAAGATGTCACAACTAAAACATGAAAAAGGTTCTTGCCGTATCTAGGTTCTTGGTAGCTAGTCTCAACCACCCATGCTTAATACGTCATTAAATATCTCACCACGTGTTGGAAAACTCCTTACAAACTCAGCAATCATGTTTAAGAAAGGCCGAAACGGTAAGCAATTATTTTAGTTTATCTCTCTAACCACTGCTAGAAACCCCTACAAATTTAATGTCACGGATTGATGATGAACTCTTTGATCATCAAAACAGAAAAAACTAATCCTTAAAAGGGTGTGGGGGGAAGACTAAGTTAATCCAATTAGGTATTATTCCCAAAGTTAAAAAGGCAAATTACGTGTGTAGGACATCACAGTTTGACCATTTCCTCCTTATTTGGTTGTTCATCAGCGTTTTTAACGTGCCGTCAATATTCACACCATTATTGGAAGTAATAACCTAAACTCTATGCTTTAAAAGTCCCCGCCTAGGCATTGCCTGGGCGCCGATCACACGCTAGTCCCCATGTGGCCGCTCGACTAGGGTCAAAAGTTCTAGTCCTTTTAGAGAAGCGATTAACCCGGCGCCTAGAGCCGACTAGCCTACTCGGCTAGGCCTCGAGTTACTCGTTCATGGGCCAGTTAGGTTTTTTTTTTAGAAACGAGGTTTTCCTAAATCTAGGTTTTAAGGGTTTTCCCTTCACTCCTTCAATAAGAACTAGCTCCAATCCTCCATTGCAAGTAAAGTTTCTCTCTCTATCATTATTTTTCTTCTCTTTACCTCTCTAACTCTCTAAGTAAGTTCGACCTTGTTTATTATCTCTCTCTCTATACTCTAATTGTTTCTACATCTTGTTCTTATCTCTTAGTTGATTTTATTTATAATTTTGTATTTCTAATGTATAAACCATGTTTATAATGATAATAATTTATATATAATATATGTAATTATATATATACATATATATGTATTTATATTTTAAGTTTAACCGATGAAATTCGACTGGTCCCGTTGTCATCCCGCCTGGTAGCTAGGCCAGGGTCGACCGACTAGTCCCGATTTCCGACTTTTCGAGCATAGCCTAAACTACATAAAGAGTTTTTAACAATTTCACGATGAGCAATATACACGCATCTTTTTTGAGTCTTAGGCCTCACAAACACTCCCTTTTTAGCCAGTGGGTTTTCATTCTCATATCCTAACACCATACTTATGAAAGAATCAAGTAAACAACATTTGGTGAATATTAATTGAATTTAATGAAACTGAATCAAGTTGAATTAGGTTCATGGAACAAAGAGATTCAATATAAGAAGAAGAAGGCAATCAGATTAGATTAGATTATAAGTAGAGCTAAAAATGATCCCTAATTCAAGTTGATTTGTTTGGTATTATTAGACTAATAATATCTGAAAATAAAAACAGATATAAATCAAAAAGATTTTACAGAAATCAGTATTATCACAAGAGAAATTTAGACAAAACTATTAACGGATGAAATGATAGTAAGAACAGAAACTGTTCCAGTAGAAAACCCTAGATAATAATCAGATTAGTTCAGGTAAGAAGATCCACCAATTGAGAGGAAAATACTGTTTGAAGTAAGAAGACCTAACCGGTGATCGTAAGAGCTGTTCCTGAAGTCGCCATTGAAATGAAGAGTGAAGTGACGGGCAATCCGATGTGAACTGGTTCTTCTTTATAGTGTGAGAAGATCTCCGACATCAGATGTCCGGATATCTTTATGGGCTTAAGGATAAAACAGAACAATTCAGCCCAATCCAATTGTTTATCTATTTATTAAATAAGGAGAAAGCTATGGGCACCAACAACAATAGCACTGGGAGTGGCCAGACCCGTTCAATTTACCCCAATACCTATAATCTATGGCTCATGGATTTTCATATCAAACCTTGGAGTTTCAGAATAAAGAGCGAGTGCCGGACCACTACACCAATTAGTAGTCGACGTCACCATTTACAGCTACTTACCAAAAGATGAGTTGCTGAGACAGTCAAGGCAAACGTACAACAATTGCGCAATTTTAACTCTGGGTGTACAAATATTTCTACTTTTAACGACAAGTTATCATTTTTTAACACGTATATTTGTTGTGAGCAAATATTATGAATTTATATTTACATTAATGTGATCTTCGTGTTTCTTCTCACTGAATTTGTTGATTTTATTAACTTTTCAAAAAAATTTAGGAGCGGACCTAATCATCGTGACATTGTGAATTATCGTTTTAAGAGTGCATAAAATCATTTGTGTGCCCTCATTAAATATTTTTTTTGTGTCATTACATAACTATTTTGTAAGCATAAAGTCTATGTCTATTTCAATATGCAAAATATTTTCATTTTCATTAATATTATCACGTGAAATCATATATGTTCACATAGTTAGAAAAACTAAGAATTTGATGTCATATAGTATTTAACTACGAACTTTTATCAACTAACTCTTAAAGAATTCGATAATATTACATGAATCAAAACTTTGAATTCAACTCTACTACATTGTTAATGAAGAAAAATAATGGGTTTTCAAAATAGGACAATTGCTAATGAAGAAAAACATAGTAAAATATTACTAACATCTTTAGAGATACAAAATCCATTAGATTCTTTTTGAACGGGATCTCGAGGAAAGATCAACGGTTTTAATCTAAACTTTCAGGGGCTTCACGTTATCTATCCAGAATTTATAAAATAAATAAACCAGAGTCTCGTTCTTCAAGAGAGACAGAGAAAGAGATAGACACCAAAAGACTCCAAACCCATGGCCAATCCTCACTAACCCAACCCAAATATCTTCTTACCCAACTTAATTAAATCAGTTTAGTAATGGAAATTCCATTAATTTCTCGATTTCGAAATCCATCTCTTTTACAACTTTCATCATCATCTTCTTCTTTCAGAACTACTACTTCTTTTATAGTAGTTCCAAATTTATCTGTTAGAAAACAGAGGAAAAGGGTTAATGGAATTAGGGCTGCTACATCAAAAGGAGATAGTGAAATAGATGGTGGAGATAGAGAAGGAAGAGGAGGATTAGGATTTTCAGCCTCAGGTCCTGGAATGGAAGTTACAACTTTTAATGATAGTTTTAGTAGTAGTGATTCTGAGTTTCTTGTTTGGGACAAATTAGGAGCTTTTATAAGACTCAGCTATGGAATTGGTAACTTTATTTCTTTTTCTCTGTTTTTTCAATCCTTCATTTTAAATTTTATACAAAAATGATCAATTTCCTAATGTTATTAACTTAAAAGAATCTTAAAATTGACTTCAATTGGATTCAAGAATGTTTGTTTTTATTTAACTCGTGTTTTCTAACTCGAATCAATGGTGATTTGAGCTGATTTTGAGTCCAATTAAGTCAAACAATTTAGATTCAATCGCGTAAGACTTATTTCATAGCAATATTTACTATCAAACAATTAGGTTGTGCCTCAACTCGAACTTGTAGTCTAGGGTAGTATTATTTCCCGGCATGTCATTGAGTTTGTGTACTTCTCGCTTCCCCTACGAAATTTTCCCATCCAGAGAAAGAAACGGAAATGCTAAGTTCCGATATTAATTGAGGACTTAACTAAAGAGCTTGACCTTTGGAGTTCCAAAATCTATTTCCGCACCACCGCAAACTTAAGTGTTTCCTTGTCGGTTTATTGTTTTGGTATGTTGTGATGGAATTCAGGTATATATGGTGGAATGGCTCTAGCAGGAAGGTTCATATGTTCTGTCTCGGGAATTGATTCCTCGGGAGGATTTAACTTGTCGTTAGATGCCATTCTTGAAGGACTAGGATATGCCGCTCCTCCAATTATGGCTCTTCTCTTCATACTCGACGTATGTAAATATCACATTATCATCAACTCATCTTAGTTAGTTTTCGACTGTTTGGTTTTTCCTCTTTCATTTGTTTCAAGCTAGTAAGCAGTTCTTCTTTTATCAGTACTATTGTTTCTTGTACAAACAACCAGAGATTAGAGAAAATCTCGAGTATTTTTATCCATATAAAGTCGATTTTCATATGTTTAAACATAGCTTTTAATTCTGAATGAAGGGTTTGATTGAAATGTGAAAACAGGATGAAGTTGTGAAGTTATCGCCTTATGCTCGCGCCATTAGAGATGTAGAGGACGAGGAGCTCCGAAGCTTCTTCTATGGAATGTCGCCATGGCAGGTATTAACATTCAATCTTTGTGTAATAGTTAATTGGTAACCCACCTTAGGTTTAAAGGCTTTTACCAAATACAAGAAACAGGTTTTTAGTGTTGCCAAATGTTGTTGCAGTTCATTCTCATTGTTACGGCTAGCTCTATCGGGGAGGAGCTTTTCTATCGAGCTGCTGTTCAGGTAAGTCATAATAGCTTTTATTCGTGAATAATAACAACACGTACTCCATTAAAAGAATAGTAGTTAAACAAGTTTCAACTTGGGTAGGGAGCATTATCTGATATTTTCTTAAGAAGCACGGAACTGATGAAAGATGCTCGAGGAATTGCATCTCTGGTAATACTCTAAAGCCATTCTCTTATGTTGCTCCTGTTTCATGCTAGGTCAATAGCTATCACCTTTACGTTTTTATGTCTTGAAACTATGCAGACTGGTTTGCTGCCACTGTTCGTCCCATTCGCACAAGCATTTGCAGCCGTAATTACAGCTGCTCTTACAGGTTCACTTTATTATGTAGCTGCTTCTCCAAAAGGTGATTATTTCAGTACAAATAACTTGATCTTACCACATCTTATTCTTTTATTATACTAAGAGATTATGCTTCAATTACCTTTCAGATCCTACTTATGTGGTAGCATCAAGCTTACCATCATCTCGCTCTAGTCGTAACGATCTCAAAAAGCTTTTTGCAGGTCCTTTTCTTGTCTCTTCTTCCATGACTGTCTCCTTATATCTTGTGTGCACAAATTGCCGCGAGAATGAAAAGAACAATACTCAAATTTTTTCGCTTTATACATAAATTATGTCATTGTTGTTTTCTTGTGCAGCTTGGTATGAAAGAAGGGAAATGAAGAAGATATACTCGCCCCTCCTCGAAGGAATTCTAGCTCTTTACCTCGGCTTTGAATGGATTCAAGTAAGTTTAGCTTCTCTTAGTATCTCAGACTTGGGGAATGTTTCAATCCCGACTTCTTTGAGTCTAAATCATTTGCATATGACTCCGTTCGAAGATAATGTGGTAAACTAGTAATTCCTCCATCTAGATACAAAAAAAGTCTTACTGAAATGGGTTCTAAAGTTTTCAGTGACGCGAAATAAACGAATAAAAATAATAACTTTCTGAAATCTAACTCGGGTGTCTGAAATTTGTAATCATATAGGCACCCCTAAGTCAAAGTTGGTAATGTTATTTCATTTCATTATTTTGCAGACAAATAACATTCTTAGCCCGATTATTACACACGGGATATACTCAGCGGTTATATTGGGACACGGTCTTTGGAAGATTGACCATCATAGACGAAGATTACGTAAAAGAGTACGACAACTTAGATCAGAAAGAAGATATTCAGATAAACTGTGAAGGAGGTGAAGAATGGCAGCTAGCTTATATAAACAAGTCATAAAACTACCGAAGAAGCTCGGTAAGACGATAAAGAGTGAATTCTGTAAATTACTAGGTAGAGATAGCAAGTAGCTTGATTACATATTACAACATAAAGTACTCACAGTATACCAAATTAATATTATATTGTATACCCAAATGAACCATTTTTGTATATGAATTTACTTCTTGACAATTGTTTTGCTTAGATAAGACTATCCTAATTCTTACATATATTGCACACATAGTTCAAAAAAAAAGTGTATTACACAGGAGTATGGCAGGAAACATGCCCCATTGCCCTGTCTTAGGGTACTTCAATGTACACTTATAAAAGGCTAATAAAAAACAAAACAAAAGTGGTCTGACAGCCCTCTTTAAACAATCTGAAGTGTCTAATCTGGATAGAGCCTAGGTTTCACATGCCTTTTTTCTCAATATGTCCTTGTGATTTTTATGGTACCTAGACTCTGGGCTGTATCCTTTCCAAAGTGTACCCCATCATTGACCTAAGTGTCCAAAACCCTTTCTTTCTCTGTCTCTCTCTCTCTTTCTGTGTCCATTTCTATCTGTTCACCAAAGTGGGGTTCAAGACTGTCCATTCCTCTCTTTACTTTCTCTTTCTATCTTGAGTTCTTGACAACTACATGTGGGTATATTTATATTGGCCCTATTTATATATGTGGGGAAGTAGTTAGTAGGGGGAGAGATCAGAGATGATTCTTTGCTTGTGTTGGAAAACCAAGAGATGAAATTTAAGGCTTTTGCACAAGGCATCTCTCCCTCCCACCTGTAGACATGAGGAATCCATGCAGTATTAACTTGTCATTCTCAACATTATCACACTGTTTTCTCACAATAACCAACAAGGCGACAATAAAATTATAAAACACCTAAAAATCATTTGTGTATTATAGGTTTATCCTAAGGTTCTTTAGAGGATTAGTACACGAGCGTTTGTCATAAGTCAATGCCTCAGTACTCTAACAACGACACTTCACCCTCGACACTAACTGAACGGATTTCTGTCGATGACATTCGTTCTGCTCGTTCTAGTAGCAGTGGGCTATTTTAACGACAATTACAAATTGTCGACAAACAAAAGGTTCATTGTTGGAGTTTTAATAGGTCAACTAATTCCATGGTTACACATACGCACATATATAATAAAGTTTCAGAGTTTAATTATACTTCGAGAAAATTAAGTACTATCAAGATTGTGTAGTAGACATGAAATTTGCCAAGTAGCCAGCATAATTACAGCATAATTGCAGTCTTTTGCTTTTATCTTTGTTTCACTTAGTTTAGTTTTATTCTTTTAGTACTTTCTTTTAATTAAATACTACTATAATCCGATATTAGCTTACTATTAACAGGTGTTTCAACTTGACTCCCTTTTTTAATAGGAATATATCTAACCGTAAACCTCTCCTATTATGTCTATCAAAAGTTAATTCATGGACCTAATTTTTATACAATGTTCTTCTGATCATATAGACCATTCCTGCAAAACCTTATAAAACTATAAGACTCTATTGTCTTCAATAGCCACACTCAGGCCACACTCCCTTCGATTACTAATAAGATATAAATGTATTATAATTTTAGAGCATGTTGGTTTTGTAAACTGAAATTCCACGGTAAACAAAGAAAATATTAAATCCATCTCGAATGGGTCCATCCGAAATTTTTTTTTTATCTTCAACTTAAGAGAACTGAAGTTCAATACTAGTTAAGTGCAAGTCTAAAATTGCATTACTTTAACTAAACTAGTTAAATATCCCAAAAAGTTAATTGTGGGTTAGAAACCAAGAAAGAAGAATTAGAAAAATGAGCCTTAACCAACTTTAGTAAAGGGTATCATGTGATGATAGTGGTTGTGGGGAGTGCTTATTTTTGTTAAAAAAAAATTATATGTATGACTCTAGACCATGAAATAATATATACCACATTGTAGATTCACAACCATTTTCAACTTTATCTTGTACAAAACTTGATTCATGAAGACTAATTAATAACATATATTTATCAACACAAATGATCATTTCCTAGTTTCTTCTTCGTTTCTACGATTTAAGACAGCTTAAACGAAATTGGGATTGAGAAACAAATTATCTCTATGATTAATAATTGGGACAGCCCGCTCTCTAATGGGCCAGACTGAGAGATTGTGATTGTCCTAAAATTGTTTCAACTTGTCTTTATGGCTTTTCCAAATAAAAACTAGAGGGAGTTCATGATCCATCTTCGTTGAATGTTTGGGTCCTTAAATGGATGAGAACGACAACCAAGTGGGCTCCTTAATATATTTTGTTTTCTAGAACGACAAATTGAGTACTATGTAGACATAAAAGGTGGAAAAATACAATCGAAACGTTTAAACCTAGACCACAAAATCTTCTACCGGAATTCCATTAGGGGCATCAAGAACCCTACTCTACAAGAAAGCAATCTCTCCACTATATATTTGCTTTACTCACATAGATAATACAATTTTTTCATTTTTTTTTTCTAATGTGGAACCTCAACCCTTTTTTGTTTGATTAAGATTTTGTTATCCATTAAATTAAATTTAGCAAAATGTGGTTCCACAAATAAATATTTGAATGGGTCCCATACACCAAAGAATATTTTTCCAACTAACTCCTTCATTTGAGAAAAAGACATTCATTATTAAAACATACTTTTATAGTAGTATTTTATTTAATAAGTGATGAGACCAAATTAATTATTCCAATAAGAAATAATTGGTGGACTTCTCAAGTTGTCCAAATAGTGAGCCCAAAGGTGAAGATGATGGTGATGAGATGTTAGATGGTGTTTTTGTTTGACAACTTCGATTTTTGGTTTTATATATACTTCTTAATTGCTTTTTACTTTTTAATATTCTCAAAAAATTAAGTTTAGTTAGCAACTTGTAAAGGTTGTTTGATGAATGATTGATCAATGTTTGGTTATACTTATCCTCATTCCTGATAAGAAACTAGGAACCTTTGCCTTCATATTGTTGGCATGCCAGAAGACATAATGGCATTTGCACCTATTTGTTTTAGACTTTTTGTTCTCTTTTAATATTTTGTATTTGGGGAAATGATGGCATGCCCTCAACTTTTAAGAATTTCGTCAATTTGACACCATATTTTGGCTAACAGACGATTCAGCTTCTTAACGAATTCATCAATATCGTAGATTAACATTATTTGTAAGTCGTCTGTTTTGTTAACGAATTGTTCAGTAGACTCGCTATTGTGCCTTGACGTGTAGGGGTGATGTACACCAAAGAGAACAACATGTCTTATTTTGTTTCTCTCGTGATCAAATTAGGGTCCACGTGTTGAATCACTATCGATGAGGGTGACTCCAAACCTATGTCTAATGTGTCCTCAAATATTGAACTGGTCCATCATGACTCAGATGGTCGTGATAGCATGAGTTATAATTGTTTGCAGACAGAAGATCTGAGAGTTACTCATACCCCAATGGATTTACCAGAGGGCTTTAACTGTTGTTCTTAAGTATTAGAAAGTACAATAATTGTCGGGCTTATTCTTCTTGCAAATACAGAAATTGACAAATATCCTTCGGAGAAACAAAGTAGTAAATAGAATCTTTAACAAATTTAGAGAAAGTTTCGAGAAAATTACCATAATAAAAAAACCGAGACAATGATGTTTTTTCTCAAGACATTTATCGTCAATTTCAATGTACCAACATTGTAGGCGAAGTGTCTCACCTGGTACAATGGTCTTACCTTTCTGATTATAGGTACTTCCTCTTGGAAATTGTTCGAGTGATAAAAACTCTTGAATGCTTTAAGTCTCTACAAATTTATGATGTTTTCCAGCTGGTTTCTGAATTTGTAATTGATTTTTTTAGATTACCCCTTGACATTAATGGATAATTGATTTTACCCCCTTCAACAATTGACAATTAAGCATGTCCCCTTGTTCTTACTATTTTGTCGAAAACATTAACGTAGTGTTTGACTTGCAAGAATGAAATGTGGTTATTTTAAATCACACCCGAAAATCAATCTTATTTATAACCGACTCAGATAATAAAATAAGGCATTACATTTAACATAACTCACATTACGAGAGTATTATTCTTGGTAATCACGTTCTATTCTAACACTCCAAACATAGTCTTAGTGTTTTTTGACAAAAACCGTAAGCTAAAGAGGTAAACTCATTTACCAATGATAAAGGTAGGTAAGCTCATTAGTCTGGAGGGGATAAAGGCAAAAAACCCTCTCCTTTTTTTGAAACCCTTCAGACCATCTCTACCTCTTCTGGGTCTAACATAGCTACTGAACTTCTTAATCTTTTTCCTTCCCAGATTACTCTTACTCAGAACAGCATTCTGACTAGCATTCCTACGGAATCCGACATCTATAACGCGGTTACTTCTCTCAAGTCTGACTCTGTTCCGGGTCTGGATGGTTACCCCCCCCCCCCCCCCCCTTTTCTATAAGGCAAATTGGAATACGGTGCTAGTTGGGGATTTCTTCCATAATGGTTTTCTACATCACCATGTTAACCACACTCATATTTGCCTTATTTCTAAAACTAAATCTCCGCAAACTACTTCGGATTACAGACCTATTAGTCTCATGAATACCACTTATAAGGTCATCACCAAATTGCTGGCAAATCGTCTCAAAGTGCTTCTCCCGAATATTATCTCTCATTTTCAGGCAACTTATGTCCCGGGTCGACAAATCACTGATAATATCATTATCAGTCAGGAGTTGACTCACTCTTTTAAGGTCATAAAAGGTTCTAAAAGCTATTTTGCCCTTAAACTGGATATGTCTAAAGCCTTTGATCGTATTGAGTGGGATTTTTTAGAGACTGTGATGAGTCGCATGGGTTTCTCTGATTAGTGGATTCAGATGATACATGAATGTATCTCGACGTCCACTATGGCGGTTCTTATTAATGGTAGGCCTGGACCTACCTTCAATGTTACTAGGGGCATTAGATAGGGAGACCCTCTATCCCCGTTTCTGTTCACCATTGCAACGGAAGGACTGAGTAGACTGCTTGAGAGCGGATTTAGGGAGGCCATTTTTCAGGGTTTCCATCTTCCTCGGTCTAGTGTTCAGAACAAACATCTTCTCTTTGCTGATGACTGTATTATTTTTTGTCAGAATTCTCTGGATAATCTTTTTGTTCTCCAGAACATTCTGGATACCTTCTGCAAAGCCTCTGGCCAATTGATCAATTTTGAGAAATCCTCTGTCTTCTTTTCGAAGAATACTCATCCTAAGTTCAAGCGTCTTATCATCAGAAATCTCAAAGTTCAGCAATCTTCGGCGCTCGATAAATACCTAGGTACCCATCTGTTCATTGGTGCTAATAAAACTAGACTTTTTTCTTCTATCACTAACCAGATCCAGCACAAGCTCTCTAAATGGAAAGCTTCTCTTCTTTCTCAAGCAGGCCGCTCTATTGTGATCTCCACGATAGCTGCGGCTGTTCCCCGATACCAAATGCAATGCTTCGCCATCCCGAAAGGGGTAAGCAGACGCATTGAAGGCCTTCAAAGGGCTTTCTGGTGGGGAAAATCCAAAACCATTCATACCATTCACTGGGATGCTATTTGTCGCCCCAAAAAGCTTGGTGGCCTTAGCTTTCGGCTTCCTGATCTTGATAACCAAGCTTTCCTTAGCAAATTAGTTTGGCATCTTCTTAAAAACCCGGATTCTCCGTGGTCCAAAATTCTCAAGGCTAAATACTTCAATAAAGAGCAATTTCCTAAAGAAGCTAAACATCACCATTCTTGGTTGTGGAAGTCCATCTCCAAACATATTAGCAAAGTGTCTGACCTAGTCTTCTGGGATGTCAATCAAGGTACCAATATTAATATTTGGCATGACTATTGGATTCCTCACCATCCTCCTCCGTTGTCCAACGATCATAATTGTCCGCTTTCTAAAGTGGAGCAACTTATTACCCATAACCATTAGAATACGAATATTTTATCCCAATATTTTAATGCTAATATATGTAATGCAATTTTGAGTATTAATCTGCAGGCACATCAGGTGGATATTGCTAGATGGTCATTAACTAAATCGGGTAACTTTACGATCAAATCCATGTATAACTTTTTACGATCAGAGAGAAACCAGAATGAAACAAAAGAGTGGAAATTCATATGGGATTTGCCTGTTATTCCTAGAATCAAATTATTTATCTGGAAATGTTGTACCAATAGCCTTCCAGTTCGGGACAAAATTGGAAGGTTCATTGGAGAAGTATACAACTGTGACTACTGTAATGACAGGGAAACTATGATACATGTTCTTCTTCATTGTGACTTAGCTAAATCTGTATGGTTTTTATTTAATATTATTTCAGAACAAATAAATAGCTTGCAGGAATGGATTATCTCTTGGAAGGGAATAGACGAAGAAAGATTCACAGGTTCTTTTCTCAACCGTACTGTGGCACATATGGAAGGCAAGATGTGATAAATGTCTCTCTCATACCGACACGACTCATGAGATGGTGATAATCAGGATTAGGGGCTCCCCAACACTTACCAGGATTAATCAAACCAATGAGGAGCTTGAGGTTAATGAGCAGTCGAGCCACCACCCATCATCTTTTGTCCAGATCAATGTTGACGCTTCGTTCATAGATGTAACCGAAAATGCTGGAGTTGGTTGTTTCGTGCAGGACGAGCATTCAGTTTTTGTGGCAGCTTCAGCTTACGAGATCAGGGGTCAGAATGTCGAAGAATGTGAATGTTGGGCTATCATTAAGGCATTGGAGTGGGCCAAACTCAACAACATTCCCTGCATTAATTGAGAGTGATAATCTCAATATTATTAGGCGAATACGTAGCAATCAATCGACGGTCTTCTGGCAATCGGAGAACCTTGTGCAGAACATTCGCCAACTAGCAGATGAATTAGTTGAAGTAGTTTTCTCTTTTATCCCGAGGGCGGATCAATTAGCAAAATGGGGTCGTACGCATGTAGGCAACTGGATATGGCTTTCCGAACAGGCATATCGGGAGGCTTTTCTTTCTGTTTAGCTTTTTATTTTCTGTTTTCTCAACAAAAAAAAAGAAGAAAAAAAAAAGAAAATGAACGAGTAACTATCAACCATCACTATCACATACAATAAAACTCTCACTCCCTTCATCCTCTTGAGTGTATAAATGTAAGGTTATGAGTTCCTAGGTTAATCATGGATAAGATTATGGGCCTACATCGCCGAGATTTGAAAGATGAAAGAGTAAGAGCAAGTCCAACCAGGGACTGTCCCAGACCCTTAAACCCACTTTTTCATTCAAATTTAAGGGCCTGAGTTCAGCCCCTGAAATTCAGCTCCAACCACAGACTCTCTTGGGGCCCTTAAATTTGAATTTGAATTTATCTCTTTTCTACCCTTCCAACCACCATATTAAATTCTTTATCAACTTTTTTCTCTATAAATACAACTCTCTTTTTCTACAAACTTATCAAACCCTCTTCCTATACCCTCTATCTTTTCTACAATGCAAAACTATTTTTTTTTATTCAACATGATGGTTGAAGAAGATGCATGGGCTGCAGAAAGAGATGATGATGATCTCTTAATGTTACAACAAATGAAAAAGGGTATTAAACGAAAAAGTACTCGTCATGTTGGTTCTGTTTCGGATCATCGAACGATAGATCGTAATAGACAACTCGGTCATGAAACCATTATGAGAGACTATTTAAATGAAACTCGAACTTATGATGATACAATGTTTCGCGCACGCTACAGGATGAATCGTGATTTATTTTTGCGTATTCTCAATGTTGTTGGGGAATACAACCCCAAATTTACCGAAAGAATGGATGGATTGGGTCAAAAGGGATTGTCACCTCATAAAAAGATTACAGTTGTAATGAGGATGCTTGCATATGGAAGTTCGGTCGATTCACAAGACGGATATTGTCGAATTGGTAAGTCTATTGTCATTGAATCCTTACGCGAATTTGTAATAGGAGTCATCCATGTCTTCAGACCTAGATACTTGAGGGATCCGAATGAATCCGACATATCTAGACTCATAGCACTTGGTGAATCACAAGGATTTCCTCGAATGTTAGGGAGTATTGATTGTATGCATTGGGAATGGAGTAAATGTCATGTGGCATAGCATGAAACCTACACTGGCCATGTCAATGCCCCGACTATCGTCCTAGAAGCAGTTGCATCGTCAGATCTCCATATATGACATGCATTTTTTGGGATGCCTGGATCATGCAATGAAATTAATGTTCTTGAGCGTTCACCGGTTTTTGATAAATTGTTAATGGGTGAGAGTCCCCCGGTTAATTATGTAGTTAATGGCACACAATATGATACGGGTTATTATCTTGCTGATGGGGTATACCCTTCATGGAGTACATTAGTCAAAACTATTTCTAATCCATGTGGCCCGAAAGAAACATACTTTTCCAAAAGACAAGAGTCGGTTCGAAAAGATGTTGAACAAGCTTTTGGTATACTGAAAGCTCGATGGGGAGTTATTCGAGGGCCATCTCGTTGGTGAGATATAAAGACAATGAGTGATATCATGAAGTCGTGTATCATCATGTATAACATGATTATTGAAGACGAAGAACCAAATGCTGCAAACGTTGTCAATGGATGTGAAATTGGTCCGATAAATCGCGGAGAAACTTTATCGGACGAATTGTTTGACCGTATGGGTCGAGTTAGAAGCCATGACATCCACACCCGGTTGAAGCCAGATCTTGTTGAACACGTGTGGAATACAAGATCTAACGACAAAGAATAGATTATTTTAAGTTTTTTTAAGTTTATTAAGTTTTTGAATTATTGTGTTGGATCATCAATATTAATGCATTTTAAGTTTTTAAATTAATCGGTTATTTTTATTTATTTTTATTTTGTTTAAAAAACCGTCGGATCACATCCACCGTTGGATGTGATCCAACATATGACCGTTGGGGACCTCCCCAACGGTCATATGAAGGGTGTTCAGCCGGCCCTTAATAAGGGGCGGCTGTGGTTGGACCGATGGGAGGAGCCCTTAATTTGAATTAAGGGCCCCAACCCCCACCGGTTGGACATGCTCTAAGAAAAGAAAGAGACGATGAGAGGCAATAAAGTAGATAGAGGATACAAAATATGGTAGAGAGTGATTAGATAGAGATAACAACTTTTTTAAGGTAAAATTGTATTCAATAATTGCTAAGGTTGCAATTGAAAGAGGTCCTTTTGAAAAGAATAAGTTTCCCGTAAGGGTAAAACTTAAATTTATAAGAAAAACATGGATCCAAAAAGAAGGTCATTCAAATCTAGGGGAGCAAAAAAGAATTAACCCCTCCTTTTATTAATTTTTGTAGAAAAACAACTCAACCACAGACTTAAATTTTATGCCTCCTATTATTTGTTAAACAATATTAATTACTTTTTTTTTTTGGAAACACAATATTAATTACTAAATATAAGATTCATATGATTTCAACCCCAAATATCTGGATCGACAAGACGTAAAAAGTGATATTAGTTAGTCATATAACTGCACTTTGTGATTGTGTTACATATTCTTTTATTAATTCTTATATTTAGGATAACATGTAATTGTATTTATATAAACACCAAGCTTTGATATGTTTATTGTTACTATGATTTGATTGAAATCTAAAGTTTTATATGAAACCCAAACTTTATTGCTAGAATAATATAAATCCCCAAAGTACGAGATTTATTATTGTAAGAGAAATATTTCAACATCTTTCACTTCTTACTAATAATTATATAATTTCAGAAAACCATGATTTGATTAGAAGGAGATGAACCCATATTCTAACATTTGACCTTGAAACTATAATGGTAAAATATAAAATCTTAGTAACTTTTGTAATTTTTAAGTTTATCCCTTTAATAGATATCTACTTCGATCATATAATTATGTTTTTTTTTCAATATATATAATGGACAAAATTACTATTTACGAATATTTTTAACAAAGAAAAGTTACTTTGTAGTGGGAAGATCCAGGTTAATTATAATAAATTCAATATTATTTTCTAAGTTATTCAAAGAGTGCTTATCATTGAGTGATTAAATTTACCAATATTAAATGGCATACATTAGTACGGGCAATTAAAATAAGTAGTCAATTTGGATAGGTTTATTTGTTTCAAGAAAAATGCATAATGAGGAGGAAATACTAAGTAACTTACTTTTTTTTTTTAGTTGAAAGTCTGTTTTTCTTTTGTTGAATTTAAAAAATCTAACGGCTTAATCCGAAATTCCTAGTTTACTTGATATATAATCCAATGATCGTTGTGAATAAGGTAGCGTCCATTCGAAATAATACAAAATGAAGTAAAACTAAAAATACAGATGTTTTATCAGTACAAACTTAGATTGATGGGGCAAACTAGAATTGAGAATTTCATAAATTTTCCATTTCATAAATTTTCCATTACAAAAATTTTGAGCAATGTTAGTCAAGTTATCAAGACCCAAACATATAAAATTAATAAAGTTAAAATATTAATTAATGTAGTTTAGGTACTAATTACCTAACAGTTTGAGTGTTGTCATCATATTAATAAAAAATGTAGTGGGTGTTGTTTAAAGTTTAATAATTGTATAAGAAAAATATTTGTTTAGAAGACAAAATTAATAAGTCTTATGTATTAAAGCATGGATTAGGGAAAGTTAATTACTTTGGTGGGTTGCCGTGTCGGTAGAAGGTATTTGATTGGCCGAGGGTGATGTTATCGTTGAGATTATCTTTAAGATTTGCTTAATTTAATAATTAGAAGACGACAAATTAGCACAACTCCATAGGTTAATCTGAAAGCAAAACTTAGCTGGAAGAATCAAAAGGAGCCGAGTGCGCTGAATTGTTCTGAAACGTTGAATTCGATGAAGATAACTATGATTAATTTTTTAAGTTTTGAATTAATCAAGAACCCTAGATTCATGGTCACGACTTGTTTTAAGTTAAATTAAATTATTTTATATTAAACTATGGTTAGTCATATAATTAATAATCTAACCTTAACCCGTTGGTGAATGTTTAATCAACTAAAAATGTACACCAAAACTATAGTATTAGGTTGTACCTTGTATTTGATCCTAA
Source organism: Eschscholzia californica (assembly GCF_041429995.1). Classification (NCBI taxonomy): domain Eukaryota; kingdom Viridiplantae; phylum Streptophyta; class Magnoliopsida; order Ranunculales; family Papaveraceae; genus Eschscholzia; species Eschscholzia californica. The sequence continues at coordinate 81,126,618 of NW_028238198.1, forward strand.
ACCCTAATCATTGTGCTAGTACTATTTCTTTTATAAATATGTGAAACATAAAACATATAAACTCAATCTTTTCCCTATATACTATAGTTTATATAATCATCTTTTCTATAGGCAACATAAAATCTTTATATACACTAAATTATACATCATTATAGAACAAAGAACAATATAGTAGTATTTATATAGGATCGAAACCAATGTACAAATAGGATAAATATAAATAAATGAAAATCTAGTGCACTTTTTATATACATATATCTCTATATGTACATAAAAAGTACTAGGACGAATTACCATTTTTATATTGAATTTTGTGCTTAAAATTCACCATGTAATTAACAAAAACTAGAATTACATTAGTTAGGTAACTAATCACGTTCTTATGTTTAGTATTTTTAATGATGATGTAATCAAGAATTAGAACAGACCAATGGAGTTCATGTGTGCGCGTGCGTATGGGAAAGGGTGGAGGAGAGAGAGAGAGAGATCTAGAGTTAGAGAGAGAAAATGTGGGTGACGTGATATAAATGTTGGGAGAAGGATAGGGATTGGTGGTGGGTAAGGTAATTCGAGAACTGATCAAATCACTAACCCAACAACATAAGTCATTATCTGCCATTTGATTTGTTTTTCTAGAGAGAGAAAGAGAGAGATGGGGAAGGGAAGGGTGAGCTTAAAACTCGGGGATTTGATACTACTAGGTTAGGCTAGGCTAGGCTAGGGGTTGAGGACAAGGGTTTACTTTATCTTCGCCCAAAGTAAAAGGACCGACCCACACTTTATGCACCTGCCCCCATCCATTCTATTTCCCCTCCCTTTCTCCTCACTCTCACACAGATAAGTACTCACTGGTCCAGAACTAGTCACTACTTTTCAGAAAAAAAAAAAGGTACTACTGGCTGGCTGGCTGTCTGACAGTAGAGAGAGAGAGAGAGAGAAATCAGATCACGATTGATTCACTGAAAACTATCCATTCTGGACTTGGAGGATGAAAACTGGTTCATTCAGTCAGTGGGTTTGTGCGTGGGTGGTGGGGTCCATCTTCCGGATTTTACGGGGGACCCAACTTCCGATGATGGTGACTGCTGCCTCGTGGCAGACAGCTATTTCGTGGGCTTCTCTTCCTCAATTTTGACTTGGGAAATAATCTCACGTGATACCCTCCTCGCCTCCTCCCCTCTTACTCTCTCCTCATATGGTCCGGACCCTCCCGCGTGTCTCTCTAATCTATTTCCTTTCACTCGGATTCTAACTTAAACATTCATGGGGAACATTTCTCTAGTTATAGATTATCTTGATAAATTTCAATGAATTAATATAGTAGATACTTAAGTATCAACAATGCATTGAGTAAGAGTCTGAACAGAGTTATGCGTGGATGGGATATGCATAACTGATTTACCTACTAAATAATATAAAAATCTCGCTAAGATAGAAAATATTCTAAAAAGATGTGTGAGAAATATTTCTAAAACGGATCAAAAGAACTGTTGTTTGTCAGGTATCTGTTAACAACTACTTGAATTGAATTCGAGAGAGATGTACAATGATACAATGATGTGTGTAGATTTCAAACTATCACATATAGACTATAAAACTAGGATTGCACATCTGTTCCGTACTGATTTTTGGGTCTATCCACAACCAAACTTAATGATTGTTTTTGGAAAAGTCAATCAGAGCCAATCTGCTTATGGTTTGGTTCTGTTACCGAACCAAACTATACCTTGACGATTTAGTTCCGTTGGAAAACCGAACCAGAAGGTTAAACTACAACAAGAACAACATTTCGACTTTAAAACCTAATACAAATCATACTCCAAGCCTATTGAAAATTAGATTGTGAAAGGGGATAAGATGAAGGTATGAGGATTGAGGAGCTATAGACTTGCCGACTTTGAAATGAAACACTATTCAGTGGTGATTCGAGAAGAAAGGGAGGGGGAGACGAACTGATGCTGAAGCAGAAGAAAAGCGACGGCTAATCGTGAGGAAGAATAACACAAAGGGTCGAAAGGGGAAGCAAAAAAATTAAGGTTTGTTTAAATCTGCACCATCTTTCGTGTTCACCATATATTTTTTTCATATATTGCAATATACGAAGGACACCAACACATGGTTTGTTTCGGTTATCCATCGAATAAATTCATGCACCGAATCAAATCTATCCGCACCGATCTGAATAACTTTTGGTTCGGTCTTCAAACCACTCAAATTTATTCCTATGGAATTATTTCGATCAGTTCAGATATCAAATGCACACTCTTACGTAAAGCTTACACAATTTAGTGAGGGAAAGAGTAAAGACAAACATGGATGGTTTTGTATTATGGTCTAAAGAACGTGGTAGGTGGATGATCCGAAAATGTCGCTGTTACATTGCAAAACAAAGAGCAAACCCTATAAATCCAACCACATGCTGAGGGTTCTTACACGGAGGACTAGGATACTTTGGTCATTTCTTAATTCTTTTGACATTTTATTGGAATTTATTTGCACGAACGAGGAGTCAAGTCAAAGTAAATATGGTGGGAATGGGATTCTTCACTAAATCTCAGCCGTCAATATTCCCCTCTTGGGCTCTTTCTGTTTGAAGCCCTAGCCGTCTGTTCCACTATGTTAAATTTCATAGGCAGAATCATTTTGATGGAGTAAAAATCAAACTCAATACCAACCGTTCTTATCCAATTTTTTATGGAAGTTGATAGGGGAATTGTATGGCATACTCCATAATGTATTCCCCCTTATAGGACAAGGAGATTTTGATCTTTTTCAGACCGTGAAAAGACCAAAATACCTCTTGCTTTATTAACCAACTCAATTACGGAGTATGTCAGAGAGTTTATGTCTGAGATTCTCTCAATCAATTTTGATTTTTTATCTTTCTTGGTTTTACAGTCCTCTTATTTCAAAATTTGAAACCAAATTACTGGATGATATTCAAATTCTAGTCATATTGCTAATATTTGGTGGGTGCCGGACTGCCTGTGCTAAAAAATAGCCAATGTTGATTAGAAGTGACAGTTAAGATAAAAAAAAAATAGACACTAAATAAATTGTAGTTTGTACAGGTTAACGAGAGTTATTCAAGACTGATTAGTGTAACAACCTTTCTCTTTGAGGTTGTTTCAGTCTACCACCCGATCTACCTTTTTTACATAAATATGGCCCTTGGTAATCATTTCCCCAATTTTATGTTTGATTGGATAAAAAAGGAAAATTAAGGTTAGGTAAGAGTGGTCAGGACAAAGCTATTTTGGTAACCACCAAGAACAATAGTTAGTGGGATTTAATTGTCTATTAACAACACTTCAACTTGATCTAAACTTGTTTGATTTAGTTTAACTTTTTCAAGGTTTTCAACAAAACAAGACTTAATAGCATGTTTTCCATCTTTCCTTCTTATTTATTGGGTAATATTATTTTAAATCTTTAGGTGGACCCTCTTAATCGACCCCCCTCCAAAATTGTCAAGGTAAAATGATGACTTGGTTTGTAGAGAAGCACATTTTCTTAACCAAATCTTCACTTTGTAAAGAAAATTAGCTTAAATTTTAGAATGAGGATAATTTTTCTGTCTACTGGACCTCCTACTTAACTGTATCATTACAGATACAGCGGAGAAAATGCGACAAACGACCAAATTGCTTAATACGGGTCTCTCTCTCTTGTCTTTCACACACTCAAATAAGAGGTCAATAGGCGAGCTACCTAGATAGTTTTATTGGCAATACGATATAAAATCAGTCCGTTGGAAGATTCACAAGTAACACCTGGGAATTTAAAACATTTATTGGTTCGGATATACTAAATTGAGTTAATCTCTCTAATATTGAAATCAAAACCTAGCTATAATAAAATTTATACTACTAAAAGTGCAAATTCTAATTATGGTCTAAAGGTAGAAAGGGATAAAAATTATTTGTTATAAACTAAGTAGTCCATGCATATATATATATATATATATATATATATATATATATATATATATATATATATATATATATATATATAAAGTGGTAATAGGTTTTGTCACTTTAGATTTCTATTTGATTTGATTGAAATATTAATAGGTCTAAAATTTGAGCTTTATAGTTATCAATTTAATAGTGAATATAAATTATTATATTTAAGAATTATTGCAACTAGTGAATATGTCATGTAAATTTAGTAGTTTGGATTCTAATTCTTCTTTAAAAACTAACAACTTAAAAATTTTATATCCCTTCACAAGTTCTTAAATTCTTTGAAAATGTAGTCTGATTTTGTCAATTATTGAATTAGAAGCCTTTTTTTTAATGTAACAGTTCTTGATGCACTTATTCTTGAATAAAATATTTTACATGACAGAAAAAATTCAAACTATTTTTCACACTACCTATCTTTTAACCATTTTCAGTTATACTTCATCAAAAACTAATTACACTAAAAGTAACTATACCAAAATAGTACATATATATATATATATATATAAATAATTTATAATATATGTATCCATATATGTGTGTTTGCATATCACATTCAACTAGGGTTGCAATATTCAAATTGGTTTCCATTTAGGTTTTAATTTAATATAGTGGTCCTGAAATTGAGATAATCTATTTTGGTGCCTTCATGTCAGGTTTTGGATTAGTGAGATGTTTATTCATCTTTCAACAAAAAAAAAAAAAAAAAGAGATGTTTATTCATCATTCATGGGAACTACAATAATCTGTCTCCTCCAAAATGTGAGTTTAAATATGCAATTTTTTGTGGGAGAAAATAATTATATCCCCTAAAATAAACATAGAATTAGCTTATTCTAGATCAAGTAATACTTAAGGTCTCTCAACAAAAAAAAAAAAAAAAAAGTAATACTTAAGGATGCCTCCTTTTCACCTTAATTTTGATTACTAGAAGAGCCCTTTCTCACCCCAGTTTCTCTTACATTCATTTAGACGGGTCGATCGGTGTGCTGAACATCAAATAAAATTTATAAAACTACTTTATTATCACATATACAATTGAATCCAACACTTTTAATTTCAAGTATTGTAGAGTCCATTCGAGTTTCAACTCAGTAATCAAAACAGAAATGCTGGAGAAGTCTGCATTTTTAACCTGTAAAGTGAGTAAGTACAACTGGGCCACAAATTGAATTACCCAGATTTTATCCAAGTTTTTGTTCTTTTCTACGTTATGATCCAGTTGTATTTGTCAACTTAGTGGGTTTTCGTTCTAGGTTATCTAGTATTTGGGATGTTCCTCTTCCACACCTGGGTGTAAAGGAAGTGTAAAGGAAAAAGAATTTAGTGGGTGGATAGATTTGGTCCTTTGGAGAAACCAAGGGGGCAAGTAGAGGGTTAGTATTGGAATAAAGGAGAGTTGGTCAAGTCAAGGCAGCTAGCGGCTGCTGACAAAGAGGAGACCCAAAGAAGAAGGAGATGAGAGTGGGGGGAGGAGAAGAGACGACAAGAAAAGGTGGGGCCCATCCGCCGCAGCACCACCCCCACTTGCCCATCCCTCCACCTCGTTTTGAATCTCCTTTAATTGTTAATTAAGCTTAACTCTAATACATGGTTAAGTTGGTCAACTTCCCTTCTAACCACGGTTTATGAATGTTGATTAGAAACTTTATTCTTATTTAGGTCCCTCACTTACTAAATTATTTTAATTATGCCTCTTCTTAATACTAACTCCGCTCCTGAAATCAACGGTTTAAAAAGCTAAACAATGTGAGTGTAATGATTTATCTTTACAGAACAACCTCACTATAACACAAGAAATAGGAAAAGAAGAAATCAAATGAATTTTTTTGCAAGAAAACAAACAACAAAAACGAAGGTCCTGACAACAAATCACATTTTCATCAAAATTTTACAAAATATCTATGATTTTACCGCACAACAAAAAAATAAACATCAATATCGTTCCAAGAGCCATGTTAGGGAAGCAAAATTTTTAGAGAAAGGTAATGCCATAGACAATACTGAAGACTATTTAATTCTTAATGCAACGATAGTGTTTTACGCAAGATATTTTTCAGCGTGAGAAATTAGTATATGAGAGGTTACATTTCTAACTTGAACGAGCTTCTCCTTAATTTTCTCCATTTGTATGACATTCGGCTGAGCCCAATTGAACTTGAAAGGAACTTGGAGCTCCGTTCATAAAGTTTTATTAACAAAACAAAGAATAAAGATTACGAGAACTTACTTCCTCGTTCAATTTCCATCTATTTTTCGTATTTAAATAATTTGTATTTATTATATCCTTCCCACTCTAGTAAAAATAGCGACCAACATGCCGAAGTATAAGCTAGACGTGGCCAAAAAATGGATTTTTGAGGATCCACAATCTTTTCTTAGAATGACACTATAACAATGAAGTGAGCAAAATTGGAATTGTACATGTGAATATCGTGAAATAACTGTTTTTTACATGGTCTCATTTAAGATAGGTGGGGTGTTAGGTTTTGCCTAGTAACCACCAGACCATAATGTAAACCATGTTCCAAAGTGAAGCCAAAATTATTCATAACATTTATGAAAGTCAAGCTACTACTACATATTGGTGAATACTATGTTTTAAATGAGGCATAAGGTCAAACATTGTCGAAATTAAGGACTCAACCCTAAATTTTCTAACCTCAAAAGAGACCTTCTTAAATACAATAATAATGAGGGACAACAATCTAAAAGACAACCTAGTTTAGTACCCATACTGCAAAAACTAAACTCAAACCCACAAGCAAGCAACCAAGAACATATACCACTCTCTCTCTCTCTCTCTCTCTCTCTCTCTCTCTCTCTCTCTCTCTCTCTCTCTCTCTCTTCATTTTCTCTCTCTTACATGGACAATTTTTAAATCTATAAAATTGGTGTGAGAGAATGGTTATGTTTGCTTCTTTTTTATCATCCTCTCTTCATCCCTTCCTCTCTACTCTATCAAACCCTTTCATAGTTTTCTATTCCATTCAATCTATAGAGTTCAAGCTCCTCTAACTTTCTCTCTCTCTTTCTCAAACTATTTCTTTCTTTCTATTTCTCTAATCCAATCTTTTTCTTTTCTCTTCTTTATTCATATACATAAAAATTAAAAATTCACTTCTTTTAATTTAATTTACTTCTTCCTTAATTAATCTTTCTTTCTTTTTTGTTTAGTTTTTTTTTATGTGGGTATGGCTGGTTTAGATTTAGGTACTGCTTCTCGTTATGTTCATCAACTTCATCGTCCCGATTTACATCTTCAAAGACAACAACAACAACAAGATTCCGATCAAGACGATAACAACAACACAAACAACTCTTTAAATCAGTTTCTAGGTGGAGTTGGTGGTGGAGGTGACCACCACCATCTCCACCAAGGTCTTGAACTTATTGCAGCTAATTCCGGTGGTAGTAATGGTGGTGGTGGTGATATGGTTGCTCGTAGACCTAGAGGTCGACCGGCTGGTTCAAAAAACAAACCTAAACCACCGGTAATTATAACAAGAGAAAGTGCAAATACTTTGAGAGCTCATATATTAGAAGTTGGAAATGGTTGTGATGTGTTTGATTGTGTTTCGACTTATGCTCGTCGACGTCAACGTGGGATCTGTATTTTAAGTGGTAGCGGAACGGTAACGAACGTTAGCTTAAGACAACCGGCAACAGCCGGTGCTATTGTTACTTTACATGGTAGGTTTGAGATTTTATCACTATCTGGTTCTTTCTTACCACCACCGGCGCCACCAGGTGCCACCAGTTTGACTATATTTTTAGCTGGCGGTCAAGGTCAAGTTGTTGGAGGAAGTGTGGTTGGTGCTTTGATTGCCGCCGGTCCTGTTATCGTTATCGCAGCTTCGTTTACGAACGTAGCTTATGAACGATTGCCTTTAGATGAAGACGATCCACTACAGTTGCAACCACAAGTTTCTCAGTCATCTGGTGGTGGTGGTGGTGGAGGAGGAGGTGGTGGTGGTGTTAATAATCCATTTCCAGATCAATCTTCAGCTCTTCCTTTATTTAATTTACCACTTAACATGGGTAATCAGTTACCAGTTGATGGTTGGGCCGGAAACCAGTCTTCCGCTAACCGACCACCTTTCTGACCTAGATCTAATGGTGGGTTATAGATCTGGATTTCTTGGCTTAGTTTGATTGAAGATCGGATGATTGACATTGAGCAAGATCAAGATAAACACAATTTGGCCTGATCATCATGACGAGTAAGGTTAGAAAAAAAATAATGGATTATCCTTCATCTTCATGTACAATTAATTAGTTATTTTCTTTTCTCTATTTTCTATCTTCTTCTTCTTCTTCTTGTTGTTGGTTTTGATTTTCATTTTTCTTTTCTTCTATGTTATAAACCAACTGGTTTGAAGATTTGGTTTTGATCAACTAGCAAATTCTGTGCCATCATTATTATTCAATTAATTTGCAACCCTCATATATATATATATATTAGTACTATGTAGTGGCTTTTAATAGATTGTTGTTTATAAATGGGGGCTGGATTTCTATACTTAGTATGTTTCAAAATTCATCACCACTTAGACTTCACTTGAGTTAACCTGAAATATCTCTTTTTCTTTTTTTGTTGTCAAATTCATTCTCATATAATACCAAGGATTAATGCTTCTTCCTATAAACTATACTCTTATTTCACAATTGTTTTCTTTTGTTTGATTTGCATTACAATTTCACGATTATGAGATAACCGGAGATATAAATTGAATTAGTGACACGATAATATAGTGTAGTTTAGTCGGATAATACCACCTATATCCATGGATAAAGCCAGTGGCTACACTTTGTCAATCACTACGATCGTTTGATTCGTTAAATACACAATTCAATGAAACAAATCCTAGAATTCTTAGTATTCCTAATGTTAGATAAGTGAAAGAAATACAAGTTCTAGGGTTTTCACCCTTTAACTTTTGGAAAGGTAATATTACTCCACAACTGTTTTTGTACGTATAGGCTGTAATTCAAACTGCTGAATTGATTACTATCATTTGGGTATTTAGTATAGACACACTTTGTATCTAATGGCTTCTTGCTTAAGAAATAAGACGTTTAACAAAGCACTACTCATGAATTCATGTAGCCCTTTTTGTTGATCTCGCCGAGCTTAATAGTTTTTATTCGTATAGGTATTGAATGTAATTTATAGACATAATCAAAAGGATATAGCATTTATCAACATTACACGAAAATTCTTAGGATCCATGCATTAACTTGTTCAAATAATTTGTTTGCTACATTATGTCCTTTAGAAATGACCTAGTCATGTTTCAAAAAAAGAAGAAGAGGGAAATGACCTAACAAAAAATATCCATCTTTAATTGCTATTACTGATCAGCATAGCTTATCTCTGTGTCTATTATTGTTGAATTTGGACTTCCACATAACAATTGTATTAATGAATTGATGAAACTATGACATGTGAAATTTGATAAGGGGAAAAATATAAAGAGGAGGAAGAAATAGGCAAAGTGATTGAAAGGAGAAATAAATTAACTTGTGTATTTCATATATGTGGAGATTTACAAGTATAGATAGGATGCGAAGCAAAAGAGATAAAATAAAGGATTTAAAAAAAAACTCTATCATGATCTGTTAGAGTCCACTCCACTCGGCTAAACCGAGTGGATTAGGTCCACTTAATTATAGTAATCCTAGTAGGATTAGGATTCCTATTACTACCAAGATTGATGTAGTTTAGATAAACACATACTTAGATATAGTTTTATATTTCTTAAACACTTCTTGTAAACCTATATAAAGGATTAGATCCATAATGTAAAATCATGTTATTGTGAATAAAGAAAAGGTATTTACCTATCTCTCTCTCTCTCTCTCTCACGATTAACACTTTGCTATCATCATCTTTGGTTCCAACCGAGAAGACTAGGATCAACTCTCGGGATTCAACCGAGTTCTCTAACCTTCTCTCTCGGTCTCACCCGATTATCTTCATCATCATCCTCTTGGTTTCACCCGAGAGGTCCTGCTGTCCCTCTCGGTTCCACCGAGGGATCAATCTCTCTTCATCTTCCTTGGCTTCATCCGAGTCGATTATCAAGAGGTACGTACCTCTTCACATGGTATAAGAGCTAGAATTCAAATTTTTTTAAGAGATGACTACTCCCGAAACTTCGGAAACCTCTCAAGTTCATCACAACATCAATAGTGGGCCGTTTGATGTCCACCATTCGGATTCTCCCACTACTATTCTTATCACACCACTTTTAACCGGTGATAACTATCCCTCATGGTCACGAGGAATGACTAAAGCCTTAAGAGCTAAAGCTAAGTTAGGTTTTGTTGATGGAAGCATCGAAAAACCAACCGATCCTAATGAACTAGAACAATGGGGACGATGTAATGATCTCGTTTCTAGTTGGTCATCAATTCCGTTGATCCACCTCTTCGATCATCCATCTTATATGATGAAACGGCCTCCGATATATGGCACAATCTCTATGATCGTTTCCATCAACGTAATGCTCCTAAAATTTTCCAATTAAAGAGAGCGATTTCTTGTCTTAGACAAGACAACTCCGATGTTTCTACATATTTCACCAACCTCAAGGCTCTTCAAGACGAACTCAATTCCTTGATTATCACCGAGCCTTGTACATGTGGACATGGTCGTTCCTTACTTGAAAGAACAAATCAAGATAGGGCTATGGAATTTCTTCAAGGACTTAACGATAGATTTTCATCTATTAGGAGTCAAATTTTATTGATTGAACCCTTCCCTTCGATTCTTCGAATCCATTCACTTATTAAACAAGAAGAGGTTCAACAAAACTTAGTCACTCCTATGAGTATTGACTCCAACAACTCGGCACTTGCCGTTGGAAACAATGAGTTTAATCAAACTCGTTTTAATGGAACCGAGAGACAACGTCCAAAACATCCTCGTCCTTTTTGTGAAAATTGCAAAATCCATGGACACGATGTTTCCTCTTGTTACAAGATACATGGGTATCCACCCAACTATGGTCAAAGAGGACGAACCCGCACACGACAAGAGTCCATCAATCTCTCGGTTTCTGACAAAACCGGTCAGGGGGTGCCTCCAGCAACCTCCTTCACTAATGAGCAATACCAAGGCATATTGGCACTCCTTGACCGCAATAGGCAACCGTCCACAACCAATTCTCAAGGCAACACCAACAAGGACCCTCTAATCAACCTTACCGGTAAGTACTACTCTTCTTTTCATCCTCCTTGGGTCATTGACTCGGGAGCCGCCAAGCATATTTGTTCAAATATATCTCGATTCTCTTCTTATTCCCTTGCACCACCGGATTTATACGTCCGTTTACCGGACGGTTCACGGGTAAAGGTTGAACATATTGGTATTGTCTATTTTTCCAATAGATTTTATCTTGAAGATGTTTTTCACATTCCATCTTTTCAATTTAATCTTATCTCTATTTCTCAAATCTCTAAATCTCTTCGTTGTACCGTCTTATTTGACCGGAATTTGTGTCTTTTTCAGGACCGAACAATGAAGACGACGATTGGGCATGGTAGTCTTCATGATGATCTTTATTTCCTTCGCACGGAGCGTCCAATTTTTTCGATTTCTAGTCTTACTAAAGATAGTTCTAGTAATGAGTCTTTTGTTTTATGGCATTGGCGTTTAGGCCATCCATCTTTTAGTCGTTTTCAATATTTCCATTCCAAACTTCCTTGTTTGAATTTTAAATATTTATCTAATAAAGTACCGTGCGATGTTTGTCCACTTTCTAAGCAATGTCGTTTACCTTTTCCAACTAGTACCACTTCTTCCTCTCACATATTTGAGTTGGTACATGCGGATTTGTGGGGACCTTTTCCGGTCCCATCCACCTCCGGGTGTCGATATTTTCTCACCCTTGTCGACGATTATTCACGTTGTACTTGGATATTTCTTTTGGATTCTAAGTCCGATTCAAATAGGACAATTATGAATTTTTTTACCTATGTCTCCACACAATTTAATTGTAAAATAAAGACTTTTCGATCGGACAATGGAACCGAATTTATCAATTCCTCTCTACAAAGTTGGTTTGTCGAAAAAGGGGTTACCCACCAACGTAGTTGTACTTATACACCCCAACAAAACGGGGTAGTTGAACGTAAACATCGCCACATCCTTGAAGTCGCACGTTCATTACGACTCCAAGCTCACCTTCCTCTCTCTTTTTGGGGAGAGTGTGTTCTCACCGCGGTTTATTTAATCAATAAATTACCGACACCCATTCTCGATGGAAAATCACCCCATGAAATCCTCATGGGTGTTGCTCCCAATCTTTCACATCTACGTGTTTTTGGATGTCTTTGCTATGCTCGAATTCCTTTGGTTAAAACCAAGTTGGACGCCCGCTCTTCCGCCGGTATATTCCTTGGATATCCCAATGGACAAAAAGGTTATCGTGTTTACGATATCTCCACACGACGAATTTTTGTCTCTAGAGACGTCACGTTCGTTGAAAACAAATTTCCAATGTGTCCCTCATACTCTTCGACTACACCGAACCACTCCGATCCGGAACCATTCCTTTCCATCGAAGATGATGACACCTTCAATTTTCCATCGACCGGCAAGACCTCCACTGACTCGGCAACAAACAGCAGCACCATCACCGATGGAGCTGCTGTTCCTAACGTCCAGCAGATTACCGATGGAGCTGCTGTTCGGCAGATTACCGATTCAGGGGTGCCTTCAGACACCCCTGCTGGACCGGGTTCCATTCCCGGTCCATTACAACAGGCACCATCACCCGAGGTGCCTTCAGCGGCTGCTAGTGACACTCCCCAATCAGAAGCGTCTCCAGCAGCCATGGACAGTCCTATACCCGACGCCCCCTCGACGGACCCAACACCGCCCGAGGCTAATTCCGACCAGATGGTTGAGATTTCCGGCCGTCCAACACGATCTCGCCGACCACCGTCCCACTTGAATGATTATGTGTGTTCCAACACAAGTTCCGTCAAGTACCCACTTGAAAACTACTTCTCCATCAATTCATTCTCAACATCTCATCAACAATTCCTCTCCTCTGTATTGTCTACTACCGAGCCTACCTCCTTCACTCAAGCAATGAAATCGTCTCATTGGAAGGAAGCCATGGCCAAAGAAATCTCCGCTTTGGAAGAAAACAAGACATGGTCCATCACTGATCTTCCACCCGGCAAGCGACCTATTGGTTGCAAATGGGTATACAAAATTAAATTCAATTCCGATGGTTCCATCGAACGCTATAAAGCTCGTCTAGTAGCTAAAGGTTACACCCAAATCGAGGGACTCAACTATAACGACACTTTTGCCCCAGTCGCAAAACTCGTTACTGTCCGTGTTCTCTTATCTGTTGCCGCCGTTAAAAGCTGGTCTCTCCACCAGTTGGATGTAAATAACGCCTTTCTCCAGGGCGATCTCCATGAAGAAGTCTACATGAAACTTCCTCCCGGTTTTTCATCTCAGGGGGAGTCTAAAGTATGTCGTCTTCATAAGTCCTTATACGGTCTTAAACAGGCCTCCCGTCAATGGTTTTCAAAATTCTCATCCGTTCTTATTGAACGAGGTTTTTCTCAGTCTAAAAGCGACTATTCTCTCTTCACTTTCCGTTCGCACTCCACTCAAATCTTTGTTCTCGTCTACGTAGACGACATAATCATCACTGGAAATAATGATAATGCTATTTCCAAGCTAAAATTATTTCTTAACAAATCTTTTTCACTAAAAGATTTAGGCCGTCTACAGTACTTCCTCGGTATTGAAGTATCTCGCTCATCGCAGGGCATTTTCCTATGTCAACGGAAATATGCTCTTGACATTCTAAAAGATTCTGGCTTAACTGCAGCACGTCCCTCTGAATTTCCTATGGATCAAAAGCTCCGTCTTAGTCCTACCGACGGTATTCCTTTAAAGGATCCGTCGGTCTACCGCCGACTCATTGGCCGATTACTATATCTAACGGTCACACGACCAGACATCACCTTCCCAGTAAATAATCTTAGTCAATTCATGCAGACACCTAGTCAAGTACACTTAGACGCTGCTCATCGCGTTCTACGATACTTGAAAGGCACCCTTGATAAAGGAATCTTCTTATCAGCAAAAAGCTCTCTTCATATCACAGGATACTGTGACTCAGATTGGGCAGGTTGCCCTTCAACCCGTAGATCAACTACTGGATATTTTACAATGATGGGTGATAGTCCACTCTCTTGGAAATCAAAGAAACAACCAACGGTTGCTAAATCATCTGCAGAAGCAGAATATCGAGCTTTGGCCATTCTCACTTGTGAACTACAATGGCTCAAGTATTTATTACTTGATTTTGGAATTGATCACACAGACCCGATGACAGTTTACTGTGACAATCGAGCTGCACTCCATATCGCTGATAACCCCGTATTCCACGAACGTACGAAACATATTGAAATAGATTGCCACATCGTTCGTGAGAAGATTAAAGACAATGTCATTGCCACTCGCTTCATCACTTCAGACAACCAGTTAGCGGATATCTTCACCAAACCACTTGGAGCAGAACCGTTCAAGAACATTATTGGCAAGTTAGGCGTTACTTCCATTCCCGCTCTAACTTGAGGGGGAGTGTTAGAGTCCACTCCATTCGGCTAAACCGAGTGGATTAGGTCCACTTAATTATAGTAATCCTAGTAGGATTAGGATTCCTATTACTACCAAGATTGATGTAGTTTAGATAAACACATACTTAGATATAGTTTTATATTTCTTAAACACTTCTTGTAAACCTATATAAAAAATTAGATCCATAATGTAAAATCATGTTATTGTGAATAAAGAAAAGGTATTTACCTATCTCTCTCTCTCACTCACGATTAACACTTTGCTATCATCATCTTTGGTTCCAACCGAGAAGACTAGGATCAACTCTCGGGATTCAACCGAGTTCTCTAACCTTCTCTCTCGGTCTCACCCGATTATCTTCATCATCATCCTCTCGGTTTCACCCGAGAGGTCCTGCTGTCCCTCTCGGTTCCACCGAGGGATCAATCTCTCTTCATCTTCCTCGGCTTCATCCAAGTCGATTATCAAGAGGTACGTACCTCTTCACATGATCACTACAGATCATTCCCTTGGCTAGTGATCCCATCCCACCAGGTCGATTTGGGTCGGGCGCTTGATTAGAGTAGATCGAGGAACCAATCCATTTACTCTTAATACTTCCCCTCAAGTTGGAGACAAAATCGAGATATGCCCTTAGTAGACGAGACCCCTCACAAGAAATATTGAAGTGACCAAAATCTTTAATGGAAAATGTTCTATCAAGAAAGGACTTAAGGGTGGAGATTACATGATCATTATTGCCGGTGATAATTATGCCATCGACATAAAAAACGAAAAACGAAAATCGATGTAGTGTCGGTCTTATAGAGAAAGAAAGAGTAGTCGGAAAGGGATTGAACAATCCCAAAACTATGAGAGCGGAAGATAATTCAGAGAACCGTTGACATGAGGCTTGTATGAGGCTATAAAGAGATTTGTTGAGGCGACATACTCGTGACCCCTTATTAGAAAATCTGGTGGGTGGTGTACAAAAATCTCTTCATCAAGGTCACCTTGTAAAAAGACATTATTGATATCTAATTGATGGAGGGACAACTTTTGAAGACCACATAGGAAAGAAGCATATGAAATGTAATGAGAGTTTAGCAAACACAATAAAAATTCTTTTTATAATTGTAATGTGACTCAAACTCCCTTTTCACCTCAAAAATAAACTTGTATAGATCATGAGCATAGTTATTGAAAACTATGAACTTCGACGAAGAGTTACTTATCAATTCATGTGAAACAACTTGAAATTCATAAAATTCTTCGTATGAAGGAAATTCAATTGGACCAAAATCTGACTTGGGAAATATTTCACCTTCCGTTGATTCAACTTCTTGAACGACTTCATTTGACTCAATTTTCTGAACCACTTCCTTTAACTCAATAGCCTGAACAACTTCTCCAGAAACAAATTCCTTATTATGTAAATTGATATTAGCAGATTTATCCGCGAACACAATAATGTCAGATTTTGCTTCGTGAATAATATTACTTGAGTCATCTATGGTTACAGTTCGTGGTGGTTCAACATTCTCTAAGGGATCTTCTTTTACCTTTTTGGTATTAACGCAAGGTTGTTCTTCTTTCTGAAATCCGAAGTTTCTATAGTCCCGTTTCCTAGCTTCAGCTTTTAAGGCCATGTTGTATGCGTCTTGAATAGTCCATAAATTAACTAACTTCACCTTTTCTCTCAAACCACATCTCAAGCTAAATTTTAATCCGTTCAGAAATCGATCTATTAACATTATTAGGTTCTATAATGTTTTCCATTATGTTTCTTTGAGCCAACTGTAAGAACTCCTCGTAATATACACCAACTGAACGCAACACTTGTCTACAGTTCTGGTATATCCTGAACAACTGTTGTTGATAATCAGGAGGTAAGAACGACTCCCTCAAGTTTTCTTTCATAGACCGCCAACTCTGGATTGGAGTTTTTCCCTGTCTCATCCTTACAAGTTTTAATTGATCCCACCAATCTGCGGCATGCCCTTTAAATCTACAAGCAATAATTTTAACTATATACTCATTAAGAATAGTAATAGCCATATTAACTTGCCGTTCGACCTTATGTAGGCAATCGAATAACTCTTCTACAGATAAATACCCATCGAAGATTGGTATCTCTTCATTGATCTTGTACTCATTATGATCTCTACGTAGGTGAACTTGAATTGGAAAATTGTTTCCATGATAATTTCTCTCCATATTAATTGATAAAAAATAGATGATGGAAAAATAAAGTGTATGATTTTTTTTTTGTTAAACCAACTTTAGATGCATCTTTGGCAAATCCATTGATGTGTTCTAAAGTGTTCTTCGCGTAGATGATACCGAACCAGGCGAATCCTCGCTCTGATACCAACTGACGCAGCGGAAAAATCCGTTAAAGAATTTGATCTTCGTCTAAAACTTATGAAACTCAGAAAAAGTCTAAAAACTCCGTCTAAAGACTATAGAACCGAAACTATAAGAAACAATACTAAAATACTGACATTTTATTGATTGAATTGAATGAATGGAACAACTACTAGACCCTCTTTATATAGGCCTAGGGTTTCCTAATCCCAGTCAAATTCAAATAGCAACTTCTAAAAAATAAAATACTAGTTTCCTAAAATTGTAAAACAACTAAGATAACTAGATATATAAGATTCTTCAATTATTTTCTAAAAATCTCCGTGCATCAATAAGTTTGGCGCATTTGAATTTTTTTTGAATTTGGACTAAAACAGAATTATACATTTTCCCACATTCTGGTGCTCAAAGCATCCCTTCGGCTTGGCTGTTGTTGATCGAGGGTGCAACCCTAAAAGTAATATAATCCATTATTGTTATTTTCTTGCATTTTACCTATTTAAAATTCTATATAAATATTCTTGATCAAATTAATCAATACATATCTTCTTTGAATATATGTATGATAGGTCAAGCTTTTATGTTTAAATTCCAGAAATGAATGGGCAAAAACAAGATCAAGATTAAAATCATAGAGGATCAAAGACGACTCGAAAAGATGGAAAAGAAGTATCTGAAAGATTGAAAATAGATAAAAAAGTTGCCTCTTGTAGTTTACGAGGAAATACCTAAAATCATTCATGCAGATGCACAACATTTTATGACTTTGGTTCAACACTTAACAGGGAAGAACTCCATTAGTCCATCAACTTCATCAAGTAAGGAACTTTGTGACAATCAAGTAATAGCTAAGAACCCAAATTTCACCAATATTCATAATAAATAGTTTCTTTTTTTCTTTCCTTTCTATTCGATTGGAAACAAGTGAATCGTTGTGGTGCGATTCTTCGTTAAAGTTACATAAAACCTTTATATTTTGCTCTTCTATGAACTTTGCATATCAATACTTGATCTAATTCTTTCTTTGTGACAGATTATGACACATAGCACATTAACACACGACACATAGCACATTAACACATGACACATTATAATTAGGTCAATTAATATCCTCCTCTGTAACATCTTACAAAATATCTTCAATTTCTACTTCTTTAGCTTCAAGATTTCTTCACATTTAATCACATGTCACACATCATATATTAATAGATAAAAGATACCCTCCTACCTTATTATATTGCTAGATATATAAAAGGAACCAAGATTCTAAATCAGCTTCTATAACTGATTTATGGAGATTACTTCAAAAATACATTACCAACAAAGGTACGAATACTAAAATACAATAATGAAGTTTCTACCATATGTGCTATTTGTGAGGAGGAAGAAGATGATGATCACCTATTCCGATTATGTAAGAAGGCAAGGGAAATGTGGATGAGCTATCCCTTAAATTTACGAGTTGAAGGGGAAGAAAATTTTAAACAATTAATCTGTCGTTGGATGGGAAACAATGAAGAAGAGGAAGTAGTTATTGAGTATCGGTTATATGTTATTTGGTGCTTATGGAAAGCAAGAAATGCTTGTGTCTTTAATGGAGTACAACCAGATGTGTACAAAATAATAAAAGAGGCTTCTATTATGCAAGCAAACTACTCGGTTGGGAGAATAAATAGTGAAGAGCAGGTGAATATACAAGTGGAGAAAGAAATACAGTACTGGAAACCACCGTCACCGGGTTGTCTAAAAATCAACTTCGACGGAGCGTTTTCGAATGATAAGGGAGGTGCAGCTGCTGTGTGTAGAAATGAGGAGGGTAATTTTGTTATGGCTTTGATGAGGAAATTCAAATCTTCATCGGCAATGGAGACCGAAGCTATTGGAGCTCAGTTGGCAGTACAACTTGCTCTATCTATGCCAGAATATGAGTATATACTAGAAGGAGATGCATTGACAATCATAAAGGCTTGCTCGAAGGATAGGGAGGTTATCCCATGGAAGATTAAACCAAATGTTATGGAAATTTTCGAGGGTCTTGCAAGGTTACAAAATACTTCGTTTAATTTTTGCTATCGTGAGACAAATAAGGTAGCTCATATCTTAGCAAAATCTGCATATACGAATGTTTCAAATCAAAGTACGGAAATCTATGAGATTCCAAATTCTATTGTAAGTCAGTTGGAGACAGATTGTTCCAACATGGATTCAAATTCAAGTACTTAATAAATTGAGGTATTAACCTCCTTTCATAAAAAAAAAGATTCTAAATCAGCCAGGGCAAGCCCAAAATTGCTAGACAGAAAACTTTACGATCTACGAAATTTTTAAAATCGTGATAGCTACACAATTTTTGTTGATATAATCTATTTGTATTATGCAAAATCTCTTTGTATTATTTGTAACACCCCTATTTTCTTGATATACCAAATTGGGTGGAAATAATAAAAGTCTAGGTCAGTATTGTTTAGATGAAATACTAGTGGATTTAAAAACCCTATTTCTCTTCACTTTTGAGGAAACCCTATAGAAAAGAAAGAGGGTGCAGCCGCTCCTTAGTGAAGGGAGGAGGAATAAAGAAGAAAAGTGATGGAAATAGGGTTCTCTAGTGAGAGAACAAGCCATGGTTGTGGTCTTAAAGTCATCTAAGGCGAAAAGAGGTAGATTTCCTATCTCCTAATTTTTTTGTAGACTCTTTCAATTTATTCCATGATAGGTATAGTTTTGTTAATCACGTGAAAGAACGATTAAATGGCTTAGAGACTAGTTGTATCTAGAATTTCATAAAATATATAGAGAGGACAGTATTTCGGTCTAAATTCAACTTACATCTGGTATTGATATATGAAGAATCTCGGTGTGATTCTTATATGTTTGGAAATGTCTGTTTGTCTACTTTCTATTAGTTCAAACGGTTCATTAATCCGAGTTCCGAGTGAAGAGTTACGATAGTTTTCGTACAAGGTGTCAGAACAGTGCCTATTGCACGTCGGTTTATATTAAAATTGAATCTGGTGTAGATATATAACGAATCTAAGTATGATTTTTATATGGTTGGAAAGTTTACTTCGTCTACTTTCTAGTAGTTCAAACGGTTTGTTTACGAGTTTCGAGTGAAGAGTTACGATAGTTTTCGTACAAGGTGTCAGAACAGTGTTTACTGCACGTCGTTTATATTAAAATTGAATTTGGTGTAGATATATAATGAATCTAAATGTGATTATTATATGGTCGGAAAGGTCTGTTCGTCTAGTTTTTAGTAGTTTAAACGGTTCATTAACCCGATTTTCGAGTGAGAAGTTATGATTGTTTTCGTACAAGGTGTCAGAACAGTCTCCGATGGACGAATTTATTGAGATAATTCACATGGTTTCTATTCTTTAGGTAATGTATCTCCTAGGTAGATACCTTCTAGTGGTGAGTCTATGTTTTTTAATTATTATTTTTATTTGCTTGTTTGAGATTGCGATCCACGTGAGGATCTACTATGAGCATCATCCCTTCTGACTTGTCATGTGTTGTTGACTTGAATTGTTTGGTGAGCTTGTTTGTAATTCTTTATAAGAGTCAATGTTTGTTGTGTATTGGTCTGAGATACCTGAACGAGAGTTTGATGATTGTGTCTTTCGACATAATGTGTTTGTCGACGTACATGTCAAGTTTGTGGCTATAAAGGTTTACCTTAGTTAAAGGCATGATATTTTCAATCTGCTGAAAACACAAAAAAAGGAAAGATCGTTGTATTATCAGGGTTAGTATTAGATTAAAATACGAGAACCGGAAAACCTAATAATTAATCAAATGACATAAATTATTCGTTTCGAGAGGGATTGGATATATCTGATATATTATGTTAGTATTCACCGTTAAATTTCAGATAATGCCAATAATGAATATGAATGCAATGCTTCCTTGATTGGGGATTGAGCTTGCCTACCCGAGACTTAGGTTTGAGGAAATCTACTGCAGTTGGGTTTTAACCCAACTACTTTGTTTTTCAGGTATTGATTGTGCACTCATGGTAGGTGTTGCTCGTGGATCCAGTTTGAAGGTCTCAAATCTTCGATTTCAAGGCGATTAGCTTGAGATTTGGGATTTGGGGCGCTACATTATTTCTTTCTCAAAATCCATTTGTATTATTTCTTTCTCAAAATCTTAAAGTGGAAGAAGTTGAAGGAAGCCATTGCAGTCACAAAAATTAATGTTGATAATTTTGAGCAATATTTTAATTCAATCTTCTAAATTGAACGTAACATTACGATGAAATTGCTTTTAGGAAGATAAAACCACTAAAATCATATATATAATGTTTGTAATTACATGATCTAAAACATGTTATTGTAGAGTAATTTATGATGTCCAAACACATTCATCTAACTATTTGAATCACCTTGACATAAAGTTGATGAAGGGGCTTGAACCTTGGTCACGCACACAGGTGAATAAGTCTCGGACCAGAGCAGCTACTTTACCAACTACTACTTACGCTTCAACGAAAGTCATTATCTCGTAACCAAAAGTAAATAATCCCAAAAGTGGTTCTTTGCCTAAAAACAATGTATAGCACTTCTAGAGTTCAAGTTCATAGCCTCTTGAAATATCTCATCCTCTATAACAATGTATAGCACTTCTTCAGCTTCAAATTTCATTCTTCAAATTTCATTCTTCAAACTTTCTCTAACTTAGAAGTATGGAGCCAAGTCCCAATGCTGCACCAATGAGGAATGTCGAGCCACTTGATACACCACCAGCCATCACCAATGTGGGGTTGAGGTGGTTGGTGATGATTGGGCTAACTCTTGTAAGCATCGCACTTTTGTTGGGGATCATCTGGTGGCTTAGAAGTCAAGAGGAAGATCAAGCAGTAGCACCACCACCGAATCCAAATGGAGGAGAGGTGCAGGTGGTCATCGATGTACCCCGCGATGAAATGCCGCTTGGGTCATCATCCACTTCTCCATCACCGTCAGAGGGTTAATCTTAGATTATTATGTAGAAGTGTTCTTGAGTTTATTTTAGTTGTGAGTTTATGGAAAAAAAAAATCAAATACTGATTATTATCTATGCAGTTAGAAATGAAAAAGATGATAGTACTTGAACTAATGTAGTTTATCTGATTATTAATACAACAATGTTTAATATATATATGTAATAGTTTTCAGTTGAAAGAGGAATTGAACATGATGACAGATTATGACACATAGCACATTAACACACGCCACATAGCACATTAACACATGACACATAACACATAACACATTATAATTAGGTCAATTAATGTCCTCCTCTGTAACATCTTACAAAATATCTTCAATTTCTACTTCTTTAGCTTCAAGATTTCTTCACATTTAATCACATGTCACATATCATATATTATTATTGATAATATTTAATCACATGTCACATATCACATATTATTATTTTTGTTTCATTCACATATCATATATAATATTAATTCTTTCAGCCGTAAGTGTCATGCAATTAAAAGAAAAAACTCAAAATAAAGGAAAGGTGTGGTAGAAGAATTTTAATAGGAATGTACTTAAACCTTCCATGAATAGCATCATAACATTGCTAGACTTCAAAACCAGCCCAAGCCACTTGGAATTGCTTTAAATTTTTCAGACTTTTTTTGGGGGTTTATTTCCGACATTCTTGCGGCTAAAAACACCTTCTCCTTCCGACATTCTGGTTGAGGCATCATGTTTGGGGAATTTCCAAGTTTAAACAAGTCCATATGGTGTCTTCATTATTGTTAGATTCTTTTTGAATTTCCAAGTTTCTGAAAGATGAACGTAAGAAGAAACTGATAAGTAGACCCCGTTATATTTTTTGCAGGGCCTTATTTCACGCTGCGGGAACTACACAAATTTGGTTTAGCATTTTCACTATCTTAGTTACAGCATTACTTCCACCTTTCGTTATAAAGATTATCAGTCAATACATAGTTCCTTCTGATATTCAGATTGGAGCATATAACTACCTTCGGAGATACGGTGGTTTCACTTGTTAATTTAAATTTTAAATAACAAAATATTTATTGATATAATTATCTTATTTGTGGGATGACAAAATATTTATTGATATAATTATCTTATTTGTGGAATGAAAAAATATTTATTGAGATGATACAATACAGAAATTTTCGTTATGAATAGAGAAATTCTCAACTTAATGTAGAAAGCAATTTGAGAGATTTTGACATTGACCCCCACTTTTATATCGATATTAAGACTATACCCATGTTTTTAAAAACTTTTGATTTACACCCCCACGTGGAGGGAAAACGTTAACTTCTAGTTAAATATCAGTTCAGGACAAAAATGCCCTTGTGTATGATTTTGACATTGACCCCCACTTTTATATCGATATTAGAACTACACCCCCGTTTTTTTAACTTCTGATTTATACCCCCAAGTGGACGAAAAACGTTAGTTTATAGTTCAATTTTAGTTGTGTGAATCAGATGTGAATCAAGACAAAAGTACTCTTATTTACATTTTAATTTCCTTCTCAATACATTTTTCTTCTTCTTTATTCCATTAATCAACTTCATCAACCACAGACAACCGATCCCTTTCATCGACTCCCAATATCCCTACACAACCACCAACACAATCTTTATCTTCACAAACCACCATCATCACCCTTAAGGGGTTTAGTCAGTGATCAAAGTTATATGTCTTCTTTGGTAGATGAAAACTAATTGAGTTAGAGGTCAGCTCAGAGAAGAAATCAAACTTAAGAGTTGATTAAGAAGAAGAAGAAGAAGATTTTATAGGAATCCTGATTATGTTTGTAGGTTATTTTACTCCTTTTATGCGATAATTAATAGAGTACGTAAGATGGACTAGTTGATTGGTTCGTACAGTTTCTAGCAACCCAATTTTGCGTAGGTCGGAGAAGATAACGACGATGATGATATGATGATGATGGTGGTGGCAGTCGATGAAGGGAATAGTTGTCTGTGGTCGATGGTCGATGAAGTTAATTAATGGACGAAAAAAGATGAAGGTATTGAGGTGGAAATTAAAATGTAAATAAGTGCATTTTTGTCCAGATTCATATGTGTCATTCCCACGACTGTCATTTACCTAGAAATTAAAGTTTTTCGTCCACGTGAAGTATAAATCAAAATTTTAAAAAAAATGGGGGTGTAATCCTAATATCGAAATAAAAGTGGGGGTCAAAATCATACATAAGGGCATTTATGTCCTGATTCACATGTGTGATTCACACAACTGACATTTAACTAGAAGTTAACGTTTTCTGTGGGTGTGGGTGTAAATCAAAAGTTAAAAAAAACTAGAGTGTAGTCCTAATATCGATATAAAGTGGGGGTCATTGTCAAAATCTCCCAAATTGCTTTCTACATTAAGTTGAGAATTTCTCTATTCGTAACGAAAATTTCTGTGTTGCATCATCTCAATAAATATTTTGTCATCCCACAAATAAGATAATTATATCAATAAATATTTTGTTATTTAAAATTTAAATTAACAAGTGAAACCACCGTATCCTCCAAAGGTAGTTGAAGACTTGGTTATGTCACAATAAAAAATTCTTTTTATAATTGTAAGGTGACTCAAACTCCCTTTTCACCTCAAAAATAAACTTGTATAGACATGAGCATAGTTATTGAAAACTATGAACTTCGACGAAGACTTACTTATCAATTCATGTGAAACAACTTGAAATTCATAAAATTCTTCGTATGAAGGAAATTCAATTGGACCAAAATCTGACTTGGGAAGTAATTCACCTTCCGTTGATTCAACTTATTGAACGACTTCAATTGACTCAATTTTCTGAACCACTTCCTTTAACTCAATTGCCTGAACAACTTCTCCAGAAATAAATTCCTTATTATGTAAATTGATATTAGCAGATTTATCTGTGAACACAATAATGTCAGATTTTGCTTCGTGAATAATATTACTTGAGTCATCTATGGTTACAGTTCGTGGTGGTTCAACATTCTCTAAGGGAACTTCTTTTACCTTTTTGGTATTAATGCAAGGTTGTTCTTCTTTCTGAAATCCGAAGTTTCTATAGTCCCGTTCCCTAGCTTCAGCTTTTAAGGCCAAGTTGTATGCGTCTTGAATAGTCCATAAAGTAACTAACTTCACCTCTTCTCTCAAACCACATCTCAAGCTAAATTTTAATCCGTTCAGAAATCGATTTATTAGAACATTATTAGGTTCTATAATGTTTTCCATTATGTTTCTTTGAGCCAATTGTGAGAACTCCTCGTAATATTCTCCAACTGAACGCAACCCTTGTCTACAATTCTAGTATATCCTGAACAACTGTTGTTGATAATCAGGAGGTAAGAACCACTCCCTCAAGTTTTCTTTCATAGACGACCAACTCTGGATTGGAGTTTTTCCCCGTCTCATCCTTACAAGTTTTAATTGATCCCACCAATCTGCGGCATACCCTTTAAATCTACAAGCAATAATTTTAACTATATGCTCATTAAGAATAGTAGTAGCCATATTAACTTGCCGTTCGACCTTATCTAGCCAATCGAAGAACTCTTCTACAGTTAAATACCCATTGAAGATTGGTATCTCTTCATTGATCTTGTACTCATTATGATCTCTACGTAGATGAACTTGAATTGAAAAATTGTTTCCATGATAATTTCTCTCCATATTGATTGATAAAAAATAGATGATGGAAAAATAATGTGTATGATTTTTTTTTGTTAAAACAACTTTAGATGCATCTTTGGCGAATCCATTGATGTGTTCTAAAGTGTTCTTCGAGTAGATGATACCAAACCAGGCGAAGCCTCGCTCTGATACCAACTGACGAAGCGGAAAAATCCGTCAAAGAATTAGATCTTCGTCTAAAACTTATGAAACTCAGAAAAAGTCTTAGAACTCTGTTTAAAGACTATAGAACTGAAACTATAAGAAGTAATACTAAAATAATGAAATTTTATTGATTGAATCGAATGAATGAAACAACTACTAGACCCTCTTTATATAGGCCCAAGGTTTCCTAATCCTAGTTAAATTCAAATAGCAACTTCTGAAAAATAAAATACTAGTTTCCTAAAGGGTTATTTCTCAAATGGCCCCCAACTTTGTGACCAGCTTCCTGCCTGGCCCCCTACTTTAACAATAATTCCCGTATGGCCTCCTTTTTCCGTTATCTTTAACATTCCGTTACTCTCTCTCCTCCATCTCATTTTCTCTCTCTGCCACATCATTTGAACACGCCACATCATCGTCTTCACCGGCAGGTCGCCGACTGGCCAAATTTCGATCGACGACCTTCAAACTTTTTTTCTCTCTCTTCTCTCTCTCTAATTTTTTTTTAAATTCTCTCTCCTCCATCTCATTTTCTCTCTCTGCCACATCATTTGAGCACGTCACATCATCGTCTCACCGGCAGGTCGCCGACTGGCCGAATTTCGGTCGGCGACCTTCAAACTTTTTTTTTCTCTCTCTTCTCTCTCTCTAAAATACTGAAATTTTATTGATTGAATCGAATGAATGAAACAACTACTAGACCCTCTTTATATAGGCCCAGGGTTTCCTAATCCTAGTCAAATTCAAATAGCAACTTCTAAAAAATAAAATACTAGTTTCCTAAAGGGTTATTTCCCAAATGGCCCCCAACTTTGTGACCAGCTTCCTGCCTGGCCCCCTACTTTAGCAATAATTCCCGTATGGCCTCCTTTTTCCGTTATCTTTAACATTCCGTTACTCTCTCTCCTCCATCTCATTTTCTCTCTCTACCACATCATTTGAGCACGCCACATCATCGTCTTCACCGGCAGGTCGCCGACTGGCCAAATTTCGGTCGGCGACCTTCAAATTTTTTTTCTCTCTCTTCTCTCTCTCTCTAAATTTAAAAAAAAAAAAAAAAAAATTCTCTCCTCTCTATCTCTAAACACTCCGGCGAAGGGAAACCCTTCGCCGGAGTTCGATCTGTTCAAGAACAGATCCGTCTATTCTTGAACAAATCGAACTCCGGCGAAGGGTTTCCCTTCGCCGGAGTGTTTAGAGAGAGAGAGAGAGAGAGAGGAGAAAATTTTAATTTTTTTTTGAGAGATAGAGAAGAGAGAGAAAAAAAAAGTTTGAAGGTTTCCGGCCGGCGACCTGCCGGTGAAAACGATGATGTGGCGTGCTCAAATGATGTGGCAGAGAGAGAAAATGAGATGGAGGAGAGAGAGTAACGGAATGTTAAAGATAACGGAAAAAGGAGGTCATACGGGAATTATTGCTAAAGTAGGGGGCCAGGCAGGAAGCTGGTCACGAAGTTGGGGCCCATTTGGAAAATAATCCTTTCCTAAAATTGTAAAACAACTAAAATAACTAGATTATTAGATATCTAAGATTCTTCAATTATTTTCCGAAAATCTCCCTGCATCAATAAGTTTGGCGCATTTGAATTTTTTTTGAATTTGGACTAAAACATATTGTACATTTTCCGACATCCTGGTGCTCAAAGCATCCTTTCGGCTTGGCTGTTGTTGATCGAGGGTGCCAGATACATGCCCACTTACCGCAGTGAGGCCTTGTCTGTTTATCATCGGTTGCCGAGCTGCTGGTCGCTGAGCAATGTTATCAATAAGAAATTCAAAATTAGACGATTGGTGGTTTCTCTAAAATGAGAGTTGTTTTAGACTCACTCTTGTAAATATTGCTTTCCAGACTAGCTAAGAATGGAGTTGATATCTCCCCTATAACATTTTCTTTCTCTGGTTATTGAATGAAGTAAGCTACCACATTAGGAGAATTTATACAACTAAACCCACACTAGTATGTTTATCAATCATTTTAATAATCTTAAGAGGATTGCACAATAACTTGAAAAAAGAGAAGTTTACCAAGCAAGGTCTAGGAAGATTGTCCAAAATGTTGGTGGTAGAGTTATCTTTCAGTAACTATCTATCAGTAACTATAATTAAACATCCCAAAAGTAGTTATCTTTCCTTAAAAACATTTTACTTCTTCAGCTTCAATCAAAGTTTCTTCAATTTCTACATCTTAGCTTCAAACTTTCTTCAATATCTCTGTCCTGTTAGCTTAATAAATTGAGACATCTTGATCTTCTCCCTAGAATTTCTTGCTGTATTTCTTAAGGTTTTTTGAAGTTTCTTCCTCTTTGGCCTACAAAACCTGCATCAATCACCAAACTCATGGAGCAAACTCATGAAGCTGCACCACCAATGAGGATTCCGGTCCAAACTTATGCACCAGTCACCAGAAGTTTGGTACTGCCATGGGTGTTTTGGGTCATGATAGCCCTGGTAGGATTAGCTCTTTTGTGTGCATTGGGGTGGTATTTTCACTATGATGAAGAAGATGAAGCACAGCCAAATCCGAATCCAAATCCAAATGGAGGAGAGGTTGAGATGGTTGTTGATGTACCCAATGAAGAAATACCCCATCTTTCATCTGGCTCATCTTCCTCTCCTCCAGCACCAAGATCAACATTAGAGGGTTCATCTTAGGTTTAGTAAGTAGGAGTGCTTTTAGGTTATTTTCCTTGTTAGTTTAACAAAAATATGAGATATTATCAATGTAGTTGTTAGAAGAATTGTAGTGGTATTTGAACAAATACATTGTGTCTATTGTGTTTTGTCTTACAAATGTATGCAGTATTTGTAGTCCAACATATATACCAATGTCGAAATTTGAAGCAATGCTTATGGTTTTTTTCCTTTCATATAGAATCTGTGTTTGATAATAAACCCTATGTTATTTCTCATAACCTTCTGATCCTCAAAAAATTGCATACAAATACCAATATAACAACTTTTGAGATGAATGATGAAACCTTCACAGTTGAATTGAGAAACATTCCAAAATGTTTACAATTTGAGGCAGACCTTCACCATATTGCCTCTAGGAGAGGTGATAAAACTCAAATGATCCAAACTAGTTAAAGACAAAATCAAATTTGAGATTAACCTTAATGTTAAGCAACCACTGCAAATTGGTACCATGGCTCAAAAGTGCAGGGTAGATTTCAAAAACGGTTTGATTTCTACTACACACCATTTCCGATTTCTCTCTATAAGACATGTCGAATTTTGGATCGGTCACCTTTCAAATTTAAAGAACGTACAGTTACACCGCTAGAAGCAGAGAATCAGACAAAAAATCAGGACCCATGCAACTAATAAGAAACACGAGCGGAGAATATGATGCATACTGATGAGAAGGTGGAAACGAATGGGCCTGCAACTCAAGAGGCTACAAGTTGCAGTTAAGTCTCTTTAGTTGCATCTATAGTACCACGAGTTTTTTTTTTCTCGTTGAAGGAGTACCACGGGTCTTGGTCGGGGACATTAATTCTATCTTGGATGTCAATGAGAAAATAGGGGGGATTACGTCAACTGTTAGAGAATTTCAACCCATTAGTCATAGGATTCAGAACTCTTTACTTGGAATAACATGAGAGGGGGTCCCAACAATATCCAAGAATCGAATCGGAATTTGTGGTTCCCTGAATCCCGATACCCAATTCACCATCTAGCTCTTGTTGCCTCTGCCCATAAACCCTTATTAGTGCACATAAAGGCTGGCTAGAAGACCCTCAAATGTAAAGTGGAAATCCACAAAGTTTGGGAACTCCCAATGAGGACCCACCTCAACAAGTCAACAGTGTGTTAACTATAAAACTATCACAAGTTAGATTATTGCTAGACAAGTGGAATAAGAATTACTTCAACTCTCTTCATACTCTCTTTAAAATCTGTGGGGGAGAGAATTTTGTTTTCTTCTTCTTGTTCGGCAGCGGCTGATCTTCTCCGATTGGATCCAGGGAACTCCCGGTGAACGAATCAAGTCTGAACTGTAAATCTTAGTTTTTCGAAAATGCATATAACACACTTGCTCCTCGAAGAGCCTATCAGGATGGCTTCCATCCTTGAACCTTCAAAAGCTAACTTTTACTCTTCAATGATAAGAATCGTCGGAACACTAGGTGCAAAATTGAGATCTGTCGAGGTTATTTCAGGATGTCTCAAGGCTGGGATATCTGGTGCGCGGTTAGATACCGTTGGAGCAGAATTGCGAGTTGTTAACAAGAGTGAGGGACCAATTTTGCTTAAAGCTGATGGCTTTGTCAATCTGACTCCGGATCAAGATAAAGAAGCAAGTTCAGAAAGATTACCCATCAATTTTGATGGACTAGCTAAGGCAGAGAAGAAAGGGGACACCAGTTTGTTTGCCAACATTGACTGACAAAGATAAAGAAAACATAAGCACATGGGGCGTTAAAAACAATATCGACTTCCTCTCCCTATCGTATACGCGGCATGCAGAAGATGCTCGACAAGCTCTCGAGTTTCTCCCAAAATTAGGTGACTTGAGTCAAACTCAAATTTTCGCGAAGATTGAAAGTGTTGAGGTATTAACTCACTTCGACGAGATTCTCCATGAAGCAGATGGAATTATCCTTTCTCGAGGAAACCTTGGCATAGATCTCCGAGGTCCCACTCGAGAAGGTTTTCTTAGTTCAAAAGGCTGCAGTTTACAAGTGTAACATGACCGGAAAACCTGCAGTCATTACACGTGTGGTCGACAGTATGACTGACAACCTGAGACCAATTCGTGCTGAGGCAACTGATGTTGCTAATGCCGTGTTATTGGTACTGATGCTATTCTTCTTGGAGCCGAGACCTTTAGAGGATTGTACCCTGTTGGTAAAATTTGTGTTGAGGCTGAAAAGGTTTGCAATCAAGATTTATATTTCGAGAATCTATGACATATGTCGGAGAACCCATGACTCACTTGGAATCTATTGCTTCGTCAGCAGGTCGAGCTGCAATTAAAGTGAAGGCATCCGTAATTATTGTCTTCACCTCCTCTGGAAGGGCTGTGTGAGAGATAGAGGATAAGAGGAAGATGCAGCTGATAAAAGAGTTGGAGAAGATGAAGTTAACTACCATAACTAACATACGGATAGAGGCACACTCGGCTATAATTGAAGGCACTCTTATTTTACCACAAGGCACTCGTGTTAAGGGCGCTCTTATCTAGGCTGTTAATATAAACTAACTATTCCATTAGTTAGTTAATGTTAGTTAGTTCTCTCTCTCTAATACTGTTTAATCTCTCTCTCTCTCTCTAAAGACTATATAAGGATATCATATACATTGTAATTGTACTTTTGGAATAACCTAGCTAATAAGATTGATATTCGATTAGTTCAACTTCTTACATGGTATCAGAGCAAAAAACCCTAAAATTGATTTTCGAAGAGCAAACCGAAATCAAGAACAAGGAAGAAAGCTGATCTTCTGTCATCAAGGAATCAGAGATACAGTCTTTATCATCATCATTAAACTTCAAGCAATCAAAGATGAATTCAAATCAAAATCAGGTATCTTACAATCCAAATCTTATGAATTTAATATCTGCGAGATTAGATGGATCGAACTTTCTTGTTTGGAAAGATCAAGTTGAAAATGCCTTAATTGGCAATGACCTAGTGTGCTACATCGATGGCACCTATAGTGAACCCTCTCAATTGATTGTAGAGGAAGGAAGAGATATAGCAAACCCAGCTTACCTTCAATGGCGAAAAACCGATAGCTTTGTGAAATCATGCATCAAAGCCACAATTACACATTCTATAGCATCTGATATTCTAGGGTTAAAGACTTCTAGGGAGATATGGTGCTACTTAGAAACAGTATTTCTTCAAGAATTTGAAGCACAGAAGTCTTCTTTGAGAAATAAAATTCAAAATATAAAGAAAGGATCGATTCCCATATCTGAATACTTGAGTAAAATCAAAAATATTGCTGATTCTCTTGTAGCTGTGAATGATAAAGTGAGTGAAAGTGAGTCAATAAGAATAGTTCTTCAAGGTTTAGGAAGAGAATACTCTCAATTTGTTATTACCATACAAAATAGAGATAGTAATCTGAGTTTTGGTGAATTAAGAAGCAGATTGATCCATCATGAACAATGGTTGAAGGAGCAAGAATCAAATAATGATTCAAGTGAGCTATACTTTGTCAAGAAAGTACAGAATAGAAATAGCTCAAGATCATCATCTATGAGGCCTTCTAATCAGACCCAAATTCTTGAAAATGGTCAAAAGACACCATTCAGACCCAATTTAAGGGTTTCCTCTCAAAATAGGAATAATTTTTTTGATTTCACCACAGTACCTTGTGGGATATGCTATAAGTGGGGACATACAGCCAGACAATGCAGGCTTAGGTTTAAGGACTTCTCCTCAGAAGCTTCAAGATCAGCAAGTAGGAATTTTGCAAATTTACATCTTCAAGAAATTGAAGATGAAGAAGAAGAGGAAGAAGAAGAGGAATCTGACCCTCTTGAACTAGAAGATGAGCAAGCTCACTTTGGTGCTGAGGAAGAAATTGAGAGTGAGTCACAAGAAAGCAGCTATATCTCTATAAACAATAAAGATAAGAGATGGATAGCTGATACAGGAGCAACAAGCCATATGACACATTCTCAAGAAGTTTTAGAACATATTACTCCTTATCAAGGAAAGAATGGTGTTCTTATAGGAGATGAAAAGTGTTTACATATTGCTAGTACAGACAAGCAAGTTTAGCTACTGGTTCACACACATTTCATCTCAAGAAGGTGCTTCATGTTCCAACAATTCAAAAGAATCTCTTGTCTATCTCAAAATTTACAAAAGAGAACTTTTGCAGTGTTGAATTTCTCCCATGGGGTTTCTTAATAAGAGATTTATGGTCCAAGGATGTCTTGGGAGAAGGACCAATGGTAAACAATCTTTACAGTATTGATTTTCAGATGGACCCTTATGTCACACCTAAAGAAGACACAGAAATGGCCTATTTGGCTAGAGGAACAGCTGAAACATGGCATAATAGGTTAGGCCATGCATCTCAAGAGGTCATTTTACTTCTAGAAAGGGAGAAGAGGATTAGGATAACATCTAAGAACTTCAAAGATGTCTGTTCATCATGTCAATTAGGGAAGAGTCAGAGACTTCCTTTCTCTACATCACTAAGTTCAACCACAGCTCCTCTTCAGTTGGTACACTGTGACATTTGGGAGCCATCACCTGTCACTACTAAGACAGGAATTAGATATTATATACTCTTTCTTGATGACTATAGTAGATTTTTTTGGATTTACCCTATGAAGCTAAGGTCAGAGAGCTTGAAATGCTTTCAACACTTCCAGACACAAAATGAAAGACTTTTTTCTTTATCTATCAAGTGCTTTCAAAGTGATGGTGCTCCTGAACTCAGTAAAGGGGACTTCTATGCTCATCTTATGTCATGTGGAATTACCTTTAGAAGTTCTTGTCCCTACACTCCTGAACAAAATGGGAGAGCAGAAAGGAAGAACAGACAGATAACCTCTGTGGGAAATACACTGCTGTTTCAGGCTTCTATGCCTAAGGAGTTTTGGTTCCATGCTTATTCTGCTGCCACATATATCATAAATAGGACTCCAAGTAAGCTTCTCTCATATAAAACTCCTTATGAAATGTTATTTGATAAAAGTCCAGACTATGCTATGATAAAAGTGTTTGGTTCTCTATGTTATCCTTACTTAGGAAACATTAAGCCTGACAAGTTAAGTCCTAAGTCTTCAAGGTGTGTTTTTATTGGGTATAGCCCAACACACAAGGGATATAAGTGCTTAGACATTGAGACAGGTAGAGAGTACATATCCAGGCATGTTATCTTTGATGAGTTTACCTTTCCTTTTGAAATAGACAAGTCCCTTTCAAGTTCAAAATCACAGAAAGAGTCAAATTCTCCTTATCAAGCATTACAGCTTCCACCTCTTCCAATCAATGTTGATATGTCTGTTCCTTCATATCACTCCACATACTCTTTAGATGATCAAGTATACCCTTCACCTACTGTATCATCATCAGAACACATATCTCCTGCAATAGATGACCAGGGTTCATCTCCTACTGGTTCACCTTCTCAAGAAAGTTCTGGCTTAAGAGAAGAGGAGGATCCAAGACCCAATATCACTAAACACCCTATGCAGACAAGACTCAAGAGTGGAATTGTTAAACCCAAGACCATTCCTAACCATGTAGCTCATTTCTCAGTACCTCATGCTCTTCCTACTGTGAACACTCACTCTTCCTCATCTATAGCAGAACCAAAAAGCTATAAAACTGCAATTAAAGACCCAAAATGGAAACAGGCCATGGAAGGGGAATTTCAAGCTCTTCTCAAAAATGGAACATGGTCACTCATACCAAGAACCACCCATATGAATGTCCTTGGGTGTAAATGGGTATTCAAGGTTAAATGTCACTCAGATGGGTCTCTCCAAAGGTACAAGGCTAGGCTTGTAGCTCAAGGGTATAATCAGCAAGAGGGCATTGACTATATGGAGACATTTAGCCCAGTTGTTAAGATACAAACCATTAGAGTTGTTCTCACTTTAGCCATCTCTAGACATTGGCCTATTCAGCAGTTGGATGTCTCAAATGCCTTCCTTCATGGGCATCTTACTGAGACAGTTTATATGAGACAACCACCAGGGTTCTCTGATTCCCAATATCCTGATCATGTGTGTCATCTGCACTAGGCCATCTATGGGCTTAAACAGGCTCCAAGA
This sequence comes from Eschscholzia californica, assembly GCF_041429995.1. Taxonomy (NCBI): domain Eukaryota; kingdom Viridiplantae; phylum Streptophyta; class Magnoliopsida; order Ranunculales; family Papaveraceae; genus Eschscholzia; species Eschscholzia californica. The sequence goes on from NW_028238198.1 coordinate 81,161,117, forward strand.
GCCTGGTTTACAAGATTTGCTACATATCTTCTGAATTGGGGATTTTCCAAAAGTGCTTCAGACACCTCAATGTTTGTGTTTCAATCTGGTGAACAAATGATGGTGCTTTTGCTTTATGTGGATGATATCATCCTCACTGGTACATCAGACTCCTTGCTTGATCAACTGCTTGCTGTCCTGGCCACAGAATTTGCTATGAAGAGGCTTGGACATCTTCATTATTTTCTTGGAATTGAGGTTAGTAGAGAGCCTTCTTCATTGTTTTTAACTCAAACTAAGTATACACTTGAGTTGTTGGAAAAGTCAGGACTCTCTGACTCTAAACCCAGTCTAATACCTATCTCAGCTGGCAAGAAGGTTTCTAAGCTAGATGGTGAGCTTATTGACAATCCTATTTTCTATAGAAGCATGGTTGGGGGTCTGCAATATGCTACTATGACTAGGCCTGACTTGACATATAGTGTCAATTACTTATCACAATTTATGCATGAGCCTAGGACTTCTCACTTAATCCTTCTCAAAAAGGTCCTAAGGTATCTGAAAGGCACCATTGGAGGTGGTATTTTGCTTAAGTCAGGAGATGTTTCTATGTTACAAGCCTTTTCTGACTCTGATTGGGGGGGATGTCCCGATACTAGAAGATCTACAAGTGGGTATTGTGTTTTTCTTGGTTCTTCTTTGGTTTCATGGTCTTCAAAGAAGCAGACAACAGTTTCTAGGTCTTCCACAGAAGCAGAATATAGAGCTCTGTCTCTTGCAACATCTGAGCTCTTATGGATGTCCTATCTACTTGAGGAACTTGGGGTTTCAGTTTCTGTTCCTTTTCGAATTTCCTGTGACAATATGGGGGCCAAATATCTTGCTTCTAATCCAGTATTCCATGCTAGAACCAAACACATTGAGATTGATTACCATTTCATTCGAGATTTGGTTATGAGTTCAACTTTGGAGATTCAATTTGTTTCATCTGAAGCAAATTTGGCTGATATTTTTACAAAGGGTGTTCTCTCCTCTCAATTTGATTTCATTCGAAGCAAACTCATGGTTCTCCCCAATATCGAATCATTCGTTTGAGGGGGGCTGTGAGAGATAGAGGATAAGAGGAAGATGCAGCTGATAAAAGAGTTGGAGAAGATGAAGTTAACTACCATAACTAACATACGGATAGAGGCACACTCGGCTATAATTGAAGGCACTCTTATTTTACCACAAGGCACTCGTGTTAAGGGCGCTCTTATCTAGGCTGTTAATATAAACTAACTATTCCATTAGTTAGTTAATGTTAGTTAGTTCTCTCTCTCTAATACTGTTTAATCTCTCTCTCTCTCTAAAGACTATATAAGGATATCATATACATTGTAATTGTACTTTTGGAATAACCTAGCTAATAAGATTGATATTCGATTAGTTCAACTTCTTACAGGCTGCAAGATTAATCGCAAAGTACAGGTCAACAATGTCTGTGCTATCAGTTGTTGTCTCTCGGCTCAAAATCAATCAACTTCGTTGGAGTTTCACCGGCGCCTTTGAGGCCAGGCAATCACTTGTTGTCAGAGGTCTTTTCCCATGCTTGCAGATCCTAGGCACCCAGCTGAATCAACAAGTGCCACGAACGAGTCAATTTTGAAGGTTGCTTTTGATCACGGCAAAGCTTCCGGGGTTATCAAGTCCCATGACCGAGTACTTGTTTGCCAGAAAGTAGGTGATTCTTCGGTGGTGAAGATCGATCATTGAGCTCAAGGATTAGAAGTTCTCCATGTTATTGTCTGATTTACCTTCCCAAGTGTTCTAAGTTATTCTACTTGTATTTATTTTTGAAACTTCGGTTGAACTAACCTGGAGAAACAATAATTTTGACAATGGATCAAGATCCTCCTAGGCATAGGCTCATACTTTGTTTAGTAAATGGAAGAAACCTATAATCAACATGAACACTATTGGAAAACAAAATCTAGAGACAGCTCCATAAACTTAGGCGATGAGAATTCTAAGTATTTTTTCATGTTGTTGCCTCTGCCAGGAAGGCAAGAAATCACATCAAACCCTAAACCTACTATAGACCACACTATTTCCTGAGTTGTTCACAACACAAATCTCACAACAAGATAATGAGAAACTTATGTTGATCCCTTTCATGAATAAGTTTGAGAGGTAGTTATCGTAGTGTCCGCCAGATGACTGGACACGACTGGTTAGGAAGACTGGACACCAAGAGACATTTTTGAGGAGAAAATTGCTTTCGATATATTATTCTTAAGTTGAGAATTTCTTAATGTAAATTTGTAATAGTAATTAGTATCATTTTTATATATTATATCAATAAATATTTTGTCATTTCCAAAAATAAGATAGTAAGTAGCAAAAAATGTTACTTAAAATTTAAATTAACAAGTGAAATTACTAAGTCCTCCAAAGGTAGTTATATGCTCCAGACCCTTTTTGTACCCATCATATTCCAACTTATATGCATTACAACCCACTTGCTTTACCATATTATCTTCATTGGGGTTTACTTCTTCATATTTCTCATTTACATACTTCATATGCGAGATATAACACGCGTGACTGTAACTTTTAGAATTTGGCCAATTTCCAGCTCCCATCGCAACGCTTTTTTTCATACTTCCAATCTTTACACGTCCACCCCAATGAACATTTGTCGCACCCACTGAAATTAAGGGTAAAAGTGCATTTGGGATGTATCCGACGAATTCATTTTCATATCATATCCACCAATCCTTTGTTTCATTCGACTGCAGAGAGAGAGATATGTATTTTACAATTGGTTGAGGTAAATGTACATGTATGTTTAGGTAAGGCATTTAAATACCTGAAATACATAATTTTGAATTTCAAATTGAACTCCATCTTTAACAGATATATTTGCCACTGGAGAAGATGGAACAATGGAATTGGAAACTTGCACAAAACCATTGCAAAGAACATTATAACAACCTGTGGTTCGACCAGCATCAGTCTGCTCCAAACCCATGCATCAAATTTTCAACTTATCCATTAGAAAATAAAAACAAACTAAACCTCATTGAATAAAATGTGTGTCAATTCTGTTCAAACTTACCGTCCAATATATAAACGACCAAGTCCTATTGTCGCCAAAAAGTTGTGGATTCACCTGATATATTTAAAAAGTTCAAATCCAATATAGCCCACCATCACAAACAACATCGGCATCTTTATATTAAGAGATGAAGTATACACTAACCATCCAACCAGCACGTATTCCGGTGTATTGTTCGTCAGGTCCCGAAATAAGACCAATTTCTGCAGAACTGTATTGATCTTGGGCATATAAAATGGGATTGTACACAATTATGGCTCCTTTGACTCCAAAATAGGTGTCCCCAACCCCTTGGTGCACAACCTCTGCTCTCTAAATATTTTAGTTAAACAAGACATATTACTTAAAGTTAACAACCAATATCAATAAATAAATACTCCTTAATAGTGAAACTACTAATTGATGAATAAAAATTGTAAATGTAGTTGATTGACGAATACTTACAATTTCATCAGAAACATATTCATTAGGTTGAATAGATTTTGCTTTAATTAGGTCTTCTTTGCTTGTCCTTCGAATGGGAACCGATCCTTCAGGACATCCTTCTATTCGACTTCTTAAACTTGATTCCTTACTTTTACTAGTTTTGAAGGAAGTTGCATCTCTCATTCTAATTAGATCTGAACTAGGCTCCATCTGAAAAAGAAATGCATGATACACGTATGGTCAACTTATTTTCACGTTTGGTACAATATATAGATTTATTTCTTTGAGGAAAAAAAAACTTAAAAAGATTTTTAGACCATAGCTAAGTGTAAGCTGGGTGTGAGAACAAACATGATATACTTAAATTGATTGATAATAAATTAACCTGGATTTTGTGATTCTTTAGCAAAGGGTGATCGAATGCAGGTTGCTTGTGAATGTCGACGCAGTCATAAATGTCACCCCATTCACTCTTTCAATATACAAAATAAGAGAAACCTAATGTTAGTTCATACACATAACAATAACAAAAGTTGGATGTAATACTAGTTGTTATTTAATAAATAAAATAGAAACAACTTGTGAAAGGGAGAATAGAAAATGAGTGGAGAAAAGTACATGAATAGTTTTAATGGGGGGTTTGTTCAAACTCTTAAGTTGTGTTTGGAATTCCAAATCTTCTTCTATAGATAAAGTGGCTACATGATGAGGATTCAAAGATAAAACTATAAGTGCCAACACTAACAAGAATTGGATACCCATGTTTGCTTGAAGCCTTGGTTTCATACGGTATAGGTATAATGTATGTGTATGCATACGTACATATATATATATATATATATTTAGTGAGAGAGCTCTAAGAGAATATTTATGGTATTTGTTTGTCGAATCTTTGAAATTTTCTGTTAATTCCTATTATTACGATTTCAAACAAATATTATTAGCACATTTGGAAGATATAGAGATCCTTTACAGATCTACCATTCAAAAAATTTACTAGTTATTAAGAAATTTATGTTTTATTGGTTTTTTAGGCCTTTTTCTATTTGAGAAATATTTTAACACATTTGGAAGATAAGTGAACCGCCCGTGACGCTCCAATGCGCTCCGCTCACACGCCCGCGTCCAGACCCCCCTTATGCTCCAACCCGGGAGCCCTGGGGTTGGGGCTCCCAGTGGGGCTGGGAGCCCCAACCCCACCTTGGACTTGCCCTTAGGGGCGTGCTGTCAAATAGAAACGATTCAGTACTTTGCGGGCGGTTTAAGAACCAATGACACGCGCTAGGATGAAGCCAAGTGCGTGGAAACAACAAAAGCAGTTCAATCGATTTAGCACGACTGAGTACAGCTCGGAACACACTCGGGTAGCCCGAAAGTATCCCGCAACTCATCCACGCCGCCAGATCTACTACCCACCTGCGCGCCACGTGTCCCTTGAAGGCTCTTTACTTCAAATTTAGTCAATTGACTTTGACCCACTTTGATTTGCTCTATTTTGCTCATCCAGACTCCGATTTGACTTCTGTTTTCGCTTACGGGTTCGTCTTGGACTCTACTTTCCATCCGAGCAACAAATTTGATCAAATAATCAGATTACTCTTATCTAAAAAATGACCAAAATGCCCTTCTTATGCCTCTCTTGTTGTTGTCTATTTTTTTAGCTCAATTCCGTAGAAGACACTTGGACAAGAAATACACACAATTCTTCAGAGTAACTGCTCGAAATAGACTAACTAGTCCTAGATAAGAGATTCAGATGAGACATTTTTGTGTCTCATCACTGTCTTTCCCAGTATCCGCTTTTATAACCTCCTTTGACGACACGACGTTTGGCGGAACCAAAGTCAGACATTCCTTACATAAGATGAGCTAAAACACTCATCTTTTGAGTAATCTTGTCAATGCTTAGTTTTTTACGTTCATCACCATTAACGTACTTCTCATTTTGAGGGTCATCCAGAGTGTATTCCTAAAATTGAAAAAGGTGAATTTACTTGATATGTTATAATAGTTTTGGAATTCCAAATATTTTGGGTTGACAAGAAGATACTGTCAGGGGTATTTGTGGCAAGAAAATGCCAACGCGCTGATGTCTAACGGATTAAAAGAGTAAAAAATGAAAAAGGGACTAAAAAATGATGGGGTTGATTTTAGTATTAAATAATCTTTCAACATGAAAAAAAATAAGGAGTAAATCTGTTACTACCTTTTTACTGAAAGGTTTAGGAGTTTCAGTCTCCATTCCAGAACAAGATACAATAGAACCCATATAGGATTTTTTTCAAAAACATCCTCCTAGATGTCTCTCTCTCTCTCTCGAGAGAGAGAGAGAGAGAGAGAGTATATATATGTGAATTGAGTTTGGGTTGTGAAGATTCAGTAATGGCTTCTTCTTGGTTCAAGAGTTATTATTTGATAAGAGAGAGAGAGAGAGAGATCTTGAGTAACACATCCATTTATCGAATGCTTTCCATTACTCGATGTAAGAAAGAGGAAAACAAATAAATTTTGAAAAAATTGAAAAAAGTGAATTTATTTGATATGTTATAATAGTTTTGGAATTCCAAATGTTTTGGGTTGACAAGAAGATACGGTCAGGGGTATTTGTGGCAAGAAAATGCTAACTTACTAATGTCTAACGGATTAAAATACAATGAAAAAGGGACTAAACCGAAAGCTGGTTATCTTTACACGTTAGTTAGGGGGCCATTTTGGCGAGTTGGCCATCTTTGGGTGGGCAAAATGGAATTAACCCTAAGAACTATTTAACACGTTTCTCATCTAGAAGGCTAGAGCGAGAGAGAGAGAGAGAGAGAGAGAGAGAGAGAGAGAGAGAGAGAGAGAGAGACGACAGACGAACAAGAGATAGAACACGAGAGAGGAAATCGATTATCTTAAGGGATTCAAGCCTTCCTTCTTATGGTAATCTATTCTTTCTAAACCCTAAAGATTATTACTGAATATAAAAGTTTGACAATTGACAATTTGAACGTGGATCTCACTTTTTTCTTTTTGTTGAAATAAAGTGGGACCTCACTTGCACAATGCAAGTTGGATGCTCTAAGTTCTGACTCCTTTGTGAAATACAATAACTTATAATAAAAAAAAATGATATTAATTTTCTTTTAACTTAAAAAAAGAAGTTATTGGAGGCAAAGGGGTTGTAGTTAGGGGTGTAGACGAACCGAGCTTTAAACGAGTTGCTCGAGTTTGGCTCGACTATTGCTCATACTCGACTGGAAGATTAACGAGTACGAGCTTAACACGAGTCCAAAATCATACTCGGTTATGTAAACGAGCTAAGCTTGATCAATCTTTAGTGTATCGCGAGCGAGTACATAATTACGTGTTACTATTGAAACTTGTACATGAAATATCAACCATTATTATTGTATGGGATAAATGATTATTGAAGTATTTTGATAATTTATGAAGTTGTTTTAATTTGAAGTATTTTGATAAACAAGCTTAAAACAATGAGAGCTCGAGCTCGAGCTCTTTCAAACTTATAGGAGTCGAACTTGAACAAGTGGACAATTACTCTAACGAGTTCGAGCTCGAGCAAACAGTCAAATACACGAACCGAGCTTGAACATCTTACTACTCGGCTCGGCTCGACTCGAGTACACCCCTAGTTGTAGTTGCACTGGCTGCACCCATCATCATTCCCCTGTACGGTATGTTGGGAAAAACAGGCACTAAGGCGCAGCGGAATATAAAGTTTTTCCCCTTTGTGTTAGTTACGAGGATAATACAGAAGAATATGTGGGAGCATTAAACAAAGAACTGAAAGTAAATAAGACAACGGTTTTTAACGTGGAAAACCTCCTCAATGTGAGAAGTAAAAACCACGGGACTCGTAGTCCAACCAAATCAACTATAATAAGCAAAGTAGTTACAGACTACATCCACCCGAGACTCAGACTCTTCCAAAAGAATCAATCTCAAACACGAAGAAACGCGGAGAAACCCTCACAAGAAAGAACAAAACAGCCCAGAAATTTACAGTCCAAAACGACTCTAAATTCACTAGGATTCCGGACACCAATCAACGATCCCTCCGTAAAAATACTAGATGAATATGTCAAGAACAGTTCTGCCAAATTTCAGCTTAATCAGAGAATAACTCACCGTCGGATTTTCCGAACAACGAAGACTGCGCGTGCTGAAAAAGTTCTGCCCCGCTCTTCTCAGCAACCTCCTTCTCTCCCGTCTTCTCTTGTGCATTTCTAATTGTGTTGCCCCCTTTGGTGCTCCTCAGAACATCTAAATTAGGTTAAGGTAGTATTTATAGACTCCCCCTTAATCCTAATTCCACCGTCATAAGTAACTGACCCAAAGAAACTCGACTCGGACCCGGGTTTGGTTTCCTAATCCAAACCCAACTAGGTTTCCCCACTAGGAGGAAAACCCAACACGGTATGACTTTAGGTTTTGATACTGCATGGCGTATGGTTCAACTTCATCGTCCTGATTTACATCTTCAAAGACGACGACGACAACAACAACAAGATTCTGGTCAAGAGGGTAACAACAATAATAACACAAACAACTCATTAAATCAGTTTCTAGGTTAAGTTAGCGGCAATGATTCAACCCACCACCAGCATATGTGTGGGTTATATGAGAAATCTAGTAATGAGTCGAAGAAAAATGTGTATGCAGAATGTAAACCTTCTTGGCTTCTGCCATTTCCACTCTGATAGAAGATGAGAGATGCTAGTGAAGGAATGTTGGTCTAGAGACGATCTTAAGCCAAGCTGACTCCACATATTCATTAGGTAAAGGGCAGGTGCCCACTGCCCACGTTTAGAATAGGCGATACAATGTTTTTGAATCCAAGGGAAGATGGAATGCCTAGGCAGAAAGAGTAAGGATGAAAGGTGTAATGAGAGTGTAAACCTTTTTCTTCTACACACCACATTTATATTACTACTCCTCAAACACATTTCTCCTCGGAGGTAGTTGGAAAATCGGCCAACAAACACCAGCAGCACCGCCACCTTTTTCGCTACGCCTGTTACTTGATTAAGAACTTTTTACTAGAATTTGGAAGTTCTCAAAACACAAGTAGAAGATATAACAAACTTAGAAAAGGCAACTAGCTGAAGATAAAAGACACTAGTATAATTTCAAGCAGCATAACACTGAAAATTTCCAGTGCATTAGACTCCGTAAGTAATCAGATGTAACAAACTTTAAGGTCTGTAATCAAATAAATACTATTAATACACTTCTTCCACATTATATTTGTAATCAAATCGAAATGGACCGAAGATGATTGATTGACAGAAAACACTTGAAAAAAGATATAAGGATAATTTGGTTATTTGGTTTCTCGTTTCATTCCAAAATAATGAAAAAACACCACATACTGATTAGAGAACCCGTTCCGTTTGTTACTCCACAATTTTCAAGACAGAGACACTATCTAACAGAGAGTTGAAGCTTCGGAAACCCACTCTGATGCGAAAATTTTACACCCATTGTAGCTTTCCATGGTACTCAACACTCTGTTGAACTCTACCATCAGTTGTAATCATCTGCTTCCTCACTTTAGCTGGCTTTGTGTTGTACTTCACCTCGAACTTGTTTGGTAGTTGTCTTCTGTCATTGGTACTTAATAACACTTCTGCCGGGGGTAGGACCTCGTCAAGGAACTCATCTGCAACATCACCGTCTTCATCTATCCGAAGGCGCTTCGTGTACCACATTAAACCCTGAATGTACAAGCATGATACAATATTATCAGAAGAAAATGAAAGGGAATGCTAAGTCAACAAAAATCTTTCGACAGAATGTCATCTAACAGTTCATTTCTCAACATTAGATCATCTAACCGTTCATTCTGAACGCTATGTGGTGGTACAAAATCACCAACAAGATACTATATAGTTCAATAACCTGTAGTATAATGTGCCAGAATATTAGTACGTCCAGCAGTATCTGTTAGGCAAAGCAAGTTATTCATCCGTGTGTCATTTGTCCAAAAGAGTGTTGTTCATTTTAATTTAATGGGTAGATAAGCTAGTGGAAAAAACTACTCTACAAGACAACACAATGATAAAGTTTCTCTCGGTTGGTTGGAATACATTTCTATATTAAAGTTCACCTTGGTATTTAGTGAATATTGACAACCCAAGTAACGGTTTGGTGTTCTCTTTTCACTTTTTTCAGGCTCAAACAAGTAATTCAATTTCTTTTCAGGACGAACTCGAGTCAGTTTAGACCTCGAGTATGATTTTCAGATCTAACTTGAGAGAAAAAAAAAACACCACATACATGTTGTCTGAAGTAAATTTGGCATCATAATCTTTCCCTATTAACAGGGAAAACCAAAGGACATAATGTCTCGCAACTCTGATCCTGTAGATAACCTACTTTATTCCTGGTTGATTGATCTTTAATGGTATTGCTAGGAGATTTAAAACTAAAAACAACTTCAGAACTCAGAAGAATAACCATCCATAACAATATTGAGAGCTTTACTTGGGATCATACAGGGAAAACATCAACTATGCATCTAAACTCATAAAAAAGACGGCAGGGATTACTAGGTTCAGGTGTCTGGGAACGACTGAAGGCTAATAATTACTACGAGACCGACAATATGATATTCAAAGATGTTTGTCAAGGAATCAACTGACAAGAGAAACATTCTAATTCTGGATGAACATCATTTGAGGTGTAAAACCACATAAATAAACGAATCAGCACTCAAGGAGTAGTCATAACAAGAAGTGACTTCATCTTATGAGATTTATAAGATTTCACCAGGCAATAACTAATCGTATCTTCTACACTGTTAGGCTAAAATCCAAGTCTTATACGAGTTCTGCCTGATAACCTAATACACCTCTAGATAATCATTGACCAAATAGACTACGAGATATCGAATATGATGTGCAACCCAATGACTTCATAAATAGAAAAAAAAAACCAACTTTAAGATAAAGGCCACATAATCCAAATTTAGAATTAGCAACTTCAAGAAGACATTATCCCAATTCCTAGATAAGTGATATAGATTACATGATCAAACATATCATTGTCCCTCGGCTTAACAACGAATAGTAAACCAAATCAGTATCTCAAGAGATACTTGAGAATTCATTTTTATTTCGCCACGGTCACATGTAAATTACCCAATCTTGGGTGAAATAGAATGTTGGAAAAAGATTTTCACTAGTAACAAAGTTCAACTTTAAATAACAACTAGTCTCAGTTTGTTGAAAACCCTAGGGCCTTAAAGCAATGTCAATAATAACTATTCCAAAGATACAGTAACATAAAGAGATTAAGAAAAATTAACACAAATAAAAAGCATATAATTGCAAATAAATTCATCAAATCCTAATACCATTAATAAAATATTATTTGGGGGTTCTTAGTAGGGAATTCATCTTGTGAAAACTAATTCACTTTGAGTTTTTGTAATCATTTTATATTGATGATGATCTAATGGAACCAACAGATCGTCCATAATTGAATACAATGTATAATCAAATTTCAAAGACAGATTCACAAAGTTAACCTAAAAAATCTAGAAATAGAAATTAGAGAGAGAGATAAAATGAATTACTTGAACTCCACCATCGGCGTGATTGCAAGGAACAAGTATGGGTCCGAGATTAGGTCGATCGACAACAACTGGAACTTTGACTCCAAACCCTCCTTTAGATGTTCGAATTGGTTCGTCCCCACGATTTAGGTTACGATTGTGTTGATTATGGTGACGATTATTATGAGTTTGATTGTTACTGGGTTCATCTTCATCTTCATTATTATCATGGTGATCGTCCTTTCCAAATCCCAAAATGCCCGCAAGTCTTCTAAAAAATCTCATCTGTGTAGAGAGAGAAAGTGAGAGAGTTGAGTGAGGTATCAGCTCTCTCTCTCTCTGATAAAAAGCAAATTGGTGGTGGGTTTAGGGTTCAGAATTGTCTAATTTTTGGGAGAGTTAGAAGTGGAAGAAGAAGAAGATGAGAAAGAAAGAGGCTAAGGAAGAAAGATGTTCGTTCTCTTCTCCTCCCTCTATGGTACGACAATTTACAAGATATTCTCAAGAGAGTTTTGCCCGCAAATGATGCAGTCATCCGCAAAAAGGAGATGTTTGATCGAGAAGTTCGCGTGAGGAATGGGAAAGCCAATGAAAGAGGAAGCATTTTGATTTTTCTCTAGAAGACGACTAAGACCTTCCATGGCTATGGCAAACAGAAATGGGGAGAGAGGATCACCCTGCCTAATACCCCTGCTCACATTGAAAGTACTGCCCGGACGCCCATTGATGAGAACCGCCATAGAGCTAGTAGAGATGCAGATGCCAACTTTATAATAGCGGTAGCAGATACTATACGAGGGCAACATGCAGAAGAATGTGAAAGCTTAGCGATATTAACTGGTCTCCTATGTGCGATGCAACTTCAATTATCTTATGTGCATTTAGAAAGTGATAATCAGGCAATAATCCAAGCTCTCAATGGCAATGGAGGAAGTCTTCAATGGCAATCTCAAAGTATCATCCGACAGATTAAAGACATCAAGGACAAATTTACAGGAATTATATTCTCACATGTGTCTAGGAATTGTAATACTTATGCAGATGCTTTAGCTAAATGGGGTCGAACTCACGGTCATAAGAAAACTTGGAATGATGTCGCATCTTTTTTTTCTGAATTTTAGTTGGTTTGTAATAGACGCTTTTGTTTAATGGTATTTCTCTTCATCAAAAAAAAAAAAAATCCCTACCAGCCGCGTTTGCCACGTCGCATACTCTTTGGCGGATCCACCACAGCCCACCAATATCTTTTTTTTTTTTTTTTTGTTGAACAGCCCACCAATATCTTTAGTTTAGGGATCCGTCTAACAAGTATTGGGACTTCATCCAAATATTATCTTTTTAACCAATTTTTTCATTTTTAGAGAGTGACTAGGAAATTTATTATAACGAACATTTTATATATTAAAGATATGATAAGCACAATATCTACAGAATCAGATATTGAAACAAACGGATCGAAAACTCAACTAATAAGCCTAACTAAATAAACGATCTAAACTCCATCTAACTACATTATCTATACTTTTAACCCAAGTTCAATAAACCTCCACCTCTTCCGGGAATCAAAACTGAGATCTCCAGGATTTTGCGAGTTTATGTCAACACTTTCAATCATTTTAGCAACCAATTGGAAAAGGGACATTGTTTTAAGAGATCCACACCAAATTATCTCTCTTCTTGTATGTTGTCAATATTAGTACAAAGAATACGTGATGAAGGCTTTTTGGTAGTATTGTTTGTTTTAATCTAAATGACCGAGGCTGTCAGAAAAAAAAACACAAGTGACCGAGGTTCAATCCCTTGGGACAACATAAATTGTAAACTTTGCTTTAAGATTTATCTGTTTATTTTTTAGTCTTGGGTTTTAGTTCTAGTTTCGTCCCTGGCTATAGACAGGTCAGGCGTGCGTCAACCATATCGGATTTCAGGTTGAGTATCTTTTCATCCGCCCTAGACGTTTCGAGCTCTCAATGAATAACTCTCACACCTACTTTTGCATAGAACATCAATTGATGAAGAAAACATAAGGTGGATAAAAGAGAAAGGCAAAGCCAGGGAATGGAGAGTGAAGTGAGAGACAGAAAAAGTAAAGTGTGAGAATGATGAGGTTGGCAAATAAAAAAACAAAAAGTTACAAAAATGACATAAATGTAATTATTTTAAATAAAAATGTATGATACTCAGACGCCAAAATGACCCGTCTGACACTTGGGCTAACATGGGTCTAGATAAAAGTAGTTTTTTTTTTTTTTTTTGTTGAAAGACGATACATTAACTAAAAGATTCTATTACAATAATCAATTAAGAAAACAACACTACAATAAGTAAAGAAGTACAACAAAATAACAGAACTGGAGGAGTGCATAATAGAGCTTCGATTTGTAGCGCAGTCTTCATTCTGTAGCTTGGGTGTCTGGCAGCTCTTCTTGAGAATGTTGTGATTTCTGGTCTTGAGAGTCCGTCTGGTTGATTTAAAGATGAAACTTGTGTCAAACTTCCTGTAACACTTACGATGGATTAAACATATATCCAAAGTTTCGAGAAGAAACAGGGATGTATGCAAGTGGAATCAAAAAATGATTCCGGGTTATCCCGCCAGTATTCTCCATATAAAGAGACCATATCCGATCGAATTCTACGACGTAGAAACAGATCAGACACCTGGAAAATGGGATCGCCGTCATAGCCCGAGTATAAATACTCAGCTAATCCGACAAACGATGGCAATAAAATTGCGAAAAGTAGTTGGTTCAATCTCAAACCTAATTCGGATTCTGAAATGACTTGAATTAAATTTAAAAATATGAATCAGATTCTGGCAATAAAATTTCATATAAAAGAATAAAATTTCATATAAAAGAATAAAATTTCATATAAAAGAATAAATATTACTACCATATTAAATTTAAAAATATGAAACAGAAGTCAGATTCTGGAAAATAGTCTGGCGAAAAGTTTTATTGGCGCCTCCTTCTCCCACCTACAACACAGGCCTTTAAAACTGCGCGAAGCCAAAAACCAATGGGTTGTACAAAATTTTCGGTGACTTCTGTTTTTCGGGTGAAATTCAACGACGGTGGTGTTTTTTTAGTTGAGAGTGACAGAGCTGGTGTGTATGACAGCCCATTGAGGATTTGAGGTAAATGCTTAGACCGAAGCTTGTAAATGTATGACAGTTCATAATTTCGGCTATTGCTATATTTAGCCCCTTTCTGTTAAATTTTTATTTTATTCAGTCCTTGTTGTATTGTATTGAACTCTTTCATATCAATGAAAGGTTACTTCAAAAAAAAACTTGCAAATGTTTACTTCAAAAAAAACTTGTAAATGTTTAGACAGAAGCACTTAGAATACGCAATTCATCATGAATTTAGATGAACACTACAATTATATATTTGACCTTGAATTCATCATGAATTTAGACGAACACTACAATTATATATTTTTGAAGACGTGATAAAGATCTCAGGGACATGCTACGTGTGCCTAAATTATGTCAAATAAATTGTTTTCCGAGAGACGATTCCAACACCTTATCTTGTAGACAGTTATACTAAAAGGTGGTAGACTTAAAATGTAAGCTATTACTGGCCCCAAATAAGATATGTGGGCTTACGGTCTTACAATACTGCCAATGAAATATGTAAATTTGGCAACAAAATATTATAGTATTTCTTTTTGACTTGGAGGAAACAAACAAATGAACTATACTTCTCATAAAAAAAAAAAAAAAAACAAATGAACTATAAGAAGAAATCCTTCTACATCATGAGTGCTACGAATTAAAATTAAACAAAGGTGGGCATATTACCTAATTTCGTCTTAATCGATAGAGACTTCTAACAGTAATGATGATATTGAACACAAGCAAGACCTAAATTTAAACCAAGGTAGATTGATACATCAAACGGAAAAACCTAATTTCCAACATAACTTTATAAAACATGTAAATTACTTTTGGGAAGGAAGCAGCATATCAATCAACATTTTTAGGCATAGGGGGGGAGGGACTAGAAAATAAGCTAGCGTTTGGTTTTAATTATAGGTCTTTGTCGGTTGATGATGATGACTTTATTTTATTCCCTGAAACAGTTTTCTTGATTACTTTCTCAGCTGTTTTATGAATAACATCTCCAGCAACTTTTGCTGTTTTCTCAGCTGTTTCTTTTGTTCCTTCAAAGCTCTTACTAATTGCCTCTTTCACCTTTCCTCCTGATGATTCCGAACCTTCTTTTTTTATTGGCCTATATACCCAAAAAAATATACTATATATTAATTAAAGAATTATTGATTCAAATTAATTTATCAAAATTAAATTGGAAAAAAAAAAAAAGAACTTACTGAGAATCAGGTGGTCTGAGATTCATCCAAGCATATTTAAACCAAGATGTAATAGTAATCCATGGAGCAACAGGTGGTAAAATACCTATAGCTCTTTCAGCAGCATTAGGGTTTTGTTTCTTTGAATTAGTCGATTGTTTATCTTCTCTTCCATTAATATCTTCTGAGGATGATGATATAACAAGAGGAGATAGAAGAAGTAGAGAGAGAAAGAGGATTTGGGATGTTTTGAATTTATCCATGTTTCTTTATTTCTGTGTATTTTCTTTTCTTGATTGTAAACCCTGATGGGATCAGGTGGTGTGGTTGGTTAGATTTGTGAATTGAATGGTTTTGTAGGAATTGGGGGATACGTGGTTACTAAAATCAAGGTCCGTCTGACACGTAACTTAACACTTGTTGGGTTTGTGGAGTGGACTCGCATTTGAAACTTTACCTAGCTTTTCTTTCTCGCCGTTGACACGTACTTCACGTGGGTGAATATTACATATCCTATAAAGCTATACGATCTTTTGAACATGATCAAGTGACTAACCGACTACCCAACCTTTTTTTTTTTGGTCGCCGCTTTGGGGAATAATGAAAATTCTCCGGGGAATAAATACTAAAGGAGCATATTTACATTTTAGACCGAAAATTTACAAAGTTGTATCTTCCCCCTTAATCTTCATCTTCCACTAAGTTCATCTTCTTCTTCTTCTCTCTGAAAACCCTAATCCAAAAAACCTAATAGTAGTACTACAAATTAGAATCACGAATAAATCAAGAGAAGAAGATTGAGGAATTTAAAGACCAACGGGGTTCTTCTTCCATCAAATTCGTGTTGGAATGGATACTAAATCATTGTCAATCAACTCACCCAATGTTGATATAACATTACTTTGTAGGTTTCAAACTAATTGGAATTTTGAAGGTGTATGAATATTACTTCTAAAACTCAATTTGTAACCCTAATCCCTCAATCTTCTTCTCTTGATTTATTAAGAATTTTGATTTGTAGTACTATTATTGAGTTTCTTGGATTAGGGTTTTTAGAGAGAAGAAGAAGAAGATAAACTTAATGGAAGATGAAGATGAAGATGAAGATTAGGGGGCAAGATACAACTTTGTAAATTTTTTGGTTAAAAGTAAATATGCTCCCTTAGACTTTATTCCCCGGAGAATTTTCGTTATTCCCCAAAGCCGTGGCCTTTTTCTTTTGAACGGTCGGCGTGCATCAAATCTTTGTATAGACCTCTACTGTGGAAGACTAAATCTCGTACCGCTCCACTCAATCTCTGTTAACCACGAATAAAAAAAAGAAAATTGATTCGTTTTATTGAAGAAAAAAATAAGGAGATGAAGCATGAATCTACAGGTGCAAACAATGTTCCCCAAAAAACACCCCAAATATAACATGTTAGTTATGTTATCTAAATCGGCTAGTCCGACATTACTATGTTAGCTATTTTATTCTCTAAAAAACTTTTAAAAGAATAAAATATTAAAGGGTGGAAAATTAAAAATGTTCCCCCAAACACACTTTCTAAATTATGCCGTCTGTATAATCAATGACTGGTAAAATTCGTCGGAATCTCATCTTCTCTTTCTCTACTCTTTCTCTTCTTTATCTCTAGCGAAGGGGAGGTACCCTTCGTCGGATCTCGTGTGGTATGAAACCATGCTCGCCTAGTCTGGTTTCCAGACGAAACTAGATCTGGTTTCGTTTTGAAGCCAGGGCTCCACCAAAGGGGCTCATCCACTTCGCCAGAGATAGAGATAGAAGAGAGAAAGGGAGGATGAAAAAAAAGATAAGATGAGAGAGGAAGAATTGTTACCAAAGATGGTGGAGGTGTCGTCAGAATTTCTGGTGGAGGTCGTTGAAGTTGATGGTAGTAGTGCGAAAGGAAGAAGAGGGAAGAAGCCGAGAAGTATAAGGGTTTAGGTGTTTAGAGGAAACAAAAAGTTTCAAACTTTTTTCTTTCCATCAAAACTTTGCATCCTGAAATTTAATATTATTTCCCGGTAACACCGGTCTAATTTAATTTAGGGTCCATGGGTATATAGACCAAAATAATGTTAAAAAAGGTTTATGATCCAATCTTCTCAAAATATGGATATTTAGTCCTTTTACATTATGTACATAAAAACCCTCACTTTCTAAACACAGAACCGTCAATGTCCCACGCTCAAATTTCGCTCATTTTGGAAAGATAGATTTGGGCGTGATTTGGGGGATTTATTAGCAAAAAATGGATTGAAACAAATCATAATTTCTCTCTCCTCTAAACAGATTTGGAAATCAAATTTTCTCTTTCCTATTATCCGAATCAATCGAAAACCAAAATACTAACCAAAACAAAACGCCATCACCACGGATATTTCCAAATCAATTTTCTCTATCTTCTTTACAGATTTGGAAACCAAATCAATTTTCTCTATCTTACTATGTAATTTTTTTTCGATTCAAATCAATTAATTTTCTATCACTTAACTTTCAGATTTGGAAAGAGTATATTTTCTGGGATCAATTTAGCGTGATTTGGGGGGTTAATATACAAAACAGATATATCACTTTCTCTCACTTAACTTTCGGATTTGGAAATAGTATATTTTTATGGGAACATTAAAGCAGCATTTGTTTTCGTTTTTACTCATACATAAATACACATCGAATACAAATTATGAAACAAATACGTAAATTATGTGTTATTTATGACGAGGAAACCATCATTTGGCATGTATACAACGTAATTTATCAAATGTATGTGAGCCTTGTTCAATAAATTACACATAATTTCTTTTACATTACACATCGTTTACATTCTGTTACTAAAAAAACGTACAAAATCTTCTCTGGTTCAAAAATGGTGCGCATCCATGTACTCTCCATTTGTAGTCTGAGCAGGACAAACAACAGTTACACTATGTTGTCGAAGAGCATATCCAAATGCTTTAGCACCACAAGGAAACAACTGACCAACTTCAGTAAATATTTTATCCGAGCCATCAAGTTTTAGTTACGTTGACTTACTTTGATTTGATGATTCTGTTTGAAATTTCATCTGTTATATCAAGTCTACACACATAAATACACATACATTAAAAAAAATTATATATATTGTATTATAAACTACATGTACAGTTCCGTAAATTATGTATAATGTTTGTTAAATTTTGACAATATTTGAAGGTTTTGAGTAGTTTGGTAAGCTTAATAAGGCTACTGTTTTGTGTGAAAAGTACGCGTGATGGTAAATAAATAATACATAATTTATGCGCACTTATACGATGTTTTAGAATTTATTATAAATTATATATAATGTATAACAAATTACGCGTATTTTACATAGTCTTATAAAAACATGGTTCGGAAGATGTTTGCGTAATGTACTAGAAAGTATGAAATTTTACTGTAACTTACCTATATTGTATATTCTGTTATGATAAAGGTAAGAAATGACACCTGGTTCATAAAATTGTACGAAACCAAAGATCTGAGGTGAAGAAATATCAGAAAATCAAGAAGCTTAAACTTAAATCTAATGAAAAATGGTATAATAATCGGATGAAACAAAACATAATCGATTTGAAGAAATCAGTAAAGAAGGACTAAACATCAAGATCATAAAAGTTATGAATATCTTAGAGAGAAAATATAAACATCAAATCGAGTATGTTAATGAAAATAGTAATTAAAGTTAAACAGATTCAAACAAGATTTTTGTCAAAATCTGATG
This sequence comes from Eschscholzia californica, assembly GCF_041429995.1. Taxonomy (NCBI): domain Eukaryota; kingdom Viridiplantae; phylum Streptophyta; class Magnoliopsida; order Ranunculales; family Papaveraceae; genus Eschscholzia; species Eschscholzia californica. Next base: position 81,180,243 of record NW_028238198.1, read on the forward strand.
TTTTTAGAGAGAGAATATGATTCTTTAACCTGAGAAACAATATTAGATCTTATCAATGGTTTGAACAAAGAGTTTCACAGATTAAAACCTGATAAACAATTAAGATTTTTAGACTGCTGCTGTAATGAAGATGAAACAATGGAGGTTTGTACTGCTGCTAGTGAGTTTAATGGAGGTTTATTGGAGCTTTCGTTTTTAGAGAGAGAAAGTTTCCAGATTTCAGTTACGGAAGATATTGAAGATAGTGGTTACTTTGAATTTAAACGTGATTGGAGAGAGAATGTGGAGATAAAAATGGGAAAAAATATTTTAGATTTTAGAATGTAAATCAGATTTTATATATAAAAAAGGTTAGTATAGGTATTATAAATTAATATGTAATCTAGGGATTTGTGTTTTCTCTCTAGATTAGAGCAACTGGACTAGATATCCATTTATATTATTTTTCTGGTTTTGAAATCCTTTATAGGATTAGAGAGGACTATATCTACTATTAGGATCCGTTTTTTGGACTATAAGCCCAAAAATTCTTTAATTTATATTACACTGTATAGTAATTTCATTTAATGAATATAATGATTTCATGATAATTTCCTAAGAAGTTATAAAATTACATTTCAAAGAATGGTGATGAGAAATGCTATGTTAACCATTAGAAACTGTCCGATCAGCAAAGAGAGTTTGCGTCAACTGCGTTAATTCTATGTAGAGTTTGCGACAACCGCGTCAATTAAATGTAACCTGTAATGAATTCATAAAATGTTTTGTACAACTCAACATACAAATGAGGTGTTTTCTTCTGTTCTTTTAAAGGATGAATGATGTCATATGTAGTTTTATCAAAGTACAAAGCTTATAAAAAAATTCGTTTGATATGGCACTCAATTTCAAAACAAATTACAATTTAGAGTTTTTATTTAGAAGAGTTTTGTGCTATAATGTTCTTTCTTATCACTTTCCCAGACACGGAACCAGAATTTTTGTTTGGGAGAAGCCGAACCATTCTAGTCGTAAACAAATTTGAAAAATTAATATAACAATTTCATTTAAAATTACCACTTAAAAATATCTATTAAGTCATAAAGATTAAACACTAATAAAAAAAAATTACATGGGAATACAAAATCGAAATGGAAAACACCGCTCTTTCAAATCTCTAAAATCATCTATGATGGTTTCTGTGCTAAACTTGTGAGCAATTTTCTTTATATACAAAATCAAAGAATCTGAGAGAAAATTATCATCCTTTTGTTGCGTAGCCTTGTTTTAATTATGTGCATAGATGATAAAGATCGTTCTACTGTTGCACTAGAGACAAAAAGAGTTAGTACAAGCCCAATTAGAAGATGAAAGTCGTTCTGCTTCGTCACATTTTTTCTCTTAAAAAGTTGATCAATTGTAGGAGATTTCTTAAACTATAAACTACCAAATATTATACAAATGTTACACATAAAATAAACTAACTTTTTCTGGTGTCACTTTTGAATCATAGTTAATAATTTGATTACTCCCGCTAGCCATTTGAATCCTTATACCTCATTAAGACAATTCTTTTAACATAGTTGATGGAGAGAGACATATAAAGGGAGAGGGAGATAGATACAGGGAGAGGGAGAAGAAGAACATAAAACGTATTTACATGTTACAATAAAAATAAGGGTTATTTCCCTAATGGCCCCCAACTTTGTGACCAGCTTCCCGCTTGGCCCCCTACTTTACGAGTACCCATATGACCCCCTTCCGTTATAACACCGTTACTCTCTCTCTTCCAATTTTTTTCACTCTCCTCGAGCATGTTTTCTCTCTCTGCCACCTCGTTAAAACTAGCCACATCATCGTCTTCACCGGCAGGGTCGCCGACCGGCCAAATTTCCGGCCGGCGACCTTCAAACTTTTTTTTTCTCTCTCTCTAAAAAAAAAATTTAAAAATCTCTCTCCTCTCTCTCTCTAAACTCCGGCGAAGGAAAACCTTCGCCGGAGCTAGGTCTGTTCATCACGGACAGACCCAGATCTGGGCCGGAAATTTGGCGGTCGCCGACCGAAAATTTGGCCGGTCGGCGACCTCTGCCGGAGAAGGTGATGAGGTGGCGTAACAGATGATGTGGCGTGACTTGGCAGAGAGAGAAAACATGATGAAGGAGAGAGAGTGACGGTGTTATAACGGAAGGGGGCCACATCATCGTCTTCACCGGCAGGGTCGCCGACCGGCCAAATTTCCGGCCGGCGACCTTCAAACTTTTTTTTTCTCTCTCTCTAAAAAAAAAATTTAAAAATCTCTCTCCTCTCTCTCTCTAAACTCCGGCGAAGGAAAACCTTCGCCGGAGCTAGGTCTGTTCATCACGGACAGACCCAGATCTGGGCCGGAAATTTGGCGGTCGCCGACCGAAAATTTGGCCGGTCGGCGACCTCTGCCGGAGAAGGTGATGAGGTGGCGTAACAGATGATGTGGCGTGACTTGGCAGAGAGAGAAAACATGATGAAGGAGAGAGAGTGACGGTGTTATAACGGAAGGGGGCCATATGGGTATTTTTCGTAAAGTGGGGGGCCAGGCAGGAAGCTGGTCACAAAGTTGGGGGCCATTTAGAAAATAACCCAAAAATTTAATTGTAAAGTATGGACTTTTTTTTTGTTGAACTTGATATTTAAATGAATATATTTTTTTGATTGGCAAACAACGTTCTTGTTTTAAGAATATGTCTATAATTAACGGGTGCCTAAAGAAGCACAAAAGCTACAATGAACCTTTCTTTTTTGTTGAAGGAAGCTACAATGAACTTCAGAAATTAAAAATATTCGAACAACTCAAAAATGTTAGATATAACAAAAAAAAAGAAAAGGTAAAGGGAATTTGGTTGTTATAATCAGAAAGGCAAATGGCGAGTTTATGGCAACGATCTTCAAATTACTGCTAATACGAGTGAAATTGGCACTCTAAAATCTCTAATGGAATACAAGCAAAACCTAAATCTTTAAATTGCATTGCTAAAAAGTGAAAACCTAATACTAGCAAAAGTAAATGCAGTACTCATGGTAGGGGTGGGAATCGGGCGGGTATGGGCACCCGCGGGTAATTCTGAGTCGGACTCGGGCGGGTCGGGTAAGTTTCTCCTCTGCCCACTCGGGTTCTCGGGCGGATTCGGGCGGGCTTTTCTGAAATCTCCTATGATCAAAGCCCGCCCATGCCCACTAAAGCATCGGGCAAGTCGGGCTTCGGGCAAATCGGGCATCGGGTTTCTTTATCTGATATTTTTTTACCAAATCAGGAAACTCTAGTAATTTGATATTGTTCAAATAAGCTTCTCTAAACAAATTGATACCAAATCTTTACAAAACTTATAAATCAAGAATGAAAGAAATACTCAGATTCCGTAACATAAGAAATCAACAACTGATATAGATCTATATATGCAAACATGAGACTTGGTTGTCTTCCACTTTTTTTCTTGTCTTTGTATGTTTCATTAGTTCTTCTTTGTTCTTCCTTCACATCAAAATAATCTTAAAATTTGACCACTACATAGAGGTGGAAGATGATCCCAATAACTTATTTAATAGAGAAGAAGGTTGGCACAAGAAGGTCTAGTAAATAAGAGAGAAACGGCTAGAGAGACAACGTAGATTCTTTTTCTCTCTCTATGCTACCGAATTTCTCAGATTCAATGTGGTAAATTATTAGGGTTGTTTCAATGTGTTGTTTATATATCTTGGGAGAAACCTTAAATCTACTTTGGGCTTTATAGTGAAGTATAATCGACACTCAAAGTGATTGGCATATATAGGCACCCGTCGGGTGAGCATATCGGGCTCGGGTATGGGCGGGGTGGCGGGCAGAGCTTTTCACCCGAGCCCGCCCACGAAAAATCATCGGGCTGGGCGGGTAGTACCCATCTTCGGGCGCGGGCGTCCATGGACATTATCGGGCGCGGGTAAACGTGACGGGTATCGGGCTTTCGGGTAGAATTCCCACCCCTAGACTCATGGTGTGAAAACCTAATACTAGCAAAACTTAACTCATAGACAGACTCATAGTTTTCATGATAGAGAAAGGAGGTGGGACAAAGTATAGTCGGCATTCTAATTGGACTTTCCTCCTCCTTTTAGACCTAACTTCCAAGAAATTCAGCCCAACGGCTCTTTCTCCACCCAATAAAAGTCAAATAAATAAAATCAGATACCGAGTAAACTATCTATAGCTATCTTCTAAAATAATAAATAAAATTATAAGAAATAGCCACTCAATTTCTTTTATTTCTTGTTACAGTTGTTTCTCACTTAATCACTATGGCCGATCTTCTATAATTAGAACTTGGAAGAGACGTATAATACTTGTCACAAGACCATGAACCATGAAACATTAGAATATTTCAACCCAAAAAAAAATGAACTACTAGAATAGCCTTTTGTCATTTTCTTGTAATATTGCTTATGAAAATGAAATACCCCATTATAGAAGGAACGGAGAAGGAACAAACACTTATCTTATAAATGCACATCAAGTAGACCGTTTGGTTGGCCATTTCTACTACGACCTATTCTCCTTATCTTTTATCATTTTCAATCCCCAACCTAATTTCCAACTTTAGAAGAAAACCAATAAAGCATGGAAACAAACCCACTATAGATTTCCAACTCCTATTCAAATTAAAACTCTTGAAATCATATCTTCACTCTAAATCATCTCCCTCTCTATCTACATATAACATATGGATTGTTTGGTACTACCCATAGGGATTTTGCTAAGGCGTTCTTCGTGTTCTAAGTTCGGATATCGGAATTTGAATGAAGAAAATGAGCTCTTGGATTCAGAAAGACCAGTAACTGTGGTGGTTGGAAAGGAAAGGAAAGAATTTCAAGTGGAACCATATGTGTTGGATGAATATCCATTTAAGATTTTGATACAAATGATGAGAAAGAAAAACAGGGGAAACAGAGTAGAAAAAGGAAATGAAATGAAAGGAGTGATTTTTATTGATGTTGATTCAATTTTATTTGAACATATGCTATGGTTGATGTTCAATGATTCTTCTTCTCTTCATCAGCTCAATCTCGTAGAAATTATAGAGTTCTATTCTCAAGATGGATAATTTGAATTAGGTAAATTCTCTCTATGTAAAAAATGTTCCCTAAAAATTGTCATCCTCTAAAAAATAGTTTGTGTTTTGTACAAGAAAAATGTTCACAATAGAATGCTTCTTAACAATGTATTATACAGCAATATGAAATCTTTTACATCGAAAATGGTCTATTCGTCCAAGGCCCAGGACAGGATCGGCATACTCTACCTTACTAGCTATACTCGTTTTTGAAGCTTCGCAGTTAAGACCTTTCAGATGCCCTGGACAGGATCGGCATACTTTACCTTGGTCTAAACTATACTTATTTTTGTGGCTTCGCAATTAAGACCTTTCCGCTGAAAAATGTTAAGTTCACTAAAAATGAGAGAAGAAGCTAGTATTAGAAACTCCGTTTTATTTTTATTCTTTGAAGTTGAAACTTGAACATTAAGTTCCCAATAAAAGTATTTGAAGGATTTAAGAGAGGAAAGAGTGCATCAAATGTGGTAAATACTTCACTAAATTCATCTCAGTGAAAGTAAACAAAAGAATCATAAAGGAATTTAACCCAAACTAGATCTTGTCACTTCATATGCCAAGAAACATGCAGCATTTGCAGGAACACTTCTAGCCATGGCAGGTCCAAATCCTTTATAAAGACCTTTTATTCCTTCCGATGCCGTTATCTTCTTGAAAGCATCAATTGAACCTTTATATTTCGGGTTCTTGTAATCATCTACCTGAATTACACTCTTTACTACGTCGGTTGGATATATGGGGAGCCAAAACGCAGCTCCCGCTATCCCTCCAGCAACAATCAAAGAGCCCCTGCCCAGTTTTGAGGTGTCCTGGCCTCCAGCGAGGAACTGTTTCATGGCTTCATAAACACCAAACATAGCAGCATTTCCAGGGACTTCACGAGCTAATGTGGGCACCAAGCCTTTAAAAAGACCTCGAGCACCACCTTCTGATCTGAGGACGTGCCTAGCAACATCCATCGGGCCTCCATACTTTGGAGTTCCAGCAGTCAAGCTCGGATCAGCCAACGCACTCTGGGCTTGCAACCTGTACACATTTTACGCAAACGTACCCAAACATGAAAATGTGTAAATTAGGATTCTTATTTCCGAGAAACAAAAACTCATCATAAGAACTAAACCAGCTTAGATTCATGATTTTGTTTCCTTTTTCTTGTATAACTTATAACATTTTCCGGAGTAAGAATTGTTTTGAACAAGTACAAAAGAAAACATTGTTAGAGCAGGATATGTTTATCTAGATTCAGTGTTATTTGAGTACCAGAACCGAAACCACAGATGAGTTATTTACCAATTTGTGGGTATTGTTATAATAGAACAAGAACCAAACTTTACCGAACAAGAAATGTAAATGAAAGAAAAATCAAAGTACTAATTGACCTGCACTTAATCAGCTCAGTGGGACACGCTAGAAAGGAAACGGCAACACCGGCCCCAGCACCACAAACGACCTGTTGGTTAATAGTAAGTGGAGCACCGGGTTCTGACCTCAACAATGTCTCCAGTTGACCTCTTACTGTAAAGAGAAGAGCATTAAAAGCTGCCACAGTGGCAAGTGGGGCTCCCATGCCTTTGTACAGGCCAGTTGGGCCTTCTGCCGTAATAGTCTTCTTAACAGCATCGATTGCACCTGAATACTTGGGGACTTGGCCTGGGAGAGGAGTCGGTTGGCTTTGGAGCTTAACCTTTATGGTGTCAAAGGGATGTCCACATATCAACTGTGCTGCTCCTCCAACAGTTCCAGCTGTTAAGTCCTTGGCGACGTCCCCCATCTACAACATTCAAACATAAAGAGAAAGTGATACTAAATAGAAATAAACATTTCGTACTACTTACAGATAACCTTCACGTTAAGCATAAATAACTCAGCGAGTTGAATCAAATAAATTATAACTTGGATAAAGTTGAGATTATCTTTAGGTGGAAGCACAAATGCACAATAGCTGATCATAATCAGATGAAATTGCATTTTATAGAATAAATGTGAAAAGATATAGAATGACTTCCTAGAAGGAAAATAAGAAAGTTAACATTAAGGGATTTCCATAATAGGTTATTCATATCAACATGTTGAGAGTAACAAACTTCAAGGATGTAATCGGCATCGTTTAGACAATATTCTACACAAACTGATGCATCCGGGCGTGGTAGAATAAGCTTTCAGGCCACAATCAAGTCTACCATAGGACATGTGTAGACCGAAGAGGCCTGATGACTAGTCGACAACACCCAAGAACAAGCTTTTACAAAATTGATAATGCTGATTGCCGAAGAACCTTATGTGCACTCTATTGTTTCTCAACTTAGTTGTATACACCAAATTATCTCTTAAGTCCCCTATTTATTGGCCTAAACATTTATCAAGAAGAGGTGTAATGTACTAATGTCTATTCCAGATAGTACTAACCGAACAAATGTTTATTTAAACCTTTGTATCGTGATCATTATATTAGAGGTGTATCACTCCGTATGAAAACGAACAACAACAATTACGAAATAAGACTCGGGCTAGTAGACAAATCAGTACTCAACAAACACAATGGTTGAAGGTCAACATTTATGTTTAAACCTAATTTAGTTACAAATTAGTAAGAGCCATTTAGTGCACGTGTATCATGTCGCGCATTCTATTATTCCATGATTGTTTCCATTAGGTTTGTCGGTATTAAACTCAAAACCGATTGACAGTGAGTGTCAGAAGCCTATGTATTATATACTTGCTTGTGTTACTTTGCTTAGTCAGATGCTAAGACTATATCTTCACAGTTTCAAGTTTCAACCAGTCAGCTCATGTAGGTTATACTAACCCAACCTAACAACCCTAGACCAATTGTTAAAATAAATTAACAAATCAATGTAAAATAGGGAAACCTTTACCAGAGAAGAAATGAAGGAGCAGCCTGGTATGCAAGAAGCCCACAACTCCAATCTGACAAACAATACCCAAAAACCAATACAAAATGAATGTTAATTACAGATAGATAACCCAAAAGTTAACCCACTATTTTCTTTTCTTTTTTTCTCCAAGATTTGGGAAATTTTGATGAGTTTCCATTAGTGTTTCTCAATAAGGTGGTGGCTGCAAATATAATGAGAGAAACTGAAACTTACCCAGATTTTTGAAACACAAAAAAAAAAGCCAAGGGAAAGAGGAAACGAAGATGTGATTAAGATGGTGGAAAAGGAAGAATATGAATATGGTTTTCAAGCGAGGAAATCAACTACTCCTAAATCTCGCAGACAGAGAGAGAGAGAAGAGGGACAAATTAGGAAATTATGATTTATTTTTTATGGCAAAACAACAAAACAAGCAGTCAATTGGAGCAGATTCAGTGGAAGTAGGTTGGTTGGTGATGTTCTACCAAAATAAGATGGTGAGTGCCTCTAGCTGGCCCCACTTTTTTTTTGAGAAATCGACTATGATCTGTGTTAGTCAGGAGACTATCAGAGTAAACATACTCTTGGACGGTTCTATCTCGGAGGTTCGAGTCCGATCCACTCGAATTTTGTAAATTTGAAAGATCCGGTTACTACTTGCGGAATCACTCTAAACCACTCGAAATCAATCTAATATTGATGATATACACTTTTCAAAAACAAGATTGAACAATAATATCATTAAAAGAAAACAAATTATTTTATAGTTGGATTCTAGTTAGAAATAGAGATCTTTTGAAGTCTTTCTTCAGTCTCTTTCTTGAATGAACGAACAATGTAACGGTTGTTATGAAGTTTGAAAAAAATCGAAATGAAAACAAAAGAAGAAGCAATCAAAGAATGCTCGCGGCGGTCACTGACAAAACATGTTGAAAAGTGATGCGTCTATAGAATGGCGGGCTTAAATAAAAAAAAAAAGTGGCCTTGTATAGGCACCTTAATTGGTTTCCCATCACCATGCTACGAAAATTAAAAAAGTATTGGGTGTGTCCTTGTGAATCACCCATGGCCCCAACATTAGTTAATACATATGCAGCTAAGAGTAGTATACATTAGACAAAAGGAAAAAGAGTGCTAGTAAAATGCACAAGCTCATACAAGACCATAAGTAGATTAGGAGATTAGGATATCTAACCCTATCTTTCTTGCCCTTAGACTCTTTCCTCCCCATAAGGCCATAAGTATCTTCCTCTCTTAGTCCATCTTCTCTTTGTGTCTGTTCTCTGGTCGGCCAATCGAATTCTCTCTGCCTATGGTGTGCATTCGCCTTCTATTTTTTTTTTCTAAAAAGAATAGTTGCAAGGAGGTCACTCTTGTAAGTAAAAATTTGATTTTTGGTATACTGCCCTTGGCTTCGCTATTGTTGGGCCTGCTGAAGTGTGGATCACATAAGACACACAACAATCAGAGATCTCTATTTGGGAAATTTTACTTGCACTCACTATTTTTACCATGTTACATTCCATAAACTTTGACTAGATCAAATTACTTTTTTTTTTTTTTTTTGAAGCCACGGGAATCGATTTCCATTCATAAGTGATACAATCACAATGTTTACATGGATGAAATTGTTATTTCTCTCTTCCAACTTCATGAGAGTTGCATACCTTTAAGTGCAAAGTACCTCGTGAATAAGAAAGAAATTGGACTAGACTCTGACGAAAAAGAAAGAAAAAGATGAAAGGATCCTAAAGATCACGAATAAAAGGACCCTAAAGGTCAACAAAACATAAAATAATACAGAATAAAGAAAAAATAATTTAAATCTGCGTCACATTCGCCGGCAAACCGCCATTGTCGCCGGAAACCGTCGCCGGAAAACCGTCGTCATCACCGGAAAACCGTCACCACCATAGAAAAAAACCGCCATCATCAACTCTTGAATAGTTGGATTTCACTACCTACCATGGTTCATAATCTTGTCTTTTCTACTCGCATGGTTCATAATCTTCTTTTTCATCTTCTTAATCAACGTCTTTGTTAGACAGCAGAAACTCACAACAAAATAATTAAAACAACCAAGAATAATAGAAAAATGAAGTAGTTACATTCATTTTCATTTAATCAAGAGAGGTAGAATAGTTGTTCTCTGTGTACAAAAGTAACTAGATGGAAGAATAAATTTGTTGCGAGAGTGAAAGAGATCATTTTGGTAGTTATAATGGTTATGGGTAGTAGTGATTTTGGGGGAAATTGCAGAGAGGATCATGCTCTTCAATGAAAGATGAGCGACAAACAGAGGAAGTAAAGGTTCTTCTTCTTCTTACTTTCTCTCTCTAAAGAAATGGAAGATGAGAGAATAAGGATTGAAGATATAATATGTACATATAAAAGAGGAAACTCCGGCGAAGGGAGACCCTTCACCGGAAAACTCTTCCTATTTGATCAAGGTAAAGAGAGAAACAGAGCAGAGAGAGAGGAGGCAGTTACTGTAGAGAGAAACTAAACTTCTCTGTTTTTGGAACAGAGTATAGATAGCCCAATTAGATTTTAGATCAAATTACTTTCAACAAGTCAAAGTGTCACTAACACTTACAGTTCGGACTCAATCTCTGTTGGATGAAGAATGTGGGCCAGAGACCGTTGTCAGAAAAAATTCTCCTCCTCTCTCCACCACCACCTAGTGCTACACCATCATCACTCACACACTAGGGCTTTTTCTATCTCTCTATTTATTGTTCTTTCTCTCTACAGTAAAGGAGACCAATAGGGAGTGAGAGAGAGAAAGAATGAGAGGGAAGAAGAGTGTAGTGGTGGTGGTGGTGTTAGAAGTGGTAGTGGAGGTGGTGGTAGAGAAGAGAGAAGAAGATTTTTTTTCTGTTGAAGGTCGTCTCCTCATCGGTCGGTTACAAATAGACAATCGGACTAGTGTGAGGAGCACTTTGACTTAGTCAAAAAATTTGACCAAGTCAAAATCAATGTGAACATATGATGGTTAGAATGGTGAGAATATAAAAAGGTTCCATATTCTTTTGACTTTTGTATTTGAGATGTTCTTAGAAATGGAATTTTTGTAAGAAATATACCTTGACTTTTAACATAAAGATGCTCATTTAGTTTTACTTTTTTTTTTTGTTGAAGGGATCATTTAGTTTTACTTGTTAAAATTCAGGATTTAAGAAAAGAAAACCACAAAATTGTGTTTATCTTGTAAAAACAAGAAGGGTCCAAAGGTCACAATTGATGGGTCCTAAGTCCAAACTAACTACCCCCAACAATTAATACTCAAAAGGCTTTTGATCCATTAAGTCCCTTTCTCTGTCCTCATTCTCCCTATAGGAAATGGAGTCTTTTCATATTTAGAGTAGTTAATTATGTAACAAGTTGGCAAGTTGCAGAGATAATCAACATCATGGATAGGCACCAATTATACTTAAAAGCGACTTTAAATAAAAGTGTGGAATAAGTTTATGGTTTAAAGGATTAGTGGGTCACCTTAATTTTCTATGGTTGTGGATATGCTTCCTTTTTATTTGTGATCAAGATTTCATCAAACATTTTTAGTGTTGACCACTTTAATCCTAGGAACATATCCATCAACTTGTATTTGAAATGATATCACGGGACTATGGAAATAGTACCGATGTGAAATCGTAATTCATATAGCTTTCATATAGCTTTCATTTTCAGTTACATTTTAAATCAAGAAAGGAAACGAAATATAAAACACCCTCAACTGTATATTCATACATTCGCATGTTGCTTTCATAATTCTACATTAGCAAAGCAAAAAACAGGTAGACTGGACAACTGAGAAACTTTTTTTTTTATTATTATTATACATTTCAGATAACAATTGTATGAACATTGACTCAAGATATTGGTGTTAAATTTGTGGTCATCCAACTCAAGATCAATTGGTAATAAATTGAGAAAATCCAAACATTATATTTTTGCTTGTTAGAATGCTAGATTCTCATGTAGGACTATTCTGACATCTACATGTAGGACTATTCTCACATCTACATTTTTCTCATTATTATGCATAACTATGTTCATCCTGTCTATAGCTCATGTATAGCCAACTCAGGTGACTATGGTTATATCTGTATTCCCTTTTAGCCATGTTTTTAAAGTCATACAAGTATATAATCTAGAGCTGCAACTTTCAAGAAAAAAACATATTACTGTAAGTGTATGGTGTCAAAAGTAGATAACTAAGATCATTAAAGGTTTTTCATCAAAAAAAAAAGATCATTGAAGGTCTGTTCGCATACCTAGATCTAGAGAGAGGAAATTTTTTTTTTTTTTAAAAGAGAGAGAGGAAATTTGTTTTTTTAATGTTTGAAGGTCGTCAGCCGGCCGACGACTTACGTCGGCAAAGACGATGAGGTGGCAAGAAGATGAGGTGGCAGAAAGAGGGAGATGGAGGAGAGAGAAGTGATGACTAGTTAACGGAGTTATAACGGTAACTGAAAAAGGGAGCCATCTGGATATTTTTGATAAATATGGGATTAGGCGCGAAGCTGGTCACAAACTTCAGGACTATTTAGAAAATAACCCTATAAGTGTGTCTCAAACTCTATAATAAATGTTTCTGCATCATTTTAAGGAATCAATTAAGATTTTACATTGAACATCAAGTAAAAAAACAACTTTAAGAGACCTCTCTGCACTCCTGATTTTGGAGTTTAGAGTGTTGCACTAGTGGTGCTCTTTATTTGTTGCATATGCATATACATAAATGTGTCTTTGTAGAACCCGGGCAAAACATTATAGAATTCTTATTAGTCCTTATTGAGGACTCCTTGCATTTCAACAACAAAAAAAAAAAGGACTCCTTGCACATGATCAGTACTCTTAACTAACCTACAAATCAAATCGTTCTATAAATTTGTTCCGAATATAATTATTATTGACATGACATACAAAATCCAAACAAGCGACCCGCAATGACGACCGCTTTGATTATTTTGGACTCACGACTCTCCCTATCTAAAACACGACCATATCTAAAACACGACCAAGTGCATCCCGAAAGGTGCTCCTGCATCCCGAAAGGCGCTGGAGCGCCCATGTACTGCAAATCAGTGTATACATCATGTGTTGAATTATATACAAATTATTTTGCTATGTTTGCTTCATTGTTGTAATGAGGGCAGCCGCAGAATGCTACTACTGTAATATCCCAGGTCAAGATAGTGATGTACCCAACACACATGTGGTCTTAATCAATGAGGCCACTTATATAAAATAACTAGATAATAAGGGCATCTTTTTTGCCCTAAATAGACACATTGGGTTACTATAACTGGAATTACTTGATCTCTAAAAACACATACCCTATCTTTACTGGATAGATAGATCTTGACCTAACTGCTCTTCCCCTCCAACATGAATCTCTACCCTTTCACAATGCCTATTCCATAAATAAACCTCACTCATTCCAATCTCACCAAGGACAATTTTGACATTTCCCCCAACACAATAGCCATGAAACTTGGTATATAACTACTACTTTTTACTGTAGTTCCCAAGGAATTGACAGACGATTGAAAACGTGAAGACCCAATCACACCATTGGGTACTAACCAAACAGAACCCTAAACCCCACAACACACATAATTTTCTTCAAGTACCTTACAATAAAAAAGTACACTAACAAAAAGACATAAAACAAGTTTAAAAAGGTAACAACTATCCACACATGAAATTTTGACAATTTTACCCATCATTCACCAACATTAACAACTCCACAAATTTCAGTTGATTTCAACAAAAGATAAGGGCATTTATGACATTTTCCCACAGTTTTCTTCTGTACATTTCATCAAAACATACAAGTTAAACCTTCCAAGCTTGCTTCTACAACCCCAAAATCCCACACTGAAAAGCATAAGGGTATTTTAGTCATTTTTCTTCATTTCTCTAAAATAACCCAGAAAGTTTCTGAAATTCCACTTAAACCCCAGAAAAGAAAACAAAATACAGAAAAGTACCCTTGATTTAAAATCACCTTTGATTGTGAAAGATCATGATGATGATGATGAAGCCATTCCTTCAGTTAAAGAAGCCAACTTTTGCAGATTCAATCTCACTACTGTATCAGCAAACATCCTTGTATCTTCTTCAGTATTCCCTTCCGGTACATCAACAACGTACGATTCTAAAACAACGGTCGAGATCTTCCCACTACTTTTAAATTCATTGACCGTCGTTACCGATCTATAATTTCTCAACCGGTGTTCACCTCCTATGATGCTAAAACCAGTAACGTGTCGGTCATCATCAAGTATATCTAACCTTTCAGTACTGGTAGCAGCCGGTAATCCAGAAATAACGTTGACTTCTCTTAAACATCCAACGGTCATAATTTGATCATCTTTAAGTGAACAACTTTTGATGAAATGTTTATAACTTTGTGGTTTATCAAAACGACGAACAACTGACCAGACAATATCGATTGGTGCTTTTATACGTTGTGAAAGTAAAGAAGAACATTTTCCTGGACCGACAGTGTAGGTATGAAATTCATTGATAATTGGATTTATTACTTGTAATTCTTCTCTTGTTAATCCTGGTAGAGTTGTTGCCTGGTGTGTCGTTGTTGTTGTTGTTTCTTGATTCTCCGCCATTAATAATGCCTTCTTCTTCTTCTTCTTTCCCCCCTTTCTAGATCTTAGAGAGAGAGAGAGAGAGAGAGTGTGTGTACTGCAAATGCTAGAGAGAGAGAGAGAAAGTGAAAGAGAGAGAGAAATGGGTGGGAATATGATTGTCTGTATTTAATAGCTCATATATAAGTTAAAAAATTAAGAATATATTTATGGGTATTTATAAAAAATACACCAAATTATTTATATATTAAAATAAAAAATATTGATATATATTTGGGTGTGGGAGAGGTATCAAGCAACTTGGTGATGACGACAAGACAAGTGAAATTCATTGACTTGATATTAAACGAGGGTGAGGAAATCAATGTAGTCAGGTTAAGTTATTGTTTTTAACGGCGTTTAGTGATATGAGGTAGATAATGTGTTTGGTTAGTTTACCCACGTTAAAAGTGAGTGAAAAAGGGAGGAATGGAGCTGGTGGGGGAGATGGGGTTGTGCTTACATAAACATTATTGAGTGACAGATCGGAGGATGGGGATTGACTCGGTCAGAGACACTCAGAGGGATGGGAGGCCGTCTTGATAAATGAGTAGTATTCTATTTTTTTTTATTTTTCTGTTGTCCGGATATATTTGCTAAAATACGCAAGGGGTGAAACGCGCCCACGGTCAGAAAGGTTGTGGGTAATACGTGGTGGTAAAAGAAGAGTGAAAGACATGCATAGGACCAAGTGGGCGGGTGGGGTGCTTTGAAAAAGGAAAGAGAGAGAGAAAAGTGTGTGTGTGGTTAGAGTGAATCTAAACCTACGCAACCTACGGTGCATGGGTTAGGCACTTCAAAATTTGGGATATAGGTTAGGGCCCTGGTTTTAGATTAAACTTTCGGTACGTTCCTTTTGCGCAGGCCCTCTTCTGTGACTGTCTGCCACGTGTAAATAAACCCTAGGCCTTCTATTATCAACAACAAATATGAAAAGTATTTCATATTTGTGAAGGTTTGATGTTATAAAGAAATAAAGAAATTCTTGGACGTACAACATTTATTTTTGTTTCATCTAAATACTATTCACTTTAAATGTTTCAATCCAGATTCTCACTCTTAGTTAGCGAAAATAGAGATCCTTAATTTTGTTATTTCTCTAATTCAAAATTCTAAACTTATTTTACTTATTTATGTGGTCGATTATTTTTGTATATAAATAATTAGTCATTTAGAAAATATAGAAGACTCGATTTCTATTGGTTGAAAATCAAATATTGATGAGTATGACAATTAGAGATATCTCAAGAGGACACTCTAGAAATAGAGTGTCTTCTAGAGATAACTCTATTCCACTCTCGACACGTCGTCTTAGAGATCCAAGTAGAGTGTTGCATTGGAGAGAGTTTTTAAGAAAAAAATTCTAAAAATCATATGTAGCACTCAAAGTTTTAAGATTGAGTGTTGCATTGGAATTGAAGATGCTCTAACTCCAACAATATTGCGACCGTCATCTCTTTCTCTCTCCATCCCTTTGTTTCCCCATCTTGCTACTATGTTCTATCTTCCGAAGAAGAGGAGGCTTCTTCGCGGGAACTCGTCTAAAAACCAGATGAAGGTTCGTCTGATAGAACCGGAACGTAGTATGGATCTGGAGTCCAAATCCAGACGAAGAGTTCCAGCGAGTTCCTTTGCCGGAACTTAGAGAGAAAGGGGAAAGAAGAAGGAAAGAAGGGGGAGAGAGAGATATAGAAGACGAGAAGATAATGAAGTCGTCGACCATCTTTAGCCGACAACTTTTTGCTGGCGATGTTGAGAGATGTTTGGCGAATGTTTTTATGGTTTTCCACTATTTTTTTTCTTGTTTTTCCAAAACATCGACTTTATCGAATTACATTATACTGTACTCATTGAGTGAAATTAGGTTTGCTGATAAACTCAGTGATCTATCGCTCGACAGAGAGAAAAAAATTCCAACATCCCCATCTAATTAGCAAAAAATACAAAAATTACCTACATTTTTTACTCTAAATTTTAAGATGGTGACATGTATAAAATGGTGAAATATAGAAGTCTGAAAAAAAGATAATATCACTACTACTCCAAACAATTTACTTGTAGTATAAAAATCATTGTTATTTTGTGCTCCTAAAAATATGTGACGTAGAGCAATCTTAAATTAATGAGAGGGTAGGCAATGTGGTAGATCTAATGAAAGCTGACACTAAACAACCGTCCCTAATCCTATAAAGAGGTTCAAGTAATAAAGTGTCATTATCCAAACACTGGTTAATCAGTAATAGTGTCTTAATCATGTTAAAGTACGTTGAACTTAACTAATAAGCCCTGTCTAGATGAGGTTAAAGTGTAGTCTAATCAGGCTGGCGTGAACTACAAAGTGAGACCTAGGGGTAATTAATTGTTGGTTTATCTAATTTAGTAATATGTTAACAATGCTCAAATTATTTTCCTTTTTGTGTTAGAAATCTTGAAAACAATATAATTGCTGGCCAGACTCAAATTTTTTACTTGTCTAAATATAAAAGACCCATTAAGTTAGGTTTATCTAATCCTTCAACAAAAAAAAAAAGTTAGGTTTACCTAATGGATTTCGAATGTGTTGGGAATCAAATCTTTGTGGACCTAGGAAACTTTCAGCATGGTTTTCACCTGGTTGAAGGTTTTTATTCTAAAATCATTTTTCTACCCACTTATTTTTGTCTTCATTTTTTCTATCTATCGAGAAAACTCTTCGAATCATTTTAGTGGGACGTAAGGAATGTAGCATTCATTCGACAGAAGCACTTGTTTTGGATACTATTTGATAAACTAAATCAGCACCAAGGGTGCGTTTGAGGGGTACAATCGTGTCGGTCTTCTTCAAACATTAGGCTTTGCAGTCGACATAGCAGTAACTCAATGAGATTGTCGGTGCTTTAATAATAACTAACAGGAGGTTCACTCAGATGACATACACATTGAATTTTCTTTGGATTAGGTCAACACTATCAACCACTTGGACAACCAAGTGTTGACAAAAGTTGTGTTTGTAACTGAAATATACGTGAGAAAAAATTTTCTTTTCTTTGTAAACATAATGCCCTCTCTGCCAGATATGGATGTGGATGCCCGTAAAATTTCTACAAAAGTTCTCTTCTTTGTTAAAATAAAGCCCTCGGGGATACTATAGGCGCCCCTCAGAGTTTTCCATTGAAATAAGATCTCTTGTCAGCATTCCCGATCCGTCGATTGATCTTCTTTCAAATGTTGTCATTTGGCGCAATTACTCGCCGAACTAATTTCAGTACTAGTTTGAGTCCCTCTTTCTCGAAAAGTAATCAATCTAGGGTTTCCAACGTTCATCTCCTATTCCTCTTCCTCTCTCTCTTTCTGAATTTTCTACTTCTCTAATCTGTTGATTCTTCTCCGGAACCCAAAGAGAATGGAAAAAGATGGAATTGCGGTGATAGATATATTGTCTTCATCTGATGAAGAAGAAGAAGAAGATGATGGAAGAAGTCCTCTATCGACGATTAGTGTAAATTCCGCCATGAAAGATGAATACAAGAAAACTACGAAGATAAACAAGGATGATGATTGTATTATCTTAGACTTTAATCCGTTTGAGTCTATGAACAAACTTTCTATCGAAGATGTCGACCAAGACGCTCAAGATCTCGTTGTCATTGCTGAAACCGGTCAGGTAAAGACTGTTAGAAAGCATTAAACTGAAACCCTAACTTCATCTGTGATTTAATTGGATGATAATTTGAAAACCCTCTTTCATAATCGCCTTAAGTACATAACCCTCACTTTACATTTTGAAACTTGTGAGTTGTAGTGTTGTTACCCTAGAATAGGAAATTTTGAATTTTGAAACCCTGATCAAAATAACATCCCCAAGTACAAAAAACTACTTTATTAAATGAAATTTGTGAATTAATGCATAATGACCACGAAATCGAAGGATGGTAGTGCTATTTTCATAAGTCAAATGTGACTCGAGGTCTAAATTGACAGGAGACGGATTTCAAAACATGTGTGTTTGTCTGACTCGTCTGAATTGCTGATTTTGGGTACATTTGAGTTAGACGAGTCAGATTCAGAGAATGAGATAAATTAACACTACTACCAAACTTTACTTATTTTAACTCGATATCTCTTGTATTTAGTGATGTACTTTAACAATTTCTTGTTGCTTTTGATGGTGAAGGTGGCATGTAGGGATTATCCACATTCGAGGCATCTCTGTGTGAAATTTCCATTCAACAAGACTCCTCATAGTCGCTATTGTCAACAGGTTTGTTAACATCGCATCCTGCCTGTTAAATTTTCCTTCATTCCGTTCTACAAGTAAATGATGCAATATATTGATCCAAAGCATGTAAATTCAATATATCGATGGAGTATTTAGATTCGACCCTCGTCGTGCTTAAGTTAAAATGCATAGTTTTGAAGCATTGCTTGTGTTTTGTGATTGAGCGTGCAATTTTGTCTATTGAAAAGTACGAATAATCATGAAACATAATAATGAAGAAACCAGTGACCATATAATTATGCAACAGAAACTAAAATGTTGATAAATAGTTGAGTTGCAGCAGATGATGTCCCTTGGGGCTCGTGGAAACAGGCAGAGGAGAAAAAAGAATTATCTCAGATTTCTTTGCTTGCACTTGCCGATCTTATAATCAGTCTGAAAAACAACATTTGTTACTAAATGCCCAGATTTCTTTCCTTAGATCATGCAAACCATTATTTTGGAGAAATTTTAAGTACGCCGTTAAGGTTTATGGAATCTGCTTGGTCTGCTACTTAGCTTCTTCCTGTTAGAACTTACAACCTAGAAATGGTGTTAGAATTAGGTTTTTGGAGGATTGATGACCCTTTATGGCATAGATTCCTTGAGTTTTTGTTATTATCATAAGCATGCATCTATTTAGACTGAGGCTTGTTTGTTGTTTCTAAGGTCTGACTCTGAAATTTTACTCAAATTTGTGTAACTTTATTGTTTTGTGCATGCTTCTATTACTCTAGTGGAGTTAGTTACTGATGCCTGTCTTTGTATCCCAAAACAAAATCGGAATTTGAGAAAAATACTTGTTTTAATGTCTGATTTTATTATAGAAGTAAATGTATGCAAGAACTCGAATCATGCAAGTAGATTGCGCATGAATAAAACCCAGATTAAGACCTTCTAAAACTGCCAACATCACATTTGCACCCAAGGCTTGAGAATAGTATAGAACTTGGAGAGTTGGGGGAGTCCATTAAAAGTACAAGGTGAAGAGCGGCAGGGCTGATAGCAAGAGAGGGAAATGGTCTGAGATGAGTAGTTTCTCAGTAAAAGTGTGCTCTCAAGGGCTTCATTAGATTGGTCGGTGGCGTATGTCGTTGGTTAGATCTTGACACTTTTTGATTGATTGCCTATTATGGCTCTACATGCAGTGGATACAGTGAATTGTAGTCTTGTCTTGGTCTTCTGCTACTCATATTCTTCGTTCTACAACATCTTACTTCTCATGATCACAGTGTTAAACCGTGCGATCGAAAATACTCAAAACTGTCATTTGAATTCCTAAACTGCTAATTTCTCACTGACTTGCATCAAATAGATTTAGTAAACTATCAAGGAGCCTGTCTCTTTTGTGATGATTTACTGATTATCAGATATCGTTTGTGCTTTGTATTTCAACCTTTTTCCGCACAAATTAATTTGCTAATGACTTGGAGATTAATCAGCTAAAAACATGGTTATTGTTTTGCAGTGCTATTGTTATGTCTGTGATTCAAGTGCTCCGTGTAAAGTATGGTATGGCATTTCAGGACATTGTGATGCAACGGAAAATGACGAGAAGTGGAAGAACTTGAGGGAGTCTAGGAGAGCAGTTCCAGCAACTGTGAAAACTGGTTAGCAGATTTTGCGATTTTGATTCCATAATGATAGTCTGTTTTCTCATTTTTGGTGAGAATATATGTATATTAGGCTTAGTAAGGAATTAAGGATGTTGAAGAGGGATTATGAGTCTATGAAAATCTAATGTTGGGGTCCAAGCCCAAGCTGTTGTTTGGGTAAGCCCATGAAGACAATGTTTAGTTTTTGAGTCTTAAGTAAATATGTTTATGCAACACCCATTCTGAAAATGAGTTATTGGTGCTTTCTCTTGTTGGCGCCTCTCGAATTCTAGAAAATGGTTAAAATACTGTCCTCCCAAAATAGGCACACCCATTTTTCATTTAGACTTAAAAATGGATGGATTTAAGTCTATTTAGTTACGAAATCGGCTCAAGTCCATTGATTTGAAATTTAGTGGTTTCATCGTTGAACCCTTTCAGAAAACGACAAGTTGGTGTTTACAAGAGCTAAATATCGTCCGACCCAACCACAATATTAGGATATTCCTGCATCTAACTGTATTAGGTGAAAAATACTACCAACTCTTTGCTTTTTTTTTTTTTGTTAAAAACCAACTCTTTGCTTGAATTATTTTTTTTTTTTTTTTTTGATGAGATCTCTTTGCTTGAATTATAGAATTTAAAGATCCAAAACTCATTAAATAGTATTTTTTTTTTTTAGTTTTTGTGTAAAAACATTCCTTTGTAATATTAGTAGATTAATATGAGATTGGACAATTTCTTCAAGAACGTGAAGCCCACACATTCATTTTAGTCCAAAAAAATTCCAACCTGGCTTAGGTTTTCACCTTTTTCCCTTGAATAATGTATAACACACGTTCTCACCCATAATAGATTTGTGCACCACCTTACTTTTGATGTGATGTGATCTATTTTTGTTTGTGTATTACATTATTACCACTAGTGCCATATTTTTCGATTTAAAAATATCCCCATTAATAATATTTTAGGATATAATTACATTTTTAGATGATGAACACTTGATAGCATGTGAGTGCATGCCAGAATCATCATTGGTCGAATAATTTTATCTATCAGGAACAGGATAGATGTATATCACGAATCATCAGTAGAGAGTACAATGATCTGATTTGAACCACAATGTTAAATTACCAACTTTATATGTAAAAATAAGTCTAGGAATCATCTCCATAAAAACTCCAAATTAGGTGCAAATATGTCATCTAGAAAGAACTTTCATGGTGGGTGCTCCAAAGTAATTAATATATAATTACATTTTTTAAATATTACTACAAGGATAAAATAAAAGGAAATTTTAACCTACAAGTCAAAAAGTAAAAAAAAAATGCAATAGCTTTTATCTTTCTTACAAAGGGAGAAAAAAGGAGTAAAAGATTCCCCAACCAACCAAAAGAGATTTTTGTCACTCTTGACAGAGAGATAATGATAGAGACTGAAAAACAAACATTTGTTCTTCACTCTTTCTTCATAGCAGACAAGGTTGAAGTTTCAAGCAACCTTTTCAGTCCTTTTCCATTGTTCATTCACTCATTCAGAATAGGAAATTCTACTGTGTCAGATCTTATATCTGACTCGGACCCAAACACTACTCTTGATACAAGTTCATAGTGTGATCAAATAGCTAATTTGTTCATCGTTTTCGCGCACACATCTCAATAGAGTAGTAACTCGAACCAAGAGTTTTCAGATCAACAATCAGTGCGATATAGATAACATAGAATTCGAGCATGATATCTTCAAGCGATAGAATAACAGATGAGAGAACGTTCCGAAGACATTCTATTCTTACTTCCATTTAACTGAAGACAAGATTAAAATGCAACAGATGTTCCATTCAAAAGAAGAAATTACAATTAGTATAGAAGAACTTAACACACCTCTCCATTAACTTACGAAAATAACACAACCCTCCTATCCCAATAATGGGAGGAGACCAAATCAGATAAATCGATCTAAAATAACACAACCCTCCTCTTATATATTCACTATGATCCTGATTAAAAATAACTCAAGCGAAAAGGAAGAAATCCAACACATTTTCCGAGTCAATGGAAGAACGAACATTTGTCCTCGTTCATCTGATAATGCTTCTCTGTGCTGAGTCAGGTATGGAGTTGCTTCCTACTTACTGTTTGTTGCTGCTCTTCTTCTTCAATAAGCTTCCGAATTTTGAGAGCAATGGCTTCTTTTTCTTATGTGCGAGTTGCTTTGTTGGAGAGGTTCCTCCATTTTCGATGTTTTCAGTTGATGATAATCCACTTAGTTTTTCTGCACTTCCTTCTTCCATTTTAGATTCAAGTTCGTCTTCACCTGATTCTGGTTCAGGATGCTTCTCGGGTGAATAGTCTTTCTCGCTGATTTTGCTGTTTTCCCACATTTTGACCCCCACGTCGTCTGCGCTGTTTTCTTCTTCTTCTTTATGATTTCCGTTGCCATTCTGTACCTTGTTTTCCTTGATAACTTCTTCTTTATGTTCTTCAACTTTTAGAGGCGGAGTTTGTATCTTGGGTTTCTCGGTTACTGCCATATATCCGTTCTTCTCAGTGAATAATTCTACCACTTTGGGAAGCAGATCATATTCTTTTTCACTGTCTGAGAGATCCCCATTTTCCTCGACGTTCTTCTTGGCTTTTACTTCTTCAAGAAGCTTAGATAACTCTTTAACTTTCTCTTGAGCATTTGCTTCTTTGGTTCGAAGCTCTTCATTCTCTTCGATGATACTTTGCAATTCGTTCTCTTTGTCTAACAATTTCTCCTTTAGAATCATACTTTCAACTTTGATTTCCTCCACTAATCCCCTTAAAGAATCCACCTCAGTTTCAGCTTCTTCTAGGTTGATCTGCATCTGGATTCCATCCTTCTTTGCAATTTCAGCTTCTTCCTCTGCTTTATTGAGTAAACTAATCAGCCGATCAGTTTCTCTTTTAACAGAGTACGTTTCTTCTTCCAATTTCTTTATAGAACTCACAAAACTCTTCTCCTTTTGATCCCACGCAGTTTTAGAATTCTCAGTTTGGAGCTTTGACTGTTGAATAGTATCTGAAAGGAGATCGATCTCATTTCGAGCCACATCAAGCATGTGCTCATACTTCTCATTTGTTGCTTTCAGAACCAACTGCAAATCCACTGTCTCAGCTTCGGCATCCTCGAGCTCAGTTTGCTTTAGTAGAAGCGTTTCCTTGGCTTCTCTTGCTTCCGATGAAATTTCATGTAAAGCAGAAGCTAAGCTTTCCATCGCCGTTTTGCTCTTATCTTCGTCATCTCTAGAAGCTTGTAACTTGTTAAAGAGCTCGTTCTTCTCTTCTAACAGGTTCTGAACACTTGATGCTGCAAGTTTCTCGTTGTTTAAGGCTTGCTGTTTTTCCTCCTTCACTGTATCTAGCTCGGAATTTAAAGATTCAATCGTCTTTGCCATTTCCGATGCTTCCTCTTTAACCGTATCATAACGTCGTTCTGATTCGTCGAGATCCCTTCTCACTCTCGAGATAGAGATCTCTAAGGAGTCAACCTTTTCTCTAAGAGACGAAACTTCAGACTCAGAGTCCTGTAGTAAACCAATCTTTTCCTCAAGTTGTTCCATAATTGAATCCAAAGTCTCTGATGCAGATTTCTCTGATTGAGTAGCTTCCTCAACCCGAATCTCTAAATCCTTGGACTTCTTCTGCCATTCCTCCACTAAATTACATGCATCTAGTTCAGCTCTCTTCGTAATATCTATTTCAACCCTCAATTGTTCAATAAGTAATTCTCTCTCAGCCAAATTCGCCTCAACATATTTTGATTTCTCGAGTTCTTGTTCCAGAGAATCTACCTCGACTCTCAGTTGTTCAGCAAGGGTTTCACTTTCAGCTAATTTCTCCTCTGCAGATTTTGATTTCTCGAGTTGTTGTTTAAGCAAATCTACTTCGACCTTTGATTGTTCAAGCAGAGTTTCACTCTCAACCAACTCTATCTCAGCGGATTTGGCGTTCTTGAGCTCTTCTCTCAGACAATCTACCTCAAGCCGCAATTGTTCGACGAGCTCTTCTTTTTCAGTAAACTTTGCCTCAAAAGATTTCGCTAGCTCAAGTTCTCGTTTCAGTGAAAACACCTCCGATTTCCCTAGCTCAAGTTCTTGTTTCAGTGAAAACACCTCAGTGTCGAGCTTATTTACTAAATCAGTTGTCTCATTGCTTTCTCTCTCTAGCTTTACATCGAGCAAGGCCTTCAACTTACTCAACTCTGCAGAAAGCAATTCGACCTTCACAGCATGCATTTCTGCAATCTTGGTTGCATCATCAGCATGGCTCAATGCCTTATCTTTTGCATCCAAAGTCATGGTTAATTCCTGCTTTACTTTTTGAAGCTCCTGCGTAGTAGAAAGTAAACCAGCAACATCTACGGCATGTTGACTTCGAACAGCTTCTAGCTCTTTTTGCCATTCTTCTTCTCTGTTCTTAGCAACTTCTATTCCCACTTGTTCCAATTCGTCAGCTCGGAACTTCTCAATCTCTGTGCTCTCCTCTGCTCGTTTTTGAGCAACTATGGCTTCCCCAAGTTTCTCATTTACCTCCTGTGCTACTTTCTTTGCCTCCTTCAACTCCTCGAGAGCTTGATCTTTCTCCTTCTCAACTAAAGCTAACTGCTCCTTCGATTTCTTCAGATCCTCTTGAGTTTGATTTAATTGGTTTTGTACCTCTGATGCTTTCAGTGCGCGTGGCGATTGTTTCTGCATCGAAAACCCATTCAGAGATATTTAAAAGATAATAAAAAAAGTTGCATAAAAATAAAATTTTGAAAAACACAAAATTTAGAATATGAATGATCTTGATTCAACTTACATCAGGTGTGGTTGGGATCCTGGGCGATCGGCGTTCAGTAGGAGTCTTTAGTTCAGCTGATTTTGGGGATCGGTCGATTGAAAGACGCGAATTTTGAACAGGCGAAGGTGAACCATTTTCTGGTTTTGATACTCCTCTGCTGCCTAATTTGCCAACTCTGGGAATTGAAGATGAGGTTTTGTTTTGTGGGGTTGCAGGAGAAAGTTTGTTATGTGAAGCTTCAGATAAACCAGATCTGTTCAAAACCCAAATTTCACAATCACATTGATCAGATCAAAACTAAAATGCAAGTGAAATCAAAACAAACCCATCCAAAAACAGAAGATTTTAATTATACCCAGGATCAAGCAAAAATCAAAACAGTTCTAAAACAGCAACAAAGTCATGTTGATGCCATGATAAACAAAATGTATAAACCTTGAACTGATCACATTTTATCACCCAGATCAATACTGATGCACCAAAAAAGATATAAAAGTGAAAATAAAGGAGAACCCAGATTCAGATGAAGGCAAAACCAAAAGAAAAATAGAACAACCCAAATCAGATAGAAACAACTTAGATCCATATCACAAAGCAAAAAACAATAAAATAAACCCAAATGAGAGATACCCAGATAAGAAAATCAAAGTAAATGAACTTAAAACTTATAACAGAAAGAATCAGAGTCATCAGATCTATAGAAAGATAAAAAGAGAAAGAAATAAATATACTTACTTGGGTTTTGAAGATATCATTGTTGTTGTTTGTAGAAGAAACCTTGAATAGATTAATAAGGAGAATTCCTTAGAGTTTGAGCTTTATAAAGAATGAGTGTTTGATAAGGGAAGTGGTGTACTAATGAGATGATACTAAAATGCCAACATTGTAAGAGCTTTTGGGGGAGAGGGGTTTGAAAGACAAACAAGAAGGAGAGGAAGAAGAAGAAGAGAGTGGAAATGGTCTTAATATGAAGCAATTGGTCAGTCTACTCTCTTTTTTTCTCTCTCTAAATGGAGTAACTTTATTCAGAGGAAAAACCCTTCCAACTTCACTTTATCAGACAAAAAAGAAAGAAATTTAGTCCCTACCCCAAAGCTTACAAGAACTGATATGGATATGCCAGATCTACCTTTCAACTTCACATTTTTTTTTTTTTTTTTTGAAAACCGATTACATTGCCGTACAATCAGTGAATACATCAAAGATGTGATTAGCTTACTACCCGCGCACTCAAACTCTAACATGACCTGGCCTATAACCCACTCAAACATAACCTGACCTATAGCCCAACTAGATAATAGCCTAAAGCCCAACTACACTACCTTATTTACACCCTAATAATCCCAATTCAACAAATAACCAAAGATTCCACCTTCTCTGGGATTCGAACCTGAGACCTCCAGGGATTTCTGGAGTTTATGTCAACACCTTGGAACCACTTGGCTACCAACTGTTGACCAACTTGACAAGTTTAATTAACCCTAATTCCACAAGTACTAATTTCCTAGTTTAATAATGTGAATTAACCCTAAAAGGTCTGTGTGGTAGAAACAATTTGCAAATCCGGGAAGTACACAAATGAGTTAATTTACAATAGATTTCTAAAAAACTCTCATTACTATCTAAGGTCTTTCTTATTGTTCTTGTGTAGTTTCATGTTTATGTCATATTTATAAAGGATCAATACGAAATGATTTACTTATATTTTGACGATGAAATATATCTATTAAAAATGTAATTTTGTTGATTCTATTTATTGTAAAGTTTTGTTCGACATTATCGAATACACTTTTGCATCACCTCCAAAAAAATGTTTGTTTGACAAAATTTCTGTACGCACTTTGTATATCGTTGTTTCGTGTGTCCTTTGCACTTTCTGTACCATTTCAAGAATCAAGTAATTGCTTTGGGTCTCAATGTAGTTGAGGTCATTATATGTTTGGTGTGATAGATTATTCAGGGTTTAAACTACACTTTCTACGTTGTATAGTACATTCAACAACTTTGTTTGTAGGCATTTTTTTCACTCTTTTGTGTAAATTCTTTGGAATCCCACTCTACTATATCACCCCAACTACTTTCAGCTAGCTATTTTGGGACCTCATAACAACTTCGTGTACCATTTGCTGGTTTTGGTATACTTTTATTAAGGCTTTCGATTGATGATTCTTTCATTTACATATACAGAACTATACCGCCATTTCAGCCCTAAAAAGATATGCTCTTCAGCCTCCCCATGATCATGGCTTTCTCTAAATTTATTTCATATTGAAAACGGTATTGAAAACGGTGTCGATGATAAAAGTGAAGTATGTGAAATTATTAAGGAAATAAATTCTGAAGCCCACACAAAGTAGCATGCCTGCAAAACTACTTAACTACTCGACCAAATTAACTCTATTCAATCATATCTCTTCAGTCCATATTATACTCTCCATTTTGTAAGCACTGAGATTTAAGACAATTACTTTTTCATCTTAACATAACAATTCAAAAAAAAAAAAAAAAAAACAATGCGAAAATTTTGGGGATGTAAAAATTCTCATAATATGCATTTAAACTCCCTTTATTATGCCAACTTCAAACAGAAGTCTATTGGACCCGGAGGCACACTTTGCTTTGATTTAAGCACCACTGGTAAGTGTATAATTGTCCTTGATTTAGGCACCACCAAGGCCCAACAACGTAGTCCAACACAATACAAGGCTTTTCCTTAGGACATACAACTGTACCCTATGCTTATCTATCTCACTTCACTAGTCTAACAGTTCAGCAAGACATGTCAATATCTAACACAAGGTGTTATGCTAATAACATAGGTCTAGAAAAGATCCACGAGCGATGCGGGACTAAGTACCTTCCACATGAAACTTCCATTCCATATCAAGATCATCTGTCAAGAGATATTCGACTCGGCAGCAAAATTACTAACTACAAAGTACACCCCGAGCAACGTTTAAACCATAATCAAACAAAATGTTGATAGATATATAACAGTGGGTTTTTCTGGGCAATACCATCATCTAACGGAATGACACTTAGTCAGGCATAAACGCTAATCTTTTACCTTTTTCCAGCAGTAATAGCGCTGAATTGCTCTTCAACCATTCAATAAACCACCAAGTAGGAGAAAATCTACTATACAAATGTAGGGCAAGCATTGTAGTTTCATGTATACTACTTTCATGGACAACTTAACGCATACTCGTATTGGTACAACACACTGTAAGAAGTTCTAAATGTGTTGCCCTCCGTTGCAGAGAGAGGGGGTCCCATTCGTGGTGGTGAGGTCTGTTCTCCTCTTGAAGAACCACATTGACCATTGGCAAGAAACATACGAGAAGGAGACAATAATACTAGTCAACTGAAAATAATATAAATATACATATTATATGACAAAAACAATGAGAAACACCAATCTCCAACTTAATTTGAGTTGATTGAAGTAACTAAGTTTCTATTACGAAAAAACATATTACATGGTGCAGTGATCAGAAGCTCATGGACTTCCTCGAATGGGTTGGAAACTAAGAAAGAATTGAATTACAATCTAAAAAGACATAGAATATATGAAACTGCAACAATTCATGCATGCAAACGTCTACAAAGTACAAACTAAGTTGAAATGCCAGATACCCTACCTCCCATTCCATCTTTGAGCTCTATTGAACTTGTAGATCTTCAATGTTCATCACCATGTTGCCTTGGGTTGTATTACTTTTGAACAAATGATATCGGAAGAAATGTAACATATTTCAATTGAAACGGTAGTTATAGAATTTGAACAAACATAAAAGGGGATAGACAAAAAGAAAAACAAGAGCGTAGATTTCTCTGAAGGATCTTATACTGGTATAGATTACATTTTCACATATAAGAACTCCTTGCCGAGGAGATATGACAGCATGATCCCTCATCTGCAACCTAAGGAGGACCCCTCCATCTTGGGCTTGTCATAGGGAAAAATCCTGAAGGAGATGATGGAAACATGATACCTGGAGAATGTGGAGGTTGTGGCCCAGGACCCAAAATTCCTGATTGAGGAAATGGCGAAAAGAAACCAGGAGATAGAGGTGGATATTGGAAGCCAGGTGATAAAGGAGGATAAGGAGAACGTGGAGACCAGAGATTCAAGAAAGCACTTGGTGAGGGAATAACAAACGGTGAACTTGGAGATGGCAATAGTGGAGGAGCAATCCCTCGTGGTGAGGGAAACGCAGAAGGCATGTGGGGAGGAGTTGGAAGCAGAGGAGGTTGAACTTGATGTTCTAAATGTGGACGAGGTTGATGAGTTTGAGGTGGAGGATTTGGGTATCTAGGACTCTGATCAATCATGGAAGTTTGTAAATAACGCATATACGCTGAAATTGGGGATTCGGCTGTGTTTGCCCATATTGAGTCTCCAGGGGGTAAGGGCGAAAGAGCGGGTTGTTGGCCAAATTGACCAGGTCTAAGAAAGGCATTATTGAAAGGAGGATGAGGAGGACCAGTAACAGCGTGAGGATGAATTTGAGGTGGTTGGTTCATTGGTGTTAATGGGGGTGGACGAATCTTCTGCAAACGCATACTGGGTGGTTTTGGTGGATTAGTTGGAGGTCTAGGTGGAGGTACAATTGGAGGAAGATTCTGTGATGGTGAACCAGTTAATTGTTGAACAATATTGCGAAAATCGTTCTTGCTGATATTGTAAACATGGGGTTGTGGTGGTTGTTGCTTATTATTGTTTCCGAAATTAGGTTGATGTAAAGGACTTTTCCTGATGTTCTTCCCTAATTTGTTAACCCCCAAATGTTCATTATGTCTATTTCTAGAATAATTAGAGTTATCCATTTCAACTAAACAATCCCCAGTCAATCCACCAACAACCTATACTTTCTCTCTCTAAAAGCTAAAAATCTTTTCTATGACCATCAATTTTCAAACCATTTCTAGCTTCATACAAAAACCCCGAACAACAAATAATCTATATATATATAGATGAAACAAACTAGATCAAAAACCTAATCAATTCCAACAAAATCTTCCTAGAAAGAGAAAAATGAATTAGATAACCGTACCGTGATCCTCGATTTATCTTCTTCAAGTAAAGAAATAAATCAAAATTCCTGAACTTTCACTCCCTGGTAGCTTGAATCGACCAAACAAAGCCGAATCCTTCTTTACAAATGACCCACTTGAGAGAGATTAGCAAAAGTAAAACACCAAAAAGGAAACCCTAAATTTCTTAAGAAACCCTAGATTTTGAGGTGTGTTTTCACACAGTCGAGTCGACGAAACCAATTTAGAGAGAGAGAGAGAGAGTAAAAGGGGGTTGGGGAGAGTGGTCGTAGTCTAGAGAGAGAGAGAGAGAGAGAGAAATGCAACAAACATTTCATAGAGGTATTGACTTTGCGGGCATATGGGTGGATTGGAGTGGAGATGGGTGCTAATGTGCGCAGGTGTCAAAGAAGCTTACGTCTTAGGAGGGATTACGGACGGCTTACGCTTCGTGGCACAGTTGGCGCACGATAGAATTTCTGAATTATTAAAGTAATAAGAAACTTTCTTTTTGTTTTCTGATATGGGAAGAAAGTCAATCAGAGACCAAAGACTGGATATTCAAAACAAGGATGAAGATTTAAGTATAAGTTAATCATCAACTAACTGTAATGATTTAAATATATTTAATTCTGGGCCATCCAGGTTGCCTGACCATAACCTCTACATGGGTTTAGGAAGTTCAGTTTTGATTCTACATTGGGCAGCAACACCTGGTTGGAGTACCAAGAGGTTTACTCTTCCACCCGTCAATGGTTCGAGGCATGCCGACTATTCAAAGAAGCATACTACCTGAAGTTCTAGAAAAAAAAAGCATTAGTTGACTGAAGTCAATGAGTCAAGAAAAGACTGAAAAGTCCGAGAGTCAATCCGCGACAAGTCAACATGGATGTCGAATCTGAAGGAGGTCTGCCACTCAAGACCGAAAGTTCGAGGGCCAATCCGCGACAAGTTAACAGGGAGGTCGAATCCGGAATAGGTCTGCCACTCAAGCCCAAACAGAGGGTCGACACGATTATCCTAGGATGTTCAATTCTGATACTATCTGATGGTCTAAAAATGGTGATCAATTGACTGAGGTCAATCAGTCAAGAAAATACTGAAAGTCCAAGGGTCAATCTGCTTCAAGTCAACAGGGAGGTCAAATCCGAAGGAGATCTGCCACTCAATCACAAAACTGAGGGTTGGCACGATTATCCTATGCGCCTTAAGCCCTGTCTTGACTCAGATACTACCATGTCTACCATGAGATTTACGAGAAGACTATGAGGTCCACGTAAGCAAGGTCGATACCTTAATCCCAAAACATGGAGAGGTAGAAGTGTGTCTAACGCTTACCGACTTAATCTCGGATATAATGAAAGATCTCAGTGAGGATCTTAAGTATTAAACTAATTGGTTTCAATCTTAAAAAGAGGAAACATCTCCTTGAAGATCTATAACCTCAGAAATATATCTATCAAGGGTCCCAAAACAGAAGAACTTCTAAATATCAAAGATACGAGATAACCCTAAGGAAAATATTAATATCCTCTAACTACGGAATAGTAGTTTCAATCCAACACGGTTGATCTCAACCGCCTAACAACAACCAACGACAGTAGCCTATAAAAGGCCATCAACTCACCTTGATGCAAGTACGAATTCCACGGTTCACTCAGTACTAAATTTTGGAAGGACAATCTGACTATTTTGGGTGTCGAGCGTATTGGGCGTTGCTCTGTTATGCGCTATTCATGGTGCTACCGTAGAAAATACTTTATTCGAAGATGGTGGGTTTTAAGCTCCCTGCAGGGTTTTTCCTCACGTTCAAAGGAGCAGAAGCAGGAATGATCGTAACGGGATTCGAAGTAGCAGTCTCATCAATTACAACAAAATCAAACATCACGAATTCTTTATTCTAAGGACCAACAAAAAAACTTCAATAGCTTCCGAACATTTTGAACTCGTGACTAATATAAATAAACTTGTCGTTAGATGGTCCTTAGAATAAAGAATTCGTGACGTTTGATTTTGTTGTAATTGATGAGACTACATGAAAGAAATCTTAACTCTGAAATCTCTCAAATTGATTGCAGTTGAACAAAAAACTAATCTAAATTACCATAGTTAAAATAATGAATGTGACGCAGCGGAAAACTAATAAAAGCCTTAGAACTTCGTCTAAAGACTGAAACAATTTCTAGACCCTCTTTATATAGGCCTAGGGTTTCCTAATCTTAGTCAAATTCAAATAGCAACTCCTAAAAAAAATAAAATACTAGGATAGCAGAAATCTTAAACTGAAAACAATACCCAAAAATAGAAAAACTACCAAAAGTCCGTTTTGAGGCCCTAAACGATGAAATTTGACCCTCAAAATGGGACGGATGTAGTGAAGCTTCGCACCATCCCTCAAAATTTCGTTCAATTCCGACACCCGTAACTTCGGTTTTGGTCATTTTAGTCTGTCACCTTTATATTTGGCCGCATCTATTTCTTTCATGTATTTTTCGGCCAATTCCTCTACATCAGAATGTAAAAGAAGTTGTTTGTGATAATGCAAAGTACTAGTTTGGTATGTTAAAATGCGCCAGAAAATGAAAACATGGCATCTTACTAGTTAAAATCTAGTGTTTAGTCCCGTTGTCCGAGAGCCAGTTATACGGATGTAGTAAAAAACTATGACACATTTTATATATTTAACTAGCTTTGGGCAACTTAAGAGTTAAGACAAACAATACTAATAATTAACATGATTAAAATTAGAATAATGAAACCTATACGTTCATGTATGTTTCAAGCTGAGAAAAACAGTTTATCTGTTCAACCAAAGATTGATACTTAACCAACACCAATCCGCAAAATTCATCTACATCTAAACATAATTAACCGGTTACAACGTAGAAAGTAATATATGCAACCCTTCACTTAGAAAATATAATATCTTAAAAGCATTGTCTAATCCTTAATAGAGACAAGATAAAAGAGTATGAAAACCAAAAGTAGATAATGGAATAAATCATAAGGAAAATGACTAAGTGTGACATAAATGACTTCATTGTGCAAATTTTGTGGAAATTGGACATGACATTTAGTGGATTTTAATGTGGCAAGCGAATTTGTTGACTTACGATTGGGTTAACTTTTGCAAGGTAAAAACATATAAATCTATTCGTGAAAATCAATTCCAAATTAACTGTTAGTATTTGAAGAAGTAAAATTGGAACAACACTTTAAAATTTTCTTGTGTGTTTTAGTGCAAAAAGTTCAAATACTTATAAGTTCACATCCATTGGAGAAAGTACCTACGTCAAAACCACGGTTGCACTTCACAATATTAAATCGATGTGTGTCATCTAGGGTTCCTGTGTACAAGACTTTAGGCCATCCTTGTTTATGAGCCAAAAGTTAGAGTTGCTATGAAAATGTGTTGGCAAATAAAAAGAATGGGGTGAGAGAGGCTCGAACTCTCGACCTCAGGATTACTCGCTTTAAGCTATGAGACCTACGCGCTAGCCAACTGCGCCACCACCCCTCGGTGTTCTTAGCTTGCAGATAACCATTATATACTACATATATTCGTATATGTTTCTCTTCTCCTTTTTTTTCTTCTTCTTTTATCATGTTTTTTTTTTCTGTCGAGTCCTATACTCCTATAAGTTCTTTGGAGCTATAAGTTTTCAATTTCCTTGCTTCAAATTACTCATATAATCTCAACCCCCTCAAAGTTGTAAATAAAAACACCTGTTACCATCCTACTAAAGAGGGTTATACAAACTTCTTATTTCATTATCTTTTCAACTTTTAAAATATTAAAATCCAATGATTTCTAATGATGATGAATTTCATCATCTTAATTGAATTGATATTCTAGAAAACAAAAGTTACATGTACTAACTAATTCTTTCATGGCTAGATTCCATTGGCCACTATCCCTTAGGCTATGTTTGTCCAAAAGAGAGGCATGTCTTGCCTAGATCTATGTTGGCCCGTACCTATTTGGTGGAAGAAATAACTTCACTCATTAGCCTACCAATCAATTTGTAAACGTTTATTGAACAAGAGTGAGTTGTCCCATTTGCCTATTCAAAATTCACCTTTGTGGACACTCTTATCTCAAAAGAGAAAGCATAAAATGATGTGCTCTCATACGAGAGGATAATGTATGTGACAAGTTGATACCAGTTGGTTCTACCATTATTTACGAAAAATTTTCTATAACGATATGACTATACGTATAGGCTTATAGGCAGGTGAAGATGAGAAACAATAAGGATTGGTGTACCCCCTAGTTTCTAGAAGCAAACCCAACTTCGTGCATATCAATCATAAATAAGAAAATTAAACACTCTTCTTAGTATTTTACATATTGGATCTATTACAATAATAATTTCACATTTCTTTAGTAATCCTCCCACTCCCTATCTTTCTCATTTATTAATTCACATACATCTTATTTTCAAACCATCCACATGAAATAACACAAAATATGAAAGCATAAACAATTATTTTTTTCTTCCACAAAAAAATAATAATTCAATATGATAGATGAAAAAGAAAAGGGTAGAAATAGAATACTTAATTTTCTTACACACTCCCACCAATTTTTATGCCTCCTCTATTATTTGCCTTAAATTCTCAAAGCTCCAATCCCTTCTCATACCACAACTCCTTAACAGCCGGGGCTCGCCGGAATTCCCAATCCTTCCCTCAAATGCAAGAACTCCGGTACTATGAATCCTCCGGTGGTGACCATTTTTTCTCCCTTTAGTCGTCACTGGCACGTTCGCTTCGTTCCCGATCTGTTGGTAAGGTGGTGGTGTTAGATTTCCGGACCAACTCCGATCAACCCCAATGCAACATAATCTCAATCCAAATTCAGATTCCCCTTCGACCCTTTTTGAATTTTGGCAACTCAAACATGACGAACTCATCCTATTATTAAAAAAATAGATTCTACTTTGTTTTGTGAGGTGATGATTAAGGAAAAATATTGGTAGCAAAATAGGGTTGATATTGTGGGGAGGTAATGAGAGGGGATTTACATTGAAAATTTGAGGTTTTAATGAAGGAGAAAGAAGAGATAGAGGAATGGGGAAATTGAAATTTATCTTGTTTGAGGTGTTTTCAAGGGTGATAAAATTGGTGCAACTCTGTTTTGATTTGTGTAGATATTGGCTGTTTTTTTTTTAGGATTTGTTTATCCTACAAATATGGTTTACCTATTCTATTTTTAGAATTTATTGCTATTAATAGAGATGGGTGATAGGGGCCCTATGCTTGAAACAATGGATGGTAACATAGAGCTAGGAACTTTGTTCTTATTTTTGAGTGGGCTTCACTCATCATCCATTAGCTAGGGTCGCTCTGCATGTCGATGTATTCGTGGGCTTTACTTGAATTTAGAACTAAAGTTTATCTCCTTCCGTTCTAATGAAAAGAAAATTCGGGTTTAAAATCAATAAGTTTATGAGCAACATAGTTAGATTGGATTTATGAGATACATTGTCCACATAGAGAAAGATAAAAGCAAAGGGAAGAGACAATGTAATTTGGGTAAGCCTCTTTGGGTTACTAGCTTTTCTTATCGGAAGTTCTATAGGCGCCCCACTATAAATGTTTAAAGCAGCCTCTTAATACATCACCCCATACAACATCGCAGTTTGTTTCCGAGTTTGGCCTAACAGAGTGCCATTCTTGAGGAAGATTTAAACATCTGGTTTGCTCTGCGAGCTCCTCGGCTTTGTTATTAGTTGATCTATTTACAAGACAATATCAAAAGATTGTCTAAGTGCCTACATCGATGCTATAGTCTTTTGACTAGTCAATTGTGCATCACCGGTATTACCATTGAGTCCTTCAATAACGTGCTAGAGTCTCTTTCTAATAGGAGGTTTATAGAATTGTTGTCTCTGGTCATGATGAGTGCATGATAAGCAGTCACGGCTTCCATCTACTGTTGGCCATGAGACGATGGAGGTTTTTCCTGCAATGCAATTAAATAGTTTATCATGAAATATCATTCTTATTTCTACTTCTTCACTAACTTTTGTGAATGAGACATCAAAAATGCATTGGATCATGTTGGGTGGAGGAAGAGTCCATTTTGTTTTCCAAATCATCCCCCATTAATGTTGTAATGTAAAGTAAGAAATGATTGTAGTCTTGCCAACCACTAGTAGCCCTGTTGGTCTGATCATATATTCTGCAATGCAGAGTTCCCAGGTTCGATCTCATGGAAGTGCAAATATAGGAATATTGAATTTGAATATAAGTAAAATAGTTATGTAGGTAATAGGCCATTTAATTCGCTGGACTTTAGGCTCAATAGTATTTCAGCAGTTATTGTGCTGATGTATCAATGTCTTGTTACGATAACATAGATCATAGTAGATTTCTCAAAAAAAAAAAAAATGATTGTAGTCTTCATCAATCACCATTGATATTTTCATGAAATCTATGAAGTTTTCTCCTTCAAGTGACTCTATCCTTAGAGCATCTCCATTGCAAAACTCAAACTCTAAATTTTAGAGTGTCACAAAGGATTTTTTAGAGTTTCTCTTCAAATCTATCTCCAATGCAACACTTAATTTAGATCTCTAAAATGAGGTGACGGTAGTTATTTTAGAGATCCTTAAGCGGACACTCTAAATTTAGAGTGTTCTCTTGAGGATATCTAAGTGCCACATAAACAAATCAGTTAATTTTACATTAAAATATAGGTTTTTAGAGTTTTTTTTTTTGTGTTGCATTGGAAAATTTTTCTCAATGAAGTATCTCTAAATAGCCAAATAGGAAAGATACCATTAAGAAATCCATTTTTCACACTTGACACATGTGATATTTAGAATTTTTCTTGAGTCGTGCATTGAAGTTTTTCTTGACACGTAGGGAGAATATAACAAACAACTTTGGTGAAAGGGCAATCGAAGAATATATGGTTCCAATGATCCACTATTTGGCGTGAGAATTTGGCCGGCCTGATTAACATGGACATGTGGTCGACCCTTTTTCTTCCAGCCAACAAGTAATTCTGTCATTTATGCAACATGATACATGTGAAATAATATTTTGATTTTTGATGAAGATAGAGGTCCACTTTAACAACAAAAAGAAAGAAAAAGAAAAGGTCCAAATCAAGTCGATCCTTTAATATTGGCAAGAAAATTTGACAGAATTTAGCAACAATTCAAATAATAAAGTAGTCCAAAATCCAACCAAGGACATTTGGGTGGGTGAATTGGTTTCATTATCGCGGTCCATTAATTAACATGACTCTTTCAGTCCAGATAGAAAGGATGGGGGAAACATGATATAGAGAAAGAAAGAAAGAAAAAAGGGACCCACACACATAATATATGACCTACTTCCAATTTATCTTCATCCTTTCTCTTTCGTTTACCCTCTGTGTCTCTGTCTTGCTTTTAACCAAATTCACTGAATTTCCCTAATTCCAAACAATTCATAAAAGGTAATTTGAAAGCAGTTCACAAGGTAGCAAGGGACAATTTGGAAGCATTTGTAGTCCAGTTTTTGTTCTCAGGAATGTTGATGAAATGAATGGGTTGTTTTAACAATTTGGGTTGTGTTCCAGAAATTGGGGTTATGTTGAGACATTTAGTACTTTGTTTATGATTTTTGGGAGTTTTACTTGATTATTGCAGTGATGTTATTGGTCAATGTGGCAGACAATTTGGTTTATGTTTTAACATTTAGTGGGGTGTTGATGGATTTTGTGGTTATTAATGAGTAAAAATTGATATGTTTCTGACATTTTGGGTTGTGTAGAAACATTTTGTGCAAAACATTTAAAAAAGAGAAGCAGCAGCAGCAAGACAATAGGTTGTACAAAGAGCTAGCTCTAGAAAGAGGGCTAGTGAAGAGACAACAACTGCAGGGCCTAGTAAAAAAGGCAAAAAAAATATTAAAAATGACTGAATCACATACCAAGGTAAGATGCATTCCTAAACATTTTGCATAATGTTTAGGAATGCATACGGAATTACATAAGGTTCTGTGAAAAAAATTAAAATTTGGAGAAAACAGTGGCATAAGATTTTTGAAATGTCCTCTAGCATGCAAGTTACCTCGAGCATTATGTATAATGTAGCATGCAAGTTCCTCGAGCATTATGTATAATGTAGCATGCAAGTTACCTAATCTTCATCCATTTCAGAAATGTTACACAACGACGGAGTATGTCCGTTTCAAAATCAAAAGTTCTCTCATCAGCGAAGAAGTGTAGGTATTTTAAATTGAATTCTGCTTTGCAATTTAACAAATGTTTGGGCACTGCTTAAAATGCTTAGAAAATGTTAGACGGGTCTGAACATCTTTAATACAAAATTCTGGTGAACATTTTTCAAAATGTTCACACATCCTTTAAAATGTTAATACAAATTGTAAAGTGTTTTTAACAAAACGAGAACCAGTTGCTACTGTTAACATAACTGTACGGAATAGTGTTACCACATCCCGTAAAATGTTTAGACAAACTGTAAAGTGTTGCTTATAAAACGAGAAGTTGTTGCTAATATTAACAAATCTGTACGGAACAACAATGAAAACACCATGAAAATACCCTAAAACCAAGAACAACCTTACCAATAGAGCTTCAAATAAGTAGATCTACAAATCTATATATTTAACTCTCTACAAAACTATGAAAACACCATGAAAACATCCTAAAATCAGATTTAAAATTTTTTTAACCTCCATTAAAGAAGATGATGATTGAAGATAAAAGATGATGAAGGTTGCTCAAACGAAGAAGATGATGAAGGTCGCTCAAACGAAAAAGATGATGACTGAAGATGATGAATGAAGATGATTGAAAATAAAGGAAGATAATGAATGTTCTTGAAGAGGGTTTAAGTTTATGTAGAGAGAGAAATCTGGAAAAAAAATTTAGAGAGAGAAAGAGGTAATGAAGAGGGTTGAAGAATGATGACTGTAGAGAGATGAAGATGATGATTGAAGAAGATGATAACTGTATAGAGATGAAGATGATGATTGAAGAAGATGATGGTCGGTGAGATTCGAGAGAGAAAAGAGGGTTTGGGTTTGTGCTAGGTAGAGAGAGAAAGTGAAACAGATTATGGAGAGAGAAAAATATTTAGTTTGTGAGAGAGAGATATTAAGGAGAGAGAAAGTTTATGTTTCTTATAGAGGGAGAGAGTTGTTGGATATATATAGGAGGGCAAAAGAGGGATTAAAAGAAACTATTAGGTCTTAGAGATATGAGTTGGGTCCGGATTGAGCATTGGGATGTGTATTTGGGTTTGATTTGAGATATTAGTTGATTATTGGGTTTTGGGTGGGTTAATAATCCCGGTTGGGTTTTTTTTTGTATTTGGGTCCAAAATTTGGGTCTTTCATCAAAAAATTCAATAATAAAGTAGTCCAAAATCCAACCAAGGACATTTGGGTGGGTGAATTGGTTTCATTATCGCGGTCCATTAATTAACATGACTCTTTCAGTCCAGATAGAAAGAATGGGGGAAACATGATATAGAGAAAGAAAGAAAAAAGGGACCCACACACATAATACATGGCCTACTTCCAATTTATCTTCATCCTTTCTCTTTCGTTTACCCTCTGTGTCTCTTTCTTGCTTTTAACCAAATTCACTGAATTTTCTTCCCTTGTTTCTGTCCATTTCCCTAATTCCAAACAATTCATAAAAGGTAACCGTTCTTATTTTTTTTTTACTTTTTTATTTTTATTTATTTATTTTTTTAGTTCTGTTTTTTTAGTTAAGACGGTTTTGTTGGGTGTGAGATGTTGTACAATGGTAACAATGCATACAAATTTTATCAAATTTTATCAGTCTTGTTATATAGAACCTCGAATTTGGTGGTTTAGATATACTCATCTCCTTTGGAGCGGGTGGAAAGCAGAAAATAAGTTGCGTCGAAACCCTGATTATCCAACAGATTCATTGCAAAATCCAAAAAGACCTCAGGTATCACCCTCATCTCTTAGATCTCTAGTCCATTAATTCGCAGGTAGAAGAGTGGACTCCACCTCCTCTAGGTAAAATCAAAATCACAATTAATGGTGCTGATGTCAAAAAATGACTATCTCTGTTATCAGTAAGGAAATAAAGACCTTGATGTTGTATCGTCTGTTTGATTGAGATTTTGCCTGGGTAAATGATACTGCTTCTCCTAATTCCCGTTCCTCGCTCTTAGAAACTTTGGGGAGAAACTTGTAAAGAGTTCGTGAGCTTCTCCGACGCTCAAGACAGTCAGATTGTCCTTTGCAGTTAAAGAATTGAGTATTGATTGATCCTTGGGGAACGTAATGAGTTTACCTTGTTGAAGGTGTTATGATGCCTTTTTATAGTATGCTTTGGACGGGTTGTGATAGACGGTGTGGATGAAACGATTTTGATCCAACGTTCGGATTAAGACTACTCTTCGGTAGCTAGGAGACTTAGGGTTTCCTTTTGAGTTTATTCGTATCTTGGATATTTAGAAGTTCCTAAATTCAAGGATACTTCGTAGATATCCTTCCGAGTTGATAGATCTTTAAGGAGATGTTTCCTCCTTTGAGACTCTTGAAGTGCAAGTCAGGCAAAAACTTAAGATCATAATTCATACCCGTCTGAGATCTTTAAGAAGATGCGGGATTAAGTCGGTAAGTGTGCGGTGCGTTTCTGCCTTCCCTTGTTCACGACGTAAGGCATCTCTTGCTTACGTGGACCCTTCTACACTTCTTGAGAATCTCAGCGCTGACCTGGTTGTCTTTTAGGCAGAACAAGGCTAGAGCTCCATAAATGATTTGGTCGACCTCCCAGTTTTGGACTTAGGTGGCAGATCTTTTTGGACCTAGCGGTCCAGTTGCCTTGAGTTGGGTTGACCCGTTGGACTTCTAGTATATTTTTGACTTCTTGATGTCAGTCAACAGTTGATCATTCTATGTATCATCAGATGATGCTTATACCTCAGTTAGGGGATCAAATATGACAAAAGTAAAAACATTAGATGGTTTCATAATCTCATCCATGAAGTGTAACTTCTGCCTAAATCGGCGCTTCATGGTGAGCTTCAAGCCTTTCTCTTAAGGTTTGAGTTAGCGAACTCTTTAGGGTTACTTGATTTTATAGTGGAAAGCGACTCATAGACTCTTGTTGGATTACTATTCGACGGCAGTCAAGTAGCACTGTGGCGTTTAAAAGATTAGATTCAAGAGATACGTGCCCTCATATCAATTACGAGAGAGAATTACAGGTTTGCCACCGTGAAGGTAGTCGTGTGGCTCACACTATAGAAATCTCACCCTAAGCCCCCATTCGTAGTGAAATTGCGAAAAAGTTACATGTAGTTAGCTTTGTTTAGGGGGGGGGGTAGTGGAGCAAGACTTTCGCGGACTCTTGAGAGTCTGCGAAAGTCTGAGGCATTCAAATCCAGACATTTGAGAGTCCACGAAAGTCTGAGGCATTCAAATCCAGACATTTGAGAGTCCACGAAAGTCTGAGGCATTCAAATCCAGACATTTGAGAGTCCACGAAAGTCTGAGGCATTCAAATCCAGACATTTGAGAGTCTACGAAAGTCTGAGGCATTCGATTGTAGACAAAATATGTCCCAGACTTTGGTGAACTTCATAGTTTGATGAATTTGTGAAGGATTTGGGACAAATTTGGAAGCCAAAATGTCTTTCAAAAAACAAGAGACATTTGAAGTCCATCATGTGATCAAACAACAATAATAATATTAAAATAATAAATGTCTACCAAATGTCCATCAATGTCCACAAATATTCACAGATGTTTACGAAAGTCGAAAAATATATTTTTAAAATGTTAGTATAAATATATTATTTCATGTGATTAAACAATAATAATAATATTAAAATAATAAATGTCTACCAAATGTCCATCAATGTCCACAAATATTCACAGATGTTTACGAAAGTCGAAAAATATATTTTTGAAATGTTAGTATAAATATATTATCATGTGATTAAACAATAATAATAATATTAAAATAATAAATGTCTACCAAATGTCCATCAATGTCCACAAATATTCACAGATGTCTACGAAAGTCGAAAAATATAATTTTGAAATGTTAGTATAAACATATTATTTCATGTGATTAAACAATAATAATAATATTAAAATAGTAAATGTCTACCAAATGTCCATCAATGTCCACAATATTTACAGATGTCTACGAAAGTCGAAAAATATATTTTTGAAATGTTAGTATAAATATATTATTTCATGTAATTAAAAAATAATAATAATATTAAAATAATAAATATCTATCAAATGTCCATCAATGTCCACAAATATTCACAGATGTTTACGAAAGTCGAAAAATATATTTTTGAAATGTTAGTATTAATATATTATTTCATGTGATTAAATAATAATAATAATAATAATATTAAAATAATAAATGTCTACCAAATGTCCATCAATGTCCACAAATATTCACAGATGTCTACAAAAGTCGAAAAATATATTTTTGATTAGCACAAATATAATATGGATTACACATTTTGTCAATGGACTCAAGATCTTAAAATGTCCCCAGGACATTTTGTCTATGGATCAAATGTCTTGAAATGTCTATAAAGACATTTTGTCTACAAACTCTCAATGTCTTGAAAATGTCTATGAACACATGTTGTCTATAATAACTCATCCGAAATGTCTTGAAATGTCTACGGGACATTTTGTCTATGAAAGTCTGTGAAAGTCCCGCTCCACTACCCTCCTTAGTTCCGATTTTACTAATTCATATACATATATACATATTCATTGTGGTAAAAATCCTGTAGTCATAGTAGATGTTAAAGCCATTCACGCAATCTTAATAGGTGATAAGACTGAGACATCTTATCAAACTCATTGATGGTAGAGATTGAACAATCACGAGATTAGTCAAAGTATTATTAATGGAGTACATAGTTACATTTTTATTTTGTCGTTTTCAAATGCCTTGGCGCCCTTGAACAATACTTATGATGTGCTCATGTGCATTGGTAGAACATAGAATGGAAATATAATTGGGTTCTCAGGGACAGAGGTAAGAATATAAAAAACACAATTTAATTTAAAACAAAAAAAAATAGGCAACTTTCGCTATCTCCAACTAAACTGTACGATTAAAAATAACTTTTTTATTCAGTGTGAACCGGTATTTGACTACAAAGACCATTTAGCAAAAAGTAAAATAACATAGTATATAATGTGATGTATATTGTTTGTGGTATAGATACTTACTTGCATAGAAAATATCATAAATATTTTTAGCAGATTTGTCACTCATATTTTTCGAGTTTCTAGTTCATTATTTTTCAAATCTAAATATCTAAACGATAAAAATATCGT
Organism: Eschscholzia californica; assembly: GCF_041429995.1. Classification (NCBI taxonomy): domain Eukaryota; kingdom Viridiplantae; phylum Streptophyta; class Magnoliopsida; order Ranunculales; family Papaveraceae; genus Eschscholzia; species Eschscholzia californica. Next base: position 81,223,868 of record NW_028238198.1, read on the forward strand.
TCCCAACTGTGTTATATGTCCCTTCAATAAAAAAAGAACTATGTTATATACGTAAATTTTAAATGTTAAATCTATTAAGTTGGGTGTTTTTTATGTTTAATCTTAGCTTGGAAATTTAAAACCTCATAAATAATAAAAGAAAAACAGAAGTTTTTTTTTTGTTGAGATAAGAAAAACAGAAGTTGGTCATCTATTGCTTCAATACTTTAGCTACAACAAGACAAGAGAGTGGACTTCATTATGACTTCAATGGCTGAAAAACCTCATGTCCTTTTTTTACTTTAAAATAAGGGTTATTTCCCTAATGGCCCCAACTTTGTGACCAACTTCCCGCCTGACCCCCTACTTTACGAGAAATATTCATATGACCCCCTTCCGTTATAACATCGTTACTCTCTCTCTTCCATTTTTTTTCTCTCTCCTCCAACATGTTTTCTCTCTGCCACCTCGTTAAAACCAGCCAACTCATCATAAAAAATTATTTCATCTCTCCTCTCTCTCTAAAAAAAAAAAAAAAAATTTTTTGACCTATCTCTCTCAAAAAAAAAATTTTTTTTTTTTGACCTCCTCTCTCTCTCTCTCTAAACTCCGGCGAAGGGGGTTACCCTTCGCCGGAGTTTAGAGAGAGAGAGAGAGGAGGTCAAAATTTTTTTTTTTGAGAGAGAGAGGAGAGATGAAATAAAAAATAATTTTTTTTTTAGGTTGAAGGTCGCCGACCGGAAAATTGGTCGGCCGGCGACCTTCCCGGAGAAGATGATGAGTTGGCTGGTTTTAACGAGGTGGCAGAGAGAGAAAACATGTTGGAGGAGAGAGAAAAAAAATGGAAGAGAGAGAGTAACGGTGTTATAACGGAAAGGGGCCATATGAGTATTTTTCGTAAAGTAGGGGGCCATGCAGGAAGCTGGTCACAAAGTTGGGGGCCATTAGGGAAATAACCCTTAAAATAAAGATAAGAAAACGTGTTAAGTTATTGAGATCCACCCCAAAACACGTGATACTTACCCCCCATGTGGAACCTCTGTCTCACGTGGTCATTTTGATAGACTGTCACTGAATCAGTGTGAATCTCGAGGAACAATCAATTATATGTTTCTTTAACTAGCTCCAATTATTTAGGGGAGGACCCACCAAATTGATGAAGAAAAAGACCAAACCTCCTCTGCCACATAACAAGTTGAAGCTCAAGTTGGAGGGAAATTGAAAGAATGTTAGGAAACATCAAAACTCAAGTAACAAAAGAAAAAAAACCCTAGTTTGCATTAATATTGCCAAACACAATAGGCTAGAAAAAAGCTCAAAATTTTTTGCTTCAATTTTAATGGAGAAAGAATAGAAAAAAAGGCCCACCTCCCCTGCAGATTTGTATCCAAATTAGATGAATCTTGTCTGAAAATTGGAAAGAAGAAGAAAATTAATTTCATTAAAATTTCTTTATCATTCATGCAATTACTCCATTCTTTTCAAACATCATTCTGAATTTCCTTCACCTGTCAACAATCATGGGCTCTGAAAGAAAGGGTATTCATTAAATTATCATCTTAAAAACATTATAAAATGAAAGAACAATTTTTACAGGACTAGACCTTTCTCATAATAAACCCTAGTTCAGTTTAAGCTTGATAAACCTGGGCTTTGATCAGATTTAGATTCTAATTATATAATCACAAATATTAAGTAAGATTGAGATTCATTTAAAGAGGAAATTCAATCAAAATAAGTTGACAGTGAAAAAGATTACCCAACAGTTCATTAATAAAATTGGGTTCATGATTTAATAGTAGTTGAGACAAGGAAGAAATTCATAGATAAGATTGGAGATGATCTTCCATAATTTATGAACTAAACAGAACAGATTAAAATACAATCAAACTACAACAGATGATGATAAATACTCTACTGGACTCAGATTCAAATTCTAATACTATTACTAGCTAATATATACACACAGAAAGAACAAATTTCTGAGGAAGGGGTTCAAGCCATTCATCATAAATAATGACAACCCTTTAATCTTCTTCTTCTTCTGCTTCTTCCTTCGATTCGATTATCTATATCATTTCGCGCTCTATTTCACTAGTAATCCGGTGAGAAGTCCAATTTCTAATTGAGCTCCGTTTTCGGGTTTTTAAGAATTTCCGAAGTCTTATTAGTACACTGATTTCTTTGAAGATCTTCGACCGACTGCTCATCGAAGATCAGAAACTTTGGATGCTAAAGCAGTTCTGAGATGTTCTTGAGAGTAAATTCTACTAGACATCTTCACTGTGGCTTGTTGAATCATTAAATCCTTCATAACTGAAACACTAGCATTATGTACTTCCAAATCAAGCTCCTTTAGAGCTGCCATTAATCTAGCAGCTGGGTGGTTCTTCTTATTGCATTGAATTCTTATCATTGCTTCACTACCCAATATTTTAACATCAATTTCCATATCTGGGGACTTCATGATTTTGAGATCTTGATCAGATTGTGAGATTGACCCAGAATTTCTTGAATCTTTATAAGATAGTAACTCTTTTTTCAACAATTCAACTTGGGATTTTAATTCTTCCTTCTCTGATTCAGTTTTTTGCAGTTTAGTTTTTAACTCAGTGATGTAAGAAATTGCATCTCCTAAAAGTGAAGCTTTATCCATTTTAGAAACAGTAGGAACAACTGCTCTTAAAGCATAAAACCTCTGATTGAGTTTCTCTCTCCTTTGTCTTTCAGCTTCAACATGATTCAAAGGCTCTTCTCTACCATTAGCTGGTTTTCTTCCTCGTTTTCGAGGTTTTTTCTCTGGTTCTACTACTCTACTACTTTCAGCTTCTCTTATTACTGAAGCTTCAAGATCAGAGTGATCAGAATCAATTCCACCACCACCACCACCACCACCACCATTAGATTTAACAATACCAGAAGAAGGTAAAATCACACCAGAAGTAAATGAAAGCATTCCTTCATCATTACTTCCTCTAGATGTTACTGATTTCTTCTTCTTTAGCTTATCATCTAGAACAAATTGAGAATGATTTTGGAATAAATTACCATTACTAGTAGCTGAATTTCTCTTATTACTTTCTCCAAAACTTAAGATCTCACCAGTTTCTGGTTTGCAAGATGGATGATTATTGTTATTCCTCATGTTGTTACTTCCATCACCAAACCCAAAATCAGAGAAATTCAATTCCTTTGAGATGAAGGGTTGTGTTTGTTGTTGTTGGTGGTGAATTATTGAGCTAGGGTTTTCGAAATGAATCGAATTCGACTTGGAAATCTCTTGTTGAACTGGAGTATTAGAATTAACAGGACCAGAATCCTTACCTTCAATCACAGTAGTAGAGGGTTCTGAGATCCATAGAAGAGATGGATCATTCTCTCCTTGATCTTGAGTTGTTGGTGGCCAAGATCCAATTTCAGGACTATTGAAATTAAACAAAAATTTAACTTTATTCATCAGATCTGAACATTGATAGATCAATTCACTTGATCCTAATTCAACAACTCCATTAATCAAAGGTATACAAACCATAGTTTGTAATCCAAACATTTGAGCTTGTTTTACTCTCTCACAAGATGAATTCAATAGTCTTTCTTCTCCAGTTAACCAAATAGGTAATGAATTTAGAAAAGCTTGACCAGGAAGACCTCCACCATTAATAAAAGATTGAGTCATTGAAACAAGAAAAAACCACTCTGTATCTGTAACTTCTTCATCTAGAGGATCATCTTCAGAACTAGCAGGTACACCTGAGATCAATGAGTGAAGATCTCGAAGAACTTGTTTCCGATGAACTTGTTCAGCTAAAGACAATGGTGTTGTTTTCCTATTTGATTTATCAATTTCACCTTTGTAATAACCATCACCCCAACCAAGAAGAGAATCACCAGACATATTATCAACAGAATATTGCCAGAAAATTGCGTAAGTCCATCTTTCTCTAGATCCTTCAATTAGGGTTTGAAGACGTTGTTGTAATGTTTCTTCATTGAAGAAAACAGATGATGATTGTTGTGGTTGTTGTTGTTGTTGTTGTTGTTGTTGTTGTTGAGGTTGATTTAGGGTTTTGGTTGAATCAGAAGGGTTTTGGGTAGTTGTTATTGTTGATGTTGATGAAGAAGGAGGCCAACCAAATGGAGATACTAAATCAGAAGCCATGAAAGCATCCATCATTGATGAGTTATCATCTGTCCATAAATTCATTGTCGGTATACGGTATTCCGTCATTGGAAAGCTTATGGAGTGTAGTTTTGAAACAGAGTGGTAACAGGTGGTCACCAGGTGGTTTGGGAAAGCGGTTTTCCGGTTAGAGAAAGGAGGAAGAAGGATGGTGGGGGAGTGAAGGGAGTGAAGGGAGAGACAAGAAGATGTGTGGGGGATGGACGGTTAGGTGAATGGATAGGTAGATAGATATTTGGGGGGAAGGGAACTTATGTTTCATTTGGTTTTGGACTTCATTTTGAACTCATTTCAGATGAATTTCACTATGAAGTAGGTTGAACACTTGAACCGTTGAAGTGACATCTACTAGAGAGAGAGAAAAGGCACAGCCACTTTGACGGTAGTCAACACTCGACAACTATAGCCGCCACCCCCAGGAGGACTAAAGCATGTGTCGGACCAGAGGTGGCCTGAGCCAAAGCGAACAAAACGTCGTTTCGGGCCACCGACTTTTAGGGGCCACCGAGACATTAATTTCTGTAAGAAATATATAAGAAGTCTAACTCTCTAAAAAAAATTATAATGGCCCATTAAAAAAATATTAAGTAAAAAGGGCCACCAAAATTGATGATCTTTAAAAGAACGATGGGCCCAACAGTTTGTTTGATTTATGGGAAAGTAGAGTAGATAGTGTTGATTCAATAACTAGTGGAGACAAGTGATGATTACGAGAAGCTTAATCCATTTAAAAAATGTGAAGTAAAAAGGGCCACCAAGACATTAGGTTTCAAGCTCCACAATTACGAGAAGCTTTGGAAGAATTGGTGGAGACAAGTGATGATTCAAAAACAGTTTATGGTGCCGAAAATATATTAAAACAACACTTTGAAAATTTTGAATTCCTTTTGAGCATAGTTATTTGGCATAATATATTGTTTGAGGTAAACTTTGTTAGCAAAACACTTCAAACTGAAGATGTAGATATTGATGTTGCATTAGAGAAATTGAATGGACTCATTCGTTATCTTGAAGATTATAGAGAAGTGAGATTTGAAGAAGGCATGGTTGAAGCTAAAGAGATTGCCATTAAAATGGGAGTTGAAACAACATTTTGGAAAAAACATATTATTCGAAGAAAGAAACAGTTTGACGAGAATGCGTGTGAAGATCCATCAATGTCACCTGAAGAAGCATTTAGAGTTAATTATTACATATGCATATTAGATCAGACTCTTTCTTCATTTACGAGCAGATTCGAGCAAACTAGAAATACAAAGAAATATTTAGTTTTCTGTTTGAGTTAAAAAAGTCAAACTCACAAGATGATGGTGATTTGAGATATTCATGTTTTCGCCTTGAAACCTTTTTCAAGCATAATGAGTCATATGACATAGACGGACTAGACTTATTTTCTGAACTGAAAGTGTTGAAGCGTCTTTTACCAAATGAGATCACAAGACCAACTGAAGTGCTAGATTTTTTGAAAGATATGAAAGGTTGTTAACCGAACACATGAATTTCTTATAGAATTATGTTAACGATACCAGTTATTGTTGCCTCTGCAGAAAGAAGTTTTTCTAAGTTGAAGTTGATTAAGTCATATATTCGACCTACTATGTCAGAAGAAAGGTTAAACGAGTTAGCTATATTATCTATTGAGAAGGATATGGTTGACGTCTTGATTATTCGACGATTATTAGTGACTTTGCATCGAAAAATTTAAGAAGAACAAAATTTCAGTGATTGTGATGGAGACCATCAAGATGGGCCTCACGGCCGAACTAGTTAGAGGGCCTCACGGCCGAACTAGTTAGAGGGCCTCATGGCCGAGTCCATTAGGGTTAGAGTTTAGGAGTTTCCATGTTTTAGTATTTCCTACTAAGTCTAGGTTTAGAAGTTTCTATATTTGAGTATCTTTGATATTTAGGAATCCTAATTTGAGTCTATCTAGAAGTTTCTAAGTTCCTATAAAAAGAAGTCAGGTCTGTCCTTGTTATTCAGATCAGAGAATATTATGAATTAAGTTTATTGTTAATCAAGTTTATCGTTTATTATTAATCAAGTTTATCGTTTTATCGCTTTTATCTTTATTTCATCAGCTTTATTTCATTAGTTTAGTTTAATAACAATGGTGGATTCCATTACTTTTACGCTTCCGCAACAATCTACATCAGCTGGTATTCATAGCTTTAAGAATCTGGGAACAGATAATTTTTTTTTAAATACTTCTCATCTTGAATGTTGGAATAATCTTCCGCGTTTAGGTTGGGATCCTTTAAGAGATGCACAACAACTCTATGTTGATCGAAAAGATCAAAACAAAATTAATGTCGATTCCAAAATTCCTATGTTTGATTATCAATATCATATAGATTTTTGGATTCAACAGATGGAAGATTGGTTTATAAACCAAGAAGTCCATGACGAAGATAAGGTTTTTGTCATCGAACAACACTTGTCTAAAAGAGTCTATGAAAAATTCAACGAGATGCAATGGAGACTCATTGATCAAGGAAAAAAATTCGTCGACGATTGGACTACATTGAAAAGCATCTTTAGGTATGTTTTTCTTCCTTTAGATGAATATTTTTCATATGTGGAGACAAAGATTGAATCCAGTAGACAGTTCTCTAATGTTACTTCGGTCACCGTGTTCGATGGTATTGAAGAAGTTCTTGACAAAAAAAATAAAATTTTCTCAATGACGGAGGAACAAGAAGAACAAAGTGAAGTATCCTCTTTTAGCTTGAAAAGGTCAGTTCATTCTAGTTTAGATTTGATTAAGCCATATTCGAGTTTGGTTTATAAGCAACATGAAGATGAACGTGGGAAGATCGTTCAAGTGAAGAAATTCAAGGTTGATTTTTCCATAAAATATTATGTGGTGTTTATGGTCTTCTTCATCAAATTAAAAGATGACGGGAGATGTTGCAATTTGTTGGAAGTTTCTTTCCTACATTTATTTTTGCAAGATTCTTTGCACTATGAGATTGAAGCTAATGATTTCGTCCAAGTGGGTGTCCTTCGACCCCAATGCACCGTTCGCTCGAAGTGGGAATTAAGGATTGCATTGTTGAGTCTCACTTGAGGGCAAGTTCGTTCTCGGTCGGGGAGTATGATGGAGACCATCAAGATGGGCCTCACGGCCGAACTAGTTACAGGGACTCATGGCCGAGTCCATTAGGGTTAGAGTTTAGGAGTTTCCATGTTTTAGTATTTCCTACTAAGTCTAGGTTTAGAAGTTTCTATATTTGAGTATCTTTGATATTTAGGAATCCTAATTTGAGTCTATCTAGAAGTTTCTAAGTTCCTATAAAAGGAAGTCAGGTCTGTCCTTGTTATTCAGATCAGAGAATATTATGAATCAAGTTTATTGTTAATCAAGTTTATCGTTTATTATTAATCAAGTTTATCGTTTTATCGCTTTTATCTTTATTTCATCAGCTTTATTTCATTAGTTTAGTTTAATAACAATGGTGGATTCCATTACTTTTACGCTTCCGCAACAATCTACATCAGATTGTAATTATAAAAAAATTATTTTGTTATATAAATATAATGAAAATATTTTGCGATACTTATTGTTTCAATGTAAATACATTTATATGTTAAACAATTTGATAGAAAGGGCCACATTTTCAGACCTCGCTTCGGGCCACCGAAAAGTCAGGGCCGCCCCTGAATAGGACCAGTCCGACCCCTTAAGTTCTCTCTTCATCTCTTCTCTAGTTAGGGTCTCCCATCTCTTTTATCTCTTTAAAAGAAATCGACAAAACCCAAAGACCTTAAGCTTGAAAAATAAATCAAGTTTACGCATTAATTTACCTTCAAGTTCGGATTGGATTAATCTTCAAGCTTAAGGCATGATTTTTTTAGAACACTATGTTTGATTTGTTTAAGGTATGGATTTTGAGAAAAGAGTTGTTGATGGTTAAGGGTCGAGTAAAATTGATGCTTAAGGTCTGCTCGAGATTTGCTTAAGTTCTGGTGAAGATGTTTAAGGTTTGATTTGCTTGAGATTGAAAATTGAGAGAGAAAGTAGAGAGAAATAAGCACTAACAAAGAAGAAAATTGAGTAATCTTTTTTCTCTAAAACGAAAAATTTATAGAGAGTTTTAACCAAATATTTAACTCAAAATAGTCATGAGATTGGAGATGATTCCTCAATTCATTTTCATTTTTTTGCAAATAACCATAAACATAAGGTTGAAATTTTTCGTATAATTGTTATTAGAGTCCATGGGCTATAATAGTCCAAAATAATTTTTCGTATAAGGTTGAAAAATAATTGTTATTTTTCGTATAACTGTTTATATCTCCTATTAGGACCCGTTTTTTGGGCTATAAACTCAAAAATTATGTTCAAAATAATGTTCATGGGTATATAGTTCAAAATAATGTTCAAAAAGGGTTTAGGATCCAATCTTCCCAAAAAATGGTTTCTTAGTCCTTTTACCATATAGACATAAAAACCCTCATTTCTAAAACATAGTCTCGTCAATGTCCCACCTTCATATTTCACGGGTTTTTAATTTGGAGGCAGAAATAATCTGGAAAGGCAAGATTTGGTTGTGATTTGGGAGTTTTTATAGGAAGTAACGGATCAAGATATTTTCCAAAACAGATTTGGAAAATGGATATTTTCCAAAACAGATTTTCTCTCTCATCCTTTCAGATTTGGAAACCAAATCTATATATCACTTTCTCTCACTTAACTTTCAGATTTGGAAAAAGTATATTTTCTGAGATCAATTAGCGTGATTTGGGGGTTCATATTCAAAACATATATATCAACTTTCTCTCACTTATCTTTTGTTTTTACTCATACATAAACACAAATCGAATACAAATTATGAAACAAGTTCGTAAATTATGTGTTATTTATGACGAGGAAACCATCATTTGTCATGTATACAAACCATATGTATGTGTGTCATGTCCATTATGTACCATTGAATACTTAGATTATTTTCTTACATAAATTACTTATTTTTTACGCGTACATGTCCATTATGTACCATAAATTATGGTAACATGTTAGGAAATGTAAATCTGAAACCATGTTTTTGTTATAAAGTATGTGATTTATCATAAATTATGTATACTGTATAGGGGTGGAAATCGGGCGGGTTCGGACAATATATAGCCGGACTCGGACGGATCGGGCACGAGTATGCCTAGCCCGCCTCTAACTGTCGGCCGGATCGGGCCGGACGGAAGGCAACATATAAGAGCCCGCAGCCCGTTCGAGCCCGACTACCCGAGCGGGATCCAACGCACTCGGGTCGGACGGGCTCGGGTAATTAACTTAAAAAATAAAATAAAAAAACAAATCTATGGATGGATGTGAAGAATTCTAGGGTTTCGGGTTACCCGTGAAAATCTAGGGTTTGTGTGAAAAAATTCTAGGGTTTTTGTTAAGCTGAGTTAACAAGAACAAATCTATAGATAATATATGAACAATTTTGTAGATGAATACTAGGGTTTTTTAATGAATTAAATCTATACATGTCCAAATCTGCTCTGCAGATTGAAAAAATAGATATACAAAGATCTAAATTAAGATATCCATTCATGATTTTAACATATATGTTGATTAATAATATGTGTTCTAGAGATGAAGACATAAAAAGAGAACAGAGAGAGAGAGAGAGAGAGAGAGAACATATCTGTGATTTAATTTCGATCAGTTGGTTCATATTATCTATGATCTATCTTTTACAAAACAAATATACAGAGAAATAAAAAAACACATATACAAATACACTACAAGAGAATAAAGATAGATTTAAAGCAAAAGATAATTTTCTTCTTCATCCCTACTTGGCTATAACACATTTTTCTGTATTTCTCTCTCTTCTAAACTCCTTTTGATTCGCATCTAGATAGAGAAAGCAAAGGTCGTTTAGATCTTCTTCGGATTCCTTTCCAGAACACTCTCACTCTCAGCAGAAGACTCTCTCTCTCTCTCTCTCTCTCTCTCTCTTTCTCTCTCTCTCTCTCTCTCTCTCTTTCTCTCTCTCTCTCTCTCTCTTTCTTTCTCTCTTTTTCGGTAAGAAACTGTAAAAAAAACCTAGGGCTAATGGAAGAGTAAGGAAAAAAGATGGGTTATATACTCTAACCCTAAATTATGAAGGGAGAAAAGAAAATAAAGAACCTGAGCCGTTAGATCATCAAATCTATTTCGGACGGATTCTCGGGCGGTCTATTGTTGCGGGTTCCGAGCGGGCTTATCGGGCCGGACGTCGGACAAAGAGCTCTGTCCGCGTCCCGACCGCTAGAGCCCGTCTAAAGGGGCCGGGTAAGCCCGCTTCGGACTTTTCCGGTCTCCGGATCTTGGCGGTCAGGGCCGGGTCTCGGGTTTTCAGACCGTTTTCTCAGCCCTAATACTGTATAGTAAATAACACAACCTTTCTACAACTGAAATGAAATTTTATTGAACAATAATTTGTGTTTTATTGTAAATGAAAATAACATAGTAGACTAGGTAACTTAAAAACAAACTCCGTTGGAATGTTGCTCGAGCTCTCGATCCTTACTGTCTTTGGTCTTCTAGGTCTACGGCGAATCAAACATGGTAGTGTTTTTGACTCTTCATTAAATGTACGTGGTTCATCAAAGTTAGGGGCTGGACTTATATGTTCCTTGTAAGTCTTTACATTATCCAAACAAGATCATAGAAACAATCTTCTTCATCGTAATTTATACTTCTATAGTTTATGTAATGATTCTGTAGGAAATTCCATTATAGCTGGTTTATTACAAGAAAAAAAAACATGTACATTAGTTAGAAGAACTTATAATTTATCATATACGACATTAAACAACGAATAAATTATCCATAATGTTTGATAAACTTCAATATGTGTTATAGATAAATAGTATTTTAGTTTGAATCACATTGACACTGTAATATAACACAAATATGTGTAATTTGCTATAAATTACATGTACTGTTTCAGATATTACGCAATTATACGTACTTTATGAATAATTAGACATTCTTTTTAAATAAGGCTGCTAAAGTATGTATAACTGTTAACAGATTACATATATTTTACATTCTGTTATACAGTTGCAGTACGGCCGATATTGGCGTAATGTACTTTAAAGTATGAAAAATTTAATACGAATAACTTATAATGTACATTCTGTTAAGAGAAACCGTACGGAATAATATCTTGATAAAAAATTGTACGGATGCAAAGTTCTGATGTGAAGAAATGTCAGAAAATCAAAAACCTAATATCAGAAAACCAAAAAATCTAAATTACAAATCTGGAATCTTCTGTATGAAAAAGAGAATGAAAGATGTTTCGGTTTTAGAAAGAGTTCAAAATCTGGTTTGTAAACAAAATAATTAAAACGATTTATTATCAATAGGAAAACTAAATCTAATGAAATATGATATGATGATTCAATGATAAAGTGATTACAACCATTTATATATAAAATCATATAAATGTTAGAAGATGTTAAGCGAAAACATAAATTTGAAAGATGGTTTCTTACCTTATAATAAGATGAAACTGTAGATCTTGAAAATAAACTTGATATGAAGAGATATAAATGGAAATGGAGTTCTGAGCTTGTGTATTGGATTAGAAGACGAATGTTTGAAAAACAATGTAATGAAGATGAAACAAGATTTCTGAGTTTAATGGAGGTTTTGTTATGTGAATCGGATTTAGAGAGAGAGAGAGAGAGAGATAATAAAGAGGTTTCGGTTATTGAAAATAATGAATCACGATTCTTTGTTTAGAAACGTGATTGGAGAGAGAATGTGGGAGATAAAAATGGAAGAAGATCTTTATGGATTTTGAAGATAAATCAGTTATAATATATATTTCTTTGTTTAGAAACGTGATTGAAGAGAGAATGTGGGAGATAAAAATGGAAGAAGATCTTTATGGATTTTCAAGATAAATCAATTATAATATATGAGGAAGGTTAGATTAGGAATTATGAATTATTTAATATTCTAGGGATTTGTGTTTTGTCTCTAGATGAGACCAAATGGACTAGATATCCATTGATATTATTATTTTGGTTTTGAAACCCTTTATAGGATTATAGAGGACTATATCTCCTATTAGGACCCGTTTTTTGGGTTATAAACTCAAAAATTATTGTTATTAGTTTGTTTTACTAATAAAAAGATGGGAAGTTTTATAGGCAATGTCAAAAATATAAAGACAATCACTCAAGATTTGGTCAAAATATGTTGACCAAGTATGATTAGAGGCAATGCCCAAACTCCCTTCGCCCGTAGGAATGTCGACGGACAAAAGTCGTCGGCCAGACATTAATTTTTTTCCTTCTTCTTCCTTCTTTCTTCTCCTTCTCTTCTCTCTTTAAAAATTCCCTTCCCCCGAAAGAGAACTTAGAAAGAGAGAGAGAGAGAAAAAGGAGAATGAAGTATGAGAATATGCAACTTTTAATCTTCTCTCCATACTCAGCAGTATTTTGCACTCACCCTGGTACTCCACAACAATCTTCCACAAATAGAGGGAGACATTTGAACATCATAACACACATACATCTTTTTGCTATGGCTTTAGCCACGGGGAGCAGTATTCAATTTAACCTAACCAGAGTTAACTAACTCAACTAAATTCAACACTTTCCTTTTTTGTTGTGAGAACTAAATTCAACACTTGGATACGTTTGTTGAGAGCGAGAGAGATTTTAAGAGCATCTCTAGCCGAGCGCAGGCCAACTTGGGTCGGCTGGGGCGGAGGCCCCAGGCGACGCTTCAGTCGCCCCTAATGTCCCAAATGTCCGCCAATTGTCCATCAATGTCCTCAGATATCCACGGATGTCTACAAAAGTCTAAAAATATATTTTTGAAATACGAGTAAAAATATATTATTTCATAATTCATATGGTTAAACAATAATGATAAAATTAAAATAATTGTCTACCAACTGTCCTTCAATGTCCTCGGATATCCACAGATGTCCACAAATATCGAAAAATATATTTTTGAAATATGAGTACAAATATATTATTTCATATGGTTAAACAATATTAAAATAATAAATGTCTACCAAATGTCCTTCAATGATGAGATAATAATAATAATAATAATAATAATAATAATAATAATAATAATAATAATAATAATAATAATAACAATAACAATAATAATAATAATAATAATAATAATAATAATAATAATAATAATAATAGTAATAGTAATAATAATAATAATAATAATAATATTAATAATAATAATAATAATAATAATAATAATAATAATAATGTCCACTACACATTTTGTCCATGGATTCAGTATGTTGAAATGTCCCCGGAACATTTTGTCCGTGAATCAAATGTCTTGAAATGTCTCGAAGACATTTTGTCTATGAATCAAATGTCTTGAAATGTCCATAAAGACATTTTGTCTACGAATCAAATGTCTTGAAATGTCTAAAAAGACATTTTGTCTACAGACAAATGTCCCGAAATGTCTTGAAATGTCCACATAACATTTTGTCTCTGATTTTCCCCTAATGTCCCCCAATGTCTTGATCCACTACCCCCCCTAAGACAGACTGGGGTTGGAGTTGCTCTAATAGGGAGAGAGACAGTCAGACAGATAGGGTAGGGAGGAGACAGTCAGACAAATAGGGTAGGGAGGAGACGAGGGGAGAGAGAAAGAGCAAAGTTTATATTACCATACTTCTTTTTTTTGTGAAAGACTGCCCGTACTTTTGTGGTAAAATCTATCAACTATTTTTTTTTCTTTTCTTTACCATAGTCTTTTTACAGTTTATTTGTGTAATTAAAGAGTAATAGGTTGATTTATCTAATAATTTAATAATTTTTTTTTTGTAATAAACAGATCTCGCCAATTAGAGTACGAAAATATAAAATAGCTAGGAGATCAATTATGTAATGGGGGCAAGCATATCAAGTGACACACTTTGGTCGATTAGACAAACCAATCGTCAATTATATAAGTGATTTGTTGTCATATATTATTAATTATTAGATGAACTGTATATTATTAAGGGGGGGGGGGGGTAGTGGATAGGGATTTAGAAAAACATTCGTGGACAAAATGTCTCGTAGACATTTCGAGACATTTTAAGACATTTCGAGACATGTCTGTAGACAAAATGTCTTTATAGACATTTCAAGACATTTGATTCATGGACACAATGTCTTTATGGACATTTCAAGACATTTGGTTTATAGACAAAATGTTTTGGAGACAAAATGTTTTGGAGACATTTCAACATATTGAATCCATGGACAAAATGTGTAGTGGATATTATTATTGTTACATTATTATTATTATTAATATTAATATTAATATTAATATTAATATTAATATTATTATTATTATTATTATTATTATTATCTCATCATGGATGACAATTGGTAACCATTTATTTATTTAATTTTATCATTATCGTTTAATCATATGAAATAATATATTTGTACCACTATTTCAAAAATATATTTTTCGGCTTTCGTAGACATTCGTAGATATCTGTGGACATTGATCAACAATTGGTAGACATATAATAAGATAATAATAATATAACATAGTAATATAATAATAAGATAATATTATAAAATATAATAATAATACAATAATATAATAATAATAACAATACAATAATATAGTAATATAAGAAAATAATGTAATAATAATAGGATAATAATAATATAATATAGTAATATGATAATAATATCATTATTACTATAATATAATAATAATATAATATAGTAATAATATAATATATTAATAATACAATAATATAGTAAAATATAATAAAACAATAATAATATATTATAATAATATAATAATAAGATAATATTATAATAATATAATAATATAGTAATGGTAATAATATCATAATTACTATAATAAAGTATTATAATAATTAATATTTTTATATATTATTTATTATAAATTATTTAATCTAATTTGATAATAATAATTATTTTTATCTTTCTTAATGAAATGTCCACAAGTGTCTTCCATATTTTGAGAGACATTTTCTCTCCAAAAGCTCTCCAAATTTACACTAAAATGTCCTCACATGTCTCCAAAACCAATTTGTCTTGAAATGTCCTTAATTTCGTGTCTCTAACGATTACCACAGACATTTCAGGACATTTGAAATGTCTCAAACGAATAACACAGACATTTAGAGACATTTGAAATATCTCCAACCAATAACACAGACATTTGGGGACATTTAAAATGTCTCCAACCAATAACACAGATTTTGAGGGACATTGCCATGTCTCTCAAAATCCCCAACCACTACCCCCCTAAGAATTGAAGAAAATAATTGAACTTGTAGAAACGTGTCTACCATGAGAATCACGCCTCTTCTTATTTCTAATTTTCTATAGGGAACCATTTTATAGAAAATTTATGATTCAACACTTAACATTAATTGAACTAATATCATCATATTGTAAGCTTAAAACCATATTTGAAAGCCATCATGCCTTTATTCTTTTTATGAAAGAGATTATGGAAGTCATTACAATTGTATTTAGTACATCAAAAAAAAAAAAAAATTGGAGTGGTAAGAGGTACAATCTTCTACCTTAGAGGTCAAGGGTTCAAGGCACACGCTGAACAATTAAAAAAAAAAGACTATGGAAATCATTACAATTGTATTTAATACATCAAAAATGTGAGTCTGATTCCACGACAGTGGGTGAGTCTTTGGAAACATTGATTTGTTTTTGGCAATAGTATTACTTCAAATCATCTTTTTGGCATCTTTTTGTGTAAGTCTGGATTTTCGAAGTTTGGGTTGGTTGAAATTGTTCACAGTTAGTGTTTGATGCTGAATATTATGCATGCTTTCAAGGTTATTTATTCAGAGTGAGTAGAAAAGGGTTATTTATTCTCTTTTTAACTCTCATTCTCTCCATCTCTCATGCACAGTCGCTCGCTGTTTATGTCTCTGTCTCGCACATATAAACTTTTTTTTTTCTTTCTCAATGTAGGGTTTGCTACTTGATATAGTTTCTAACTGTTTCTTCTGTTTTTGCAAATGTTATGTAGGGGCTAGACCATCCATTACATAAAAAAACCATACACCATTATCTTAATGCATGTTGGTTCTAGCAGTGCTCAAAACTTCTTTTTGTTTGTTCACAGCTTGAGAGGATCATCGGGAATATAGAGTTTGTGTCAGAAAGGTCACCCCAAATTCAAAAGACACGGTGAAGGCCTATTTGTCGAGCACAGATTGACTAGGATTGAAGCCTTCTACGGGTTGCATTTTCTGTTGTCCCATTTGGGCAGTAGACATTTACTCTTAAGACCAACTCTGGGGAAGTTGTGAACTATGGTAAGATGCAGTTTTTCATTGATAAGAGGAATGTCAAATATACTGCAATCACGATAGGTATTTTTAAGATTAATAACAATAGGAATGTGTAGATTCATTCAAGGCGTTAAATGATGAGGAATGTTGATGTGCCAGAGGCCATTTAGGAGGGAAAAGCTACACAAACATTTCACTGTGGAATTTCCTGACTCTTCGACTTTAAACTGTTCGAGGAACTAGAACATCTGTTCCCCTGTTAGGGAAGTAACTCAAATGATCGATATGCAGTTCGAAGAACGAAAGGATATATCAATACATGATGTGAACGTCATAGACTATATGATCCTTTTGTACCAAGATCAAGCTCAAAAGGCATGTGGAGGGGATGAAAGAGGGCCCAATACTTCAATGTGCCTCGCAGTGAGGTGTTCAACTCATGTTTATTTCAATATATGTTTCAAATTGTATGTTTAACTCTTTAATGCATTCGATAAAACTGTCCGTGCCCCACGGGCACGGGTTACACCCTCGTTTTACTATAAATTATCTTAAAATATACTAATAAAAAGAGTTGCAATATGGTACCACATTATGTATATAACAATTAGAGTTAATTCCTATATGGCCCCCTACTTTGTGACCAGCTTCCTTTATGACCCTATTTTTTCGTAAATTCAAATATGGCCCCCTTTTTTGATGTAATTGTCCTAACTACCCTTCCTTTAAATCTTTTTTCAAAATTAAAAATAAAAATAAAATTATAATTCCACCTCATTTCCTCTCCACCACACATCTCTCTCCATGTCAACTCTCTCTCTCCACATCACCTCTCTTTCCAACTCACCTCTCTCTCTCTCTCTCCAACTCACCCCTCTCTCTCTCCAACTCACCTTCATCTTCTCCGATTGAAGTCGCCGGCCGGAGATTTTTCCGGCCGGCGACTTCCAAAAAAAAAAAAAATTTTTTTTTTCTCTCATCTCTCTCTCTCTCTCTCACTAAAAATCCGGCGAAGGGAAACCCCCCTTCGCCGGATTTAGAGAGAGAGAGAGATGAGAGAAATTTTTTTTTTTTTTTTGAAGTCGCCGGCCGGAAATTTTCCCGGCCGGCGACTTCAATTGGAGAAGATGAAGGTGAGTTGGAGAGAGAGAGGGGTGAGTTGGAGAGAGAGAGAGGTGAGTTGGGAAGAGAGAGAGAGGTGAGTTGGAAAGAGAGAGGGGTGAGTTGTAGAGAAAGATGAGGTGGAGAGAGAGAGAGAGGGGTGAGGTGGAAATAACTTTTTTTAAATGTTTTAAATTTAGAATTAAGAAGGGTAGTACTGACATTTACTTGAAAATAGGGGGCTATATTTGAATTTGCGAAAAAAAGGGGGCCATAAAGGAAGCTGGTCACAAAGTAGGGGGCCATATAGGAATTAACTCTAACAATTAACTATATGTCACAAGATTTTCTTTAAATTCAAATTATTATTTTTCTATTACCAATATAAATTTTGTTAGTTCAAAATAAAATAAAAAATAGAACTTATGTTTACTTCAACAAAAAAATAGAACTTTTGTTTCTTCCATGAGAGCAGTGCTGACCACGTTAAGTAGATACTCTATCATGTGGTACAACTTAACAATCAATAAGATATTTTCTACTAATATTTAAAGAATTATAATCTTTTGTATTCTTTTTTTGTTGAAATATAATCTTTGGTATTTGGTGATATAAATGCCTATGTTCAAACAATGTTATATTATTTGTTTTTATGGAAAATGAGTCATTAGGTAGTAAATAATTTCAAAATAGCTAAGAAAGCCCTAATCTTTTACTATTAGGGCTTTCCTACCACAATATTAAGGCTAATTAGAGGTTAGGTTTAAAATAATTTCATTAATTATTATTCAGGTCAAAAGTTTAAAAGAATTTTATCAATATTCCATTAATACCCTTAGGTCTATTTTGCTCTCTCTCTACCTCATGACTTCAACTCGACGGGAGAAATAGGGCACAGATTTTCGATTTTGATTGGGGAGAAGACGAAGAGAAGAAGATGATTTGAAGTTGCTTCCTTCACTGATTCATATGTAGTTCTAGTTCTTCTTTTTATCTTGGTTTTCTTTTTATACAAAGAATTAGGGTTTTTCATCTTGCGGAAGTTTTAGTATTCGTCCAGTGATTTGTTCATCAACTATTCGATTTCGTTTCCTCAGTTCATCGTCTTCATCTTCTTCACTGTAAGTTAGTTTTCTTCATCTTTAACCTAGTTGTATTTATATAATAGATTGTTATTTATCTTTTGATTTGTTTCCTCTGTTTATATTCCTATACTTGATGAATCTTCAAACCTATATATGTTTGTTTTGTTTATGTATTATAGATTGCTTTATGTTTAGTGTTTTGATTTTTTTTCATACATTTGTTTGTTGGTTCTGACGATTATCAATTTTTAATGAATTTTGTTCTGCAAATTGTGTTTGTACAATTTGGGTAGAACTGCAACTCGTGTTTGCACAATTGAGTAGAACATTGCTTTTGTATTTGCAACATTGTTAACAGATTTGTTTTGATGTTCAGGAAATGGAATTAGTTGAGTCATCTAGTGCTTCATCTTGTTTTACTCAAGCTGATTCTTCATCGAAGTTGTTCCAACATCCTCTCCGGTCTGAATCTTGGGGATCTGTGTTTACTGAAGTTGGTCAGAAGTTTGAAGGAGGTGCTGATCAATTTAGGTTTGCATTGAACAGATATTGCATCAAATTTGGTTTTGGGTATAGAATGAAGAGGAACCATGCTCATCGGGTAGTAGCAGTATGTCCGGTTGAGGGTTGTGGGTGGAAGGTTCATGGTTGTTCAAGGTTTGGTATTTCATCGTTATTTTATTTGAAGAAATATGTTCCTGAGCATACTTGTGGTGGGGGGTTTACTGATATAAACAAGCCAGCAGTTCATTCTCGTGTTGTATCTAATTTGATAGAAAGTGAAGTAAAGGTTGATCCGAAAAAGAAAAACAAGGCTATTATTACTACTTTCCAATCAGATTATGGTATTAAAATCCCGTATTATATTGCTTATAATGCAAAGAAAAAAGCACTTGATTCTGCATTTGGTGATGAGGAATCTGGATATGCTAAACTTGATTGGTATACGAAGTCCATTATGAAGTGGAATCCTGGTAGTTATGTGCAGCTACAACTTGATATGGACACTTATCAGTTTGAAAGGGTTTTTATAGCATACGAGGCTTGTATTCATGGCTTTAAGTACTGCAGGCCTGTTATTTGGATTGATGGGACGCATCTTAAATCCAAATATAAGGGGACTTTGCTAACAGCTTGTGCAAAGAATGGCAATGAAGGTATGATTTCTAAGTTAATGAATTTATTTAGTATCATGTTATAAATAGTTGTTTGTTTATTGTTACTCGATAAATTTGACATTTGAATATGAAGTTTTTTCTTGTTAAATGTATGCAAAGATAGGTTGCTTGAAACTGTTGTAGGTACTTTTTTAGGTTTCAGTATGCAAGCAACTGATTGTAAGCAATGTTTGTTATGCAAACATCTGTTTGCATGTTTGTTAAACAAACAGTTGTTTGCATCAGTGTGTTCTGCAAACCATATTTGCAAGTTTTTGTCATGCAAACATGTTTGCATGTTTAACCTCTGTAAATTTATGTCATGCAAACATGTTTGGTATGGTTTCTTAAGTTAATGAACTTGTATAGTTTTGTTTAACAAGTCTTCTAGTTGCAATTATTTATTTAACTACGTTTTATTTTTCAGGATTTTTTACTATTGCTTTAGCTGTTGTTAGTGTTGAAAACAATTCAAATTGGAATTGGTTTTTGGAGAATTTGGCTCGTGTTGTTGATAGAAGTCGTACATATACTTTCTTATCTGATCGTCACCCGAGTATTATCAAAGGAGTTAGTGATCTTTTTCCACATGCCCACCATAGTTATTGCGTGTGGCATATTAGGAACAACTTAGTTAATGCAATTGGTTATGGTGCTCAAAGAGCAGATTACATTGAGTCTTTGTTATATCGGGCTGCTCGTGCATTGACTAAGGATGAATTTATCATTCATTTTAAAGAGATGGAGTTAGTAGGTGGTAGACGTTTGACGGATTTCTTTAAGAATTGCCCATTTGAAAAATGGGCAAACTCTTATTTTGTCGGTAAAAGGTATGGTGAGGTTTGTTCATCTTTATGTGAGAGTTATAATTCCTGGATTAGAGAGGAAAGGGGCATGTCGATAGTTCTAATGTTAGAAACCATTCGTATACGAATGATGGAAATGATGCAAACAAGACTTGAACTAGCTGGAAAATGGACTAGTTTGTTGTGTCCGGAGATAGATAAAATCATAAGACAAAGGCGTAAGTTCGGCTCTACATGGAAGGTTGTAAAATCATCGAAATTTGTATATGAGATCTTTTCAACACTAAGCCAGTTAGTTGATTTGAGTTCGTTCTACTGTTCATGTTTGAAATGGCAAGTAGAATGCCTCCCATGTGAGCATGCAATTATAGCTATCAAGTATGATGGACGACCTATGGATACATTTGTTGAACAATATTTTACGACGGAGAGCTTCAAGAAAACTTATGAACACGCCATTATCCCCATTCCAAACAGTGATGAACCCAAGGAGTTTGCAACAAATGAGACGATAATCAATCCACCATCAAATAAGAGACCACCTGGTAGGCCAAGGAGTGTGAGAATTGAGAGTGCTGGAGCAGCCAAGTTTAAGAAGAAGAGAAAATGTGGACGTTGTGGCAAGTTATCGCATCACAACAAAAGAACGTGTGCAGCAATATTGAATTAAGATTTATTTTGACATTCATTTCTTTATTGTTACTCTATGTAAAGGATTATTTGACATTTCAATATGATATGTTTGTTTTGGTTAAATGTATGAAAATGTATTGTGTTGCAGGTAACTGTTCTAGGTATACATTTTAGGTTACTGTGTTGCAGGCCTGATGGGAACAATTTGATATGCAACCATTTGTTTGCATCTGTGTGAAATGCAACCATTTGTTTGCATCTGTGTGAATGCAACCATTTGTTTGCATCTGTGTGAAATGCAACCATTTGTTTGCATCTGTGTGAAATACAACTATTTGTTTGCATCGATATGTCCATACAAGCCAGTGCCTTCAAAGAGTTTTCTCCAAATAAATTTAATGAAAATGTTGTTTGCATTTTGTTTGTTTATTGCAAGCAGTCATTAAACAAAAGATAAATTATGGGGGTTCGGGGGCGAATCCCCCGATTTTTTGAAAAACATTCATTATACATTTAATATATATGTTATTGTTCACATTGTATAAGATTCATAGATGAATAACTTAACTTCATGCTATGCTAATCTGGGATTGACCTGAGTGTAACATTAGCTTTTGAAAAACATTCATTTGCATTGAGATTTAAACAAACATATTACCTAATTATATTAAATCCTGATGTTCAAACACTCCCATCATCTTTTAAACAAAATTAAGAAAATCAAATTTTACCATATCAATATTCAAATGTTAATCAGTAATGCAGAGTTTTAATCTTCACTAATTGCTCCTGAAACCCAAGGTTTGTTTGCAGAATCACTCAAGATTGAAACTGCAATTTCAGCTCTCTTTCTGGATGCCATCTTATCCATATCTTCAGGCCATTCTACATTAGACTCTGGGAATTCACCTCTTTTGAATCTTTCGACATATAGAAGCACATACATTCCACATACATTCCACAATCAACCCTACATTACATGATAAATTAATTAACATTCATAATTTTTATGGCAAACATAATGAAATAAAAATCAATAAGTTTATACTTACGAATTTTGCTGTTTTGGGCATTTTACTTTTGTGATCTTTGCATTTTTTTTGAGGGGTTTATCTGTCAATTCTTGTTCATTGATTTTGTCCACCAAAGCATTAATGAATAACTTTGCATCCTTTGAACATCGTGCAGTTGTCTTTGGTGTGTTCTTCATAGAATCATAATGAAACCATTTTTGATGCATTCTGTCGAAAGCAACAAGGTGCCAATGGAACCCTTCATTACTTCCATCTGCAGAACTTGTGTTGAATGGAAATAAAAACCAAGGACTACTCTTTCTATAATCTTCTTTCAGCTTCTTGGTTACCAACTCTTCAATTGTGCCTTTGGAAGCATTAAATTTCATCAATGTCTACAAATATAATGGGGTTCATCTAATTAGAAAACTAAACTAAAACAAATACAAATTAGTAATGATTTAAATAACTTACCCATATAGTTGAACTGAAAACAGTTGTGAATTTGTTGAATTTCAGTTTATGTAATATATACCAATCTATTATTTGACTGTCAACAAACTGATTCATAAGTAGTGCTTCAATGTATTCTCCAAGGATGATTATGTTTGTATTCCTGTTCCATGCAATTGAACTACAAAACATATACAATGTAATTAGTTCAAAAATAGATTGCAACCCACTGTTTGCATTTACTTATTGCAACTCATTGTTTGCAGACCAGTGTATGCAACTAACTGTTTGCATGGCAGTGTATGCAACTAACTGTTTGCATGGCAGTGTTGCAAATCAATGTTTGCATAAAGTAAATGTGTTGCAACTCACAGAATTAAAAATAAATTTTGAAGTAAATTTGTCATTACCTTTTGTTTGCCAATGCATAGAATTCTTTAACTATATTCATTTCTTCTTTGTTGATAAGGTTCCAAATTTCCGAAGTATCCCACTTAGCAAATGCATCATTATCTCTCACAACAGTTAGAGTTTTCGAAGTATCTTCAGTTACTTCTACCTTCTCAATTGCAGAACCCCTTGTTATGTTGCATTTTACTTTTAACTTCTTTGACTTGGATTCTTTCTTCTCAGATGTATCAAAGTCCGAAGTTTCATCCTTTTCTTTCCTTTTTAGGTTGGTCTTTGTACCGACCTCCTGATTTTGTTTTTCTGAAGTTACTTGATCTCCATCATTCAAACCCTTCATGTTGATGGTACCTTTTGACTTTGAAGCTACTTTTTTTTCAGTACTTTTTGACTTTGTAGCTGACTTCATCTTTGACATGTTCTCATCAACTTCTTCACTGCACTTTGTTTGTTTTGCAGCTTTCAATTGCTCATTTTCTTTGATAAGAATCAAATTTGATTCTCTTATGCAGTACAGTTCTTCTTTCAACTTATCTATTTCTTCATCTTTAAACTTCAAAGCTCTTTTCTTTTCTTCACAATCAGCTTCAAGTTTCTTTACTTTTTCTTCAAGATGCTTCGAATACAAATCATCAGCATTTGAAATAGTTAATATTCCACCAGCAATCATCTCTTCTTCACTTTCAGAGAGTGGAAACATAAAATTATCTGAAACCTGAATTTGAACAGTATGTTTGCAAATTTCAGAACGCATTAAACATATGAAAACATCATATGCAACTAACAGTATGTTGTTTGCACCACTGTGTTATACAAACAATTGTTTGCATAACACATGTTTGCAAACACATGGTTGCATAAGACATGTTTGCAAACACATGGTTGCATAAGACATGTTTGCAAACACATGGTTGCATAAGACATGTTTACAAACACATGGTTGCATAAATAAAATGATTACAGTATGCAAATAAAAATTTAGGAGAATATTATAAAATACCTGGTTCTCTGATATTTCTTCTAATGTTTGAAGAAAATCAAGCTTCATGTGATCCAGACTCCATCTCAGAATTCGAGGACATTTGTCCTTCTTTTGCTGGATTCTTCTATAGGGGTTCGTATGCTCACAAAACCAAAACTGCATAAAGTTAAAAGTAGAATAGTTGTTATACAGTTCAGACTAAGTAATCAAATTACACAAAGTTAATAAATCACACAAATAATTGATTTTACCGGAAGTAGAAGAAGACATCCTGATGCCTTTGATGGTTTATCAACATTTTCTTCAATTGATTTCATCATGTATTTGTGAATCACAGTAGGCCATGAAATAGATTTGATGTTTTCAATTGACCTGACTAAATTTGTGAACGACATTTGAATTGTTGTTCCAGCTTGTGTCGCGAAAAGGAATGATGAAGCTAAATGCATTATCATCAATTTAACAAGATCATCTGTATGCTCATTTTTTTCTTCAATGAACTTTTCAACAACAGTTTCTATAAACGATGTAGAAACCTTATGAGCTTTTTCTCCAAAATAAGTTCTAACAAATTCTTCTTCTTTTATCCCTTCAAAGGGAGAAACAGCAACACCTTCCTTTGGCAAACCCAATAGGATAGCCACATCATCTATTTTAAATTCCATTTCAACATCTCCAAAAACAAATTTTCCTCGCTCTACTGAATATCTACTGACCAATTCATATATGATAGATATTGGTCTTTCGTAATTTGTTTTCTCTATTTCATCATTGTAAAAAGCTTTGAATAATCCCCCGAAAGGTGATTCTGATAAAGCTTTTACTTGGTTTAAACTTAATTTCTCATATATTTTTTGCATGAAAACTGCACCATTCTTCATAGTGCTTCTATAACATTTTGTATCATAGTTTTTCTTCAACACCTTGTTGCTGTCTTTTATGACTATTTGCTTTTTTTCTTCACCCTTTTTAGCCATTTCTGCACACATAAAGAGAAACTATTAATGAAAATACTATTTGCACAAGTAGAATTTCCATATGAGCTAATGCAAATAGTGTTTGCATACCCCAGTTGCATATCTACTAGTGCAACTAGGGTGTGCATACCCTACATACCAAAACCAATATCAAATAACATTGGGTATGTAAACCCCAGTTGCATATCTACCAGTGCAACTAGGGTTTGCATACCCTACATACCAAAACCAGTATCAAATAACATTTGGTATGTAAACCCCAGTTGCAGATCTACCAGTGCAACTAGGGTTTGCACACCCTACTTACCAAAACCAGTATCAAATAACATTGGGTATGTAAACCCCAGTTGCAGATCTACCAGTGCAACTAGGGTGTGCA
Source organism: Eschscholzia californica (assembly GCF_041429995.1). Classification (NCBI taxonomy): domain Eukaryota; kingdom Viridiplantae; phylum Streptophyta; class Magnoliopsida; order Ranunculales; family Papaveraceae; genus Eschscholzia; species Eschscholzia californica. The sequence continues at coordinate 81,249,311 of NW_028238198.1, forward strand.
TACCCTACATACCAAAACCAGTATCAAATAACATTGGGTATGTAAACCCCAGTTGCATATCTACCAGTGCAACTAGGGTGTGCACACCCTACATACCAAAACCAATATCAAATAACATTGGGTATGTAAACCCCAGTTGCATATCTACCAGTGCAACTAGGGTGTGCACACCCTACATACCAAAACCAGTATCAAATAACATTGGGTATGTAAACCCCAGTTGCATATCTACCAGTGCAACTAGGGTGTGCACACCCTACTTACCAAAACCAATATCAAATAACATTGGGTATGTAAACCCCAGTTGCATATCTACCAGTGCAACTAGGGTGTGCACACCCTACTTACCAAAACCAATATCAAATAACATTGGGTATGTAAACCCCAGTTGCATATCTACCAGTGCAACTAGGGTGTGCACACCCTACTTACCAAAACCATTATCAAATAACATTGGGTATGTAAACCCCAGTTGCATATCTACCAGTGCAACTAGGGTTTGCATACGCTACATACCAAAACCAGTATCAAATAACATTTGGTATGTAAAACCTAGTTGCAGATCTACCAGTGCAACTAGGGTGTGCATACCCTACATACCAAAACCAGTATCAAATAACATTTGGTATGTAAACCCTAGTTGCAGATCTATAACTGAAACTAGAGTTTGCATATTCGATTTAACACCATAACAAGTAAGAGAAAAATCATGTTATCAGAATCCATTAAACAACCACGAACAACAAAAAAATATGTTTAACAAACCAAATGCTTCTGTAAAATTTGACTGATTTACAAATCCAAAAATTTCGAAAAAATCCAGAAGTCGAAGAAGATGAAGTATATTTTAGTGAAAAAAATCTTGAGAAATGGAAGATTTAGTGAATTTATACTTACTTTAGTATTGATCAAGTATATTTTAGTGAAATCGAATGGATTTGAAACCCTAGAAGTCGAAGAAGATGAAGCGTCGTGAAGTCAGCGTCTCTGCTATTCGCGAGGGAAAACGAAGAGTTTTGATTTTTTTATTTCTGAAAAATCTTTATATAGGTGGGATACGGGGCGTCATTTTTTAATTTGTTGACGGTGGAGAGGAGAATTTACTGTTTCGGGACAGCTTCGGGATTTTTTTGACCTTTTTAATAATTTCCAAATGTTTAAAACCTTTTCAACTATTTTTCATTTTTTTTTGACCTAAATAGTTATTAACCCTTGTTTTTATTAAACTTATAAAAGCAAAAGATTCCACCAATTGGCACTTTTATGTTGATATCTCAAAAGTTCTTTGTCTTCTTGTCATTGAAAAACAAAATCAAATATAAACAGAATCTTTCATTATACTTGGATGGGAATTTAAATTTACAATCATATTTAACAATCAAAACTCATTTAGCATGTGTTTTCAATAGAAAAAAATTAGTCACAACTCACAACCACAACACTGGGGCCAACATGGTCAATCTGTCACAAGCTGAAGGCCGTCAAAACAATAAATAATCTAAAAACAAAACAAAATAATAATTTTTATAAATTATTGATTTAGGAAGGTAAAATCCCCTACTTATTGCATTGTGCTATTCGAATATAGTAGTTATAATTGGAGTTTCATCAAACATTTCTTATTCGCTAAAAAGAATATTTTTATATGGTGATATCATTGTTCTAAACAATGTAGATTATTGAGTCCAAACAACACATAGACAAAGAAGGAAGATATAATGTGAAACGAGTTAAAGAATATGGCTCACGTGTTGAGTAGAAAAGTTTATATTTTATGTAGATATCATAGTCAGTGGTTGCATTGTCATGGTTCTAGTCCACTTGGTTGCGTAAAATGTTAGTTAAACTAGTCCCACCATTGCTTTAAGTTTGGATTATTTGTTTTTATTACTTTATTTTTGTGGGTTTGATTCTTCGAGGGGTCTGTAATTTCAAAATTCTTAGGTATCATTTTGATGGTTTTTAAGGGTATTTCTATGATCTTTAAGAACGTAAGTGTCAACATTTGATTCCCAGTCTTCATGTTGTATATGCTTCATGTAGTTGTTGTCATGTGTGTAATGACTCTTTCTCCATTAAGACGTATGATGGATCATATTGCATCCAATGGGTAATTTCTATTACTGTTAAAGTTTAGACAGAATTTATTTTGTCTCGGCTTCCAATTTACCATCTTCTAAGATTACCTTACCATCCAAGTTCGGCAACATAACAGGATAGCCCATTGATAGATCTATTATGTAAGGGTTTTATCGATTTTGCATATTCTAATCTCCAAGAGGTGTGAGAGAGTTTTTTTTGTTGAGAAGTGTCAGAGAGTAATAGTACTTCCTCCCGTTGTCATGTCCAAAAGATCTAAATTGTCTGCAAATGTAATAATGATTGAGACTCTTGTGATATTCGAAGAAGAATTATGATAGTGAAGAACTACATTTTTAATGTTGAACAACATAAATGGTGAACAAGACCAATGGATCAAACGATTGGAGACCAAATTTGACATTTTCCGCATAGAATACAAAGTCTGAGAAGCAAATAATGCGGCTGATTACTTAGCAAAGATGAATATGTCCGGGTGAGGTGGAACTAAACATTACAAGAACGACCAGAGGAGTTAAAAGAAGATTATATCAGATAATAAGCATGGGGTGATTAGTTTAATTCAATATTGGCCTAGTGATGGACCAAGTACCTAAGAGTCTCCATTTCAAAAAAGAGTACTACATAAAGATATCAGGCCTCCACTGGAAATTCTATAGGCGCTGCGTCTCCATGCAACCAATTCATCTGGGACTCTATATAAAGATATCAGGCCTCCATGCAACCAAATCGTTTGGGGGTCTATGTGTAAAGACATGGCCTTAAGAGAGTTGACATCTGTTTTCGAACTCGTATCATAACACTAACCATCAATCCGTGGTGGTGGTGGTTGTGTTTTTATCTTGTATGAAACTAAATCGCCTTATTCTTTTAAGCCATGCATCGTCTATTCCTGAAATAAATCATTCAAACCAATTACACAAAGTAAATCATTTGAATTTGACTCAAATTTGAGAGATGGAGATTTGATTTGGGTAAAAACAAATAGAAAATTTTTGGACATCCTTATAAATTCGACAGTCATTACAAAGACATTAATAAACTTTAAAAGAAACAGATCTAAAGCCCAATTTAACTAAACTAATGGCTTAAAGCCCATCTAACTACATTATTTACACTTTTAATAACCAAAGTTGAATCAACCTTCGATTTCACCTCCACTGAGAATCAATTGCGGAACCTCTAAGATTTAAGAGTACATGCACTACTAGCTGAGCTATCAGTTGTGGGGGGTGCTTTTAAAACTACCCAAAGCAAATATTAAGTAACTAACATTTTGACCTTTATCCCCTAACCAAGCATCTCGCTTAAACGTAAATAGAGGAAAAGCCAAGGGCAGTTCCTTTCAACAGAAACAAAAGTGGAAAAAAAACTGAGCACCAACATTAGACACCAATTTGCGTTTGTTTGCTTCGATTTCCCTGGAGGATGTAAATCTTGTTCTACTACTGATAGGGAAAAGAAAATCTTCCTCCTCTTGGGATTTTACTTTCTCTCTCTCTAATGGCGTCGGAAAGTTTTCCTGATAAAACGGCTGTTTTCAGAAAGCTCAAAGCCAAGTCGGAAAACAAGGTATTATTACATTTTAAGTTTTTTTTTTTTTGTCAAGATCTGGTTCGAGTTAATTTCATATCAGATCAGATCTGAAACGATTTTATTCAGATCTTTAATATTCATTTCTATATTTTGATTTGTTTGGAAAATTTGATGTTCAGATGTGTTTTGATTGTAATGCTAAGAATCCGACATGGGCATCTGTTACGTATGGGATATTTCTCTGTATCGATTGTTCTGCTGTTCATCGTAGTCTTGGGGTTCATATAAGCTTTGTTAGGTAATCTTCTTTCTTATATCCTGAAAAAGGTCATGATTTGTCAACTTCAATCAGTGGATAATACATATAAATTTTACTAATTACCTAACTTGATGAACTTCTTTGTACCGACATTTTCTGCATGCTTGATTTAGGGCTTTTTAACTAGTGATTTATATATACATTGATCTATCTGGTAATTTGATTTCCCTTTTTGAGAACTATATGGGATTTTTTTTTTTTTGGAAGTCGACTACGATCTACGTATGTCGTTACATTTGGCACTTGATACATCATAGATGTGATAAGCTCGATAACCGCCCACTCAAACACTAACAGGACCGGGCCTATAGCCCAACTAGAACATGCCCTAAAGGCCAACAACATTATTTACACCCTAATAATCCCAATTCAAATAACAAAGATTCCACCTTCTCTGGGATTCGAACCTGGGACCTCCAGGGCTTTCTGGAGTTTATGTCAACACCTTGGAACCACTTGGGCTACCAACTGTTGACAGAACTATATGGGATTTGATTTGTCTTTTCTCTGTTTTTAGGGATCTATTTTTATATAAGAAAAATACCTACCCATATTTGTTCTTGCAATTTAACTTTAGAATTCAATGCATGTTAGTTGTATCGGTAAAAGCATCCAAGACAATGATATGGAGTTAAAGAGTTTCGACTAACCCCTCACTCTATACCATTCAAATTTGGGGTTTCTTTTATTTCACCCAGGTCCACAAATTTAGACTCGTGGAGTCCAGAGCAGTTGAAAATGATGAGTTTTGGAGGAAACAACCGTGCACAAGTTTTTTTCAAGCAGCATGGCTGGACCGACGGGGGAAAGATTGAGGCAAAGTACACATCAAGAGCTGCAGATTTGTATAGGCAAATACTTTCAAAAGAAGTTGCAAAAAGCACTCTTGAAGAGGCTGGTTTACCTTCATCTCCTGTTGCTTCTCAGTCACCCAAAGCAGCAAATGGTCTTCCAGATATCAAGATTGCAGATACCTCAAAAGGGAAGTCATTTGAAAAGAATGAAACCCCTGAAATCTCTGTGTCACCTAAAGCTCCCACTCATACTGTAGCTACAAGTACTATTAAGAAGCCGTTGGGAGCAAGAAGAACTGGAACCAAATCTACTGGTCTTGGTGTTCGAAAGCTTACAACAAAGGTAAGCACATGCATACAGTAACTGAGATCTAGTACTTCAAATATATTATGAAAATCTGAAACTAGTTTTTGATTGATCCAACTCCTAGTGCAACTTATTGGTTGGAATGGAAATTGTTTAATTTCTTATAATTTGCTTTCGTACTTGCAGCCAAGTGAAAGTCTTTACGATCAGAAACCAGAGGAACCAGCTCCTGTAGTTGTCACGTCAGCTAGTACAAACACAACGTCTAACTCATATTTTCCTTCCCGCTTTGAGTACGTGGAGAACGTACAATCTGCTGAGATCAGTTCTGGAAGCAGAAGTATGAGTGGTCATGTTTCCCCACCAAAATCATCCGGTTTCTTTTCAGAATTTGGTATGGATAGTGGATTTCAAAAGAAAGCTTCCTCCAGTTCTTCTAAACCACAGGTAGGTCCTCCCTTGATTTTTTTTTTTTTTTAAATTTTTGTGTGTTCCTAGAGATACACAAGTACTTGCGAAGTAACTTATGCTGTAACTATCTGGACTCTGGAGTTTATGATGAACTGTTTAGTGGTACGACTAATAATTGGCATCTCACTATCATTGTTAATTTGTTATTACAATCAACTGCTAACTGACCTTTTAAGGTAGTTCCGCATGTTCGATCCATTATGAAATCACAGAACCTGAGTTTATTCATGCACTTACTTTATCACTAGGTATCAGTTTGCCACTTCTAGCATATTGTTTAAGTTCAACTACTAACTGTGAGAACTGGGAAAGACAAGATTGGATCTGTTCAGCCATTCCACATTGAACAGAAAGCATGTCGGAGTTGGAGCTAAAATGTTGTTTTCGGAAATGATTTTCGGAGTAGGATCTAAGTGATATTAGTTTGGGTCGATGAAGTAGCTTGACTAAATTGACACATTAAGTTGTCATTTGTTATTTATAATCCACATAGCCTAGGCATTAGTTTTGCTTACATTATCTGAGGATGGGCCATTCTGTTGCTTATATTATTTATTTGAGCATGGATTGCAGAAGTGTAGATAAGCAATGATGTTCTTTCCGAACTCTCTTCTCATCTGTTCTTGTTATGATCAACCATTACGATTTATCTATGTGATATTTGGGTTTGTAACTTATTATGATGGCCAGATTCAAGAAACGGACGAAGCTAGGAAGAAGTTTACAAATGCCAAGTCAATTTCATCTGCTCAATTTTTTGGGGATCATCAGAAAGCCGAGTCAGAAGCTCAAGTCTCCCTGCAGAAATTCTCGGTGTGTACATACATATGATCTTTAGATTGATATAATAACTTTGCATCTTTAAGAAATGAGAAGTTCACTGGCTACAGAATACACAGAAACTTGCTCCGTCCCTAATTTAAGACTTGCTGAAAATTTCAAGATTCTAAGTAAAACTGTCCAAATTGCGGGTAATTTCTCTTTTTGATGTTTGTCTGATCAGTGTTTTCTTTTCTTGTCATTGGTTATAGAGTTCTTCAGCAATATCCAGTGCCGATCTCTTTGGTCAGGACAACGACTCAGTACTTGACGTTACTGCAGCTGAGCTCATTAACCGGTTCTCTTTCCAGGTAATCTATCCTCCGGGATCGACTTCATTAACTTGTTGAAAATCGTTACATGTCATTTGTTATCAGTTATATGAGTTGAACTAGTAGCTTAAAATTGTCATGTTAAAAAGTCATCATTCTTTTGTTCTGAACAGGCATCACAAGATATCTCATCTCTGAAGAATATAGCTGGAGAAACAGGAAAGAAGATAACCTCACTAGCTTCCACTTTCATAACAGATCTTCAGGACAGAATCCTCTGATGGAAGTGAAATCTCCTTCACTATTATTATCTTCAGTTTTACCGGCTTCCTATAAAAAAGAACTTGAATTACTTTTCATTTATACAAGAAGAACATCTTTTACTGTGTAGTATATATCATATCAGAAAATGAAGAACAAATTTGTATCTTTTGATTATACTTGTTTGTCAGAACTCAGAGCATGTTTTTGTTGAGATTGAATGATAATTTTTAAATGAACTTGTAATATTTTCTCATTAAGTGTAGATGATATTTAGGGCTTGCAAATCAGATATGTACCCAGTGATACAAAACCCTAGCTCTGGATCTCTCTCGATCGATCTCGGGAGATTCCTGTTTAGGTATGAAGTGGTTGATTTATAGCCTTTTGTAGCATTTCTAAAAATTGTATCACTAGAACAATACCCTTTTGTTATCGCATAGCATAAAAATGTAGTATCAATTTCCGTAGGGTAACATCTTGTGCTACTCTTCGAAATACAAGATCGAAAGTTAAAATACTATTTTGGGGAGGTTTGATTCATTTTGGATAAGAGGTGTAAAGGTATTTGTCCTTCTTCAATATCAAAAACAAAATGGGGGCCAAACAAATTAAAAACCATTTTTTTCAATTGTTTTTTTTTTGGTTTAAATTGTTGTTTAGTAGGCGGAAATTCGCCTTGGCACATGAATTTTTTCCTGTATTGGATTAAACATTCAGGAACTATTGAACTGTTACATCACTAATTAAACATTCTATTTGGATATAAAACTCTCTTGCCTAGTTTTAATCTATCACTGAACAATCTTCACGAACAACTGGTTTCATCTAAGCAACTTTTCTTTTTTCCTCTAAGCAACCAAGACTCAAATTTAAACCATCTGGCCAACCAACGGATTGAGCCAACTTTTAGTACTATTAGGTCGAAACAGAAACATCCGGTGGCTGCCTCCCTCCTAGGGCTAATCAATAATCAACTTATTGCATAGGAGCACGCACTGGTTTTTGCTTCTTCCTCCTTGAAGATCCTCTAGTTGTAGGAGTACTTGCCAAACACCACTCGCTCGATCTAATGGCAGGAGCCAAAGGTACGGTAGTTTTCGCCTCATTTATCTTCGACTCCTCTGCTACCTTGTCCGGTGCTGCTCTTTTAAGAGCTTTTTTCACTTTTACAGGGCCTTGCGGAATACTGTGGTTCCTCACTGCTGCTACATTAGAATATCATTTAGTGTCAGTTATATTGTAACAGTTGGTTTTGAGTTATATGACCACGAATTTAACAAAAAGAAGTACACACTCATAACTTAGCCGACAATAAATATAATATCGGAAGATACTTTCTAGTTAGTTACCTGGTTGTTCTTTGGCAGATACGTCCGGATTAGGAGGAGATCTAGGTGGTGGTGGTGCCATTTTAGTATAGTGAACAGAGTTGTTAGTAAGACGACCAGGCGGAGCAGAGAATTCCTTCTTATCATCTCTAGTTTCAACAGCAATGCCAATATTGTTATCTCTTTCTTCAGAAGGAGCACCCGAACGACCCAAATCAAAGGCTGAAGTTGGGGAAGGAGTAATCCTATCTAAGCCTTTGATTTGCCTTTTGAACTCCCTACTGAAACTTGAATACCTTGGTGTTCCTTCTTTTGCATAGAATAATATGTAAGCTTCCTGAGAAAGAACTTCAAGATCACTTACCCTTGTGACCTGCAAAATATATATGAATTTTCAATGAAAAACTATTTTGGTCAATTAAATTTTCGGATAATAAATCAGGCAAGGATAAAAACTTATATTCAAATGAAAAAAAAGATTTTTTAAAAATTCTAGAAAAAAGTAAAATAAGTTTAATGGAGTGGTCCTGTAAAATTAGGGGATCCATCCCAAATAGCCACCGAAGAGACCTAATAGGGGTCGGGAATCCCTCTCTCGTTGGGCTCCTCGGTTGGAGCTCTCCAGCTTGGGGCTACAACCCCCATACGTTGGGGATGCTCCTCGAATACATTATGGATACATTCAAACTATTTGATTCATTTATGTCAATAGAATAAACATTTTTAATGAAAAAAATAGGAGTGATCAGTTTATGTAAATATTACCTTTTCATCATCCATCTTGTACCACTTGCCTGGAGACCAGCGAACATAGCTAACGTAATGACCAGAAGAAACAGAGTCCCCAATATGAACCACAAGCGCGTATAATTCGTACATAAAGTTTGACTGCAAGAACAAAATAATAATAGAAAATGACTTTTTAAGTTGAAAAAGTTATTATAATAATTAAAAAAGCCTACATATTTTTCAATTGACTAAAAATTGTCAAAATGTTATAATTAATGATACTGTACATAGAGGGTAAAATAAAGTGGGTGATTTGGGAAAATAATGAAATTTTTCTGGGTACAATGTTTTGGGTGGAAACAAATTTTTTTTGTTTCTTCCAAACACTTCATAGTTTCAGCTTCTTCCTCTCCCACTTCCACATGAACTCGAATTAAATTTCAAGATTTTAGGTTTCTTCTAATCCGTGTCTTAATGGCTTATTCAGGTTGACTTTGGGTTTATCAGAATTAGAAGAATCAGACGAGTCAGATTCAGACAATAAAAAAACAAACATCACCTAAAAACATAAATAAATATAAACTAAAAGATTGAAGTTATTACTTGAGAACAGCCTTGAGGATTGGTAGTGTATGGCTGTAAGTTCAACACTGAAGGGTAGTAAACATATCTCTTAGAGCATCTCCAACGTGGGGGGGGCTGGGCTCCCAAATTCAAATTTGGGAGCCCCAGCCCCCAGCCCACGTTCTCCAACCCGGGAGCCCCGGGGCTGGGCTCCCGGGGGGGCTGGGAGCCCAAGCTCCCTGGCTCCCAAATGGGAGCCCGGGCTGGGGGCTCCCAGCCCCTGATTTTGTACCGTTGGGAGCTCCCAACGGCTAGTTGGGAGCTCCCAACGGTAGTATGGGGTGGATCCCCTATTTAAAGGGGATCCACCCCATACTTCTATTTCATATCATTCTCTCTCTCAATTTCTTATTATCATTCTCTCTCTCAATTTCTTATTATCATTCTCTCTCTCAATTTCTCTCTCAATTTCTCTCTCAATTTCTTTGTCATCCATCCTCTCCATCTCACTCTTTCTATCAATTTTTTTTTTCAATGGATCCAAATGCCAATTTGCATAATTTCGGTTATATGGGAATGTTAAACTCCGATTTAGAGCCAAAATTTAAAACACAACCCTCACACACATACACCACACATGTGCATATTTTGGATTTGGGAGCCCCTCTTGGGAGCCCAACGTTGGAGTTGCTCTAAGCCCCGGGGCTCCCAAAATTCAGGGGCTCCCAAAATTGGGAGCCCGAGCCCCACATTGGAGTTGCTCTTAATCTTCTCCACACCGTTTATATGATTTTCGAATCTTTTTAGATGGAATATAGCAACTGAAGGAAGTCGATTGACTCTGAACTGCTTCTCTGCTATTACCTCTTCCCTGCATTTTCCGCAAGTGAATTTTGATCCTCGGTCTCCAATCTTTTCTACTCTAGTAAATGATTTCAAAGCACGATAGAGAGTTTTAGCTTTTTTGATCTCTAAACTCAAGTCGATGAACTCCTCGAAAGAGCAGGACACAGCATTGCAGTTGCGACATCGAAGCTGAAATGCACAAACAAATGTCATAATAACATAGGTAGTGTTTATTTTGCCAGATGGTACGAGGAGCCACAATTTTACTCAACTAATATGGTTCCACAACCAAAAACAAAGCTCCTGTACCGATGACCTATTTTCCCTAAATTAGATATAAAATCTTACTCCAAATTTGAATTGTCTACAGTTAGTTTCAGGGGTTTTTCTTTTGCCGGATTCACCTAAACAATATATTCTGATTGATTTTGGATCAATTTTAATCAGACTATTAATATTTTTGACGGATAAGATTCCACAAGAGAAAAATATAAATAAACACCGCCTACAATGTGAAGAACCTATTTTCCTAGTTTGTTTATGCTATCTAGCATAACACAAATACATAGAGCACATAATCAAGTGTTTTCTTCTCAATAATTTGAGAAAACAAATAAAAATAAAGTATTTGATACAATAGACTCTGTATATAATGTATTGAGACCCAATTAGTAAAGAGATACTAGTTTTCTTTTAGTAAGTAGACATTTTCTTGAAAAGAATTGTACAAACATCATTTATTCACTTCACATTAGGCTGCAATATTTAAACCTAACCCGTCGCAAGGTTAAAAAACTTAATTGTTGAAGATCTCTTTTTGTTGTTGTTGACAGATCTCTCTGTCTCTCAACAAAAAAAAAACGAATAAGTGCATGGATCATTTTTACATTTCCCATAAAATTGAAGTGAAAATTTCGAACAATATAATAAAAATAAGTAAAATATTTCGACTACTGTGGTCGCAATTTGTCCAATTCGATCACAATGGTCGATATATCCCATCTCAACCAATAGAAAGTGACTGAAATTCTGACAACAAAGATAAAAGGTTACTTAAATTTTTTTTTTTCATTGAAAGGTAACAACAAAAAACATTTTTTTTTCCTTTTGGTAGACATTTTCACCCCACATAATTACTAATACAGTGAACGTTTAGTTTGCAAATTAGTGAGGGCCGCGGCTTTGGGGAATAAAGAAAATTCTCCGGAGAATAAAGACTTTTTATGTTTCTTTTTATTGCTAAGGGGCTTCTAATTTTAGAAGATGCTATAAAAAAGGCTCCTCCATCTCATCACCTCTCTCTGCCACTTCATCTTCTCGACACCTCATCATCTTCTCCGACGAAAGTCGCCGGCCGGTCAATTTTCCGGCCTGCGACTTTCAAACATAATTTTTTTAATTTTCTCTCTCCTCTCTCTCTCTTTCTATTTTTTTTTTTAGAGAGAGAGGTCTGTTCGTGTTCCTCTGTTCGTGTTCCACTGTTCGTGTTCCTCTGTTCGTGTTCCTCTGTTCGTGTTCCATCACGAACAGACCTCTCTCTCTAGAACAGTTCTAGAGAGAGAGGTAAGAAAAAAAAAAATTAGAGATAGAGAGAGGAGAGAGAACATTTTAAAAAAAATTATGTTTGAAGGTCGCCGACCGGAAAATTGCCCGGCCGGCGACTTTCGCCGGAGAAGATGATGAGGTGTCGAGAAGATGAAGTGGCAGAGAGAACAGATGAGATGGAGGAGAACTTTCAAAAAAATGTATTCTGTATTCCCCATAAAAATTTATTCCCCGGAGAATTTTCAAAAAAATCTGGATTCCCTCGAGAATTTATTCTCCGGAGAATTTTCTTTATTCCCCAAAGCCGCTGCCATTAGTGAGCAATCATTTTCTATTAATGAACATTATTTATCATTGATGAAGCATTATCAATGATTTGAGAAGTAATGAATGTATCAAATAGAAAATGAATGAAAAGACTTTAACCAGGCATAAGAATATAATGTTTATTTTTGGTGGTTTATTCGTTGCAGAAGAGATTGCATATAAAACATGAAAACAAAAGACAATTTTGATATTTGTACTTTTATTTTTTTGGTTAAGATAGTTTTTAATTTCAATAAAAATTTCTTGATTTATTTCCAACCTCTAAAAGCATGGTGAGAGGGACATAAAAAATTATTAGGTGTTCCAATACGATAAAGTCGTTCCTTATACCAGAAACCTAAAATAGATATCACCTAGAGAAAAGTATTGGTTGAAGTTAACTAAGTACCTTGCTTTTAAGATTACCGCCAAAGAGCGTCTTTACGATACTCGCTTCTTCTGAAGAAGAATTAGAAGAACAACTCTCAAGTTTACCGAGAACACAATGAAGGAACTCATGTGCATCTTCCTGCTGATTAATCCTAAAAGAAGAATATATATCTGAAATTATTTAAGTCAAGAATTACAAATGTAGTACAAAATAATGAGATAATCATAATATAAAATGTTAATTTTACAATTACTAAAAAGAGTAAAAAGTTTTAAGAATTGGGTCGTCTATTGAGTTTGAGAGGAATGAGGGAGAAAGTGAGTTGAAGTGGGTTGATAAATCAAGAAGAGAGAGAAACATTTAAACCGTATAAGGGTAGTACTGGAAGAAAACTACTAAAAAATCAACTTACAAATGTCAATTTTGAGGCTATTCTATTTTTTATCTGAATAAAGGGGCTAAACTGGTGAGTTAACGAGAGGACCTGTGAGTATAAAGTAGTAACCCAAAATGAGTTCAAAGTCACTGTTCCCGTTAGCTAGGATTATTTATTTATTTATTTTGGGTCAACATAGTCTGGGTGAAGTCAAAAATTTAATTTGTTTGAATCTGACTTACCTGAATCAAAGTCTAATTTATCTTAATCAAAGTCAAACTTATCTGAGATATGACTTGTTTTAGTCAGGAGCACATCACTCTTAACCTAGATCGATTATATGCCCACACAAATGGTTTGAAAATCTTTTCAAACGAATCAATTCAGATCTAGAGTTAGATTTAACTAAATTGAATAATCGCTCATCATATTAAAAATTAAACCAAAAGAACTATAAATTAGAGGATACTGCTTAGATTGTCGACAAATGCATAAGGAAAAATTCCTCCATGAGGCAAAGCAAACGTTTCCCAAACGATCTTATTAAGAGCATATTTTCCACAGAATCCTTCAACTCCGCCTACAATTAAAACCCAAGATTCAGAAACAACTAAATGACGAAAACAAAATGAATCAAAAAAATGAATACCCAAAATAAAGAAAGTTGAAGGATCTTACCGGTGCATGGATGTGGATGATTTGATGCACAAAGCTTCTGCAATAATGGGACCGTATGGGTCAAACACTGCAGAATCGAGTTTAGAAAGCAGGTATTCCCCAAATTCAGAAACCCGGGACCGATCCGATGCTTAAAACTAAAAACACAGGACGGATTAAGCAGGAAAGATATACGAGGAGGCATTGACAAAGACAAAGATGGTAAAACTACAGTAGTTTTTGATCTCGTAGAATTCATTGACGTTAAAGTGTTTTTCTTCGCAGTTAGAATTTTGAAATCCAGGGAATCTATAAGGAAGAAAGATAAGATTATTCTGATGAGTTTCGGTGGAAAACCAGAGAAAATTTCACAACGAAAGGGTTTAGATAGAAGGTTTGAAAAGGAGACGGAAACCTGTCTGTAGCACGAGATTTCTCTCTCCAGGTGAAAGAGTTAATCACCAATTAGAAACCCTAAAAATAAAATTAAGTGGTAAAATCTTTGCTTTAAGGATTGAATTTATAGTAATTTCTGGTCGCCTTTCTTTTAATTCTAATCATAGAAAAGTATCTAACTTACACAAATGAGGTCCAAAAGTGGGTTTCACGTAATCGTTCACAAAAAAAAGGATTGTATGTAACCGTTGAGATTGTATTAGTTATTGAATTTCCAGGATTGTGTCGATATGAAATCTTACCGGATATAGGATTGTTGTTTTTATACTTTAAACTGTAAGAGACAGAACACAAGTACACCTATGGGGCAATTCGTCATTACCACTATTTCTTTCGATATAATAGTCACTAGGGTATATCCCGTGCCCTAGGGCACAGACACTTGTATCAATCAAATGTTACGAAATTTATTGTTATATTTTATTGAGAGAGAGATTTTTATTAGTTTTTTTTGTTGAAACAAGATTTTTATTAGTTATTATTTTTTATTTATTTTCTCCTAAATTAGTTATTATTTTATCGAGAGAGAGAGATTTTAATTTCATTTTTTTAACCCTTGAAATTTATTTTGTTTCTTTTTTCTTAAATTAGAATTTTTATTTCTAAAAAGGAAAGGATTATCTTTTTCTAAATAGGTAACTTTATTTCTACGAAAGACTATATTTTAAATTTTGAGAAGGGCTTCTAGACAATATCCTTTATTAAGAAAAGATGTTTGTCTCAGTCATCGTTTTCCCTTTTGTTTTATTATATAGATTCATCATTATGTAACCATTGTTCTTCTAGCATGTCTCATAGGACCCTACTTCGATTTCGGAATTATGTATTTTTTTTTTGTTGAACTATTTCGAAATTATGTATGGCTTCTTGCTCAACATATGATATTCACTAAGAATATTTGTCCTTGTTTGCCAACCAATAAAGTTTTCAGTGGTCAAACTTGTACCCAATAGATGTGACATTTATTGGTTCCACTTGGTAATATATAAGAGGTGAAGGTTTAAGTCGACAATGATTGTTCAAATTTCGACTATTTTCGATTGAAATAGGAAAGAAAAATGTCTTGTCATTATTTAATATTTTTATAATTTTGATATCATAAAAAGATCTCCTCTATTAATTGTTTTTTATAATTTTGATGTCTCAAAAAGATCTCCTGTACTAATTATAGTTTACCTATATTTACACTTTCTCAACAAGTGTATAATCACTAAATACATTTTTACAACCAATTTAGAGTTTTCTTACCATGTGTTCTTAGAACATATTAAAACATAATTTGTTTACTTATAGAGAAAATTCTAATTAGTACAATCATTTAAGAGAATCAACCTAGAATAAGTTGAAAGTAGAAAGGATTCACGTAGAGGGGTCCTAAGTCTATTATGCAATAACAACACTTTTTCAATCATGTGGCTTAGAGGACATGTTTTCTAAGAAGTCGACTACCATCGACGTTAGTCGTTACAAGACATTGATACATCGAGACGATGTGATAAACACGATAACCGCCGAAATACTACTGGACCTAAAGCTCGACGAATTAAATGACCTATAGCCTGACGAATTAAATGTCCTAAAGCCTACATGTTAAGAACTAAGTCGTGCTCGATTTTAACTACGAGGCAATGATGTTGGTACAATTAGTGTGAGAGGTTGAATCTTTACTAGTTAAAAATATAAAAATGATACCTATATATAAGGTGCAGTTTGGCAACACAAAAATAAGTACTCCCACTGTTTAAAAGATGAAGTTTTCCATTTTTCTTTTTAACGTTAGACTCCACAGAATCTTGACTGGCCCATGAGAGTGAGTACCTAACATGTCTGTGGAGCTCTTTAAAATACAAGGTGGAAGGTTCTACTGTTATTTGGAGAGGTTTGATTCATTTTGGATCAGAGGCAGAAAGGTATTATTTATCCTTATTAAATATCAAATACGGATTTGCTTTCAAAAAAAAAAAAAAAAAAAATATATATATATATATATCAAACACGGATTTGGGGCCAAAACAAATTGAAAATCAATTTTTTTTTTTTGAGTTGTTTTTGTTTAAATTGTTGTTTAGTTGGATGATAATTGGCAAGGTAATAACTTTCTCCCACTTTACACGTCAAAAAAGAAAAATTGTTTATGCGTTACTGTTACATCATTAATTAAACATTTTATTTCGATATAAAACTTCCCTGCCAAGTTTGGGTCAATTACCAAACAATCTTCCTCAACATTGTACACTGGAGGGAGAAAAGAGGTTAAGTTGAGTCACACCTAAACTCGCCCAAGACTCAAATATTAACCGTCCGACCAGCTAACTGGTTTAACCTGAGAAACTTTGAGTCAGACCAAAATTTACTAATAATAGACATTTTTCGGCATAGTAAAAAATGTTGCATGCAACATATTTTCTCATTAACAGTGAAACCAAAATGAGTTAGGTAGAAGTCAGTAATATATGAAGTATATTAAAACCAAATTATGTTGTTAAGGTTACTGATCCAGAAATTAACTGAAGTAAAAACACCAACGGATCGAGTCAACTTTTAGAACTATTAGCTCGAATGGAAACATTGGCGGCTCCCTTCCTACCTACTGCAGAGCAGAACACCCTGGTTTCTGCTTCTTCCTCCTCGAAGATCCTCCAGTTGTAGTGCCAAACACCCCCCACTCAATCTAATGGCAGAAGCCAAAGTTATGTTATTTTTCGCCTCATTTATCTTCGACGGAATACTGTAGTCCCACGGAATACTGTAGTCCCTCATTTAGCATAACTTTGGAAGCCCCTGACATTTTCAGTAGAGCAAGTCCAATACAGATGGCTAGGTTCCAATTTTGGGAGCCTCTGACTTTTTTTCAATGTTGGGTTCCCAACAGTAACTCCTAACTCAAATTTAATATGTTATTACAGGTGTGGTGTAATCACTTAGCATATTAAAAACTAAACCACAAGAACTATTAATAGAGGATACTGCATAGATTTTCGACAAGTTCGCAAGGAAAAATACTTTCATGAGGCGAATCAAACATTTCCCAGACAATCTTATTCAGAGCATAAACTACACAAAATCTTTGAACTCCACCTACAATTAAAACTCGAGATTCAGAAACAACCAAATAACTAAAACAAAATCAATATAAAAAATGAAAACCTAAATAAAGAAAGTTGAAAGATCTTACTTGGCATGGATATGGATGATTAGATGCACAAAATTTTTGCAATAATGGGACGATATGGGTAAAACATTGATGAACTGAGTTTAGAAAGCAAGTATTCCCTAAATTTTGAAACCGGAGACAATACGATGCTTACAACTATAAACATCGGATTCTGATATTGTAGACTCCATTGACGTTGAAGTATTTCTCTTCGTAATTAAACTTTTGAAATTTAGGACATCTATAAAGTTGAAATTATCCTGATGAGTTTTGGTGGATGACAATATAAATTTTAGGGAAAAAGAGTTTAGATAAAGAGGATTTGAAAAAGAGACGGAAACCTGTCCCAAGGAGGAGATTTCTCTCTTCAGATGTAACAATTAGAAATCCTAAAAATAAAATTAAATGGTAAAAATCTTTGCTTTAATGGGTTGAAATCCTAGCAATTTTTAAAACTCTTCCTTGTAACTCTAAGGAGAGATAAGTAGCTAACTGCCACAAGTGAGTTCTAGAGTGAATTTGACTTTCGTGGATCAAAAAGCATATCGAGGTAAGGATTGTATGTAAAAATCGTTGGATTGAGGTAGTTATTAAATATCGAGGATTGTGGTGGTATAAAAAATAAAATCTTACGAGATTTAGAATTTATTGTTTTTCATTTGAAGTGTAATCAATGGGGTAATTTTGTTAGTCAGAACCACTATTTCTTTCCATATAACCGTCATTCACCATTTTTTTTTACTCTTTTGTTTTTTGAGTTAAACCAGAATTTTCATTTAAATGTAGGAAATCAATCCATTACATAGTTTTGAGATTTTTGACTTCTTTGAGTACAACATGAGATTTACATAAGTAACTTACAACTTGGAACTTACAAAAATAAATTACAACATGAAGGAAAATGAGTACACCATTACAAAATGAAAGGATCCTAAAGGTCATAAACTTTATTATGGAGTACTAAAATACACGTAAGAATGATGAACCAAGGAGAGAAATGTAGAGAGTTGTTGAGTGAAGATAAATTTTCTTTTCTTTTCCTTTCGTCTTCTCGATGTATGTTGTGACGTCAAATCCTTAGATTGAAGCAACATTGCATACCAGTCAAAAAATCTATAGTGTTTTTTGTCAAATCAAAACTAATTGGAGCAATCACTTGATACTAATAGTGTGTTCTTTAGTCGAATTGTTGTACTCCTCATTGCTTCAGACACATAACATATATTAGTTCTAATTTGTTAAGGTGGAGTAGAATTTCAAAGCATCTCCTTCACCTCCCCCCCCCCCCCCACCCCCCCACCCCCAAACCCCCAACATACAACAATGACACCGAAATCCATGGATCATAACCCCGTAAGAAAATCACAAAAAAACATTCGAATTCCAAACTGTAATACGTTGAAACTAAGATTGTTGTTCTTTTGCCACTGTAGTGACTAGAATTAATGGTGAATTCATAAATTTGCATGATGTAAATCCATCATAAATAGCGTTGATTACCGTTCATTTGGATTTCATGGCATTTGTTTGATTCATCACTCAAGAACTACATAATCTCGAAAAAGGACATCTGCCATCGATAAATGTTTATTATGGTTTATCATCATCTAACCCTTCTTTAATTTCTGCATTATGTATGGGTTCTTGTTCAACATATCATATAAGAGACAAACTATAAGATTTTGAACTATCAAAATGATACCCAATAAATGCGTAATAAGAACCTTTTTTTGGTTTCACTTGGTAATAAACAAGGCCACCAACAGATGCACAACAACTTTTTTTTAAGTGGACAAACAAAATTTGGTGGGAAGTATATTTTCCTAGTCTTCGTCATCACTATATTCACCGGCATAATCTGTCCTCCACCGGCGACAATCCGTCTTCACCGGCAACTACCATTTTCTCTTCTTGCTCTCTTTATTCTCGTTCTTCGCTTCCGTGATGGACTGTCCAAACGAAACCCTAATTTATATTCTTTTAATTTCTATTGATTTCAAATAAGAGTTTTCGTTAAGAATTGGGTATTTATCTGATTTGAATGTCTATAAAATGGAGCGTGGGTTTTAGTTAAGAATTGAATAATCAGATTTCTATCACTTTTGTGTTTTTAAAAAACCTGTTGGTTTATTTGTTCTTGATGACGAAATTTATTTATTTAAGAGGGTTCTTGTTGTTATCAGAACCTCAATTGGTTTGAAATGAGGGTTTGCTTTTGCCGTGAAGAAAACTACTTTCATTTGCTTGATTTAGGGTTTGAATTCCTTGCTAAAATTTATTGATTTTTCGGTAAACATCTTCTTTGATTTCGTTTATCTTCTCTCTTTCAATGAATTTCATTTCCCTTCTAGGATTTTGCAGGATTTTACTTATCTGCCATGGAAGATGGCTAGAAATGCTTCATCTTCTGACCGGTGAAGATGGTGATGAGAATGAAAAAAAGAAAAGATGAGTAGTTAATTTTAGACCCTTTAATTAGGTTGTCCCCAACTAAGTTTGCTTACTCTAAATCTTTTTGTCCACATAAGAAAATGAGTTCTCCATATATTAGCTACCATAAACAAATGGCTTCCCAAATGTACCAATTTATAAATGTTTTGCGCTTTTCACATGTTAAGATTCAAATCGCTAATGAGGGTACTGATTTCAAAGATTCTCCGTTCTAATAACAAAAAAATGTCTTGTTATTATTTAGTTATTTTACAAATTTTAATGTGTCAACAAAATCTACTCTGTTAATTATCTTCTACCTACAAAGATATTACATTTTCTCAATAATTGTATAGTAATTAAGCTACAATTTCTACAACTAATTTAGAGTTTTCTCAACACGGGTCTTGAAAACACATTAAATCATAATTTTCGTTTAGTTTTGAAAACCTTAAATTAGTATTGTCATTTGGAGAGAATCGAACTATGATTGGTTGAAAGTGGAAAGGATTTTCGTAGAGAGGTGCCAAACCTACTATGTAATCACAACGTTTTTCCTAGGTCTTTAGTAAAGGGATATGTCTCTAGTGTATTGGGACACGAATAGTAAAATAGCGTTAGTCCTTTTAGTAAGTAGACATTTTTCTTAGAAAAACTAAATAAATCGTCATGTATTCACTTTCAAATGACAATATTGATTATACTTTAATGTTTAAAATTAGGGTTATTTCTCAAATGGCCCCAACTTTGTGACCAGCTTCCTGTCTAACCCCTTAGATTAGCAAAAATACCCATATGACCACATTTTTCCGTTATCTTTAACTTTCCGTTACTCTCTCTCCTCCATCTCATTTCCTCTCTCTGCCAAGTCACCCATGACGCCACATCATTATCTTCTCCGGCAGGGGTCGCCGACCGGTAAAATTTCCGGCCGACGACCTTCAATTATTAAAAAATAAAATCTCTCTCCTCTCTCTCTCTCTCTCCAATTTTTTTTTCTCTCTCTAGATCTGGTTCTTCAAGAACCAGATCTGGACCTTCACCAGTTAAAAAAATGAAATCGAAATGGGTTAATTCCGTTTTGGCCCCCGATTTGTGACCAACTGGCCGTTTTAGCCCCCATAAGTACCCGGCAGTTCATTTTGGCCCCAAATTTTTTCCAACCTCTCAATTCTACCCCCATGGCATTTTTGTAATTTATTTTTTTTCTTTTTCTTTATCCACCTCATATAACAATTACTACATCACCTCTGTCCACCTCACCCTTCTTCTCCAGCGAAAGGTTGCCGGCCGGAATAAAAAATTCTGGCCGGTCACCTTTAACAAAAAAAAAATCTTTTTCTCTCTTACTCTTCTTCTTCTTTCTCTCTCTTCTTCTTTACTCTCTCCCTCTCTCTTATTAACTAGTCCGGCGAAGAGGAGGATCCCTCTTTCATCTTCTACATATGCCTATTGAGCTTGTCAAAATCAATTTAAGTAAAAAAACACAAAAAATCAATTTAAGTAAAAAATCAATTTAAGTAAAAAAATCAATTTAAGTCCGGCGAAAGGGAGGATCCTTCTTCTTTAACCAGTCCGGCGAAAGGGAGCATCCCTCTTTCATCTTATTAACCGGTCCGGCGAAGGGGAAGATCCTTCTTCTTTAACCAGTCCGACGAAGGGGAGGATCCTTCTTCTTTAACCA
This sequence comes from Eschscholzia californica, assembly GCF_041429995.1. NCBI lineage: Eukaryota > Viridiplantae > Streptophyta > Magnoliopsida > Ranunculales > Papaveraceae > Eschscholzia > Eschscholzia californica. The sequence continues at coordinate 81,270,659 of NW_028238198.1, forward strand.
GTCCGGCGAAGGGGAGGATCCCTCTTTCACCTTTAACAAAAATCAATTTAAGTAAAAAAAACACAAAAAAACCAGTCAAAATCATTTCATAAACACCTCACTGCGAGGCACATTGGAGATGTAAACCCTCTTTCATCTTCTACATATGCCTATTGAGCTTGAACTTGGTACAGAAGGATCATCTATTCCATAATGTTAACATCATGTATTGCTATTTCCTTTCGTTCGTCAAACTCCATGTCTATCATTTGAGTTACTTCCCTAGTGGGAACACATGCTCCAGTGCCTCGAACAGTTCTACAGTCGAAGAGTCAAGAAATTCCACGGTGAAATGTTTGTATAGCTTTCCCTTTACGAATGGTCTCTGACACATCAACATTACTCGTCATTTAACGCCTTGGATGAATCTACACATTCATATTGTTATTAATTTTAAAAATACCATGATGGAGACCATCTTCCTATTAGGCCTCACGGCCATGGTGATAGCGGGTCTCACGGTCAAGAAGCTACATTAGCGTAGTTTCTATAATTAAGTATTTAGGGTTTCCATAATTATGAGTCTTAGCAATCAAGGAAAGTATTATTAGTAGTTATCTTATTTCCTTATTTGAGTCTATCTAGGAAAGTACAATCTCTATATAAGAGAAGTCTAGTCTGTCTTTGTTAACCAGATCAGAGAATATTATCAACCAAGTTTATTATTAATCAAGTTATTAATCAAGTTTATTATTTATCGTTATTTTATCAGTTTTATTTCGTTAGTTTAGTTTATTAACAATGGTGGATTCCATTACTTTTACGCTTCCGCAACAATCTACATCAGCTGGTATTCAGAGCTTTAAGAATCTGGGAACAGATAATTTTTTTTTAAATACTTCTCATCTTGAATGTTGGATCTGCGTTTAGGTTGGGATCCTTTAAGAGATGCACAACAACTCTATGTTGATCGAAAAGATCAAAACAAAATTAATGTCGATTCCAAAATTCCTATGTTTGATTATCAATATCATATAGATTTTTGGATTCAACAGATGGAAGATTGGTTTATAAACCAAGAGGTTCGTGATGAAGATAAGGTTTTATTCTTGAACAACACTTGTCTACAAGAGTGTATGAAAAATACAACGAGATGCAATGGAGACTCGTTAATGAAGGAAAACCGTTCGTAGATGATTGGAATAAAGTGAAAAGTATTTTTCGATATGCTTTTCTCCCTTTACATGAATACTTATCTTTTATAGAATCTCAAATCCAATCGAACAAATTATTATCCGAAATTCCTTCGACTACCATGGTCAATATTATTGAAGGAGAGGTTTTTGATAAAAAAAAATCCTAGTTTTTCAATAATGGAGGAAGAAAATTTCGATGAGACAGATCAAGAAGAAGAAATTCAACTGACTAACACAAGCTCGAATAAGTTGTTTGATCCATATATGATTCCAGGAGACGAATTAGTTGTGTCAAATCATAAAATACTTTCTCCTCCATTGATTTCTTCATGGCTTTCAACTTCAAAGAATCATACAAACCAATCTTCATGGCCATCCATTGTTTTTCCAAGAACAAGACAGGTTGTATATGTGACCTCTTTCGTCAAACTAAAAGACGACGGACGATGTCGCAATTTACTAGACGTATCTACGTTGGTATTGCTTTTGCGAGTATCTTGGCAATATATGTTTTACATTATAATTGGTCATATTGTCAATATTTTTCTTCTTCGGATTTTCGGCAATTTTCGTGAAAAGTGGGAACTAAGGATTGCTTTCAAACTCGTCGCCGAAGTTACCTTCAACATCGCTGATATATATCCTCATTACTTGGACGATCCGCTTTATGACAACACCAACTTGGGGGCAAGTTGTTCCGCAGCGGGGGAGTATGATGGAGACCATCTTCCTATTGGGCCTCACGGCCATGGTGATAGTGGGTCTCACGGTCAAGAAGCTACATTAGCGTAGTTTCTATAGTTAAGTATTTAGGGTTTCCATAATTATGAGTCTTAGCAATCAAGGAAAGTATTATTAGTAGTTATCTTATTTCCTTATTTGAGTCTATCTAGGAAAGTACAATCTCTATATAAGAGAAATCTAGTCTGTCTTTGTTAACCAGATCAGAGAATATTATCAACCAAGTTTATTATTAATCAAGTTATTAATCAAGTTTATTGTTTATCGTTATTTTATCAGTTTTATTTCGTTAGTTTAGTTTATTAACAATGGTGGATTCCATTACTTTTACGCTTCCGCAACAATCTACATCATACCACCACAATTATCGTGATCGCAATATATTTGATAACCATTTTATCAATGAAAAACTACATTTTACCATACTTCACAACTTCCCCAGAATTGGTCTTGAGAGCAGATCTCTACTGCCCAAACGGGACAACATAAACTGCAACCCATAGAAGGCTTCAGTCAATTTGTGCTCGACAAATATATCTTCACATTGTGTTTTGAACGCGATAAAAGACAGCAAATATCCTTAAGGCAAGAATATCAACCATACATGAATTTTGATCCATTACACTTTTTCTTTTGTTGAACATTGATCCATTACACTTGGATCCATCTTTTTTAGGTATTGGAATCATTTGATGCAATGCAATATGTACTCAATGTAATACAAAAAAAGAAGTTAAAAACACGCCACCACAAAGCAATTCACACGGGTGAGCAAAATTTGCTTAAACATGAGCCAAACAATTGCCCTCTCCGGACCAAAGTTAAATGAAGGAAGAGAATCTCACTCCAATATTTGATGACAAACGGGGACAAAGATAGTGTCGGTTGGACAAATCAAGCTAGAGCCTGGATTGATGTTTATGCAGGTCCAGAAAACCTACTAAGTTTCCCTTCACAAAAAGGAACTAAAGATTCTTATCACCACATCGCGTTTAGGGTTTCTTTCCTCCCGCCATTGAGAGCGCTGGAGTCCTTCGACTCCTTCCTACTCTTGCTTGTTTTTTTTCATTGTTTGTTGTTACTGGTCTGGTTTGTTGTTCTCATTCATCTGACAACTGTTTAGATAGAGCCCAAATCACTCCTAATCTGTTTAAGTTTGTCATGAAATAAAACGTTGTATATGTAGTATTTTCGTTGTTCCTCGCTACCACCAACCTGATGATTTAAAAGAAGTAAAGTTGTTTTCAGCCAAAGTAGAAAAAGAAGTACGTTCACGTTGGGGGATTTATTTGCATTCAATTGTGATTAAATCCTGCAAATATTTAGATGGAGCTAAATTTATTCCTACGCATCTCAACTTCGTTCGAGGATACTCGACCTCCTCCATCCTACAACTTGAGCAACTAAAGGGAGATTATTAGTTCAGACCCTTTTTACTATGATTTCGAAGACCTCTAATTTTTAAATCTATGTTGTTAATGGGGAGCGCTTGGTACCATACTCTCCCTTTCAATTTTCTGTACTTTCAAGAATGAATGCTATCACTTTCTACCAGCCCATATAAGTTTGGCGACAAAGAACCAATGCCAATGGAGAACTTTTCCGATGTACTGGTTTTCGTGGCAACACATATAAACAGCACCAATTCATAAATGGGACAGAAAATATACCCAGTAGACCACTGGAGTCTGGACTATTTTGTCACTTTCTTACTATTATTGATCTTCTAGGTATGATATTATATCCATACCAAAGACTCGATATAGATATCTTTTTTTTCCCCAAAGGGAACAAATATAACATAGCATAAAAATATAGTATCACTTTCCATAGGGTAACATCTTTGTGCTACTCTTCGAAATACAAGATCGAATGTTAAAACTTAAAATACTATTTGGGGAGGTTTGATTCATTTTGGATAAGAGGTGTAAAAGTATTTGTCTTTCTTCAATATCAAAAACAAAATCGGGACCCAAACAAATTACAAACCATTTTTTGTTTAAATTGTTGTTTAGTAGGTCGAAATTTGCCTTGCACAGGAATTTTTTCCTGTTTGGATTAAACATCCATGAACTGTTACATCACTAATTAAACATTCTATTTCAATATAAAACTCTCTTGCCTAGTTTTGATCTATCACCGAACAATCTTCACGAACAACTGGTTTCATCTAAACAACTTTCTTTTTTCACTCAAATTTAAACCATCTGGCCAACCAACGGATTGAGTCAACTTTTAGTACTATTGCATAGGAGCACGCACTGGTTTTTGCTTCTTCCTCCTTGAAGATCCTCCAGTTGTAGGAGTACTTGCCAAACACCACTCGCTCGATCTAATGGCAGGATTCAAAGGTACGGTATTTTTCGCCTCATTTATCTTCGACTCCTCTGCTACCTTGTCCGGTGCTGCTCTTTTAAGAGTTTTTTTCACTTTTACAGGGCCTTGCGGAATACTGTGGTTCCTGACTGCTGCTAAATTAGAATATCATTTAGTGTCAGTTATATTGGAACAGTTGGTTTTGAGTTATATGACCACGAATTTAACAGAAAGAAGTACACACTCATAACTTAGCCGACAATAAATATAATATTGGAAGATACTTTCTGGTTAGTTACCTGGTTGTTCTTTGGCAGATACGTCCGGATTAGGAGGAGATCTAGGTGGTGGTGGTGCCATTTTAGTATAGTGAACAGAGTTGTTAGTAAGACGACCAGGCGGAGCAGAGAATTCCTTCTTATCATCTCTAGTTTCAACAGCAATGCCAATATTGTTATCTCTTTCTTCAGAAGGAGCACCCGAACGACCGAAATCAAAGGCTGAAGTTGGGGAAGGAGTAATCCTATCTAAGCCTTTGATTTGCCTTTTGAACTCCCTACTGAAACTTGAATACCTTGGTGTACCTTCTTTTGCATAGAATAATATGTAAGCTTCCTGAGAAAGAACTTCAAGATCACTTACCCTTGTGACCTGCAAAATATATATGAATTTTCAATGAAAAACTATTTTGGTCAATTAAATTTTCGGATAATAAATCAGGCAAGGATAAAAACTTATATTCAAATGAAAAAAAAAAGATTTTTTAAAAATTCTAGAAAAAAGTAAAATAAGTTTAATGGAATGGTCCTGTAAAATTAGGGGATCCATCCCAAATAGCCACCGAAGAGACCTAATAGGGGTCGGGAATCCCTCCCTCGTTGGGCTCCTCGGTTGGAGCTCTCCAGCTTGGGGCTACAACCCCCATACGTTGGGGATGCTCCTCGAATACATTATGGATACATTCAAACTATTTGATTCATTTATGTCAATAGAATAAACATTTTTAATGAAAAAATAGGAGTGATCAGTTTATGTAAATATTACCTTTTCATCATCCATCTTGTACCACTCGCCTGGAGACCAGTGAACATAGCTAACGTAATGACCAGAAGAAACAGTGTCCCCAATATGAACCACAAGCGCGTATAATTCGTACATAAAGTTTGACTGCAAGAACAAAATAATAATGGAAAATGACTTTTTAAGTTGAAAAAGTTATTATAATAATTAAAAAAGCCTACATATTTTTCAATTGACTAAAAATTGTCAAAATGTTATAATTAATGATACATAGAGGGTAAAATAAAGTGGGTGATTTGGGAAAATAATGAAATTTTTCGGGGTACAAAGTTTTGGGTGGAAACAAATTGTTTTTGTTTCTTCCAAACACTTCATAGTTTCAGCTTCTTCCTCTCCCACTTCCACATGAACTCGAATTAAATTTCAAGATTTTAGGTTTCTTCTAATCCGTTTCTTAATGGCTTATTCAGGTTGACTTTGGGTTTATCAGAATTAGAAGAATCAGACGAGTCAGATTCAGACAATAAAAAAACAAACATCACCTAAAAACATAAATAAATATAAACTAAAAGATTGAAGTTATTACTTGAGAAGAGCCTTGAGGATTGGTAGTGTACGGCTGTAAGTTCAACACTGAAGGGTAGTAAACATATCTCTTAATCTTCTTCACACCGTTTATATGATTTTCGAATCTTTTTAGATGGAATATAGCAACTAAAGGAAGTCGATTGACTCTGAACTGCTTCTCTGCTATTACCTCTTCCCTGCATTTTCCGCAAGTGAATTTTGATCCTCGGTCTCCAATCTTTTCTACTCCAGTAAATGATTTCAAAGCACGTGAGAGAGTTTTAGCTTTTTTGATCTCTAAACTCAAGTCGATGAACTCCTCGAAAGAGCAGGACACATAATTGCAGTTGCGACATCGAAGCTGAAATGCACAAACAAATGTCATAATAACATAGGTAGTGTTTATTTTGCCAGATGGTACAAGGAGCCATAATTTTACTCAACTAATATGGTTCCACAACCAAAAACAAAGCTCCTGTACCCATGACCTATTTTCCCTAAATTAGATATAAAATCTTACTCGAAGTTTGAATTGTCTACAGTTAGTTTCAGGGGTTTTCTTTTGCCGGATTCACCTAAACAATATGTTCTGATTGATTTTGGATCAATTTTAATCAGACTATTAATATTTTTGACGGATAAGATTCCACAAGAGAAAAATATAAATAAACACCGCCTACAATGTGAAGAACCTATTTTCCTAGTTTGTTTATGCCATCTAGCATAACACAAATACATAGAGCACATAATCAAGTGTTTTCTTCTCAATAATTTGAGAAAACAAATAAAAATGAAGTATTTGATACAATAGACTCTGTATATAATGTATTGAGACCCAATTAGTAAAGAGATACTAGTTTTCTTTTAGTAAGTAGACATTTTCTTGAAAAGAATTGTACAAACATCATTTATTCACTTCACATTAGGCTGCAATATTTAAACCTAACCTGTCGCAAGGTTAAAAAACTTAATTGTTGAAGATCTCTTTTTGTTGTTGTTGATAGATCTCTCTATCTCTCAACAAAAAAAAAACGAATAAGTGCATGGATCATTTTTACATTTCCCACAAAATTGAAGTGAAAACTTCGAACAATGTGTTAAAAATAAGTAAAATATTTCGACTACTGTGGTCGCAATTTGTCCAATTCGATCACAATGGTGGATATATCCCATCTCCACCAATAGAAAGTGACTGAAATTCTGACAACAGAGATAAAAGGTTACTTAAAAATTTTTTTTCATTGAAAGGTAACAACAAAAAACATTTTTTTTACTTTTGGTAGACATTTTCACCCCACATAATTACTAATACAGTGAACGTTTAGTTTGCAAATTAGTGAGGGCCGCGGCTTTGGGGAATAAAGAAAATTCTCCGGAGAATAACGACTTTTTATGTTTCTTTTTATTGCTAAGGGGCTTCTAATTTTAGAAGATGCTATAAAAAAGGCTCCTCCATCTCATCACCTCTCTCTGCCACTTCATCTTCTCGACACCTCATCATCTTCTCCGGCGAAAGTCGCCAGCCGGTCAATTTTCCGGCCTGCGACTTTCAAACATAATTTTTTTTAATTTTCTCTCTCCTCTCTCTCTCTTTTTAATTTTTTTTTAGAGAGAGAGGTCTGTTCGTGTTCCTCTGTTCGTGTTCCATCACGAACAAACCTCTCACTCTCTAGAACAGTTCTAGAGAGAGAGGTAAGAAAAAAAAATTAGAGAGAGAGAGAGAGGAGAGAGAAAATTTTTTAAAAAAAAATTATGTTTGAAGGTCGCCGGCCGGGAAATTGCCCGGCCGGCGACTTTCGTCGGAGAAGATGATGAGGTGTCGAGAAGATGAAGTGGCAGAGAGAACAGATGAGATGGAGGAGAACTTTCAAAAAAATGTATTCTGTATTCCCCATAAAAATTTATTCCCCGAAGAATTTTCAAAAAAATCTGGATTCCCTCGAGAATATATTCTCCGGAGAATTTTCTTTATTCTCCAAAGCCGCGGCCATTAGTGAGCAATCATTTTCTATTAATGAACATTATTTTTCATTGATGAAGCATTATCAATGATTTGAGAAGTAATGAATGTATCAAATAGAAAATAAATGAAAAGACTTTAACCAGGCATAAGAATATAATGTTTATTTTTGGTGGTTTATTCGTTGCAGAAGAGATTGCATATAAAACATGAAAACAAAAAACAATTTTGATATTTGTACTTTTATTTTTTTGGTTAAGATAGTATTTAATTTCAATAAAAATTTCTTGATTTATTTCCAACCTCTAAAAGCATGGTGAGAGGGACATAAAAAATTATTTGGTGTTCCAATACGATAAAGTCGTTCCTTATACCAGAAACCTAAAATAGATATCACCTAGAGAAAAGTATTGGTAGAAGTTAACTAAGTACCTCGCTTTTAAGATTACCGCCAAAGAGCGTCTTTACGATACTCGCTTCTTCTGAAGAAGAATTAGAAGAACAACTCTCAAGTTTACCGAGAACACAATGAAGGAACTCATGTGCATCTTCCTGCTGATTAATCCTAAAAGAAGAATATATATCTGAAATTATTTAAGTCAAGAATTACAAATGTAGTACAAAATAATGAGATAATCATAATATAAAATGTTAATTTTACAATTACTAAAAAAAGTAAAAAGTTTTAAGAATTGGGTCGTCTATTGAGTTTGAGAGGAATGAGGGAGAAAGTGAGTTGAAGTGGGTTGATAAATCAAGAAGAGAGAGAGAAACATTTAAACCGTATAAGGGTAGTACTGGAAGAAAACTACTAAAAGATCAACTTACAAATGTCAATTTTGAGGCTATTCTATTTTTTATCTGAATAAAGGGGCTAAACTGGTGAGTTAACGAGAGGACCTGTGAGTATAAAGTAGTAACCCAAAATGAGTTCAAAGTCACTGTTCCCGTTAGCTAGGATTTTTTATTTATTTATTTTGGGTCAACATAGTCTGGGTGAAGTCAAAAATTTAATTTGTTTGAACCTGACTTACCTGAATCAAAGTCTAATTTATCTTAATCAAAGTCAAACTTATCTGAGATATGACTTGTTTTAGTCAGGAGCACATCACTCTTAACCTAGATCGATTATATGCCCACACAAATGGTTTGAAAATCTTTTCAAACGAATCAATTCAGATCTAGAGTTAGATTTAACTAAATTGAATAATCGCTCATCATTTTAAAAATTAAACCAAAAGAACTATAAATTAGAGGATACTGCTTCTTTTAACAACAAAAAAAAAATTAGAGGATACTGCTTAGATTGTCGACAAATGCATAAGGAAAAATTCCTCCGTGAGGCAAAGCAAACGTTTCCCAAACGATGTTATTAAGAGCATATTTTCCACAGAATCCTTCAACTCCGCCTACAATTAAAACCCAAGATTCAGAAACAACTAAATGACCAAAACAAAATGAATCAAAAAAATTAATACCCAAAATAAAGAAAGTTGAAGGATCTTACCGGTGCATGGATGTGGATGATTCGATGCACACAGCTTCTGCAACAATGGGACCGTATGGGTCAAACATTGGAGAATCGAGTTTAAGAAGCAGGTATTCCCCGAATTCAGAAATCCGGGACCGATCTGATGCTTAAAACTAAAAGCACAGGGCGGATTAAGCAGGAAAGATATATGAGGAGGTATTGACAAAGACAAAGATGGTAAAACTACAGTAGTTTTTGATCTCATAGAATTCATTGACGTTAAAGTGTTTTTCTTCGCAGTTACAATTTTGAAATCTAGGGAATCTATAAGGAAGAAAGATGAGATTATTCTGATGAGTTTCAGTGGAAAACCAGAGAAAATTTCACAACGAAAGGGTTTAGATAGAAGGTTTGAAAAGGAGACGGAAACCTGTCTGTAGCACGAGATTTCTCTCTCCAGGTGAAAGAGTTAATCACCAATTAGAAACCCTAAAAATAAAATTAAGTGGTAAAATCTTTGCTTTAAGGATTGAATTTATAGTAATTTCTGGTCGCCTTTCTTTTAATTCTAATCATAGAAAAGTATCTAACTTACACAAATGAGGTCCAAAAGTGGGTTTCACGTAATCGTTCACAAAAAAAAGGATTGTATGTAACCGTTGAGATTGTATTAGTTATTAAATTTCCAGGATTGTGTCGATATGAAATCTTACCGGATATAGGATTGTTGTTTTTATACTTTAAACTGTAAGAGACAGGACACAAGTACACCTATGGGGCAATTCGTCATTACCACTATTTCTTTCGATATAATAGTCACTAGGGTATATCCCGTGCCCTAGGGCACAGACACTTGTATCAATCAAATGTTACGAAATTTATTGTTATATTTTATTGAGAGAGAGATTTTTATTAGTTTTTTTTGTTGAAACAAGATTTTTATTAGTTATTATTTTTTATTTATTTTCTCCTAAATTAGTTATTATTTTATCGAGAGAGAGAGAGAGAGATTTTAATTTCTTTTTTTAACCCTTGAAATTTATTTTGTTTCTTTTTTTCTTAAATTAGAATTTTTATTTCTAAAAGGGAAAGGATTATTGTTTTCTAAATAGGTGACTTTATTTCTACGAAAGACTATATTTTAAATTTTGAGAAGGGCTTCTAGACAATATCCTTTATTAAGAAAAGATGTTTGTCTCAGTCATCGTTTTCCCTTCTGTTTTATTATATAGATTCATCATTATGTAACCATTGTTCTTCTAGCATGTCTCATAGGACCCTACTTCGATTTCGGAATTATGTATTTTTTTTGTTGAACTATTTCGAAATTATGTATGGCTTCTTGCTCAACATATGATATTCACTAAGAATATTTGTCCTTGTTTGCCAACCAATAAGTTTTCAGTGGTCAAACTTGTACCCAATAGATGTGACATTTATTGGTTCCACTTGGTAATATATAAGAGGTGAAGGTTTAAGTCGACAATGATTGTTCAAATTTCGACTATTTTCGATTGAAATAGGAAAGAAAAATGTATTGTCACTATTTAATATTTTTATAATTTTGATATCATAAAAAGATCTCCTCTATTAATTGTTTTTTATAATTTTGATGTCTCAAAAAGATCTCCTGTACTAATTATAGTTTACCTATATTTACACTTTCTCAACAAGTGTATAATCATTAAATACAATTTTACAACCAATTTAGAGTTTTCTTACCATGTGTTCTTAGAACATATTAAAACATGATTTGTTTACTTATAGAGAAAATTCAAATTAGTACAATCATTTAAGAGAATCAACCTAGAATAAGTTGAAAGTAGAAAGGATTCACGTAGAGGGGTCCTAATTAAGTCTATTATGCAATAACAACACTTTTTCAATCATGTGGCTTAGAGGACATGTTTTCTAAGAAGTCGACTACCATCTACGTTAGTCGTTACAAGACATTGATACATCGAGACGATGTGATAAACACGATAACCGCCGAAATACTACTGGACCTAAAGCTCGACGAATTAAATGACCTATAGCCTGACGAATTAAATGTCCTAAAGCCTACATGTTAAGAACTAAGTCGTACTCGATTTTAACTACGAGGCAATGATGTTGGTACAATTAGTGTGAGAGGTTATATCTTTACTAGTTAAAAATATAAAAATGATTCTTATATATAAGGTGCAGTTTGGCAACACAAAAATAAGTACTCCCTCTGTTTAAAAGATGAAGTTTTCCATTTTTCTTTTTAACGTTAGACTCCACAGAATCTTGACTGGCCCATGAGAGTGAGTACCTAACATGTCTGTGGAGCTCTTTAAAATACAAGGTGGAAGGTTCTACTGTTATTTGGAGAGGTTTGATTCATTTTGGATCAGAGGTAGAAAGGTATTATTTATCCTTTTTCAATATCAAATACGGATTTGCTTTCAAAAAAAAAATATATATATATATATATATATATATATATATATATCAAATGCGGATTTGGGGCCAAAACAAATTGAAAATCAAATTTTTTTTTTTGAGTTGTTTTTGTTTAAATTGTTGTTTAGTTGGATGATAATTGGCAAGGTAATAACTTTCTCCCACTTTACACGTCAAAAAAGAAAAGTTGTTTATGCGTTACTGTTACATCATTAATTAAACATTTTATTTTGATATAAAACTTCCCTGCCAAGTTTGGGTCAATTACCAAACAATCTTCCTCAACATTATACACTGGAGGGAGAAAAGAGGTTAAGTTGAGTCACACCTAAACTCGCCCAAGACTCAAATATTAACCGTCCGACCAGCTTACTGGTTTAACCTGAGCAACTTTGAGTCATACCAAAATTTACTAATAATAGACATTTTTCGGCAAAGTAAAAAATGTTGCTTGCAACATATTTTCTCATTAACAGAGAAACCAAAATGAGTTAGGTAGAAGTCAGTATTGTATGAAGTATATTAAAACCAAATTATGTTGTTAAGGTTACTGATCCAGAAATTAACTGAAGTAAAAACACCAATGGATCGAGTCAACTTTTAGAACTATTAGCTCGAATGGAAACATTGGCGGCTCCCTTCCTACCTACTGCAGAGCAGAACACCCTGGTTTCTGCTTCTTCCTCCTCGAAGATCCTCCAATTGTAGTGCCAAACACCCCCCACTCAATCTAATGGCAGAAGCCAAAGTTATGTTATTTTTCGGCTCATTTATCTTCGACGGAATACTGTAGTCCCACGGAATACTGTAGTCCCTCATTTAGCATAACTTTGGAAGCCCCTGACATTTTCAGTAGAGCAAGTCCTATACAGAGGGCTCGGTTCCAATTTTGGGAGCCTCTGACTTTTTTTCAATGTTGGGTTCCCAACAGTAACTCCTAACTCAAATTTAATATGTTATTACGGGTGTGGTGTAATCACTTAGCATATTAAAAACTAAACCAGAAGAACTATTAATAGAGGATACTGCATAGATTTTCGACAAGTTCGCAAGGAAAAATACTTTCATGAGGCGAATCAAACATTTCCCAAACAATCTTATTCAGAGCATAAACTACACAAAATCTTTGAACTCCACCTACAATTAAAACTCGAGATTCAGAAACAACCAAATAACTAAAACAAAATCAATATAAAAAATGAAAACCTAAATAAAGAAAGTTGAAAGATCTTACTTGGCATGGATATAGATGATTAGATGCACAAAGTTTTTGCAATAATGGGACGATATGGGTAAAACAGAACTGAGTTTAGAAAGCAAGTATTCCCTAAATTTTGAAACCGGAGACAATACGATGCTTACAACTATAAACATCGGATTCTGATATTGTAGACTCCATTGACGTTGAAGTATTTCTCTTCGCAATTAAACTTTTGAAATTTAGGACATCTATAAAGTTGAAATTATCCTGATGAGTTTTGGTGGATGACAACATAATTTTTAGGGAAAAAGAGTTTAGATAAAGAGGATTTGAAAAAGAGACGGAAACCTGTCCCAAGGAGGAGATTTCTCGCTTCAGATGTAACAATTAGAAACCCTAAAAATAAAATTAAATGGTAAAAATCTTTGCTTTAATGGGTTGAAATCCTAGCAATTTTTAAAACTCTTCCTTGTAACTCTAAGGAGAGATAAGTAACTAACTGACACAAGTGAGTTCTAGAGTGAATTTGACTTTCGTGGATCAAAAAGCATATCGAGGTAAGGATTGTATGTAAAAATCGTTGGATTGAGGTAGTTATTAAATATCGAGGATTGTGGTGGTATAAAAAATAAAATCTTACGAGATTTAGAATTTATTGTTTTTCATTTGAAGTGTAATCAATGGGGTAATTTTGTTAGTCAGAACCACTATTTCTTTCCATATAACCGTCATTCACCATTTTTTTTTTACTCTTTTGTTTTTTGAGTTAAACCAAAATTTTCATTTAAATGTAGGAAATCAATCCATTACATAGTTTTGAGATTTTTGACTTCTTTGAGTACAACATGAGATTTACATAAGTAAATTACAACTTGGAACTTACAAAAATAAATTACAACATGAAGGAAAATGAGTACACCATTACAAAATGAAAGGATCCTAAAGGTCATAAACTTTATTATGGAGTACTAAAATACACGTAAGAATGATGAACCAAGGAGAGAAATGTAGAGAGTTGTTGAGTGAAGATAAATTTTCTTTTCTTTTCGTCTTCTCGATGTATGTTGTGACGTCAAATCCTTAGATTGAAGCAACATTGCATACCCATCAAAAAATCTATAGTGTTTTTTGTCAAATCAAAACTAATTGGAGCAATCACTTGATACTAATAGTGAGTTCTTTAGTCGAATTGTTGTATTCCTCATTGCTTCAGACACATAACATATATTAGTTCTAATTGTTAAGGTGGAGTAGAATTTCAAAGCATCTCCTTCACCTCCCCCCCCCCCCCCCCCCCCCCCCCCCCCACACACCCCCACCCCCAACATACAACAATGACACCGAAATCCATGGATCATAACCCCGTAAGAAAATCACAAAAAAACATTCGAATTCCAAACTGTAATACGTTGAAACTAAGAATGTTGTTCTTTTGCCAATGTAGTGACTAGAATTAATGGTGAATTCATAAATTTGCATGATGTAAATCCATCATAAATAGCGTTGATTACCATTCATTTGGATTTCATGGCATTTGTTTGATTCATCACTGAAGAACTACATAATCTCGAAAAAGGACATCTGCCATCGATAAATGTTTATTATGGTTTATCATCATCTAACCCTTCTTTAATTTCTGCATTATGTATGGGTTCTTGTTCAACATATCATATAAGAGACAAACTATAAGATTTTGAACTATCAAAATGATACCCAATAAATGCGTAATAAGAACCTTTTTTTTGGTTTCACTTGGTAATAAACAAGGCCACCAATAGACGCACAACAACTTTTTTTTAAGTGGACAAACAAAATTTGGTGGGAAGTATATTTTCCTAGTCTTCGTCATCACTATATTCACCGGCATAATCTGTCCTCCACCGGCGACAATCCGTCTTCACCGGCAACTACCATTTTCTCTTCTTGCTCTCTTTATTCTCGTTCTTCGCTTCCGTGATGGACTGTCCAAACGAAACCCTAATTTATATTCTTTTAATTTTTATTGATTTCAAATAAGAGTTTTCGTTAAGAATTGGGTATTTATCTGATTTGAATGTCTATAAAATGGAGCGTGGGTTTTAGTTAAGAATTGAATAATCAGATTTCTATCACTTTTGTGTTTTTAAAAAACCTGTTGGTTTATTGGTTCTTGATGACGAAATTTATTTATTTAAGAGGGTTCTTGTTGTTATCAGAACCTCAATTGGTTTGAAATGAGGGTTTGCTTTTGCCGTGAAGAAAACTACTTTCATTTGCTTGATTTAGGGTTTGAATTCCTTGCTAAAATTTATTGATTTTTCGGTAAACATCTTCTTTGATTTCGTTTATCTTCTCTCTTTCAATGAATTTCATTTCCCTTCTAGGATTTTGCAGGATTTTCCTTATCTGCCATGGAAGATGGCTAGAAATGCTTCATCTTCTGACCGGTGAAGATGGTGATGAGAATGAAAAAAAGAAAAGATGAGTAGTTAATTTTGGACCCTTTAATTAGGTTGTCCCCAACTAAATTTGCTTACTCTAAATCTTTTTGTCCACATAAGAAAATGAGTTCTCCATATATTAGCTACCATAAACAAATGGCTTCCCAAACGTACCAATTTATAAATGTTTTGCGCTCTTCACATGTTAAGATTCAAATCGCTAATGAGGGTACTGATTTCAAAGATTCTCCGTTCTAATAACAAAAAAATGTCTTGTTATTATTTATTTATTTTACAAATTTTGATGTGTCAACAAAATCTACTCTGTTAATTATCATCTACCTACAAAGATATTACATTTTCTCAATAATTGTATAATAATTAAGCTACAATTTCTACAACTAATATAGAGTTTTCTCAACACGGGTCTTGAAAACACATTAAATCATAATTTTCGTTTAGTTTTGAAAACCTTAAATTAGTATTGTCATTTGGAGAGAATCGAACTATGATTGGTTGAAAGTGGAAAGGATTTTCGTAGAGGGGTGCCAAACCTACTGTGTAATCACAACGTTTTTCCTAGGTCTTTAGTAAAGGGATATGTCTCTAGTGTATTGGGACACGAATAGTAAAATAGCGTTAGTCCTTTTAGTAAGTAGACATTTTTCTTAGAAAAACTAAATAAATCGTCATGTATTCACTTTCAAATGACAATATTGATTATACTTTAATGTTTAAAATTAGGGTTATTTCTCAAATGGCCCCAACTTTATGACCAGCTTCCTGTCTAGCCCCCTAGCTTAGCAAAAATACCCATATGGCCACATTTTTCCGTTATCTTTAACTTTCCGTTACTCTCTCTCCTCCATCTCATTTCCTCTCTCTGCCAAGTCACCTATGACGCCACATCATTATCTTCTCCGGCAGGGGTCGCCGACCGGTAAAATTTCCGGCCGACGACCTTCAATTATTAAAAAAAAAAAAAATCTCTCTCCTCTCTCTTTCTCTCTCTCCAAATTTTTTTCTCTCTCTAGATCTGGACCTTCACCAGTTAAAAAAATAGAATCGAAATGGGTTAATTCCGTTTTGGCCCCCGATTTGTGACCAACTGGCCGTTTTAGCCCCCATAAGTATCCGGCAGTTCGTTTTGACCCATATTTTTCCTAATTGGCCCCAAATTTTTTCCAACCTCCCAATTCTACCCCCATGGCATTTTTGTAATTTATTTTTTTTCTTTTTCTTTGTCCACCTCATATAACAATTACTACATCACCTCTGTCCACCTCACCCTTCTTCTCTAGCGAAAGGTTGCCGGCCGGAATAAAAAATTCCGACCGGTCACCTTTAACAAAAAAAAAATCTTTTTCTCTCTTACTCTTCTTCTTCTTTCTCTCTCTTCCTCTTCTTCTTCTTTCTCTCTCTTCTTCTTTACTCTCTCCCTCTCTCTTATTAACTAGTCCGGCGAAGAGGAGGATCCCTCTTTCATCTTCTACATATGCCTATTGAGCTTGTCAAAATCAATTTAAGTAAAAAAACACAAAAAATCAATTTAAGTAAAAAATCAATTTAAGTAAAAAAATCAATTTAAGTCCGGCGAAGGGGAGGATCCTTCTTCTTTAACCAGTCCGGCGAAGGGGAAGATCCTTCTTCTTTAACCAGTCCGACGAAGGGGAGGATCCTTCTTCTTTAACCAGTCCGGCGAAGGGGAGGATCCCTCTTTCACCTTTAACAAAAATTAATTTAAGTAAAAAAAACACAAAAACACCAGTCAAAATCATTTCATAAACACCTCACTGCGAGGCACATTGGAGATGTAAACCCTCTTTCATCTTCTACATATGCCTATTGAACTTGAACTTGGTACAGAAGGATCATCTATTCCATAATGTTAACATCATGTATTGCTATTTCCTTTCGTTCATCAAACTCCATGTCTATCATTTGAGTTACTTCCCTAGTGGGAACACATGCTCCAGTGCCTCGAACAGTTCTATAGTCGAAGAGTCAAGAAATTCCACGGTGAAATGTTTGTATAGCTTTCCCTTTACGAATGGTCTCTGACACATCAACATTACTCGTCATTTAACGCCTTGGATGAATCTACACATTCATATTGTTATTAATTTTAAAAATACCACCACAATTATCGTGATCGCAATATATTTGACGACCATTTTATCAATGAAAAACTACATTTTACCATACTTCACAACTTCCCCAGAGTTGGTCTTGAGAGCAGATGTCTACTCAAACGGGACAACATAAACTGCAACCCATAGAAGGCTTCAGTCAATTTGTGCTCGACAAATATATCTTCACATTGTGTTTTGAACTTGGGGTGATCCTTCTATACCGAATATCGTCTCTAGCTGCGAACAAACAAAAAGAATATCAGACCACTGCTAGAACCGACATGCATTAACATAATGTTGTATGCTTCTTCTATGGAATGAATGGTCTATCCTACATAACATTACAAAACAGAAGAAACAATCTGAAACTAAATGAAGTAGCAAACCTTACATCGAGAAAGAGAAAAAAATACGCTTATGTGTGTGTGTGAGAGAGACATGGACAGCGAGCGACTGTGTGTGTGAGAGAGAGAGAGAGAGGGAATAAATAACCCCTTTCTACTCACTCTGAGTAGAGACACCTTAAAAGAATGCACAAACACAAACTATGAACACAACAAAATTCAACATCAAACACTGGTTGTGAACAATTTCAACCAACTCAAACTTCAAAAATCCAGTCTTACACAAAAAGATTCTAAAATAATGATTTGAAGTAACAATATTGGCAAAACAAATCAATGTTTCCAAAGACTAGCCCACTGTCGTTAGAACATGTTACATTTCTGAAGGAGAGAGAGAGAGAGAGAGAGAGAGAGAGAGAGAGAGAGAGAGAGAGAGAGAGAGAGAGAGAGAGAGAGAGAGAGAGAGAGAGAGATTCTCTGAGAACAGTGCGATCTTTTCAGAATAATTGAAAGTTGAAAGTAATAGTACGGTTCGGTTTGAACTGTTTTTAAAAATGGAAGCTAGAGTCAAACCAAATCAAGATCTGTTGATTGCTTTTACACCATGTTGACATTGTACGGTTCAAAAACCATTTGATTAGATCAAGTTCGATCTGGTTAGTTTGGCGGACTGTTACTCCACCCCTACTAAATAATAGTATGTCAGTAAAAATATATGTAATGGTAGTTTAACGCGATAAAAGACAGCAAATATCCTTAAGGCAAGAATATCAACCATACATGAATTTTGATCCATTACACTTTTTTTTTGTTGAACATTGATCCATTACACTTGGATCCATCTTTTTTAGGTATTGGAATCATTTGATGCAATGCAATATGTACTCGAAGTTAAATGAAGAGAATCTCACTCCAATATTTGATGACAAATGGGGACAAAGATAGTGTCGGTTGGACAAATCAAGCTAGAGCCTGGATTGATGTTTATGCAGGTCCAGAAAACCTACCAAGTTTCCCTTCACAAAAAGGAACTAAAGATTCTTATCACCGCATCGCGTTTAGGGTTTCTTTCCTCCCGTCATTTTTTTTTATTGTTTGTTGTTACTGGTCTGGTTTGTTGTTCTCATTCATCTGACAACTGTTTAGATAGAGCCCAAATCACTCCTAATCTGTTTAAGTTTGTCATGAAATAAAACGTTGTATATGTAGTATTTTTCGTTGTTCCTCGCTACCACCAACCTGATGATTGAAAAGAAGTAAAGTTGTTTTCAGCCAAAGTAGAAAAAGAAGTACGTTCAGGTTGGGGGATTTATTTGCATTCAATTGTGATTAAATCCTGCAAATATTTAGATGGAGCTAAATTTATTCCTACGCATCTCAACTTCGTTCGAGGATACTCGACCTCCTCCATCCTACAACTTGAGCAACTAAAGGGAGATTATTAGTTCAGACCCTTTTTACTATGATTTCGAAGACCTCTAATTTTTAAATCTATGTTGTTAATGGGGAGCGCTTGGTACCATACTCTCCCTTTCAATTTTCTGTACTTTCAAGAATGAATGCTATCACTTTCTACCAGCCCATATAAGTTTGACAACAAAGAACCAATACCAATGGAGAACTTTTCCAATGTACTGGTTTTCGTGGCAACACATAATAAACAGCACCAATTCATAAATGGCACAGAAAATATACCCAGTACACCACTAGAGTCTGGACTATTTTGTCGCTTTTATGTTCTTCAAATAACTACTCTTACTATTATTTTGTCGCTTTTATGTTCTTCAAATAACTACTCTTACTATTATTGATCTTCTAGGTATGATATTATATCCATACCAAAGACTGGATAGATCTAATAGAGAAACATCCATTTGATAATAGAGAATATTATGACCAACAAAACTAATGCAGTTTTTTTCAAATATTTTATGATATCGAACCAGAGACTCAAAGAGAATATTTAAGAGGATTTCTCCACCGGGTTATTCGGTCAATAAAATATTCTAAGTAGGAAACTTTGAACCAAATAAAACCCAAATTCTATGTATTTTCAATATTTCTGTATCTTTGAACAGTAATGACTTACTGTATGTTCACTGCAGTAAAAGATAAAAAGGTAAATATGCAAAGACTTACCCAACTATCTTTTCATCTCTTAAACTTTAAGATTTTGGAACTTGTTTTCAGAGAGTGTAATCCCATCGGCGAAATTGAAATGGTTGGAAACTCCAAAAGTGTGGGAAATTTGTAAAATTGCGGTTTGAGATGAGGTGGTTGTCGGAAGGACAGACTCTGGAAGGGGAGGTAAGCATTCCGGAATGAATTCCTTCTTGTCAAGGGTTGGTGCATAAAGTGTAAGCACAGTCCGGCAAAATATGAACCTGTCGGATTAGACTTTGTTATTATTCAAATCATACATGAAGTATTATTTCAGATCTATCAGTTTCTCATGTATATTAATGAAAAATTACCTCGTGATAATTCTCCTCAGGAAGGGGTCACATAAGACTTGAGCCCAAACTGGATCAAGTGAGTCAGATTTTGCCAAGGTTGATCCCCATTCGTTCAAATATGATGTAAGCACTGTATCTGCTTCGTTAAACGCTTCCTGATACATTTATCAATATATATATATATATATATATATATATATATATATATACATAATCAGAAGGTCGATAAGAGAGTGAGAGACTAAAGAGAGATCAGAGATTTTAAATTACCATGTCGATATTAGATCCAGAAAAACCAAGCAACAAACAAAAGGCTTGAAGTGGCGCGGTTAAGAACATAGTGAATTGACTACCAGTTGGATGACGAGAGGAATCAAAAGCTGTACCACCGATAGCTGGAGATGGAGAAGTTGAAGAAAGTAGTAACGCGGCTGGCTCTCCCATTTCTGACCCTTGTATAACCTACAAGTTAGAAAATGTAACTCATATATCATCAATGTTCATTAGGGTTTAACTGTAGTAACTTAGTAAACAAATTCGAACGAAGGAAGTTATTTGAGATGTATATGTTAAATCAGATCATTATGAAGCAAGATTTTGGCTTATTCAACCACTAGAGTTGACAAACCTGCCTTGAAAGATTGACTGCTATCACTATCGATAATCAAGAAAAGAGGTCGTCTTGTGAAAGGAATTAAGTCAGATGGGCATATGCAGTTTGTACCTGAAAAAAAGTTGTCCACATATGAGAATAGTGATCTCTAAGAAAAAAACTTCACAGGAAAAGCTAGAAACACCAAAGACACAAAATAAATTGCACGCAAACAGTAAGAAGTAGCACATGACAAGTTGACAACAATACACACATATATGTTGGCAGTTGTTGATCTTCTTTTGTGAATTGGTACTTAAGAGAGACCATACATACAAACACACACAAACACAACACACACTTATGTACAAGTAAGGAGCAAGGGCAAGGGATAGTCACGCCAAGAGGGGAGTCAGCCAATTACCTCCATTTCCACGAGAACCCATCCATAGGCAACCAGGATGGTTGCTATTGTCATTTTCTATTGTTTGACTAGAAGAGCGAGTAGGAGAATCATGCTGAGAGAACGACGAAGTGTATTGCATATCGGATGTTATGTCATGGGATTCCACATTCCCCACAATGCTTTCAGTAGTATTCTTATTAGTTCCAGCACTTGATGGTGATGAAACAACCTCTCCATTTTTTCCTGAACAATTCCAATAATACAGAACCAACATCACTATCCGAACAAAATTTTAAATAGAGAGAAACAAGTGCTATAAAATTATGGAGATGATAATATACCTAATGCTGACAAATATATCAGAAGAACAGCATCAGGGGGAAGCTCCTCGCTTACTGTGGCCAGGACCTGCCCAAACAAATAGAAGAATGTAATTCGGTACATAACGATTTGGTGACAGCAAAAAATGTACATATACCAGTTCCATCCTTTTCTCCTCGGTGTTTCTTTTTAGTGGGCAGTAAGCTGCCTATAACTTTGTACGCGAAGTCTTAACAATAAGAGAAGCAGAACTTGGTAACAACTAACAAGAAAGTCCAGTTTTATAAACATTTAGTTACTGCGGCCCAGGATATGAAAATATTAGTGCAATGTTGTTCTCTGAGAGCCCCCGATGTTACCTTCTTTTTTTAATCTAAAAACAACTTTTATCCAATACGATTACTCTCAACTCTCAAATAGACAAATAATCGCTTTTAAGTAATTATGAGAAAATTAGATATGAGACAGACACGTCAGCTCAACACTTGTTCAAACACCCAACTATAAAAATGAACAATAATCTCAGATTCAAACTGGCATATAGTGAAGAATAAGGATACTGATGCATATCATGTGCCGAGAGATAGACATTTAAATTGCAGGTTGTTATATTACTAAACAAAGAGTCGAATTGTTCAGGTGATAAGCTCAGAGAGCAAAATGTGAATATGAAGCAAATCACCCAACAAAACTAGTTGAGCTAGAATGACCCACTCTTATAGAAAGGATGAAGCCATGAAGGCTACGGTGGAGAGATTAATAACTAGACTCGTCAAAGAGTAGTAAACTAAGTGTAAGATTTTTTTACTAAGTAGTAAGTACTGACTGCTTTCCACTTTAGCTGATGTCAGAAGTAGTTTAATATTTTTAAATAGTACTTCATGTTGGTTGAAATGTGTTATTATATTCAGTTCTGAAGATATGAAATCATAATGAGCACAGACCATGTTAAAACTTGCATTTTAATCTTTTGAAACTACAACCTTCATTTTAATACGTCAATCAAAATTCCTGCAAGAGATCGGATAATTTGATCTCTATGTATATAATGAATAAGGATTTGGAACCAGGTCAGCTTGAGCACGGCTACCCCCATTCCCTAATCCTCGACTTGACCAATCAGAGCAAGTCACTCGGTTGATCAGAGTGAGTTTGTTAAGAATATAAAAAAAAATTAAGTTAAATCTCAAAATATGCTCATGTAACCCAAAGTTATGTTCCTTTTATGTCCAATATAATTAGCAAGGCAGCATGCATTAGTACCATAACATCTAAAAGTAAATATTGTAACAACTAAGTGCCAGAAGAAAGATAAATTACGGAATATGACAAACTTACAGCTATAAAATGTGTTACTGCAGGATGATAGAGAACAGCTTTCCGTGGATTGGGTGGCAAAGTTGGATCTGTTATGTCCTGTGAGTAGTTGGACCGATGAGGACCCGAATGTCCACTTTGACCACTATTAGTACCATTGCCACTAGTAGATGTGTTCGTCTGGTAAAAGGACCCACTAGATTCCCATTCTAGACATTGAAGCATTCTAAAAGTGTCCAAAGTTAACTCGGTAAACTTGACCTGAATGCAACGAAACAAAACACACAATTAGAAAGGAAAAGAAATGGAGGATATCTAAACATATTACCTACTAAATTAAATAGTACAAGTTACAACTATGCACTAAAGTGAAAAAGGGTTGAGGTATATTGAAGAGAAAAAAAAATGATACATAATATAAAAATAGGTACCATAAAGCATTTTAAATTTAAGATTTTACACTATAAGTTTCACAATTTTTAGCACAAAAGTTGGCAAACCTCATGTACATAATATCAGAGCATTGGTCAAGAGATGTTTTCTAGGCTGGAAAGCAGCATGATCCCTTTAAACCATGACCAATTTTAAAGATGCAAAGTTTGCTCTAAAGCGGATTTTATGACTAACATGCTTAAGATTGCTAGTAATTGAATGTCTAAATGTTTATTATGAGCAATGAAATGATTGTTAGTTGTGTATGGTAATTAGGGCATTAGGCGTGACTTGTGAGTGTGTGTGAGTGTGTGACTCATCAACCTGATACCTAATTCCCTTCCTCAACTTGCAAGCCATGTACCGGAACACAAACAGTGTTATGGTAGCTAATTAGGCTACTCAAAAGCTCTACGCTACCCATGCGTCAAATAAGAAAAAAATTTAAAAATGTAGATGCTTTATGGGAACGACGCATGGCAGGAGAGTAGGAGATTAAACATAGTGCAAGTAATTCAGATAAATGAAAAAATGGTTGATGGATAACCTCATTTTGGTGGTAGCTGCTCAATATTGCTTCCCTTAATCTTAAACTTCTCTTGCCCTCGAAAGAGGCAACAACTGGTAGACAATCTGGATTAGGATCAAGAATGACACTATATCTTAACGGCCTTATATTCAAAAATGAAGTGTCACACTTCAGAAACCGAACTATCTCCTGAAGCACGTGCTTCCACTCCTTAAAGTCCGCTTCCTAGGGTCAAAGATCATAAGATTTGTCATTTCAACCAGATACAGAAACATAACCCTGGTATTTAAATACTTTTCTAGAACATGTAGGCATTACCCCCTACGTAGAGATTGTACTTCTCTTAAAATACCATACAATAATTAATAACGTTAACATAAACAGTAAACTGCAAGGAGTATTGTCATGTGTAGTTAGACGTTTTCCACTTATTGTACAGTACCTGACATACAACATCCATTTAACTGAGCATCCTTTTACCCACTAGTATTTTCAAAATCAACTAGTTGAAGAATATTTTTCAAAAGCAGTTACTCTAAAATATTATAGATAATGATGTGTTGTGATGCAGGGGCATTCCTTGAGGCCAACAAAGAAGCCTAGAAGTCCGCATAGGCATAAGCCGGCCCCAATGGAATTAGGCCTTCTTGAGGATATTTTAAGTCATTATTCAGGATTAGTAGATCGGCAGCTGTTATGATTCATGAGGAGTAGAGTTTATTGTTTATTTAGGGTTTTATAATTGAAGCCTATATCTTAGGTTAATATCATCTTAGTCTTCTACAGCGCTACATTACGTGGTACCCAGACATGGTCTACCCTAGTTTACATCTATCTTGACGCACATACTGTTCTTTTTTCATATTCTACAGCATCAACAAGCTTTGAGAAACCCAACCTATCCGTCTATCGTTTGTAACCTTCAAGAGGTTTGAAACGAATTATATTTTAGATATGAAAGTCAAGAGTGTTCAAGTAACTAGTAACTACTAAGGCAATCAGGGGAGGATTAACGTGTGTCATTCACCTTCTTTTCAGCATTATACACAAGTAATACAATTCCACCTTCCACCGGGAAGCAACCAAAATCCTTAGCGCGAAGAGATTTTACTTTCTCCTTTTCAATTCTCCCCTTACGAAATTATCAAGTAATAAAATTCGATACTGAATAAGAAATTACATGTAATATAAGCTAATAATTTCTACTTGGATTCATCTACTAGTTTTTCAGTTGTATCACAACAAAAATGATCGACATGATAATTGACCAGAGAGAAATATATCAATAATTTTTGCTATCTATTTGCTATGCCAATTAATGAAATTTTCAGAACTAATAAGTTCAATAAATAGACTAGCAAGATGATCACCTGGAAATTCCGTTTGCATTCATCAACCAGCATTTTAAGTTGATGGACAAGATGATGAACCATTTCTCTTCGATTCAAAACCAAACAAACAACAAAGAATCTAGCTAAACATCTCAACTGCTTGTTAGCTAGGTTAAGATCTTGAGACAATGATCCATCCTTGAAATACTCTCGACTCACAATAGCTTCATAAAAGATATACGATTCAGTCAAATAACTAGCTTCACTTGTTCGAAGATACTGACCGTAATACAATTGAGCAATTCTAGAAGCTATCTCTCCAATCTCCCATCTCTTTAGTCCCGCCTCAACAAGTTTCTGACGATTCTCTTGTTGAAATTTCCATAACTGTGTATAAACCTTGAATACTTTGTGAAAATATGAATCATACCTAAAATTGAAATTCATGCACAAATTCATCAAAATAGTTCGAAGTAAAGTTGATTCAACGCTAACATTATCAAAAGAATTAGAATTACAACTTACCTGGTTCGTCCATGGTAAGGTAAATCCCTAATCATGGAGAACTTCCGGTCGGCTTTATCGACAAGAGACCAGTATACTTCAATCACAGGAATGTTGTGTTGTGTCGCCATTAGAATTTAGTTCCGGTTAAAATTAGGGATATCTTGTTGATATTTCCGGCTAATTTGATGAAATTCGATCGCGGAGAAGATCGATGAGAGCTCTATTGAGCATTTTCCATTGATTGATTCGAACTCTCAGCGCGCGAAATTTTGAGATTGAAATAAGTAATTGGAGATTAAACGGCGAGAGAGGTTTTTAGATGTTCACTGTTTGTTTAGCGAAGGAAATGAATGTTCGGATTTGAAATGTAAACCTTAATTGGAATTTATTTGGTAAATCTGAAGTCCGAGGCGAGGCAGATGAATACGAAGGCATGTGATTTTTCTTTTTTTTTGTTAAAGAAAGGCATGTGATTTTGATGTGTCAAACTATTCGTCTCAAAACCATAATACACATTTTGGCATCGCATCGCCATCAGACGGGAGGTAAGAATATTTTCGTCGCATGTGTGCAAAGAATTTAATAAAAATTCGTTGATCAATTTATTTTATAATAATTAAAGAAAAATAATTTTAGTTGACAATCTCTTCTTTGTACCAGTAAGAGTCATCGGTAAACTGTTAGTGCTGACGATTTTTATTTTTCTTTCAAATCTTTTTCTCGCATCTATTCTCTTTCGGTCACCAATTTCGATCACTTTCGACCACCACCAGCATCATTTGCATATCTATCTCTCTCACTCCCAGTCTCTGTCTCACTGTGGAACTTCAAACCCTAAAATCAAGAGGAGTTGCGAGGGTTTTTCATTTTGCGTATATACAAAAGGAAAACCTAAGCATCAATCTCGAACTCCGAAAAGAAAAACAGAGAGTAGAGAATTTTAGGGTAGGATGTCGGTTGGCCTTGGTTATCGAACCAGAGATTTGTCCTCTTGTGTGTCCAGGAAGAAGGGTTACCATAAAAGTTTAGAATCAACAAGATTGACGATTATGTCGATGTCAAGGTTCATGGAGTTAGTTATCCACAAGGATATGCCTCGCAAGTTCTACCGTGGACGTACTGGTAAGGTCAGGAATAGGATTCATGTAAGGATTGAGCATGTTCAGCCATCAAGGTACACAGAGGCGTTCAAGTTGAGGATCGTCCAGAATGACAAATTGAAAGCAGGAGCAAAAGCTCGTGGTGAGAAGATCAACACAAAGAGACAATGCGCTGGACCTAAGCCTGCTTTCAGGGATGATGGAGATAACCTCGAGACCGTCACTCCCATTCCTTACGATGTGGTCAAGGACCTTAAAGGCGGATATTATGAATTTTCCTTTAGTCCCTTGTGGTGGTGGTGGTGGAGAGTTGGTGGCCAGCCCTGATATAAATATCCTCAAGAAGACACTTCGCAACGTCATCTTAAAAATCTCAAATTATCGACCATTATTCTTTTCAATTAAACTAAGAAGAATTAGTTTTTTTTTCTAAAATTTTAATAGAGAACGTAGAAACCCCCCTTTTGTCTTGTGAGGCCAAATCTATATAGGACTTTACGGATGGGAGTATAGGAACATTAGAGTTATTTGTGTGTTTCGCTAGGAGATAAGCTTAGTGTAGTTTTCACAATGTGTCAGTCATATGAC